>NC_063265.1:25434600-26168724 GCF_019578655.1 Ricinus communis | reverse complement strand
GTATAGCAAGACATAAAAGGATGAGGTGTAGAAATGGGAAAATTGAGTGGAGAGCGGGATGTTTTGTAGGATAAAGATCTCTCTATTTCGGTGCTCCTTGACCTTAAGATTTCTCTATCCTTTGCAAGAATAGAGGTGATGTAGGTTGAGATGCTAGTATCTGTTGCATTTCTTGCTCAAGTTTAGGCGACTGGATGAAAGCTTTGTATGTAGTTGCAAGGCTTCTTATCCGAAAGAAGTAACATGAGCTTCAATAGAACTTGTTTTTCATAGACTTGTGAAAGTCTATTATCAATCTTTTGAATCTGGTTACGAAACAGCATTATTGGTTTGCCAATTTAAGACTTCGAGAGGAGCTAAAGTACTGCAGTTGTCGTATCTTTGCAATAAAAGGGCGTGCGGTATCTTTGATTGCTCATTTTCCTTTCTTTCCAAAGGTGGAAAATCTTGAATTCATCATGAAGCAAGGAGCTGCGGCTACCTCTGGAACTTTCTTTGGTTCAAAGGAGCAAGAACAAGCAGCTGGTGGAGGAGGGCGGTCAAGAGTCCTTCTTCCTTGAGATCTGGAAGCATCTTTGTAAATAGTCATCTTCAGTCATGGGTTTGTTCTTTCCGGGAGGAGTCCGATCCAAGGACTAGCTTTCTTGGGTTGAGAAGGGCATGGAAGGGATCGGTGATCATCATCCTTATCATCTTGTGGTCGGTACAAGCATGTTTCCTTCTCCAAGTTTTGTTTCTTTTGGGTCCGGTTTCAAGATCATCAAGATCTTCTTGACAAGCACATCCGGGATCACACTTTGAAGGATCACAATCCCGGATAAAGTGTCCATTGATCTTAGAGACATAGACTTCCCACCCATCGATCCGAAACTATGAATGGGAATCTTTTCTCGTAAGTCCTCCTCATTTGGTTGGATTATGGAAATAGAATGAGGAGTTGAAGAGGATGTATTTGTGGAGGACAAATAGGAGACTTTAACGATCTTGTCAAGTTGCTTGATAAAAATAGGATCCTGTTTTATGCGGTGAGAACTTTGGTGCGACTTTTCATAGTTTGTAATCCACGGAAGGGATTAACTTTCCAACTCTTCAGGCGGTTATGCAGGAGTCTGAACTATTGTAGGAGTGAGACCACTATCGTGAGATGAAAGCGCATCCGTTAGAGGCCGAGTGCATGGGTTAATGGCATGGTCTTGTAACTGTAGACTAGGCCGGTGATGAGAAATATGACTAATTCATTGCCATAGGATAGAGAAGAAGAACAGAGAAATTAGAAAGCCATGAAGATAAGAGAAATATAAGTGTTTATTTCTTACACAACTTGAATTCTGAGAGGCGATCCTTCCTTTATATAGGAGGAAGGAGTCAGAATAAACTTACAAACCACAATTTCTTGCCACATCCAAGAGTACTATGCTTAATGCATCGTGAAAGAATATATTCCTTTCATAAAGACGAAAGCATGTGACATAAAAGCCAAAATATCTACTTTAAGTACAATAATATAGAGCATCTTCTTGGTAGACATCTTGCTTTTGTGAGTGCTTATCTGCTCTTCCTTAAAATCGCTTATTGGTGGGTCCGTATTACAGTAGTCTTCATCGAGTCGTCCGACTCACTTATGCCATAATTATGACGAATGCGGCGTGATGGGCAGTGTGTCGGATAGATAGCATCGAGGAGATTTTGAGATATCTCTTGAGACAATTGAGAATCGATGGAGGAGGTTCTTCAGTTGCGACCATGGTTCTAGGAAAGCCGGGTTTAACTCCATTGATGATGTGGCTTCATTTGGATGGTGGATGAAGTTGAAGGTGTGGAAGAAGTAGGAGAAATCAGTCGTCTTTGATACAGGGTCTCATGCATCTTTGATTCTTTGGAAATGCTTCATTAGTTGGTGATTGAGTTCATTCCCCTTATGAAGTAGAGCATGTTTCATAGTGAAAGGCATTTCTTCAAAGCTGGCCATGGAAGGTTTTCTAGGGAGTGATGGTTGTTGAGACGGTGTCTTCTTTATTGTGTTGTTGGTGAAGAGGATGGTGTGGTAGGTTAAAGCCTTTGTATGATCTCGTGAGAGCTGCTTGATGAACTAATCTTCCGAGACGATGTTGCCATGCATAATGATTTTCAAATAACGAGCGCGGGGATGTGACTTATTTTCTTCCCTGTGCAAAAACCATAAGGTCATGTAGTAGTGGAGCTCATGGGAAGATGATATAGACATGTAAGATACCAAAGGTACGGAATTACTCGGATGTTGAGGAAATGTCTACTGTTATGGTAGGAAAAGTCTCCATGGAAATGAAGCGAAGTCTTGGGATGAGGAACCACATTTTATAAAAGGCTAAGATCGTCGTAAACCCAAAGTTGGTCGGGAATACATAAAGATAAAGAAAGAAGGACTAGGGGGATTTGTGAAGGGCTTGGAGAGGCGGATAAGAAATCGGAATGAGGTTCTTGTTGCCTGGATGTGTTGAACTTCAAAATCATATGAGAGAACCATTCTTTCGGTGGGAGAAACATTTGTCGGAATTTGGCGACCTTTGAACTCCAGGATCTGAGGAAAATTGGAGTTGTCCATTCGGCAATGAAATGTCTTGAAGCGAGAACTCACATTTTGAATTGCATACTTAACAGCGAATTTCTTTTATGTTGGAATGATAGTGAAGCTCACTGTCTTTAAACGTCGATACATACTTGCATAATGATTCCTTCTTGTTTTGTTCTTGCGAAGGAGAGCACCCCAAGCAAGGTCCTGCTTGTCAGGTTTAGAATCAGCATGCATCATGAGGATAAGTGGCGAGTCTTTTGGGCCAATTGTTTTAATAGTTTAACTGCTTGGTATGGGCTTGGGCCCATGGGCTAGCATCCTTCTTGATTAATGAGTTAAATTTTGGCCTTTGGAATAAAGTCTCGAATGTAGTTGATTATGCCCGAAATTGTTGAACTTGCTTTTTGATAAATTCTCGTCAGGAAAATGCCTCGGTTCTTGGGCCAAATGAGGGCACCTTCATGCCCATTCTTTAATTTCAGGCCAAGAAAATCCATTTCAGTTGCCCAGTGTATGATTTCCTTTCTAGAGCATTATGCCAAGGAATGAACCAAGCTGAAGAAGTTCTTCATGTTCCTTGTGATTTAGAAAGAGGAGAATATCATCTATGTAGATGATACAAGTATCCGAAGTGGTTCAAAATCCGGATCATTGCCCTTTGAAAATAGAAGGAGCCGTTTTAAGGCCAAAGGGCATGACGGTCCACTTGATATTGTGCGTCTGGAATGCGAAAGCGATCTTGTATCTGTCATTAGGGTGAATGCCTAAGCGCTGTAACCTCGACTTTAAGTCAAACTTTGAGAAGAGAGTCGCTCCTTGAGGCGAACTAGTAGGGAAGAGATTTTGAATTGGAAACTTATCATCCGAGCGGAAAATGATTTAAAGGCTTATAGTCAATCACAAGCCTTTTCTTTCCCTTAACTTTCGTTTTCCACATAGAATGCTTGACATGCCCAAGGAGTAGGTTGGTTCAATTAAACCTTGTTGAAGCGTTCTTGACATTCTTGTCTTGCCAAAGCTAAGTCGGAAGGAGACATTCCAGGGATGACGGCTTTGGTTGGATTATATCTTCATTTAGCTTGAAAGGAAGGGTAATGAAGAAATTTGGATTCTGTCGGAGGAGAGGGATGATGGAAACTCAAGTGGGAGTCGAGCAAGACATGGCACAAATAATTCTTTTAAATGTGCAAAATCGGATGGGACCTCTGTTATGGAGAATTGATTGGGACTTTGAGTATAAGGTTGAAACTGACGCTTATACTTAAGTCCATAGCAAAATTTGAAGTTTCTGCGGCATGATAGGTGTCGAATCCGACAAGAAGATCTCTGCCAAATAAGTAAGATCCAATGACATAGATCCATACGATGCGGTCGGGAAGAACTGAATTCCAACTTTATTTTTGAGACCATCGTAGTTTGAAATCTTTCGTCAGCCGTAAAATGATAAATTTTCTTTCTCGGTGAGCATCTGGATTCAACATGGTACAATGAGAACCCGGTGTCAATAGTGCGATGTGAGGACGGAGCTGTCATATTTGCCGGGAAGGATGTGAATAGAAACCAGGGGTGTAGGATGAATTAGTTTGTCTTTGTGGTGATTTCGGAGATTGGAGAAGATGAACTTCCTATGTTTTCCGGAAAACTAGGAATAGATAGTGTTGGGAAGAAGAGTTGGATTGTCTTTGGTGTAGGTATTATGTAGGGATGTGGTTCTTGAGGAATGCGATGGGCTATATCTGCAAAGATGGTTTCGGTGATGGTAAAGGAGATAGCCGGTGAAAGTTTTAGTCCGTGGGTATGGAGGTTCAATTTTGACTTGAAGTGTAGGTCCTATGGTTAAGATTGAAGTTTCTTCATCAGAAGAATTTTCTTCATCATGCGGTATCCCGAACAAGGAAAGGCAAAGAGTGTTTGGGAAGAAGCCATTTCTTCTTCTGAAAAAAGTGATTCAAGATCATGGTCAGATAGTTCTTCTGGACATGAATCTTTCAATTGATGAAGAAGACCTGGGATTCAGCTGTGGAAACAGAGGATCTAGTTTCTTGGTCAGAAGAGTAAGAACTAGATCGTTGAAGTTCGGCCAAGGCGGTCAGATCTGAAACATACAACTCGATGAGGCGATTGAGGTAGGAGTTGTATCTTTGTAATGGCAGTAACTGCGGGTCCTTTGTCTTTTGTAGGTTGTGAGAAAGAGGATGAAGTTTTAGAAGATACCCTTTTACTTGGCTTGGATGCTCTGGGCACCAGATCTGAAACTGTGGCATATTGTTTGAAGGGTACAACGGAAGACATAAAAGGATGAGGTGTAGAAATAGGAAAATTGAGTGGAGAGGAGGCAGGGATGTTTTGTAGGATAAAGATCTCTCTCTATTTCTCCGAGCTGCTCCTTGACCTTAAAATTTCTCCTGTCCTTTGCAGAATAGAAGTGATGTAAATTTGAGATGCTAGTATCATTGCATTTCTTGCTCAAGTTTAGGCGACTGAATGAAAGCTTTGTATGTAATTGCAAGGCTTCTTGTCCGAAAAAGTAACATGGGCTTCAATAGAACTTGTTTTCTCATAGACTTGTGAAAGTCTATTATCAATCTTCTTGAATCGACCGAGCAGCGTTATTGGTTTGCCAATTTAAGACTTCTTCTGCAGTTGAGAGAGGAGCTAAAGTACTGCAGTTGTCTGTATCTTTTGCAATAAAAGGTCGCAAGGTATCTTTGATTGCTAATTTTCCTTTCTTTCCGAGGTGGAAAATCTTGAATTCATCATGAAGCAAGGAACCGCGGCTACCTACGGAACTTTAGTTCAAAGGAGCAAGAACAAGCAGTGGGGAGGACAGTCAAGAGTCCTTCTTCTTTCAAGATCTGGAAGCATCTTTGTAAATAGTCATCTTCAGTCATGGGTTTGTTCTTTTCGGGAGGAGTCCGATCCAAGGACTAGCTTTCTTGGGTTGAGAAGGAGCATGGAAGGGATCAGGCTGGTCATCATCCTTATCATGCCGACGTGGACCGATGCAAGCATGTTTCCTTCTCCAAGTTTTGTTTCCTTTGGGTCTGGTTTCAAGATCATCAAAATCTTCTTGACAAGCACATCCGGATCACACATAGAAGGATCACAATCCCGGATAAAGTGTCCATTGATCTTAGAAACAATGACTTCCCACCCATCCCGACCTAAAACTATGAATGGGAATCTTTTCTCGTAAGTCCTCCTTCTTGGTTGGATCATGGAAATAGAATGAGGAGTTGAAGAGGATGTCATTTGTGGAGGACAAATAGGAGACTTTAACAGTCTTGTCTAGTTGCACGATAAAAATAGGATCTGTTTTATGCAGTTTGAGAACTTTGGTGACTTTTCATAGTTTGTAATCCACACGGGAAGGGATTAACTTTTCCAACTCTTCCACGGGCGGTTGTGGGAGTTTGAACTATTGTAGGAGTGAGACCACTATCGGCAAAGATGAAAGCGCATCACCGTTAGAGAGGCCGAGTCGCAGGTTAATGGCATGGTCTTGTAACTGTAGACTAGGCGATGATGAAGAGTAGGCCGAGATTGTGTCTGTTGACTTGATCTGCTTTGTGATTTATACCTGTACTTTCGGGGCTTGGTAGGATGAGGGTCTTCTAAAGACATATTAAAATTAGGAAAAACGTAAGTACTACGCTTCCTGCATTAAGAGTAGTGACAATAGAGCCAATCACGGCATGTTCATAGTTTAGATAGCAGTATCTAACAAAGAAAGTCTGGCGTTGGTGGAAGTCCTTGTCTTCCATGATAGGAAAGTACAAGTCCGATGGCACCAAAATGGAGATGGGTATATTTTGTTGCTTCCGTTGTTGAATGAAGTGAGATGGAATTTCTAAAGTCACATCTGTTCGGTGGTTACGGAAGAAAGAACACCTTTGAGAAAGAGAAGATGATTGTACATATTCTTTTATGTTGACGGATAGTGCGGAAATAATATGTCTCGGTTCTAGAGAAAGGTAGTTGCGTCGGAAGGCAGCATAAGGAGTTGAGAATTGGGACAAGAGAATTTTGAATTTGAGCGGTTTACGGAATATGGGATATTTCTACTAGATTATCGATCTTATACGTAATGTCATTTACATGAAGTAGGTAATGAGAGAGAAGAGGTTTGGACAATAGGATTTGAAGTTGTTTCCATGTTTGTAGATGAGTTTCTTCTTCTCTAAACCGGAGGCTCGATACCGGGATGGCCAGAGGCTGTTCATGCTACAATCCTCATCCTGTAAACTCAAGGAGAATATCCTTACTCAAGGCAAGAGAGTTTCTTTAAGCTAAGACCAAAGAGACACCTCGCCATGGGGGTCTTTCTGCTTCTTTGAAACTCGAATAGCCGAGTTAGTCGAGTTAGCCCTTTTGGATTATAACAGAAACAGATCGTAGCAACAGCTAATTCATTGCCATAGGATAGAGAAGAAGAATAGAGAGAAATTAGAAAGCCATGAAAGATAAGAAAGATAAGTGTTTTTCATGGTCTTGCTAGCTTTTATAGGAGATTCATTAAGGATTTCTCTACAATTACTACACCTTTAACTGAATGCATTAAAAAGAATGTGGGTTTCAAGTGGGGAAAAGAACAAGATGATGCTTTTAACTTGCTAAAAGAAAAACTTAGTTCAGCACCTTTACTTGCTTTGCCTGACTTTGCTAAAACCTTTGAGGTTGAGTGTGATGCAAGAAGGAAGACCAATTGCGTTCTTTAGTGAGAAGCTAAGTGGAGCAAGTCTAAACTACCCAATTTATGACAAAGAGTTTTATGCTTTGGTAAGAGTTTTAGAGACATGGCAGCACTATCTTTGGTATAAGGAATTCATTATACACACCGACCATGAGTCTTTGAAATATCTCAAAGGACAAGGGAAGCTAAGCCGTAGGCATGCTAAATGGGTGGAATTTATTGAATCCTTTCCATACATCATCAAGTACAAACAAGGTAGAGAGAATGTTGTTGCCGATGCTCTATCTAGAAGGTATGCTCTAATTTCTACACTTGATGCAAAATTATTGGGTTTTGAGTTCATTAAGGAATTATATAATTCAGACCATGATTTTTCTAATGTATATGGGGCATGTGAGAGAGGGGGGTTTGACAAGTTCTATAGACATGATGGTTTTCTTTTTAAAGAAAATAAGTTATGCGTGCCTCAATCTTCTTTAAGAGAGTTGCTTGTGAGGGAGGCACATGGTGGGGGTTTGATGGGGCACTTTGGTGTGAGAAAGACTTTAGATGTTTTAGAAAATCATTTCTTTTGGCCACAAATGAAAGAGATGTTCAAAAATATGTGAGAGATGCATCACTTGTAAACAAGCTAAATCTAAAGTGATGCCTCATGGGTTGTATACTCCACTTCCCATACCTAATGAACCTTGGGTAGACATTTCTATGGACTTTGTTCTAGGATTACCTAGGTCAAGGGGAGGGAAAGATTCTATTTTTGTTGTTGTTGACAGGTTTAGCAAAATGGCACATTTCATTCCATGCCACAAGACAGATGATGCAACTCATATTGCGGGGTTGTTCTTCAAAGAAATTGTAAGATTGCATGGGGTTCCACGGACAATTGTCAGTGATAGAGATGTCAAGTTCCTTAGCCACTTTTGGAAGACACTTTGGAGCAAGATGGGAACAAAGCTTCTATTCTCAACAACTTGTCATCCACAAACGGATGGACAAACGGAGGTGGTTAGTAGGACTCTATCACAACTATTGAGGGCAATAATTCAAAGAAATTTGAAGAATTGGGAAGAATGTTTGCCACATGTTGAGTTTGCATACAATAGGAGTATTCATGGTACAAAAAATTGTTCACCTTTTGCGATTGTATATGGGTTCAATCCATTAACTCCAATGGATTTATTGCCATTACCCATTGATAAGGCTAATTTTGAAAGCAAGCAAAAAGCTGAATTTGTTAAAAGCTTACATGAGAATGTGTGTACTCAAATAGAGAAAAGAAATCAACAATATCAAAAGCAACACAACAAGGGGAGAAAGAAAGTTGTATTTGAACCGGGTGACTGGGTTTGGGTACATTTGAGAAAGGAGAGATTTCCAAGCCAAAGGAAGTCTAAATTAATGCCAAGAGGGGATGGGCCATTCCAAGTTCTTGAAAGAATTAATGACAATGCCTATAAGATAGATTTGCCAAGTGAGTATGGCAATGTGAGTGCTTCTTTTAATGTTGCTGATCTTTCTTTATTTATTTGATGTAGGTGATGAAGTTGACAATGAGGCTGATTCGAGGACGAATCCTTACGAGGAGAGAGGGAATGATGCAATAAAGACAAGAATTACAAATGATCCTTTAAGCTTTCAAGGAGGTCCAATGACAAGATCCAAGTCCAAAAGTATGCAAGAAGCTTTGTTGGGCTTAATTAAAGACATTTGGAGTGTTCAAACACAACAAGGCTCAGTTCAAGATTTAGGATTGCAAAAAGGATCCAAAATCATCAATTTAGTGCAATAAGTTTGGGCTGAACTCATAGGTCCAATAAGATTCATTTGAAGCCTTTTTTTTATTTTCATTTTATTAGGTTTCTCTTAAGTTATGGTGTGATTAGTTGTCTTTTAGAGTTACAAAATAGATGCACATAATTAGTCATAATTTGGAGTTACAAAATGGATGCACATAATTAGTTGTCGTTTGGGAGTTACAAAAATGAGTGACATCAATGTAAAAACAGCCACTTTTAATAAGTTTTAAGGGGAATTAAAGGGAAAAACGTGGGGAAGCTCAAAAGACATCCCTTTCCATTTGTAAATATAGAATTTTGAATGATAATCTTTGTTTGCTCTTTGTGAGTGTTTTTGCTTAAGTTCTTGCATGAACTTTGAACTTATCAAACTATTTTTAGTTTGTGGCGTTCTCTAACCAAAATCTTGTGTTTGATTCTTAACTTATCAAATCATACTTGGTTTGTGGCGTTTGGAGTTGAATTCAAGTGCTAGTTTCATTGTTGGAACTAGTTTTTTTTCCTAACTTCATGATACGAACTCGAACCGGATACGTTCAAATACCAAGATAAGTAATGGTGAGAAAATCAAACTGATAAACGCTCTCCCTATTTAAGAGGAAGCACCCTTACCAATAAGTTCGAATTTGTCGCCCCAAGATCTAACTTGAAAGTTTGCAATTGATTATGGAACTAACAAACTTAGCAATAGAACTACTAAGCCCTTTAGTTATAAATAGATGAAGAATGTTCAAACAACTCAAGAAACTAATAAAAAGTTAATTGATTGATCAAACATGTAGATGTGAAACTAAATCAAACAAGTTAATTTAATCTCAAGAAATTCAATAAGGAACACCTTAAGGAATAAGAGTTAACAACTCAAATTAAACTTCATTCAGAAATGTATATTGATCTTATGTCCTTTAGCCCGAAATACATAGCTCTATTTATAGAGTTTTGAAATGATTCTAACCCTAAAAATGACTAAGAGATAAGCAATAAAGAATCAAACCCTAAAAGACTTCTAATGTGCGGCTGCCTCCTTCTCTAAGCATAAGTGGTGGCTGCCCTAGGGTTAGGTGAGACCTCCAATGCTTCTAGAAACCCTAATGTGCGGCCCAATGCTTAGGGTGCGGCCCAATGCTTCTAGAAACCCTAATGTGCGGCCCAATGCTTCTAGAAACCCTAGGAAAGCCTGTTGACTTTGATCCCTGATCTTTGACCTTGACCTTGTTCCATGACCAGAAGTTTAAGCTTCATTAATAGCAATTAATGTCACTATCTTCAAGGCGTTGTTATCTTCATTAAAAGCACCATCATTAGCCATCTTCAAAACATGCTCCAAGTAAGAATTTAAGGCTTGCTTGAACCTTTTACTCCTTGCTCGTGTCATCGGTCCTCCATAGGCTAGTGGATCCATGCTAGTTGACTTAGATGCATCTTTGGTTGCATCACTTCACTTGAGGAGATCCTTGGGTTTTGGAATCATCTTGATTGGAGGGTGTTTTCTTGCATTCCATATGTATCATAACTCATTAGTTATTGGGGTGTGTGGTTGCTAAGATGATGATTTCCTATCAGCCTTTCTCATGTCTCGCTCTCTAACTAAGAAACTCACTTTTTTCTCGCTTGCCTCCCCTTTTTCTTGCGCCTTACTCGTTCTTTTGCTCACATTCTTGCGCAAACCCTCGCTAAACTCTCCTTTTACCACTCGTTGCTTTCCCCCCTCGTTATTTTCCACACAACTCCCCTTTTGCTTGTGCACCTTTTCTTTTTCATATGCACTCTCACACTTTCTTTTTTCTTCCTCATATGCTTCCATTCGGTCCTTTACAACTTTTTATAATTCACAAACTTCTTTAGGACTTAATGGTGCCAAAACATACGGTTTTCCATCCATTACAAGAGAATATGCATTGGTTCGACCATTATGAATTACAGATCTATCATATAACCATGGTCTACCTAGCAACATATGACATGCTTGCATGGGAACAACATCACATAATACCTCATCATTATACTTCTTTACACTAAATGCAATCCGTACTTGCTTAGTAACTCTAATCCCACTTTGATCATTAAGCCATTGCAAGGTGTATGGCTTAGGATGCTTAATAGTTGGAAGTCTAAGTTTATCAACCATCATAGCACTGGCTACATTAGTACAACTACCCCCATCAATGATTAAACTACAATTAGCATCATGGTTTTGTACTTTACATGTAGTATGGAATATGTTTTCCCTTTGAGCGTCATCATCAATAGGTTGTAAATTAAGAGCTCTAAAAGTTATAAGTACATTACTAACCTCACCCAATTGCACATCATCACATTCTTCCAACTCGGGCATGTATAGGTAATCCTCCTCACCTGGTTCGGATTCTTCATCACTCTCAAAGACCACTTCACCACCTCGAATTGCCATGGTTCGCTTGTTTGGACATTGGGAAGATATATGTCCATACCCCAAACACTTGAAGCATTGCACTTTCTTTGATTTGAGGTCACTTTGCGTCGTTGGTTTAGTGTTAACATCAAATTTAGGGGCTGGCTTGATGTCCTTTGATGCCTCACGACCCTTGTTAGGGGGCTGGTTGCTCCCTTTCCATGCGTTACTCCATTTTGAGCTAGGGGCGGCACTTCGCTCTTGGTTTTTAATTGCTTTTCCACCTTTATGGCCATGTGCAACATATCCTCCATCTCTACATAATGCTGCAATTCAATTATGTTAGCAATATCACGATTCAAACCATGCAAAATCTTGCCATTGTGGCTTCCCTATCCTCATCTATATTGGCTCTAATCATAGCTATCTCCATAGATTGCCAATACTCTTCAACACTCTTACTACCTTGTACTAGATTTTGTAACTTGTTGTACAAATCCCTTTGGTAGTGCGATGGCACAAACCTTTTACGCATAATGCGTTTAACCTCATCCCATGAACCAACTTCGTGTTCCCATGGCGCCTACAACCACTCACCAATTGATCCCACCAAATGGCAGCATAATCACAAAATTCAACAACAGCAAGTTTAACCTTTTAGACTCACTATAGTTATGACATTCAAAACCCCTTCAACCTTCTTTCCCACTCCAAATAAACTTGAGGTCACTCTTACCATGAAAGATGGTATTTTCATCTTAATGCTACCCAAATTAGTGTCAATTTTGGGTATGATTTTGAATTTGAGCGGTTTCGGAATATGGAATATTTCTACTAGGTTATCGATCTTATTTGTAATGTCTGTTTACATGTAGTAGGTAATGAGAGAGAAGAGGTTTGGACAATAGGATTTGAAGTTGTTTCCATGTTTGTAGATGAGTTTCTTCTTCTCTAAACTGGCTCGATACCGGGATGACGCTGAGAGTACATTCATGCTACAATCCTCATGCTTTGTAAACTCAAGGAGAATATCCTTACTCAAGGCAAGAGAGTTTCTTTAAGCTAAGACCAAAGAGGCACCTCGCCATGGGGGTCTTTATGCTTCTTTGAAACTCGAATAGCCGAAATTAGTCGAGTTAGCCCTTTTGGATTATAAGAAATGAGATTGTAGCAACAGTAATTCATTACCATCCCTTTAGACGTTTTAGGCATATCATTCAATAACCTAGTTAATTTATCATCTTGTTTTTGAAATTGTTTTGTCATATGTTCTACTACATCTCTCGATGTATAAGCTAAATTTTCCAAAGTCAATGATGGTTCAGATGACATGGTTAAACCAAAAGACTAGGAAAGAAAACAAAAAAAAAAGGACGTGATCAAGTGTTATACTCTGGAGGCTTCTTATAGTTAAAGGCAAAACAAGAAAAGATCACTCCCTCACGTGTTTCACTCACAAAGAATTGAATTCCTTATAGAAATTAAATCAAATTGTTCTAGTAATCACAAGAATAAGTTTTTCACAACCTCTTAACGTTTATTAATTCTGAAGTTCAATAGAACACTCGTGAATCAATAAAACGAATTATAAGCGTGTGAACAAAACAAGCTTACAACTAATCGAACAAGACTCAATTAACCCAAAAGAAAAGCTTTTTAAGAGAAAACAAATAAAATTACCCAAATCAGAATTATAAGAATGAAGAACAGCTCCAATTAATTAAAAGGAATTGCGGAATGAATCAATCAAGAGTCAATTCTTCGAGAACTACCCAACACAAATGGTTAGGGTTAGTTTTCCGTTCCTTCCCTTTTTTTTTTTTTTGGAAATCTGCCTTGGTATGCGGGCAGCAATGAAAATAGTATACTTTTTTTTTTTTTTATAATTGATGCAACCAAAGATGCATCTAAGTCAACTAGCATGGATCCACTAGCCTATGGAGGACCGATGACACGAGCAAGGAGTAAAAGGTTCAAGCAAGCCTTAAATTCTTACTTGGAGCATGTTTTGAAGATGGCTAATGATGGTGCTTTTAATGAAGATAACAATGCCTTGAAGATAGTGACATTAATTGCTATTAATGAAGCTTAAACTTTTGGTCATGGAACAAGGTCAAGGTCAAAGATCAGGGATCAAAGTCAACAGGCTTTCCTAGGGTTTCTAGAAGCATTGGGCCGCACATTAGGGTTTCTAGAAGCATTGGGCCGCACATTAGGGTTTCTAGAAGCATTGGAGGTCTCACCTAACCCTAGGGCAGCCACCACTTATGCTTAGAGAAGGAGGCAGCCGCACATTAGAAGTCTTTTAGGGTTTGATTCTTTATTGCTTATCTCTTAGTCATTTTTAGGGTTAGAATCATTTCAAAACTCTATAAATAGAGCTATGTATTTCTAAAGGACATAAGATCAATATACATTTCTGAATGAAGTTTAATTTGAGTTGTTAACTCTTATTCCTTAAGGTGTTCCTTATTGAATTTCTTGAGATTAAATTAACTTGTTTGATTTAGTTTCACATCTACATGTTTGATCAATCAATTAACTTTTTATTAGTTTCTTGGGTTGTTTGAACATTCTTCATCTATTTATAACTAAAGGGCTTAGTAGTTCTATTGCTAAGTTTGTTAGTTCCATAATCAATTGCAAACTTTCAAGTTAGATCTTGGGGCGACAAATTCGAACTTATTGGTAAGGGTGCTTCCTCTTAAATAGGAGAGCGTTTATCGTTTGATTTTCTCACCATTACTTATCTTGGTGTTTGAACGTATCCGGTTCGAGTTCGTATCATTTGGTATCGGAGCCAAACTTGTTAGTTGGTTCATTTTTTTCAATTAAAGAGTCCTTCTATTTCATCTCAATTTCATTGCATCATTATTAAAAAAAAAGTATACTATTTTTTGCTGCCCGCATACCAAGGCAGATTTCCAAAAAAAAAAAAAAAAAAAAGAAAGGGAAGGAACGGAAAACTAACCCTAACCATTTGTGTTGGGTAGTTCTCGAAGAATTGACTCTTGATTGATTCATTCGCAATTCCTTTTAATTAATTGGAGCTGTTCTTCATTCTTATAATTCTGATTTGGGTAATTTTGTTTGTTTTCTCTTAAAAAGCTTTTCTTTTGGGTTAATTGAGTCTTGTTCGATTAGTTGTAAGCTTGTTTTGTTCACACGCTTATAATTCGTTTTATTGATTCACGAGTGTTCTATTGAACTTCAGAATTAATAAACGTTAAGAGGTTGTGAAAAACTTGTTCTTGTGATTGCTAGAACAATTTGATTTAATTTCTATAAGGAATTCAATTCTTTGTGAGTGAAACACGTGAGGGAGTGATCTTTTCTTGTTTTTGCCTTTAACTATAAGAAGCCTCCAGAGTATAACACTTGATCACGTCCTTTTTTTTCTTAGTCTTTTGGTTTAACCATGTCATCTGAACCATCATTGACTTTGGAAAATTTAGCTTATACATTGAGAGATGTAGTAGAACATATGACAAAACAATTTCAAAAACAAGATGACAAATTAACTAGGTTATTGAATGAAATGCCTAAAACGTCTAAAGGGGATGGTTCTGATAATGACCAAGAAAGTGAGTCTAAAGGGTCTAGACATAATCTCCAACCCAAAATTGACACTAATTTGGGTAACATTAAGATGAAAATACCATCTTTTCATGGTAAGAGTGACCCTGAAGTTTATTTGGAGTGGAAAAAGAAGGTTGAAAGGGTTTTTGAATGTCATAACTATAGTGAGTCTAAAAAGGTTAAACTTGCTGTTGTTGAATTTTGTGATTATGCTGCCATTTGGTGGGATCAATTGGTGAGTGGTCGTAGGCGTCATGGGGAACACGAAGTTGGTTCATGGGATGAGGTTAAACGCATTATGCGTAAAAGGTTTGTGCCATTGCACTACCAAAGGGATTTGTACAACAAGTTACAAAATCTAGTACAAGGTAGTAAGAGTGTTGAGGAGTATTGGCAATCTATGGAGATAGCTATGATTAGAGCCAATATAGATGAGGATAGGGAAGCCACAATGGCAAGATTTTTGCATGGTTTGAATCGTGATATTGCTAACATAATTGAATTGCAGCATTATGTAGAGATGGAGGATATGTTGCACATGGCCATAAAGGTGGAAAAGCAATTAAAAACCAAGAGCAGAAGTGCTGCCCCTAGCTCAAAATGGAGTAACGCATGGAAAGGGAGCAACCAGCCCCCTAACAAGGGTCGTGAGGCATCAAAGGACATCAAGCCAGCCCCTAAATTTGATGTTAACACTAAACCAATGACGCAAAGTGACCTCAAATCAAAGAAAGTGCAATGCTTCAAGTGTTTGGGGTATGGACATATATCTTCCCAATGTCCAAACAAGCGAACCATGGCAATTCGAGGTGGTGAAGTGGTCTTTGAGAGTGATGAAGAATCCGAACCAGGTGAGGAGGATTACCTATACATGCCTGAGTTGGAAGAATGTGATGATGTGCAATTGGGTGAGGTTAGTAATGTACTTATAACTTTTAGAGCTCTTAATTTACAACCTATTGATGATGACGCTCAAAGGGAAAACATATTCCATACTACATGTAAAGTACAAAACCACGATGCTAATTGTAGTTTAATCATTGATGGGGGTAGTTGTACTAATGTAGCCAGTGCTATGATGGTTGATAAACTTAGACTTCCAACTATTAAGCATCCCAAGCCATACACCTTGCAATGGCTTAATGATCAAAGTGGGATTAGAGTTACTAAGCAAGTACGGATTGCATTTAGTGTAAAGAAGTATAATGATGAGGTATTATGTGATGTTGTTCCCATGCAAGCATGTCATATGTTGCTAGGTAGACCATGGTTATATGATAGATCTGTAATTCATAATGGTCGAACCAATGCATATTCTCTTGTAATGGATGGAAAACCGTATGTTTTGGCACCATTTTTTGAGAGAGTTCCTCTTCTCCTATATAAAGGAGGATTCGTCTCTCTTGTAAGACAAGTTGTGCAAGGAATAAACACTTATCTTTCTTATCTTTCATGGCTTTCTAATTTCTCTCTATTCTTCTTCTCTATCCTATGGCAATGAATTAGCTGTTGCTACGATCTGTTTCTGTTATAATCCAAAAGGGCTAACTCGACTAACTCGGCTATTCGAGTTTCAAAGAAGCAGAAAGACCCCCATGGCGAGGTGCCTCTTTGGTCTTAGCTTAAAGAAACTCTCTTGCCTTGAGTAAGGATATCCTCCTTGAGTTTACAGCATGAGGATTATAGCATGAACAGCTCTCGGCGTCCATCTGGTATCAGAGCCAGGTTTAGAGAAGAAGAAATTGATAAGATCATGGAAACAACTTCAGATCCTATTGTCCAAACCTCTTCCCTCTCACTACCTACCTCATGTAAACATTATATTACTGATAAGATCGATAACCTGGTAGAAATATCCCATATTCCAGAAACTGCCCAAATCCAAAATTCTCTTGTCCCAATTCTCAACCCTTATGCTGTCTTCCGACGCAACCGCCTCTTTTCTAGACAACCGAGACATATTATTTCTAGACCTTCTGTCAACATAAAAGAATATGTACAGTCATCTTCTCTTCTCAGTGTGTTCTCTCTTACCGTAACCACCTTTGGGCAAGATGCGTGACTTTAGAAATTCCACCTCATTTCATCCAACAGTGGAGACAACAGTATATACCCATCTCCACTTGGAGCCATCGGACTTGTTCTCTCCTATCATGGGAGACAAGGACTTCCGATTCTGACAAGACTCTCCTTGTTAGATACCCTAGATCTAAATTATGAACATGCTGTAATCGGCTCTATTGCTACAACACTGAATGCAGGGAGCGTAGTGCTAACGTTCTTCCCTAATTTCAACATGTCATTAGAAGATTCACATCTTAGTCGGGGCCTTGAAGGTTCAAGTCCAGATTGGCGCTGATCAGTTGCCGATACCATTTCGGCTACTCTTCATCATCGGATGGTTTACAGGCTTCAAGACCATGCAATAAATCTGCGACTCGGTGTCTTTCCAAATGAGACGCATTATTTATCTTTTGCTTGATGCTGGTCTTACTCCCACTATAGTTCAAACTCCTAGGCAATTGCCTAGAGAAGAACTGGAGAAGTTGATTCCCTCCGTTTGGATCACAAATTATGAGAAGCTTCACCAAAGCTCACAGCCTGTCCAGAAACAAGATCCAATATTCATCAAACAGCTTGACAAGTCTGTCAAGGTTTCATATCTATCATCATCTTCAAATCCTCATACTGTCTCTATGATTCAACCAAGATGCGGAGATCTTATGAGAAGAAAATTCCCATTCATGACTTTAGGTCAAACGGGTGGGAAGTTTATAAAGGCAAGATTAATGGTCATTTCATTTGGGATGTTAATCCCTCCGGATGTGATCTTGGATGTAACGCCAAGATGATCCGGATGATCTAGAATTCGGATCAAAGGGACTAAGACTTGGAAAAGAAAACATACATGTTCTAGTCCACCTAGATATGATGACAAAGATGATGATCAACCTGATTCCATTCAGGTTCCTGCAAAAAACAAGAAAGAAAGACCTTGGATCGGTCTTCCACCAGAGAAGAACAAACCGATGTCCAATGATGACTATCTAAAGAGATGCTTTGAAATATTGAAAGAAGAAGGACTCTTGAATTGTCCTCCTCCTCCGAGTGGTTTGCTCCCTGTTCTTTTGAGCCAAAGATCCCAGTGCATCGCGTTGCCATGTTTTATGGTCAACTCGGAAGAATTTCCTCCCTTGGCGAGGGAAAGAAAATGAACAAACCAAGGCGCCTGCCCGTCCTTTTATTGTGAAGGATATAGTCCAACTGCAGTGATTTGGCCCCTCTCTCACCGGCCGAGGAAGTTTTGAAATCAGCGGACAAACAATGCTGTTGCCCGGAATCATTATCCGGAAAAGATTGACAATAGACTCTCGGAAGTCTATGAAAAACCAGTTCCATAGAAGCTCATGTCACCTCATTCGGAGAAGAAGCCTTACGGATGCACACGAAGCTTTCGTCTAGGCTATTTAAACTTGAGCAGGAGATGGAACAGATCCCGCAACTCGGCCCTACATCACCTTTATTCCGGCAAAGGATAAAGAGATCTTGAGGCTGAAAGAGCGACTCAGGAAATAGAAAGAGATCTTTACCCTTCTAAACAATCTACCTCTTCTCAACTAAATTTTCCTATTTCTACACCACACCCTTTCATGTCCACGGTTATGCCTGTTAAACAATATGCTACTATCTCAGACTTGGTGCCTCGAGCATCCAAACCGGCATCCAAACCTGCAAAAAGGACATCTTCAACTCCCTCATCCTTTCCATCCAAGCCTTCAAAGGATAAAGGACATACTAAAACACAGATGGCTATACAGCAAAATCCTCCTATCTTTACGGAGTCTACCCCCTCCTCAACTGGGTCGTATATTTCAGATTCAGATCTATCTCAGTTTGAATTACAGCACTTCAGCTCTTCCTCTTCCGACCGAGGAACTGATATCTCTGTATCAACAGCTGAATCTGGAACACAAGGTCCTCATGTGTTGATCCATTAATAATGACATATAAGGCCAAACGTCTTTAATAATGGAGACCCTAATAATGACATATAAGGCCAAAACATGTAAGGCCAAACGACTCTTAATGATGGGGATCATAATATAGAATCTTGCTGTTGGGAGTGCATCATGACATCACTTGTCTTGTCTGTTTGTGGACCCACACTCTGAGTAGTTGTCATCAGAATCATCTGAGTCACTATCTCTATAGCTTCGACGCCTTCTTCTTGGTGGGTTGGGCCTGCTAGTTGGACAAGGCCTAGAAGGCCTTAAAGGTGTCATTTGGGCCAAAAGCTGTGAGGCTGGGAGAAGAGATTCTTCTAGTTGTGACCATGGTTCCTGAAAGGCTGGATTCATTGACATTGAAGACGTAGCTTCGGATTGTTGTCTAGCCGGAGATGACTGATTGAAGAAGTAGAAGTGAACAGTAGTCTTTGATTCGAGGATTGTCTTTGCATGTTGATGACTGGAATCACCTCATTAGCTGTATGATTTAGCTCATTCCCTTTGTGAAGTAAAGCATGTTTAATGACAAGGGGCATCTCTTCAAAATGTCCGGGGAGAGTTCTCCATTCTGTAATGTCTGTTGAAACAGTGTCATTTGAGTTGTGTCGCTGATGGAGAAAGAGGATGGTATGGTAGGTCAAAGCCTTATCATGGTCCGCCATGTGGAGAAGACTGCTTGGTTCACCAACCTTCCGAGCCTGTATTGCCATGCCTGCTGATTGTCAAATAGTAGGAAAAATTGCCAGGCTGGATGTGACTCATTCTCTTCTCTGTGTAAGAACCATAAGGTTTGTAACAATGGTAGTTCTACAGGAAGATGATACAGACATGTGAGGTACCGGAGATACCGAACTGTTCAAAAGTTGAAGGAAACGTTTACTGTAATAGTGGGGAAAAGTTTCCAAGGAATGAGGCGAAAAGTCTTCCGGATTTGGTACGATAGTCCGATAGAAGGCTAAGATACGTCTATAGACCCACAGTTCAAATTCTTGCATAGACATACCTTCAGGTTGATTTGGGTGCAGTCACCCGGGACTAAATTGTGCCATAAAGATAAAGAAAGAAGGACTAGGAGGATCCATAAAAGATTTGGATAATCGGGATAGAAAGTCAGGGATGAGATTTTTATCACCTTGAATGTGTTGTACTTCAAAATCATATTGGGAGAACCACTCTTTCAGGCGAAGCAGTTGTTTATCAGGGATTTGTCGTCCCTTGAATTCCAGAATGCGAGGGAAATTAGAATTGTCCATTCTAATTATAAAATGTCTTGAGGCCACAAAGAATTCGCACTTCTGAATTGCATATTTTACCGCCAGAATCTCCTTAATATTTGAATGATAATGAAGTTCACTGTCCTTGAATTGTCCTGACACGTGTCTGCATAGTGACTCCTTATTTTCCTGTTTTTGGAGGAGAATAGCACCCCAAGCGTAGTCACTTGCATCAGTCTGAAGAATCAGCTGTGCGTCATCAGCAGGAATAGTGAGGGCTGGAGTCTTTTGGGCCAGCTGTTTTAATATCTTATGACTTCGATGGGCCTGAGTCCATGGGCCCGCATTTTTCTTTAATTGTGCAGTCAGGGCCTTTGTATGGGCCGCGGCCTTTGGAATAAAGTCTCGCATGTAATTGATGATCCCCAGAAACTGTTGGATCTGTTTTTTGGATAGATTCTCACTGGGGAAATGCCGCAATTCTTGAGCTAAATGTGAGCCTGCTTCATACTGCCCATTTTTTAGCTTGAGCCCAAGAAAGTCAACTTCAGTCTGTCCAATGTAAGACTTTTTTTCTGAAAGCATTATCCCGTAGGAATGGACTAAACTGTGAAATCTTCTGAGAAGATCATCATGCTCTTTAGCTGACTTTGAGAAAAGTAGGATATCATCGATGTAAATGATGCAAGTATCCAGGATTGATTCAAAAATTCGGACCATCGCCTTCTGGAAGATGGAAGGAGCTGTTTTAAGCCCAAAAGGCATAACAGTCCATTGGTACTGAGCATCTGGGATGCAGAAGGCGGTCTTGTATCTTTCTTCAGGGTGAATACCCAACTGCCAGAATCCTGACTTCAGATCGAACTTAGAGAAATAGGTTGCTCCTTGAAGACGAATCAATAGAGAAGAGATTTTAAGAATTGGAAATTTGTCATCTGAAAGAAAATGATTCAGGGGCTTGTAATCAATTACGAGCCTTTTCTTTCCTCTTAGTTTTTCTGATCTCTTTTCTACATAGAATGCTTGGCATGCCCAAGGAGACCGTGTAGGTTCTATCAAGCCTTGCTGAAGAAGTTCTTGGCAAGAAGTTCTTGGCATTCCTGTCTTGCTAAAGCCAAATCAGATGGAGACATCCCAGGATGGCTGGCTCTAGTGGGGTTGACATCTTCATTTAATTTGAAGGGGAGAGTAATGAAGAAGTCTGGGTTCTTGTATAGTGGAAAAGGGTGATAGAAGTTTCTATGAGAATCAGCACAGCATGGTATGAACAACCCCTTTAAATGAGCAAAGTCCAGAGGGACTTCTGCAATGGAGAACTGGTTGGGATTTTGAGTATAAGGGAGAAATTCTCGCTTATACTTAAGCCCTGTTGGCAGGATTTGTAATTTTTCTGCCGCATGATAAGTATCAAACCCAACTAAAAGATCTCTTCCAAACAGATAGGATCCAATGACGTGGATCCATACAATACAGTCTGGGAAGAACTGTATTCCAATCTTTTGTTTAGAGACCATTGTAGTCTGAAAACTTTTGCCATCTGCCGCTGTGAAGTGATAAATCCTTTTTTTCCATGCTGAACTAGGCAGAGCATCAGGATTTAACATCGTACAATGAGATCCCGTATCCATCAAAGCAGTAACAAGGATAGGTTTTTCATATTTGCCAGGTAAGACATGGATGGATACCAATGGTGTAGGATGAATAGGTTGTGCTGATGTGACTTCTGGTGAAGATGGATTTTCCATACTTTCTGGAGAAGTAGGAATGAATAATGATGTAGAAGAAGAGGAGCTGGTTTGAACTGGTGTAGGTATTTTCTTTGGAGAAGGTATCTCAGGGAAACAGTAAGATATATCTGCAAGGATATAATCGGGAGAAGGTAGAGGTTGCAGCCATTGTAAATCCTCAGAAATTGGTGGAAGGTCTGGCGGTTCTTGTTTTATTTGGAGAGCAGGACCAATAGTAAGAATAGATGTTTCTTCGTCTGAAGAATTTTCATCATCTGTGCTGTTGTCTGAGTACGGAATGGCAAATAGAGTCTGAGAAGACGCCATTTCTTCTTCTGAGAAAAGAGACTCAAGATCATGATCAGATAGATCTTCTGAACATGAATCTTTTAATTGATGAAGAAGAGCAACAGTTTGATTCGGCTTGTTAGGGCATTTCTTTGCATAGTGCCCTCTTTGGCCACAGATGTAGCACCGATCTGTTTTCCGCTTGTTTGTCGATTTCCTTTTGAACCAGCGTATCTTCCTTCCCTTTCTTTGCTTGTAATGAGAAGATTCCTTTGAATGAGAAGAAAAATGTTTTTTCTTCTTTGATCTGCAGTCACAGTGCTTCTCTTTGCATTTGATTTGGAGATAATCTCTGTTGCATAAGTTTCTTAGCAATGCTTCTCCTTTTGCAATTTTTTTGAAAAGTTTCTGCTGTTCACACATCTTGTCTAGAGTGGCCAGGGTGAATTGCCAGATTTCTCCGAGAGAAATATGAGTGATATCTCTATGAGTTTCTGTCATCATGCGTTGAATTTCAGGGTGCATTTCTTCAGGCAGAGAGCTGACAAAAGTATATTTGAGATCATCACTATTGGGCCCGGCGAGTTCATAATAGAGTTTGGACATATGAACATAGTGAACTTCTAGATCTTTTCTCTTCATAGAACAGCATTTGCGATCAAAGTACTCTTGTTTTCTTTGTCTGAAAATTAAATTGTAGTCTCCTAGAAACTGTTGATGGATTTGTGCCAGAGCTTGAGTGATAGAACCAAGTTGAACAAATTGAAGCTGCTGGTATTCAGACAAGTGAGAGAACCATTCCCGTAATGTGCCAGTGAACCTTGATGTGAATTCTGTTAAGACAGCTTGGAGACTAGCTTGAGGGTTTATCATTTGGAGATCAAGCCAAGCATTGAATTCTAAGATCTTGTTACGCCATTGTGATGGAGGCACAGTATCTAAAGAGAACCAGGGACCAGAACCTGGTTTTGGGGGGAAAGGATGTTCTGGAGCAAGAGACTCTAATTCTTCAGTTTCTTCTGTAATTTTGGGCTCTTGCGGTGTGTTCATCAACACATGAGGACCTTGTGTTCCAGACTCAGCTGTTGATACAAAGATATCAGTTCCTCGGTCGGAAGAGGAAGAGCTGAAGTGACAAGCTTGGCCGGCGGCGTTGATGCTTTGCTTGATCATCAAGCGGGACGAGACGTAAATCCACGCGCGAAAGGGAGAAATCGTGTTGTTTTCGATTAATCCAAGCAGGAGCGCGACCGTTTTGATTTCCGGGACGCATACAATGAAGTAATTTAGGTCGGAGTGTTATTAGGTAGGCCCACACGAATTTCTAGGACTACGGCTGACCGGTCAACTCTTCTCCGGTTCCTGATTTGACTTTAGTTTATTCATCTTTCTTTATTTATTAGTTCGTATCTAGCTTCTAGTTTCTTCTTCTTATGGAATGAGGGATCTCGCACCATAAAAACCGCATGCAATCGAATACTTGAGGCTAATGAGCATACTATTTCAGTTTTCTTATCTTGTGGGAAATCAAGTTATGGGTTCTTTCAAGAACTCTGCGAGCTAATCACGAGTCGCCCCTCGCTAACGTAGACTTATCGCTCGCGTCCTTCCCTTCTTTTGTCTACCCTAGTGTCTAAATCGATCCGATTTGATCCTTACGCCCAGCCGGAGAAGAACAAAGAACTTGCGATCTCTTTCCTTTCTTTTGTGCCTCTCTTTCTAATCTCTGTTTAGTATTATGGTTTGGTCCTATTTGGGGAGCATAAGCACGAGTGTCGAGTGAAAGCGCGTAGCGGCGAGCATAGGCAACGGATCCATTGCTTGGACAAATGCAAGGAAATTAAATTAGTTGATCGAGCATTCATTGATATCATTCTCGAATGATCTCGGTGGAATCTTTTGGAGGAAGGAGGAACGGCGAGAATCGAGGCACGCCCATATTCAGGACTTGGACCATGGAGATCCCCATCATTCCTTGCTTCTCTCGACACGAGGACTCCTCATGGCACAAGGATTAGCGGAAAGAACCATGACAAGGCAGTTGACAAGCTTGGCCGGCCGGCGTTGATGCTTTGCTTGATCATCAAGCGGGACGAGACGTAAATCCACGCTGAAAGGGAGAAATCGTGTTGTTTTCGATTAATCCAAGCAGGAGCGACCGTTTTGATTTCAGGACGCATACAATGAAGTAATTTAGGTCGGAGTGTTATTAGGTAGGCCCACACGAATTTCTAGGACTACGGCTGACCGGTCAACTCTTCTCCGGTTCCTGATTTGACTTTAGTTTATTCATCTTTCTTTATTTATTAGTTCGTATCTAGCTTCTAGTTTCTTCTTCTTATGGAATGAGGGATCTCGCACCATAAAAACCGCATGCAATCGAATACTTGAGGCTAATGAGCATACTATTTCAGTTTTCTTATCTTGTGGGAAATCAAGTTATGGGTTCTTTCAAGAACTCTGCGAGCTAATCACGAGTCGCCCCTCGCTAACGTAGACTTATCGCTCGCGTCCTTCCCTTCTTTTGTCTACCCTAGTGTCTAAATCGATCCGATTTGATCCTTACGCCCAGCCCGTACGGAGAAGAACAAAGAACTTGCGATCTCTTTCCTTTCTTTTGTGCCTCTCTTTCTAATCTCTGTTTAGTATTATGGTTTGGTCCTATTTGGGGAGCATAAGCACGAGTGTCGAGTGAAAGCGCGCGTAAGCGGCGAGCATAGGCACGGATCCATTGCTTGGACAAATGCAAGGAAATTAAATTAGTTGATCGAGCATTCATTGATATCATTCTCGAATGATCTCGGTGGAATCTTTTGGAGGAAGGAGGAACGGCGAGAATCGAGGCACGCCCATATTCAGGACTTGGACCATGGAGATCCCCATCATTCCTTGCTTCTCTCGACACGAGGACTCCTCATGGCACAAGGATTAGCGGAAAGAACCATGACAAGGCAGTTGACAAGCTTGGCCGTGGCGTTGATGCTTTGCTTGATCATCAAGCGGGACGAGACGTAAATCCACGCTGAAAGGGAGAAATCGTGTTGTTTTCGATTAATCCAAGCAGGAGCGCGACCGTTTTGATTTCAGGACGCATACAATGAAGTAATTTAGGTCGGAGTGTTATTAGGTAGGCCCACACGAATTTCTAGGACTACGGCTGACCGGTCAACTCTTCTCCGGTTCCTGATTTGACTTTAGTTTATTCATCTTTCTTTATTTATTAGTTCGTATCTAGCTTCTAGTTTCTTCTTCTTATGGAATGAGGGATCTCGCACCATAAAAACCGCATGCAATCGAATACTTGAGGCTAATGAGCATACTATTTCAGTTTTCTTATCTTGTGGGAAATCAAGTTATGGGTTCTTTCAAGAACTCTGCGAGCTAATCACGAGTCGCCCCTCGCTAACGTAGACTTATCGCTCGCGTCCTTCCCTTCTTTGTCTACCCTAGTGTCTAAATCGATCCGATTTGATCCTTACGCCCAATGCACGGAGAAGAACAAAGAACTTGCGATCTCTTTCCTTTCTTTTGTGCCTCTCTTTCTAATCTCTGTTTAGTATTATGGTTTGGTCCTATTTGGGGAGCATAAGCACGAGTGTCGAGTGAAAGCGCGCGTAAGCGGCGAGCATAGGCACGGATCCATTGCTTGGACAAATGCAAGGAAATTAAATTAGTTGATCGAGTATTGATATCATTCTCGAACGAAGCGGGATCAGTTGATCGAGCATTCATTGATATCATTCTCGAATGATCTCGGTGGAATCTTTTGGAGGAAGGAGGAACGGCGAGAATCGAGGCACGCCCATATTCAGGACTTGGACCATGGAGATCCCCATCATTCCTTGCTTCTCTCGACACGAGGACTCCTCATGGCACAAGGATTAGCGGAAAGAACCATGACAAGGCAGTTGACAAGCTTGGCCGGCGGCGTTGATGCTTTGCTTGATCATCAAGCGGGACGAGACGTAAATCCACGCTGAAAGGGAGAAATCGTGTTGTTTTCGATTAATCCAAGCAGGAGCGACCGTTTTGATTTCAGGACGCATACAATGAAGTAATTTAGGTCGGAGTGTTATTAGGTAGGCCCACACGAATTTCTAGGACTACGGCTGACCGGTCAACTCTTCTCCGGTTCCTGATTTGACTTTAGTTTATTCATCTTTCTTTATTTATTAGTTCGTATCTAGCTTCTAGTTTCTTCTTCTTATGGAATGAGGGATCTCGCACCATAAAAACCGCATGCAATCGAATACTTGAGGCTAATGAGCATACTATTTCAGTTTTCTTATCTTGTGGGAAATCAAGTTATGGGTTCTTTCAAGAACTCTGCGAGCTAATCACGAGTCGCCCTCGCTAACGTAGACTTATCGCTCGCGTCCTTCCCTTCTTTTGTCTACCCTAGTGTCTAAATCGATCCGATTTGATCCTTACGCCCAGCCGTACGGAGAAGAACAAAGAACTTGCGATCTCTTTCCTTTCTTTTGTGCCTCTCTTTCTAATCTCTGTTTAGTATTATGGTTTGGTCCTATTTGGGGAGCATAAGCACGAGTGTCGAGTGAAAGCGCTCGTAGCGAGCATAGGCACGGATCCATTGCTTGGACAAATGCAAGGAAATTAAATTAGTTGATCGAGTATTGATATCATTCTCGAACGAAACGGGATCAGTTGATCGAGCATTCATTGATATCATTCTCGAATGATCTCGGTGGAATCTTTTGGAGGAAGGAGGGAACGGCGAGAATCGAGGCACGCCCATATTCAGGACTTGGACCATGGAGATCCCCATCATTCCTTGCTTCTCTCGACACGAGGACTCCTCATGGCACAAGGATTAGCGGAAAGAACCATGACAAGGCAGTTGACAAGCTTGGCCGATGGCGTTGATGCTTTGCTTGATCATCAAGCGGGACGAGACGTAAATCCACGCGCGAAAGGGAGAAATCGTGTTGTTTTCGATTAATCCAAGCAGGAGCGACCGTTTTGATTCCGGGACGCATACAATGAAGTAATTTAGGTCGGAGTGTTATTAGGTAGGCCCACACGAATTTCTAGGACTACGGCTGACCGGTCAACTCTTCTCCGGTTCCTGATTTGACTTTAGTTTATTCATCTTTCTTTATTTATTAGTTCGTATCTAGCTTCTAGTTTCTTCTTCTTATGGAATGAGGGATCTCGCACCATAAAAACCGCATGCAATCGAATACTTGAGGCTAATGAGCATACTATTTCAGTTTTCTTATCTTGTGGGAAATCAAGTTATGGGTTCTTTCAAGAACTGTGCGAGCTAATAACGAGTCGCCCTCGCTAACGTAGACTTATCGCTCGCGTCCTTCCCTTCTTTTGTCTACCCTAGTGTCTAAATCGATCCGATTTGATCCTTACGCCCAGCCGTACGGAGAAGAACAAAGAACTTGCGATCTCTTTCCTTTCTTTTGTGCCTCTCTTTCTAATCTCTGTTTAGTATTATGGTTTGGTCCTATTTGGGGAGCATAAGCACGAGTGTCGAGTGAAAGCGCGCGTAAGCGGCGAGCATAGGCACGGATCCATTGCTTGGACAAATGCAAGGAAATTAAATTAGTTGATCGAGCATTCATTGATATCATTCTCGAATGATCTCGGTGGAATCTTTTGGAGGAAGGAGGGAACGGCGAGAATCGAGGCACGCCCATATTCAAGACTTGGACCATGGAGATCCCCATCATTCCTTGCTTCTCTCGACACGAGGACTCCTCATGGCACAAGGATTAGCGTAAAGAACCATGACAAGGCAGTTGACAAGCTTGGCCGGCGGCGTTGATGCTTTGCTTGATCATCAAGCGGGACGAGACGTAAATCCACGCGCGAAAGGGAGAAATCGTGTTGTTTTCGATTAATCCAAGCAGGAGCGCGACCGTTTTGATTTCCGGGACGCATACAATGAAGTAATTTAGGTCGGAGTGTTATTAGGTAGGCCCACACGAATTTCTAGGACTACGGCTGACCGGTCAACTCTTCTCCGGTTCCTGATTTGACTTTAGTTTATTCATCTTTCTTTATTTATTAGTTCGTATCTAGCTTCTAGTTTCTTCTTCTTATGGAATGAGGGATCTCGCACCATAAAAACCGCATGCAATCGAATACTTGAGGCTAATGAGCATACTATTTCAGTTTTCTTATCTTGTGGGAAATCAAGTTATGGGTTCTTTCAAGAACTCTGCGAGCTAATCACGAGTCGCCCTCGCTAACGTAGACTTATCGCTCGCGTCCTTCCCTTCTTTTGTCTACCCTAGTGTCTAAATCGATCCGATTTGATCCTTACGCCCAGCCGCATTTGAGGAAGAACAAAGAACTTGCGATCTCTTTCCTTTCTTTTGTGCCTCTCTTTCTAATCTCTGTTTAGTATTATGGTTTGGTCCTATTTGGGGAGCATAAGCACGAGTGTCGAGTGAAAGCGCGCGTAAGCGGCGAGCATAGGCACGGATCCATTGCTTGGACAAATGCAAGGAAATTAAATTAGTTGATCGAGCATTCATTGATATCATTCTCGAATGATCTCGGTGGAATCTTTTGGAGGAAGGAGGGAACGGCGAGAATCGAGGCACGCCCATATTCAGGACTTGGACCATGGAGATCCCCATCATTCCTTGCTTCTCTCGACACGAGGACTCCTCATGGCACAAGGATTAGCGGAAAGAACCATGACAAGGCAGTTGACAAGCTTGGCCGGCGTTGATGCTTTGCTTGATCATCAAGCGGGACGAGACGTAAATCCACGCGCGAAAGGGAGAAATCGTGTTGTTTTCGATTAATCCAAGCAGGAGCGCGACCGTTTTGATTTCCGGGACGCATACAATGAAGTAATTTAGGTCGGAGTGTTATTAGGTAGGCCCACACGAATTTCTAGGACTACGGCTGACCGGTCAACTCTTCTCCGGTTCCTGATTTGACTTTAGTTTATTCATCTTTCTTTATTTATTAGTTCGTATCTAGCTTCTAGTTTCTTCTTCTTATGGAATGAGGGATCTCGCACCATAAAAACCGCATGCAATCGAATACTTGAGGCTAATGAGCATACTATTTCAGTTTTCTTATCTTGTGGGAAATCAAGTTATGGGTTCTTTCAAGAACTCTGCGAGCTAATCACGAGTCGCCCCTCGCTAACGTAGACTTATCGCTCGCGTCCTTCCCTTCTTTGTCTACCCTAGTGTCTAAATCGATCCGATTTGATCCTTACGCCCAGCCGTACGGAGAAGAACAAAGAACTTGCGATCTCTTTCCTTTCTTTTGTGCCTCTCTTTCTAATCTCTGTTTAGTATTATGGTTTGGTCCTATTTGGGGAGCATAAGCACGAGTGTCGAGTGAAAGCAGCGCGAGCATAGGCACGGATCCATTGCTTGGACAAATGCAAGGAAATTAAATTAGTTGATCGAGTATTGATATCATTCTCGAACGAAACGGGATCAGTTGATCGAGCATTCATTGATATCATTCTCGAATGATCTCGGTGGAATCTTTTGGAGGAAGGAGGAACGGCGAGAATCGAGGCACGCCCATATTCAGGACTTGGACCATGGAGATCCCCATCATTCCTTGCTTCTCTCGACACGAGGACTCCTCATGGCACAAGGATTAGCGGAAAGAACCATGACAAGGCAGTTGACAAGCTTGGCCGTGGCGTTGATGCTTTGCTTGATCATCAAGCGGGACGAGACGTAAATCCACGCTGAAAGGGAGAAATCGTGTTGTTTTCGATTAATCCAAGCAGGAGCGCGACCGTTTTGATTTCAGGACGCATACAATGAAGTAATTTAGGTCGGAGTGTTATTAGGTAGGCCCACACGAATTTCTAGGACTACGGCTGACCGGTCAACTCTTCTCCGGTTCCTGATTTGACTTTAGTTTATTCATCTTTCTTTATTTATTAGTTCGTATCTAGCTTCTAGTTTCTTCTTCTTATGGAATGAGGGATCTCGCACCATAAAAACCGCATGCAATCGAATACTTGAGGCTAATGAGCATACTATTTCAGTTTTCTTATCTTGTGGGAAATCAAGTTATGGGTTCTTTCAAGAACTCTGCGAGCTAATCACGAGTCGCCCTCGCTAACGTAGACTTATCGCTCGCGTCCTTCCCTTCTTTTGTCTACCCTAGTGTCTAAATCGATCCGATTTGATCCTTACGCCCAGCCGTACGGAGAAGAACAAAGAACTTGCGATCTCTTTCCTTTCTTTTGTGCCTCTCTTTCTAATCTCTGTTTAGTATTATGGTTTGGTCCTATTTGGGGAGCATAAGCACGAGTGTCGAGTGAAAGCGCGCGTAAGCGGCGAGCATAGGCACGGATCCATTGCTTGGACAAATGCAAGGAAATTAAATTAGTTGATCGAGTATTGATATCATTCTCGAACGAAACGGGATCAGTTGATCGAGCATTCATTGATATCATTCTCGAATGATCTCGGTGGAATCTTTTGGAGGAAGGAGGGAACGGCGAGAATCGAGGCACGCCCATATTCAGGACTTGGACCATGGAGATCCCCATCATTCCTTGCTTCTCTCGACACGAGGACTCCTCATGGCACAAGGATTAGCGGAAAGAACCATGACAAGGCAGTTGACAAGCTTGGCCGTGGCGTTGATGCTTTGCTTGATCATCAAGCGGGACGAGACGTAAATCCACGCTGAAAGGGAGAAATCGTGTTGTTTTCGATTAATCCAAGCAGGAGCGACCGTTTTGATTTCCGGGACGCATACAATGAAGTAATTTAGGTCGGAGTGTTATTAGGTAGGCCCACACGAATTTCTAGGACTACGGCTGACCGGTCAACTCTTCTCCGGTTCCTGATTTGACTTTAGTTTATTCATCTTTCTTTATTTATTAGTTCGTATCTAGCTTCTAGTTTCTTCTTCTTATGGAATGAGGGATCTCGCACCATAAAAACCGCATGCAATCGAATACTTGAGGCTAATGAGCATACTATTTCAGTTTTCTTATCTTGTGGGAAATCAAGTTATGGGTTCTTTCAAGAACTCTGCGAGCTAATCACGAGTCGCCCTCGCTAACGTAGACTTATCGCTCGGCCCTTCCCTTCTTTGTCTACCCTAGTGTCTAAATCGATCCGATTTGATCCTTACGCCCAGCCGTCACGGAGAAGAACAAAGAACTTGCGATCTCTTTCCTTTCTTTTGTGCCTCTCTTTCTAATCTCTGTTTAGTATTATGGTTTGGTCCTATTTGGGGAGCATAAGCACGAGTGTCGAGTGAAAGCGCTGGCGAGCATAGGCAACGGATCCATTGCTTGGACAAATGCAAGGAAATTAAATTAGTTGATCGAGTATTGATATCATTCTCGAACGAAACGGGATCAGTTGATCGAGCATTCATTGATATCATTCTCGAATGATCTCGGTGGAATCTTTTGGAGGAAGGAGGAACGGCGAGAATCGAGGCACGCCCATATTCAGGACTTGGACCATGGAGATCCCCATCATTCCTTGCTTCTCTCGACACGAGGACTCCTCATGGCACAAGGATTAGCGGAAAGAACCATGACAAGGCAGTTGACAAGCTTGGCCGTGGCGTTGATGCTTTGCTTGATCATCAAGCGGGACGAGACGTAAATCCACGCTGAAAGGGAGAAATCGTGTTGTTTTCGATTAATCCAAGCAGGAGCGCGACCGTTTTGATTTCCGGGACGCATACAATGAAGTAATTTAGGTCGGAGTGTTATTAGGTAGGCCCACACGAATTTCTAGGACTACGGCTGACCGGTCAACTCTTCTCCGGTTCCTGATTTGACTTTAGTTTATTCATCTTTCTTTATTTATTAGTTCGTATCTAGCTTCTAGTTTCTTCTTCTTATGGAATGAGGGATCTCGCACCATAAAAACCGCATGCAATCGAATACTTGAGGCTAATGAGCATACTATTTCAGTTTTCTTATCTTGTGGGAAATCAAGTTATGGGTTCTTTCAAGAACTGTGCGAGCTAATAACGAGTCGCCCTCGCTAACGTAGACTTATCGCTCGCGTCCTTCCCTTCTTTTGTCTACCCTAGTGTCTAAATCGATCCGATTTGATCCTTACGCCCAGCCGTACGGAGAAGAACAAAGAACTTGCGATCTCTTTCCTTTCTTTTGTGCCTCTCTTTCTAATCTCTGTTTAGTATTATGGTTTGGTCCTATTTGGGGAGCATAAGCACGAGTGTCGAGTGAAAGCGCTGGCAGCGAGCATAGGCAACGGATCCATTGCTTGGACAAATGCAAGGAAATTAAATTAGTTGATCGAGCATTCATTGATATCATTCTCGAATGATCTCGGTGGAATCTTTTGGAGGAAGGAGGAACGGCGAGAATCGAGGCACGCCCATATTCAAGACTTGGACCATGGAGATCCCCATCATTCCTTGCTTCTCTCGACACGAGGACTCCTCATGGCACAAGGATTAGCGTAAAGAACCATGACAAGGCAGTTGACAAGCTTGGCCGGCGTTGATGCTTTGCTTGATCATCAAGCGGGACGAGACGTAAATCCACGCTGAAAGGGAGAAATCGTGTTGTTTTCGATTAATCCAAGCAGGAGCGCGACCGTTTTGATTCCGGGACGCATACAATGAAGTAATTTAGGTCGGAGTGTTATTAGGTAGGCCCACACGAATTTCTAGGACTACGGCTGACTGGTCAACTCTTCTCCGGTTCCTGATTTGACTTTAGTTTATTCATCTTTCTTTATTTATTAGTTCGTATCTAGCTTCTAGTTTCTTCTTCTTATGGAATGAGGGATCTCGCACCATAAAAACCGCATGCAATCGAATACTTGAGGCTAATGAGCATACTATTTCAGTTTTCTTATCTTGTGGGAAATCAAGTTATGGGTTCTTTCAAGAACTCTGCGAGCTAATCACGAGTCGCCCTCGCTAACGTAGACTTATCGCTCGCGTCCTTCCCTTCTTTGTCTACCCTAGTGTCTAAATCGATCCGATTTGATCCTTACGCCCAGCCGTACGGAGAAGAACAAAGAACTTGCGATCTCTTTCCTTTCTTTTGTGCCTCTCTTTCTAATCTCTGTTTAGTATTATGGTTTGGTCCTATTTGGGGAGCATAAGCACGAGTGTCGAGTGAAAGCGCGTAGCGGCGAGCATAGGCAACGGATCCATTGCTTGGACAAATGCAAGGAAATTAAATTAGTTGATCGAGTATTGATATCATTCTCGAACGAAACGGGATCAGTTGATCGAGCATTCATTGATATCATTCTCGAATGATCTCGGTGGAATCTTTTGGAGGAAGGAGGAACGGCGAGAATCGAGGCACGCCCATATTCAGGACTTGGACCATGGAGATCCCCATCATTCCTTGCTTCTCTCGACACGAGGACTCCTCATGGCACAAGGATTAGCGGAAAGAACCATGACAAGGCAGTTGACAAGCTTGGCCGGCGGCGTTGATGCTTTGCTTGATCATCAAGCGGGACGAGACGTAAATCCACGCGCGAAAGGGAGAAATCGTGTTGTTTTCGATTAATCCAAGCAGGAGCGCGACCGTTTTGATTTCCGGGACGCATACAATGAAGTAATTTAGGTCGGAGTGTTATTAGGTAGGCCCACACGAATTTCTAGGACTACGGCTGACCGGTCAACTCTTCTCCGGTTCTGATTTGACTTTAGTTTATTCATCTTTCTTTATTTATTAGTTCGTATCTAGCTTCTAGTTTCTTCTTCTTATGGAATGAGGGATCTCGCACCATAAAAACCGCATGCAATCGAATACTTGAGGCTAATGAGCATACTATTTCAGTTTTCTTATCTTGTGGGAAATCAAGTTATGGGTTCTTTCAAGAACTCTGCGAGCTAATCACGAGTCGCCCTCGCTAACGTAGACTTATCGCTCGCGTCCTTCCCTTCTTTGTCTACCCTAGTGTCTAAATCGATCCGATTTGATCCTTACGCCCAGCCCGTGCACGGAGAAGAACAAAGAACTTGCGATCTCTTTCCTTTCTTTTGTGCCTCTCTTTCTAATCTCTGTTTAGTATTATGGTTTGGTCCTATTTGGGGAGCATAAGCACGAGTGTCGAGTGAAAGCGCGCGTAAGCGGCGAGCATAGGCACGGATCCATTGCTTGGACAAATGCAAGGAAATTAAATTAGTTGATCGAGTATTGATATCATTCTCGAACGAAACGGGATCAGTTGATCGAGCATTCATTGATATCATTCTCGAATGATCTCGGTGGAATCTTTTGGAGGAAGGAGGGAACGGCGAGAATCGAGGCACGCCCATATTCAGGACTTGGACCATGGAGATCCCCATCATTCCTTGCTTCTCTCGACACGAGGACTCCTCATGGCACAAGGATTAGCGTAAAGAACCATGACAAGGCAGTTGACAAGCTTGGCCGGCGGCGTTGATGCTTTGCTTGATCATCAAGCGGGACGAGACGTAAATCCACGCTGAAAGGGAGAAATCGTGTTGTTTTCGATTAATCCAAGCAGGAGCGACCGTTTTGATTTCAGGACGCATACAATGAAGTAATTTAGGTCGGAGTGTTATTAGGTAGGCCCACACGAATTTCTAGGACTACGGCTGACCGGTCAACTCTTCTCCGGTTCCTGATTTGACTTTAGTTTATTCATCTTTCTTTATTTATTAGTTCGTATCTAGCTTCTAGTTTCTTCTTCTTATGGAATGAGGGATCTCGCACCATAAAAACCGCATGCAATCGAATACTTGAGGCTAATGAGCATACTATTTCAGTTTTCTTATCTTGTGGGAAATCAAGTTATGGGTTCTTTCAAGAACTCTGCGAGTTAATCACGAGTCGCCCTCGCTAACGTAGACTTATCGCTCGCGTCCTTCCCTTCTTTTGTCTACCCTAGTGTCTAAATCGATCCGATTTGATCCTTACGCCCGAATGCGGAGAAGAACAAAGAACTTGCGATCTCTTTCCTTTCTTTTGTGCCTCTCTTTCTAATCTCTGTTTAGTATTATGGTTTGGTCCTATTTGGGGAGCATAAGCACGAGTGTCGAGTGAAAGCGCGCGTAAGCGGCGAGCATAGGCACGGATCCATTGCTTGGACAAATGCAAGGAAATTAAATTAGTTGATCGAGTATTGATATCATTCTCGAACGAAACGGGATCAGTTGATCGAGCATTCATTGATATCATTCTCGAATGATCTCGGTGGAATCTTTTGGAGGAAGGAGGGAACGGCGAGAATCGAGGCACGCCCATATTCAGGACTTGGACCATGGAGATCCCCATCATTCCTTGCTTCTCTCGACACGAGGACTCCTCATGGCACAAGGATTAGCGGAAAGAACCATGACAAGGCAGTTGACAAGCTTGGCCGGCGGCGTTGATGCTTTGCTTGATCATCAAGCGGGACGAGACGTAAATCCACGCGCGAAAGGGAGAAATCGTGTTGTTTTCGATTAATCCAAGCAGGAGCGCGACCGTTTTGATTTCCGGGACGCATACAATGAAGTAATTTAGGTCGGAGTGTTATTAGGTAGGCCCACACGAATTTCTAGGACTACGGCTGACCGGTCAACTCTTCTCCGGTTCCTGATTTGACTTTAGTTTATTCATCTTTCTTTATTTATTAGTTCGTATCTAGCTTCTAGTTTCTTCTTCTTATGGAATGAGGGATCTCGCACCATAAAAACCGCATGCAATCGAATACTTGAGGCTAATGAGCATACTATTTCAGTTTTCTTATCTTGTGGGAAATCAAGTTATGGGTTCTTTCAAGAACTCTGCGAGCTAATCACGAGTCGCCCTCGCTAACGTAGACTTATCGCTCGCGTCCTTCCCTTCTTTTGTCTACCCTAGTGTCTAAATCGATCCGATTTGATCCTTACGCCCAGCCGTACGGAGAAGAACAAAGAACTTGCGATCTCTTTCCTTTCTTTTGTGCCTCTCTTTCTAATCTCTGTTTAGTATTATGGTTTGGTCCTATTTGGGGAGCATAAGCACGAGTGTCGAGTGAAAGCGCTGGCGAGCATAGGCAACGGATCCATTGCTTGGACAAATGCAAGGAAATTAAATTAGTTGATCGAGTATTGATATCATTCTCGAACGAAACGGGATCAGTTGATCGAGCATTCATTGATATCATTCTCGAATGATCTCGGTGGAATCTTTTGGAGGAAGGAGGGAACGGCGAGAATCGAGGCACGCCCATATTCAGGACTTGGACCATGGAGATCCCCATCATTCCTTGCTTCTCTCGACATGAGGACTCCTCATGGCACAAGGATTAGCGTAAAGAACCATGACAAGGCAGTTGACAAGCTTGGCCGGCGGCGTTGATGCTTTGCTTGATCATCAAGCGGGACGAGACGTAAATCCACGCGCGAAAGGGAGAAATCGTGTTGTTTTCGATTAATCCAAGCAGAAGCGCGACCGTTTTGATTTCCGGGACGCATACAATGAAGTAATTTAGGTCGGAGTGTTATTAGGTAGGCCCACACCTCCAATGCTTCTAGAAACCCTAATGTGCGGCCCAATGCTTCTAGAAACCCTAGGAAAGCCTGTTGACTTTGATCCCTGATCTTTGACCTTGACCTTGTTCCATGACCAGAAGTTTAAGCTTCATTAATAGCAATTAATGTCACTATCTTCAAGGCGTTGTTATCTTCATTAAAAGCACCATCATTAGCCATCTTCAAAACATGCTCCAAGTAAGAATTTAAGGCTTGCTTGAACCTTTTACTCCTTGCTCGTGTCAGTGGATCCATGCTAGTTGACTTAGATGCATCTTTGGTTGCATCATTCCCCCCCTCTTTGAAAGGATTCGACCTCGAATCAACGCCTTCATCAAAATCAAAAGGAGACAAATCAGCAACATTAAAAGTAGCACTAACATTATACTCACCAGGTAAGTCAACTTTATATGCATTATCGTTGATGCGCTCTATTACTTCAAATGGACCATCACCACGTGGCATCAACTTTGATTTTCTTTGATTGGGAAACCTTTCCTTCCTGAAGTGCACCCAAACCCAATCACCAACTTCAAATACCATCCTTTTGCGGCCCTTATTGCGTTGTTTGGTGATTTGTTCATTACGTCTTTCCAAATTTGCACGCACTTGCTCATGCAACTTCAACACAAATTCAGCCTTCTTTGCACCATCTAAATTCACTTGTTCACTCAAAGGTAAAGCAATCAAATCTAAAGGACTCAAAGGAATAAAGCCATAAACAATCTCAAATGGGCAAAATTGAGTAGAAGAATGCATACTACGATTATATGCAAATTCAACATGCGGCAAACAATTTTCCCATGTTCTCAAGTTTCGTTTAACCATGGTCCTAAGTAATTGTGACAAAAACTTGGTGTCCCTATCACTGACAATAGTTCTAGGCATACCATGTAAACGTACAATTTCTCTAAAGAACAATTCAGCAATATGTTGTGCATCATCGGTTTTCCTACATGCAATAAAGTGTGACATCTTTGAAAACCTATCCACCACAACAAAAATACTATCATGCCCATGTTTAGACCTAGGTAATCCAAGCACAAAATCCATAGATATGTCAATCCAAGGAGAATTAGGTATGGGCAAAGGCATGTATAACCCATTAGGTTGTGATTTAGACTTAGCTTGCTTGCATACAATACAGTTAGCACATAATCTATTCACATCAGATTTCATTTTAGGCCAATAGAAATGATCATGCAAAACATCTAAAGTCTTTTGAACACCAAAGTATCCCATCAAACCACCTTCATGTGATTCTCTCACAAGCAATTCACGCATAGAACACATAGGAATGCATAGACGTTTTTCTTTGAACAAAAATCCATCATGTCTGTAAAATTTATCAATAGCACCATGTTCACAAGCATGAAAAATAGAACCAAAATCGTGGTCATCAACATACAAGTCTTTGATATACTCAAAACCAAGCAATTTTGTTTCTAGAGAAGCAAGTAAAGCATACCTTCTAGATAGTGCATCGGCTACTACATTTTCTTTACCTTGCTTGTACTTAATGACATAGGGAAATGCTTCAATGAATTCACTCCATTTAGCATGGCGCTTATTCAACTTGTTTTGTCCCTTCAAGTGCTTTAATGCTTCATGATCCGTGTGAATCACAAACTCCTTAGGTAGCAAATAATGCTGCCAAACATTGAGTGCACGCACAAGAGCATACAATTCCTTGTCATAAGTTGGATATTTCAAGCTAGCTCCATTCAACTTTTCACTAAAATAGGCTATTGGCTTCCCATCTTGCATTAAAACAGCTCCAATACCTACACCAGAAGCATCACAATCAATTTCAAAAGTTTTGGAAAAATCCGGAAGTGAAAGAATGGGAGATGAAGTAAGTTTGTCCTTTAGCATATTAAATGCGTTTTCTTGTTGTTCTCCCTAATGAAACTTCACGTTCTTCTTTACAAGCTCGTTAAGTGGTGCGGCAAGGGTACTGAAGTCCTTGACAAACCTCCTATAGAAGCTTGCAAGCCCATGAAAGCTCCTCACATCACTAACATTCTTTGGTGTTGGCCACTCCTTAATTGCTTTTACCTTATCTTCATCGACCTGAATTCCATTTTTACTAACAACAAAACCAAGAAACACAAGTTTGTTTGTGCAAAAATCACACTTAGCAAGGTTAGCATATAAAGAATTCTCACGCAAAACCATCAACACCATCCGAACATGTTCAACATGCTCACTAAAGCTCTTACTATAAATCAAAATATCATCAAAGTATACTACCACAAATTTACCAATATACGCACGCAAAACATGGTTCATTAGTCTCATAAAAGTACTTGGTGCGTTAGTTAAGCCAAAAGGCATGACCAACCACTCATACAAACCAAATTTAGTTTTGAATGCTGTTTTCCACTCATCACCTATATTCATTCTAATTTGGTGATAGCCACTTCTCAAATCAATTTTAGTAAAGATAACACTTCCATGCAATTCATCTAACATATCATCTAACCTAGGAATAGGATGACGATATTTAATGGTAATCTTGTTAATTGCACGACAATCAATACACATACGCCAAGACCCATCTTTCTTAGGGACTAACAAAACAGGAACAGCACATGGGCTAAGACTTTCCCTAACATAACCTTTACTTAGTAGTTCCTCAACTTGGCGTTGCAGCTCTTTGGTCTCCTCCGGATTGACTCTATAGGCTGGTCTATTTGGAATGGATGACCCCGGCACAAAGTCAATTTGGTGCTCTATCCCCCTTAGTGGTGGCAACCCACTAGGTAACTCCTCGGGAAACACATCGTCATATTCCTGCAAAACACTTACAAACACACTAGGAAGAGAAGAGTTAAGATTATTAGTGTTAAATAAAGTCTCCTTGTACATAAGTACAAGTACTTGCCTATTTTCACTCAAAGCCTTTCTCATGTCTCGCTCTCTAACTAAGAAACTCACTTTTTTCTCGCTTGCCTCCCCTTTTTCTTGCGCCTTACTCGTTCTTTTGCTCACATTCTTGCTCAAACCCTCGCTAAACTCTCCTTTTACCACTCGTTGCTCTCCCCCCTCATTATTTTCCACACAACTCCCTATAGTTAAAATTGGAGTTTCAGACAGTCCACAGATTCAGACTCCTGAAAATTTTCACTGGTTATCTCCTTTACCATCACCAGAAACCATCCTTGCAGATATAGCCTACTGCATTCCTGATGAACCACATCCCTACATAATACCTACACCAGTACAGTCCAACTCTTCTTCCTCAACACTATCTATTCCTAGTTTTCCAGAAAACATAGGAAGTCCATCTTCTCCAGAATCTCCAGAAATCACCACAGCACAACCAGTTCATCCTACACCCCTGGTTTCTATTCACATCCTTCCTGGCAAATATGACAGGCCTGTTCCTGTTACTGCACTATTGGATACTGGTTCTCATTGTACCATGTTGAATCCAGATGCTACCTTGATTCGGCTTGGAGAAAGAAAATTTATTATTTCACGGCAGCTGACGGCAAAAGATTCCAAACTACGATGGTCTCAAAAAATAAAGTTGGAATACAGTTCTTCCCAGACTGCATCGTATGGATCTTACTTATTTGGTAGAGATCTTCTTGTTGGGTTCGACACCTATCATGCTGCGGAGAAACTTCAAATTTTGCCAACAGGACTTAAGTATAAGCGTCAGTTTCAACCTTATACTCAAAGTCCCAATCAATTCTCCATAACAGAGGTCCCATCTGATTTTGCACATTTAAAAGAATTATTTGTGCCATGCTGCTCTGACTCCCACTTGAGTTTCCATCATCCCTCTCCTCTGTACAGAAATCCAAATTTCTTCATTACCCTTCCTTTCAAGCTAAATGAAGACATAAATCCAACCAAAGCCAGTCATCCTGGAATGTCTCCTTCTGACTTAGCTTTGGCAAGACAAGAATGTCAAGAACTGCTTCAACAAGGTTTAATTGAACCAACCCAGTCTCCTTGGGCATGTCAAGCATTCTATGTGGAAAAACGAACAGAAAAGTTAAGGGGAAAGAAAAGGCTTGTGATTGACTATAAGCCTTTAAATCATTTCTGGCCGGATGATAAGTTTCCAATTCGAAAATCTCTTCCCTACTAGTTCGTCTTCAAGGAGCGACTCTCTTCTCAAAGTTTGACTTAAAGTCGGGGTTCGCGCTAGGCATTCACCCTAATGAGGATACAAGACTGCTTTCGCATTCCAGACGCACAATATCAGTGGACCGTCATGCCCTTTGGCCTTAAAACGGCTCCTTCTATTTTTCAAAGGGCAATGATCCGGATTTTTGAACCACTTCTGGATACTTGTATCATCTACATAGATGATATTCTCCTCTTTTCTAAATCTGTCAAGGAACATGAAGAACTTCTTGACGTTTTCTGACTTGGTTCATTCCTATGGTATAATGCTCTCAGAAAGGAAATCATACATTGGGCAATCCGAAATGGATTTTCTTGGCCTGAAATTAAAGAATGGGCAATATGAAGCAGGCCCTCATTTGGCCCAAGAACTGAGGCATTTTCCTGACGAGAATTTATCAAAAAAGCAAGTTCAACAATTTCTGGGCATAATCAACTACATTCGAGACTTTATTCCAAAGGCCGCAGCCCATACAAAGGTTCTAACTGCACAACTGAAGAAAGATGCTAGCCCATGGGCCCAAGCCCATACTGAAGCAGTTAAACTATTAAAACAATTGGCCCAAAAGACTCGCCACTCTATCCCTCGCCGATGATGCACGATTGATTCTGCAAACCGATGCTAGTGACCTTGCTTGGGGTGCTCTCCTTCCGCAAGAACAAAACAAGAAGGAATCATTATGCAAGTATGTATCGGGACAGTTTAAAGAGCGGTGAGCTTCACTATCATTCCAACATAAAAGAAATTCTGGTTAAGTATGCAATTCAAAATGTGAGTTCTTCCTTGCTTCAAGACATTTCATTGTCGGAATGGACAACTCCAATTTTCCTCGTATTCGGAGTTTAAAGGTCGCCAAATTCCGATAAACAGCTTCTCACTTTGAAAGAATGGTTCTCTCTATATGATTTTGAAGTTCAACACATCCAGGGCAACAAGAACCTCATTCCTGATTTCTTATCTCGCCTCTCCAAGCCCTTCACAAATCCCCCTAGTCCTTCTTTCTTTATCTTTATGGCTCAGTTTAGCCATCGAACCACACACCCGGATCAACCAGCCAACTGTCTATTCCTGAATTCGAACTTTGGGTTTACAGACGCATCTTAGCCTTTTATAAAGATGTGGTTCCTCATCCAGAAGACTTCTCCGCTTCATTTCCATGGAGACTTTTTCCTACCATAACAGAGACATTTCCCTCAACATCCGAGCAATTCTGGTACCTTTGGTATCTTTCATGTCTATATCATCTTCCCATAGAGCTTCCACTACTACAGACCTTATGGTTTTTGCATAGGGAAGAAAATAAGTCACATCCTGCCTGGCAGTTTTTCCTGTTATTTGAAAATCATTATGCATGGCAACATCGTCTCGGAAGATTAGTTCATCAAGCAGGCCTCCTCAATATGACAGATCATGCAAAGGCTTTAACCTACCACACCATCCTCTTTCTTCACCAACAACACAATAAAGAAGACATCTCAACAACCATCACTCCCTGGAAAACCTTCCATGGCCGCTTTGAAGAAATGCCTTTCACTATCAAACATGCTCTACTTCATAAGGGGAATGAACTCAATCATTCAACTAATGAGGCATTTCCGATAATCAGCATGCATAGGAGACCCTCGGATCAAAGACGACTGATTTCTCCTACTTCTTCAACACCTTCAACTTCATCTAATCATCCAAATGAAGCCACATCATCAATGGAGTTAAACCCAGCTTTCCTAGAACCATGGTCGCAACCAGAAGAACCTCCTCCATCAGATTCTCAATTATTGTCTCAAGAGATATCTCGAAAATCTCCTCGATGCCATTCATCCCGACACACTGGCCCATCACGACGCATTCATCATAATTATGGCATAAGTGAGTCAGATGACTCTGATGAAGACTACTCAGAACATGGACCCACCAATAAGCGTATTTGGTGAAGAGCGGATAAGCACTCACAAAAAGCAAGATGCTCCACTAAGAAGATGCTCTATATTATTGTACTTAAAGTATATATTTTGGCTTTTTATGTCACATGTTTTTTGGCTTCTTATGTCACATGTTTTCGTCTTTATGAAAAGGAATATATTCCTTTTTACGCATGCATTAAGCATAGTACTCTTGCCAGGTGGCAAGAAATTGTGGTTTGTAAGTTTATCTTGACATCTCCCTTCCTCCTATATAAAGGAAGGATCGTCTCTCTTGTAATTCAAGTTGTGTAAGAAATAAACACTTATATTTCTCTTATCTTTCATGGCTTTCTAATTTCTCTCTGTTCTTCTTCTCTATCCTATGGCAATGAATTAGCTGTTGCTACGATCTGTTTCTGTTATAATCCAAAAGGGCTAACTCCACCACTCGGCTATTCGAGTTTCAAAGAAGCAGGAAGACCCCCATGGCGAGGTGCCTCTTTGGTCTTAGCTTAAAGAAACTCTCTTGCCTTGAGTAAGGATATTCTCCTTGAGTTTACAGCATGAGGATTATAGCATGAACAGCTCTCGGCGTCATCCTGCACTCTCACACTTTCTTTTTTCTTTCTCATATGCTTCCATTCGGTCCTTTACAACTTTTTGTAATTCACAAACTTCTTTAGGACTTAATGGTGCCAAAACATACGGTTTTCCATCCATTACAAGAGAATATGCATTGGTTCGACCATTATGGATTACAGATCTATCATATAACCATGGTCTACCTAGCAACATATGACATGCTTGCATGGGAACAACATCACATAATACCTCATCATTATACTTCTTTACACTAAATGCAATCCGTACTTGCTTAGTAACTCTAATCCCACTTTGATCATTAAGCCATTGCAAGGTGTATGTCTTAGGATGCTTAATAGTTGGAAGTCTAAGTTTATCAACCATCATAGCACTGGCTACATTAGTACAACTACCCCCATCAATGATTAAACTACAATTAGCATCATGGTTTTGTACTTTACATGTAGTATGGAATATGTTTTCCCTTTGAGCGTCATCATCAATAGGTTGTAAATTAAGAGCTCTAAAAGTTATAAGTACATTACTAACCTCACCCAATTGCACATCATCACATTCTTCCAACTCAGGCATGTATAGGTAATCCTCCTCACCTGGTTCGGATTCTTCATCACTCTCAAAGACCACTTCACCACCTCGAATTGCCATGGTTCGCTTGTTTGGACATTGGGAGGATATATGTCCATACCCCAAACACTTGAAGCATTGCACTTTCTTTGATTTGAGGTCACTTTGTGTCGTTGGTTTAGTGTTAACATCAAATTTAGGGGCTGGCTTGATGTCCTTTGATGCCTCACGACCCTTGTTAGGGGGCTGGTTGCTCCCTTTCCATGCATTACTCCATTTTGAGCTAGGGGCAGCACTTCTGCTCTTGGTTTTTAATTGCTTTTCCACCTTTATGGCCATGTGCAACATATCCTCCATCTCTACATAATGCTGCAATTCAATTATGTTAGCAATATCACGATTCAAACCATGCAAAAATCTTGCCATTGTGGCTTCCCTATCCTCATCTATATTGGCTCTAATCATAGCTATCTCCATAGATTGCCAATACTCCTCAACACTCTTACTACCTTGTACTAGATTTTGTAACTTGTTGTACAAATCCCTTTGGTAGTGCGATGGCACAAACTAACCCTAAGAGATTGCCATCTGGCAATCTTATCTTACATGACTCTCAATCCTTATCTCTTAATTACACATGTGAAGGAATATATTCCTTCTTACAAGACTCCAAAACATGCTGACATATATGTCCAAACGACTTAATAATGGAGACCCTAATAATGACATATAAGGCCAAACGACTTTAATAATGGAGACCCTAATAATGACATATAAGGCCAAACGTCTTTAATAATGGAGACCCTAATAATGACATATAAGGCCAAAACATGTAAGGCCAAACGACTCTTAATGATGGGGATCATAATATAGAATCTTGCTGTTGGGAGTGCATCATGACATCACTTGTCTTGTCTGTTTGTGGACCCACACTCTGAGTAGTTGTCATCAGAATCATCTGAGTCACTATCTCTATAGCTTCGACGCCTTCTTCTTGGTGGGTTGGGCCTGCTAGTTGGACAAGGCCTAGAAGGCCTTAAAGGTGTCATTTGGGCCAAAAGCTGTGAGGCTGGGAGAAGAGATTCTTCTAGTTGTGACCATGGTTCCTGAAAGGCTGGATTCATTGACATTGAAGACGTAGCTTCAGATTGTTGTCTAGCTGGAGATGACTGTATTGAAGAAGTAGAAGTGAACAGCCGTCTTTGATTCGAGGATTGTCTTTGCATGTTGATGACTGGAATCACCTCATTAGCTGTATGATTTAGCTCATTCCCTTTGTGAAGTAAAGCATGTTTAATGACAAGGGGCATCTCTTCAAAATGTCCGGGGAGAGTTCTCCATTCTGTAATGTCTGTTGAAACAGTGTCATTTGAGTTGTGTCGCTGATGGAGAAAGAGGATGGTATGGTAGGTCAAAGCCTTATCATGGTCTGCCATGTGGAGAAGACCTGCTTGGTTCACCAACCTTCTGAGCCTGTATTGCCATGCCTGTTGATTGTCAAATAGTAGGAAAAATTGCCAGGCTGGATGTGACTCATTCTCTTCTCTGTGTAAGAACCATAAGGTTTGTAATAATGGTAGTTCTACAGGAAGATGATCTGAGACATGTGAGGTACCGGAGATACTGTTCAAAAGTTGAAGGAAACGTTTACCGTAATAGTGGGGAAAAGTTTCCAAGGGAATGAGGCGGAAAAGTCTTCCGGATTTGGTACGATAGTCCGATAGAAGGCTAAGATACGTCTATAGACCCACAGTTCAAATTCTTGCATAGACATACCTTCAGGGTTGATTTGGGTGCACACCGGGACTAAATTGTGCCATAAAGATAAAGAAAGAAGGACTAGGAGGATCCATAAAAGATTTGGATAATCGGGATAGAAAGTCGGGGATGAGATTTTTATCACCTTGAATGTGTTGTACTTCAAAATCATATTGGGAGAACCACTCTTTCAAAGGGCGGTTGTTTATCGGGGATTTGTCGTCCCTTGAATTCCGAATGCGAGGGAAATTAGAATTGTCCATTCTAATTATAAAATGTCTTGAGGCCACAAAGAATTCGCACTTCCGAATTGCATATTTTACCGCCGGAATCTCCTTAATATTTGAATGATAATGAAGTTCATCCTTGAATTGTCCCGACACGTGTCGCATAGTGACTCCTTATTTTCCCTGTTTTTGGAGGAGAATAGCACCCCAAGCGTAGTCACTTGCATCAGTCTGAAGAATCACCGTAAGGCCATCGGCCAGGAATAGTGAAATTTGGAGTCTTTTGGGCCGTACTGTTTTAATATCTTAACGACTTGATGTGGGCACGAGTCCATGGGCCCGCATTTTTCTTTAACTGCAGTCGGGGCCTTTGTATGGGCCGGCCTTTGGAATAAAGTCTCGCATGTAATTGATGATCCCCAGAAACTGTTGGATCTGTTTTTTGGATAGATTCTCACTGGGGAAATGCCGCAATTCTTGAGCTAAATGTGAGCCTGCTTCATACTGCCCATTTTTTAGCTTGAGCCCAAGAAAGTCAACTTGATCATCCAATGTAAGACTTTTTTTCTGAAAGCATTATCCCGTAGGAATGGACTAAACTGTGAAATCTTCTGAGAAGATCATCATGCTCTTTAGCTGACTTTGAGAAAAGTAGGATATCATCGATGTAAATGATGCAAGTATCCAGGATTGATTCAAAAATTCGGACCATCGCCTTCTGGAAGATGGAAGTAGCTGTTTTAAGCCCAAAAGGCATAACAGTCCATTGGTACTGAGCATCTGGGATGCAGAAGGCGGTCTTGTATCTTTCTTCAGGGTGAATACCCAACTGCCAGAATCCTGACTTCAGATCGAACTTAGAGAAATAGGTTGCTCCTTGAAGACGAATCAATAGAGAAGAGATTTTAGGAATTGGAAATTTGTCATCCGAAGAAAATGATTCAGGGGCTTGTAATCAATTACGAGCCTTTTCTTTCCTCTTAGTTTTTCCGATCTCTTTCTACATAGAATGCTTGGCATGCCTAAGGAGACCGTGTAGGTTCTATCAAGCCTTACTGAAGAAGTTCTTGGCATTCCTGTCTTGCTAAAGCCAAATCAGGATGGAGACATCCCAGGATGGCTGGCTCTAGTGGGGTTGACATCTTCATTTAATTTGAAGGGGAGAGTAATGAAGAAGTCCGGGTTCTTGTATAGTGGAAAAGGGTGATAGAAGTTTCTATGAGAATCAGCACAAGCATGGTATGAACAACCCTTTAAATGAGCAAAGTCCGGAGGGACTTCGCAATGGAGAACTGGTTGGGATTTTGAGTATAAGGGAGAAATTCTCGCTTATACTTAAGCCCTGGCAGGATTTGTAATTTTTCCGCCGCATGATAAGTATCAAACCCAACTAAAAGATCTCTTCCAAACAGGATAGGATCCAATGACGTGGATCCATACAATACACCTGGAAGAACTGTATTCCAATCTTTGTTTAGAGACCATTGTAGTCCGAAAACTTTTGCCATCTCACCGTGAAGTGATAAATCCTTTTTTCCATGCCGAACTAGGGCGAGCATCGGATTTAACATCGTACAATGAGATCCCGTATCCATCAAAGCGATGTACAAGGATAGGTTTTTCATATTTGCCGGGTAAGACATGGATGGATACCAATGGTGTAGGATGAATAGGTTGTGCTGATGTGACTTCCGGTGAAGATGGATTTTCCATACTTTCCGGAGAAGTAGGAATGAATAATGATGTAGAAGAAGAGGAGCTGGTTTGAACTGGTGTAGGTATTTTCTTTGGAGAAGGTATCTCAGGAAACAGTAAGATATATCTGCAAGGATATAATCGGGAGAAGGTAGAGGTTGCAGCCATTGTAAATCCCTCGGAAATTGGTGGAAGGTCTGGCGGTTCTTGTTTTATTTGGAGAGCGGGACTAATAGTAAGAATAGATGTTTCTTCGTCTGAAGAATTTTCATCATCTGTGCTGTTGTCCGAGTACGGAATGGCAAATAGAGTCCGAGAAGACGCCATTTCTTCTTCCCGAGAAAGAGACTCAAGATCATGATCGGATAGATCTTCCGAACATGAATCTTTTAATTGATGAAGAAGAGCAACAGCTTGATTCGGCTTGTTAGGGCATTTCTTTGCATAGTGCCCTCTTTGGCCACAGATGTAGCACCGATATGTTTTCCGGCTTGTTTGTCGATTTCCTTTTGAACCAGCCGTATCTTCCTTCCCTTTCTCCGCTTGTAATGAGAAGATTCCTTTGAATGAGAAGAAAAATGTTTTTTCTTCTTTGATCTGCGATCACAGTGCTTCTCTTTGCATTTGATTTGGAGATAATCTCATTGCATAAGTTTCTTAGCAATGCTTCTCCTTTGCAATTTTTTTGAAAAGTTTCTGCTGTTCACACATCTTGTCTAGAGTGGCCGGGGTGAATTGCCGGATTTCTCCGAGAGAAATATGAGTGATATCTCTATGAGTTTCGTCATCATGCGTTGAATTTCGTGGTGCATTTCTTCAGCAGAGCTCGACAAAAGTATATTTGAGATCATCACTATTGGGCCGGCGAGTTCATAATAGAGTTTGGACATATGAACATAGTGAACTTCTAGATCTTTTCTCTTCATAGAACAGCATTTGCGATCAAAGTACTCTTGTTTTCTTTGTCTGAAAATTAAATTGTAGTCTCCTAGAAACTGTTGATGGATTTGTGCCAGAGCTTGAGTGATAGAACCAAGTTGAACAAATTGAAGCTGCTGGTATTCAGACAAGTGAGAGAACCATTCCCGTAATGTGCCAGTGAACCAGTGAACCTTGATGTGAATTCTGTTAAGACAGCTTGGAGACTAGCTTGAGGGTTTATCATTTGGAGATCAAGCCAAGCATTGAATTCTAAGATCTTGTTACGCCATTGTGATGGAGGCACAGTATCTAAAGAGAACCAGGGACCAGAACCTGGTTTTGGCGGGAAAGGATGTTCTGGAGCAAGAGACTCTAATTCTTCAGTTTCTTCTGTAATTTCGGGCTCTTGCGGTGTGTTCATCAACACATGAGGACCTATATGTCAGCATGTTTTGGAGTCTTGTAAGAAGGAATATATTCCTTCACATGTGTAATTAAGAGATAAGGATTGAGAGTCATTGATGCAACCAAAGATGCATCTAAGTCAACTAGCATGGATCCACTAGCCTATGGAGGACCGATGTGATGTGGAAAAGGAATAGGATCGTTTTTGGAATGAGTTTGAGTACTTTGAATGGTAGGGAGCAAATAAAAGAACACGACACTAAGTAAAGCACTCTCAAACTTCTACTCTCAAACACTAAGTAGTAAGAGCAAAAGGGCGTGTAAACACAAAGTAAAACACTTAGAATAATTTCACAAAGAAATCAGATTTGTTTTCAACTCTCAATGCCTATAACACTTGGCCATGAGTTCTATTTATACTCAACCACTAGAAGAGTTACATGACATAGATAAACTCTTCAACTTCCTCCTAAAAACTGACCAGCTACAAGGATTCACATTCCCTTGTAACATCCCTAATTAAACAGCAAATAAAAGTGCTAAATAAAGAAAATCTTTGTAACAGCTATTAAAGGCTGATTACAAAGGTTTTATTACACATTTAAAACTGAAATTCTAACAGCAAATTAAACAAAGAATAACTCCAAAAACGTCCACCTTTATGAACAACAAAAACTGAACATAATGAGCAGCAAATATTCCCCTTCTCAAGCTTTTATTCAACCATCCAATTAAGGCAAGTGATAAAGGTTTGTTTTGATGAGAATCCCATGAAATGTTCTGATCTTTGCTTAGCATTTTCATGCACTAGCAAGGCATGGACCGTAGCATCATTATCTTGCACTTGAGCTGTGTGATGGACCTCTTGTTGGACTGATTCCATATCATTCTCCCCCTCTTCGAAAAAGTTTGTCCTCAAACTTTCATTATCAAGGTATGGAGTTAAATCCCCCACATTGAAAGTTGCACTTACACCACCATACTCACTTGGAAGTTCAAGTTTGTAAGCACTTTCTCCAATCTTTTCTAATACACGAAATGGACCATCTGACCTAGGCATGAGTTTGTTTTTCCTAAGATTAGGAAAACGTTCCTTCCTCAAATGTAACCACACTAGATCACCCTTAGCAAAGGTAGGCTGTTTTCTTCTCTTGTTAGCTCTTGCCTTGTAAACTGTATTCATTGCTTCAATTTTCTCCTTAACTTGAATACATGTTTTCTGAAATGCTTCCCATCTTTTCTTTGAATCAACATGGACTAAGTCCTTTCTTGGCAATGGAACAAGTTCAACAGGAAGAAGAGGATTTACCCCATAGACCACCTCAAAAGGAGCACGACTTGTAGTTGAAGAAGGTGATCTATTATAGGCAAATTCAGCATGTGCCAACTTGATATCCCAATCTTTCTGCGTTTTACTCACAAGTCCACGCAACAAAGATCCAAGTGTTCTATTAGTCACTTCCGTTTGGCCATCAGTTTGAGGATGATGAGAAGTACTAAAAAGAAGCTTAGTACCTACCAACTTCCATAAAATTCTCCAAAAGTGACTTAGGAATTTAGAATCCCTATCTGAAACAATTGATCTTGGAACACCATGCAAACGAATGATCTCACGAAAATACAAGTCAGCAATTTTGGATGCATCATCCGTCTTATGGCACGCAATAAAGTGAGCCATCTTTGAAAATCGATCAACCACCACCATGATGCTATCCTTTCCCCTTTGAGTCTTTGGAAGCCCCACAATAAAGTCCATACTTACACTTTCCCAAGGGGCATCGGGGACGGGTAAGGGATGGTAGAGACCTTTATGGAAGGTACTCTTGGACTTTTGACAAGTAGAACATCTCTCCACCACATGAGTCACGTCTTTTATCATGTGTGGCCAATAAAAGTGTTCATTGAGTATGTCCATGGTCTTATGAACACCAAAGTGACCAGCAATTCCACCTCCATGGACTTCCCTAATCAAAAGCTCACGAACACCACACTTAGGCATACAAAGTTTGTTCCCTTTAAATAAGAAACCATCTTGAACTATGAACTCCTGAGTAGGCTTTTGAAATATAGTAGCAAAGTGTTCATCATTCTCATATAAACCTTTTAAATGTTCAAAGCCTAGAACTTGAGTATGGACAGTAGCAAGTAGGTAACGTCTCCTTGAGAGAGCATCCGCGAACAACATTGTTCCTTCCCTCCTTATACTTCGAATGGAAAGTGAAAGATTGCAGGAACTCTACCCACTTGGCATGTCGGTGATTCAGCTTTTGTTGGCCATGTATGTACTTCAAGGCCTCATGATCCGAATGAAGAACAAAAGGTTTTGGCCTTAGATAGTGAGACCAATGTTCTAAAGCTCTAACAATCGCATAGAACTCACGATCATAGTTGGAATAATTCAGCTTGGCTCCACTTAGTTTCTCACTAAAGTAGCAAACTGGACGCTTCTCTTGAATAAGGACAGCTCCAATACCCACGCCGCTTGCATCACATTCCACTTCAAAAGCTTGTCAAAATCTGGAAGAGCAAGGATGGGTGCATTGCATAATTTTGTTTTGACTTCTTCAAAGGATTTTTGGGCCGCTTCACTCCATTTGAATTCTCCTTTCTTCATTAACTCCGTCATCGGGGCTGTAGTTGTTGAGAAGTTCTTGATGAAGATTCTATAGAAAGAAGCAAGGCCATGAAAGCTCCTAACTTCATGAACATCCCTTGGAACTAACCATGTGGAAATGGCCTTCACTTTCTCCTGGATCAACCTGTATCCCTTCACTAGAAACAATATATCCTAGGAAAGAAATACTATTACACATGAAAGTACATTTTCCATTTTCCATACAACTTGTGAGTTCTCAAATTTTCAAATAAATCTCTCAAATGCAACATATGCTCACTTTCAGATTTGCTATATACTAAAATATCATCTAAGTATACAACAATGAACTTATTGAGAAAAGGTCGAAGTACCTCATTCATAAGTCTCATGAACGAACTAGGGGCATTGCAAAGTCCAAATGGCATGACAAGCCACTCATACAACCCTTGTTTCGTTTTGAAAGCTGTCTTCCATTCATCACCTTCTCGAATTCTCATTTGATGGTAGCCACTCCTCAAATCAATCTTGCTGAAAATTCTGGCACCACTCAATTCATCAAACATATCTTGGAGCCTAGGCATAGGAAATCTATATTTGATAGTTATGTTATTGATTGCACGACTATCAATACACATTCTCCATGTTCCTTCTTTCTTAGGCACTAAAAGAGCCGGAACAGCACATGGACTAAGGCTCTCACGCACATAACCTTTCTCCATTAGTTCTTCCACTTGCCTTTGCAACTCTTTAGCTTGCTCGGGATTGCACCGATAGGCTGCTTTGTTAGGCAATGGGGCTCCCGGGATTAAGTCAATTGCATGCTCAATCCCACGAAAAGGTGGCAGTCCTTTCGGTAAATCACTAGGAAATACATCAGAAAATTCTTCAAGCAAATGACTCAAAACAAAGAGTTAGTGGCATAGGAGACAACATTAGAAATGGGTTTAACAAGAAGTACAAACCCTCCTCCCTCCATTGCACACTCTTTTCGAACTCTTTCCTCGAAATCAGAAATTAGGTCTCCTTTCCACCATAGGTTCAACCTTAGGAGGCAAAGGCAACAATCTAATCTTTTTTCCACCCGTGGTAGTAACCGTATATATATTAGAAACACCATCATGTACAGCATTTCTATCAAATTGCCATGGTCTACCAAGCAAAATATGACATGCACTCATAGGCAATACATCACACCAACGTTCATCATGATAATTGCCAATTGTAAATGAAACTAAAGCTTGTTTCTTGACCTTCAAACCAGTTTCATTATTCAACCAATTCAATTTGTAAGGCTTAGCATGATTTCGAAGAGGAAGCTTAAGCTTACTGACAAGTTCTGTGGATGCCACATCCGTGCATGATCCTCCATCAACAATCACATCACATGTCTTATCAAGAACCTTGCACCTTGTATGGAAAAGGTTCTCTCGTTGCTGCATGTCTTTGAGAGGTTCGGAATGTAAGACTCTCCTAACAACTCCACAAAGAGGGTTGTCATTCTCCTCCGCATCATACTCCTCAACATCTTCATTGTTACTTTCAGATTCATACTGTAAGAATCCTCCTCACCGGGTGAATTGTGAGAATATTCCTTTTGGGCATTCACTAGCAATATGCCCACGTTCTTGGCACTTGTAATAAGTCCTTTTGAATCCTTCTTGCTTAAAACTAGATTTTCCACTTTGAAACTTTGAAGGATTAGTAGAAGAAAGTTGTTTAGAAGAGCTAGAAGAAGACTCACTCTTCCTAAAAGGTATGTATGGTTTATATGGAGTCTTGACGCCACTTGTGTTCGCCCTTAGGCTTCTCCCTGTTTCACTTGTGCTTCCACCTTCCTAGCTACCGTCACAACTTCATCAAAAGTAGAAAAGCTCATAAGATCTACCTTGTGAGAGATGGGTTTGGACAGCCCTTTAGTGAAACGAGCAATCTTGAGGGCTCCTTCTCTTGCAAGTCACACATCAAGCCTAGCCTCTCAAATTCACGAACATACTCATCAACACCGAGATCGCCTTGAGTTAGTCGAGTTAGCTTGACATATTGATCTTGCTCATACTCACGTGGTACCCAACGCCTCTCCATTTTCTTCTTGAGTTTCTCCCATGACTCGATCTTTTCTTTCTCTTCTCTTCGTCTCTTGGCTTTTAGATTGTCATACCAAAGCCCAGCAAGCTTTGTTAATCTAAGGACAGCCATCTTACACCTCCTCCTATCATCAAAGTCTTTATAATCAAAGACACTTTCCATTCTTCGAACCCAATCTAAGAAGTTTTCCGGATCACTTGAGCCATCAAATTCAGGAAGTTCCAATTTGAAACTCCTATCTTCTTCTTGAAAATTTCGATAGGTAGGATTCCCACCGGAGCTTGCTGTGTTCTCCAAGTCTCCAACACGTTCTCCCATCTTTAAGGATAGTTCGCGAATGGCATCCATCCTAGCTTCATGTTTCCTCAAGTCTCCTTGTAGCTCACGAAGTTGCTTCATGATAGCAGCCAACATTTCAGAATTAGACTGATTTGTTTCCATTACAATAGCGTGCAATTTTAATCAACCAAAAAAAAATATCAAACGGACTTCAAAAATTTTGTAACTTTACAATCACAAAACTCTCAAAGAGAAAAACAATTTAAACTCAAGAAACACTCAAAAATCTTCAGGAACAAGGGAGATACGAATCAAAACCTTCAGACCTGTTTTCAGCAACGTAATCTGTTTTTTTTTTTTTGTACGAAACTCACACTCTCCAAAGCCTAAGCTCTGATACCAATTGATGTGGAAAAGGAATAGGATCGTTTTTGGAATGAGTTTGAGTACTTTGAATGGTAGGGAGCAAATAAAAGAACACGACACTAAGTAAAGCACTCTCAAACTTCTACTCTCAAACACTAAGTAGTAAGAGCAAAAGGGCGTGTAAACACAAAGTAAAACACTTAGAATAATTTCACAAAGAAATCAGATTTGTTTTCAACTCTCAATGCCTATAACACTTGGCCATGAGTTCTATTTATACTCAACCACTAGAAGAGTTACATGACATAGATAAACTCTTCAACTTCCTCCTAAAAACTGACCAGCTACAAGGATTCACATTCCCTTGTAACATCCCTAATTAAACAGCAAATAAAAGTGCTAAATAAAGAAAATCTTTGTAACAGCTATTAAAGGCTGATTACAAAGGTTTTATTACACATTTAAAACTGAAATTCTAACAGCAAATTAAACAAAGAATAACTCCAAAAACGTCCACCTTTATGAACAACAAAAACTGAACATAATGAGCAGCAAATATTCCCCTTCTCAAGCTTTTATTCAACCATCCAATTAAGGCAAGTGATAAAGGTTTGTTTTGATGAGAATCCCATGAAATGTTCTGATCTTTGCTTAGCATTTTCATGCACTAGCAAGGCATGGACCGTAGCATCATTATCTTGCACTTGAGCTGTGTGATGGACCTCTTGTTGGACTGATTCCATATCACGATGACACGAGCAAGGAGTAAAAGGTTCAAGCGAGCCTTAAATTCTTACTTGGAGCATGTTTTGAAGATGGCTAATGATGGTGCTTTTAATGAAGATAACAACGCCTTGAAGATAGTGACATTAATTGCTATTAATGAAGCTTAAACTTCTGGTCATGGAACAAGGTCAAGGTCAAAGATCAGGGATCAAAGTCAACAGGCTTTCCTAGGGTTTCTAGAAGCATTGGGCCGCACATTAGGGTTTCTAGAAGCATTGGGCCGCACCCTATGCATTGGGCCGCACATTAGGGTTTCTAGAAGCATTGGAGGTCTCACCTAACCCTAGGGCAGCCACCACTTATGCTTAGAGAAGGAGGCAGCCGCACATTAGAAGTCTTTTAGGGTTTGATTCTTTATTGCTTATCTCTTAGTCCTTTTTAGGGTTAGAATCATTTCAAAACTCTATAAATAGAGCTATGTATTTCGGCTAAAGGACATAAGATCAATATACATTTCTGAATGAAGTTTAATTTGAGTTGTTAACTCTTATTCCTTAAGGTGTTCCTTATTGAATTTCTTGAGATTAAATTAACTTGTTTGATTTAGTTTCACATCTACATGTTTGATCAATCAATTAACTTTTTATTAGTTTCTTGAGTTGTTTGAACATTCTTCATCTATTTATAACTAAAGGGCTTAGTAGTTCTATTGCTAAGTTTGTTAGTTCCATAATCAATTGCAAACTTTCAAGTTAGATCTTGGGCCGACAAATTCGAACTTATTGGTAAGGGTGCTTCCTCTTAAATAGGGAGAGCGTTTATCAGTTTGATTTTCTCACCATTACTTATCTTGGTGTTTGAACGTATCCGCCCGAGTTCAGTATCATTTGGTATCAGAGCCAAACTTGTTAGTTGGTTCATTTTTTTCAATTAAAGAGTCCGCTTCTATTTCATCTCAATTTCTGTTCGCATCATTATTAAAAAAAAAAAAGTATACTATTTTCATTGCTGCCCGCATACCAAGGCAGATTTCCAAAAAAAAAAAAAAAAGAAAGGGAACGGAAAACTAACCCTAACCATTTGTGTTGTGTAGTTCTCAAGAATTGACTCTTGATTGATTCATTCCGCAATTCCTTTTAATTAATTGGAGCTGTTCTTCATTCTTATAATTCTGATTTGGGTAATTTTGTTTGTTTTCTCTTAAAAAGCTTTTCTTTTGGGTTAATTGAGTCTTGTTCGATTAGTTGTAAGCTTGTTTTGTTCACACGCTTATAATTCGTTTTATTGATTCACGAGTGTTCTATTGAACTTCAGAATTAATAAACGTTAAGAGGTTGTGAAAAACTTGTTCTTGTGATTACTAGAACAATTTGATTTAATTTCTATAAGGAATTCAATTCTTTGTGAGTGAAACACGTGAGGGAGTGATCTTTTCTTGTTTTTGCCTTTAACTATAAGAAGCCTCTAGAGTATAACACTTGATCACGTCCTTTTTTCTTAGTCTTTTGGTTTAACCATGTCATCTGAACCATCATTGACTTTGGAAAATTTAGCTTATACATTGAGAGATGTAGTAGAACATATGACAAAACAATTTCAAAAACAAGATGACAAATTAACTAGGTTATTGAATGATATGCCTAAAACGTCTAAAGGGGATGGTTCTGATAATGACCAAGAAAGTGAGTCTAAAGGGTCTAGACATAATCTCCAACCCAAAATTGACACTAATTTGGGTAGCATTAAGATGAAAATACCATCTTTTCATGGTAAGAGTGACCTCAAGTTTATTTGGAGTGGGAAAAGAAGGTTGAAAGGGTTTTGAATGTCATAACTATAGTGAGTCTAAAAAGGTTAAACTTGCTGTTGTTGAATTTTGTGATTATGCTGCCATTTGGTGGGATCAATTGGTGAGTGGTCGTAGGCGTCATGGGGAACACGAAGTTGGTTCATGGGATGAGGTTAAACGCATTATGCGTAAAAGGTTTGTGCCATCGCACTACCAAAGGGATTTGTACAACAAGTTACAAAATCTAGTACCAGGTAGTAAGAGTGTTGAGGAGAATTGGCAATCTATGGAGATAGCTATGATTAGAGCCAATATAGATGAGGATAGGGAAGCCACAATGGCAAGATTTTTGCATGGTTTGAATCGTGATATTGCTAACATAATTGATGGAGTCTGAACTATTGTAGGAGTGAGACCACTATCAGCAAAGATGAAAACTGCATCACCGTTAGAAAGGCCAGGAGTCTGTAGGTTAATGGCATGGTCTTGTAACTCATAGACTAGCTCGGTGATGAAGAGTAGCCGAGATTGTGTCAAGAACTTGATCTCGCTACCGTGATTTGTACCTGTACTTTCAAGGCTTGACTGAGATGAGGATCTTCTAGAGACATATTAAAATTAGGAAAAACGTAAGTACTACGCCCCGCATTAAGAGTAGTGACAATAGAGCCAATCACAAAGATGTTCATAGTTTAGATAACGGTATCTAACAAAGAAAGTCCGGCGTTGATCGGAAGTCCTTGTCTTCCATGATAGGAAAGTACAAGTCTGATGGCACCAAAATGGAGATGGGTATATTTTTGTTGCTTCCATTGTTGAATGAAGTGAGATGGAATTTCTAAAGTCACGTACTGTTCAGTGGTTACAGAAGAAAGAACACACTGAGAAAGAGAAGATGACTGTACATATTCTTTTATGTTGACAGATGGTCTGGAAATAATATGTCTCAGTTGTCTAGAGAAAGACTGGTTGCGTCGGAAGACAGCATAAGGGTTGAGAATTGGGACAAGAGAATTTTGAATTTGAGCGGTTTCTGGAATATGGGATATTTCAACTAAATTATCGATCTTATCTGTAATGTACTGTTTACATGAAGTAGGTAATGAGAGAGAAGAGGTTTGGACAATAGGACTTGAAGTTGTTTCCATGTTTGTAGATGAGTTTCTTCTTCTCTAAACCCTTTAGGCTCTGATACCAGGATGACGCCGAGAGCTGTTCATGCTATAATCCTCATGCTGTAAACTCAAGGAGAATATCCTTACTCAAGGCAAGAGAGTTTCTTTAAGCTAAGACCAAAGAGGCACCTCGCCATGGGGGTCTTCCTGCTTCTTTGAAACTCGAATAGCCGAGTGGTGGAGTTAGCCCTTTTGGATTATAACAGAAACAGATCGTAGCAACAGCTAATTCATTGCCATAGGATAGAGAAGAAGAACAGAGAGAAATTAGAAAGCCATGAAAGATAAGAGAAATATAAGTGTTTATTTCTTACACAACTTGAATTACAAGAGAGACGATCCTTCCTTTATATAGGAGGAAGGGAGATGTCAAGATAAACTTACAAACCACAATTTCTTGCCACCTGGCAAGAGTACTATGCTTAATGCATGCGTAAAAAGGAATATATTCCTTTTCATAAAGACGAAAACATGTGACATAAGAAGCCAAAAAACATGTGACATAAAAAGCCAAAATATCTACTTTAAGTACAATAATATAGAGCATCTTCTTAGTGGAGCATCTTGCTTTTGTGAGTGCTTATCCGCTCTTCACCAAACACGCTTATTGGTGGGTCCATGTTCGAGTAGTCTTCATCGAGTCATCCGACTCACTTATGCCATAATTATGATGAATGCGCCGTGATGGGCCAGTGTGTCGGGATGAATGGCATCGAGGAGATTTTCGAGATATCTCTTGAGACAATAATTGAGAATCCGATGGAGGAGGTTCTTCCGGTTGTGACCATGGTTCTAGGAAAGCCGGGTTTAACTCCATTGATGATGTGGCTTCATTTGGATGATTGGATGAAGTTGAAGGTGTTGAAGAAGTAGGAGAAATCAGTCGTCTTTGATCCGAGGGTCTCCTATGCATGCTGATTATCGGAAATGCCTCATTAGTTGAATGATTGAGTTCATTCCCCTTATGAAGTAGAGCATGTTTGATAGTGAAAGGCATTTCTTCAAAGCGGCCATGGAAGGTTTTCCAGGGAGTGATGGTTGTTGAGATGTTGTCTTCTTTATTGTGTTGTTGGTGAAGAAAGAGGATGGTGTGGTAGGTTAAAGCCTTTGCATGATCCTGTCATATTGAGGAGGCCCGCTTGATGAACTAATCTTCCGAGACGATGTTGCCATGCATAATGATTTTCAAATAACAGAAAAACTGCCAGTGGATGTGACTTATTTTCTTCCCTATGCAAAAACCATAAGGTCCGTAGTAGTGGAAGCTCTATGGGAAGATGATATAGACATGAAAGATACCAAAGGTACCAGAATTGCTCGGATGTTGAGGGAAATGTCTCTGTTATGGTAGGAAAAAGTCTCCATGGAAATGAAGCGTAGAAGTCTTCCGGATGAGGAACCACATCTTTATAAAAGGCTAAGATGCGTCATAAACCCAAAGTTCAATTCAGGAATAGACAGGTTGGCTGGTTGATCCGGGTGTGTGGTTCGATGGCTAAACTGAGCCATAAAGATAAAGAAAGAAGGACTAGGGGATTTGTGAAGGGCTTGGAGAGGCGAGATAAGAAATCAGGAATGAGGTTCTTGTTGCCCTGGATGTGTTGAACTTCAAAATCATATAGAGAGAACCATTCTTTCAAAGTGGAGAAGCTGTTTATCGTGAATTTGGCGACCTTTGAACTCCAGAATCACGAGGAAAATTGGAGTTGTCCATTCCGACAATGAAATGTCTTGAAGCAAGGAAGAACTCACATTTTTGAATTGCATACTTAACCGCCAGAATTTCTTTTATGTTGGAATGATAGTGAAGCTCACTGTCTTTAAACTGTCCCGATACATACTTGCATAATGATTCCTTCTTGTTTTGTTCTTGCAGGAGAGCACCCCAAGCAAGGTCACTAGCATCAGTTTGCGAATCAACTGCATCATCAGCAGGGATAGAGTGGCGGAGTCTTTTGGGCCAATTGTTTTAATAGTTTAATCGCTTCAAGATGGCTTGGGCCCATGGGCTAGCATCTTTCTTCGGGCCAGTGCTAGAACCTTTGTATGGGCCGCGGCCTTTGGAATAAAGTCTCGAATGTAGTTGATTATGCCCGAAATTGTTGAACTTGCTTTTTGATAAATTCTCGCCGTGGAAAATGCCTCAGTTCTTGGGCCAAATGAGGGCCTGCTTCATATTGCCCATTCTTTAATTTCAGGCCAAGAAAATCCATTTCGGATTGCCCAATGTATGATTTCCTTCCGAGAGCATTATACCATAGGAATGAACCAAGTCAGAAAATTTCAAGAAGTTCTTCATGTTCCTTGACAGATTTAGAAAGAGGAGAATATCATCTATGTAGATGATACAAGTATCCAGAAGTGGCTCAAAGATCCGGATCATTGCCCTTTGAAAAATAGAAGGAGCCGTTTTAAGGCCAAAGGGCATGATGTCCACCGATATCAAGGCCCTGAATGCGAAAATCCTTGTATCCGCCATTAGGGTGAATGCCTAACGCGAACCCGACTTTAAGTCAAACTTTGAGAAGAGAGTCGCTCCTTGAAGACGAACTAGTAGGGAAGAGATTTTCGGAATTGGAAACTTATCATCCTGACAGAAATGATTTAAAGGCTTATAGTCAATCACAAGCCTTTTCTTTCCCCTTAACTTTTCCGTTCGTTTTCCACATAGAATGCTTGACATGCCCAAGGAGACTGGGTTGGTTCAATTAAACCTTGTTGAAGCGTTCTTGACATTCTTGTCTTGCCAAAGCTAAGTCGGAAGGAGACATTCCAGGATGACTGGCTTTGGTTGGATTTATGTCTTCATTTAGCTTGAAAGGAAGGGTAATGAAGAAATTTGGATTTCGCATGCAGGAGAGGGATGATGGAAACTCAAGTGGGAGTCGAGGCGAGCATGGCACAAATAATTCTTTTAAATGTGCAAAATCGGATGGGACCTCTGTTATGGAGGAATTGATTGGGACTTTGAGTATAAGGTTGAAACTGACGCTTATACTTAAGTCCCTGTTGGCAAAATTTGAAGTTTCTCAAAGCATGATAGGTGTCGAACCCAACAAGAAGATCTCTACCAAATAAGTAAGATCCAATGACATAGATCCATACGATGCGCCTGGGAAGAACTGTATTCCAACTTTATTTTTGAGACCATCGTAGTTTGGAATCTTTTAAAAGCCACCGCCGTGAAATGATAAATTTTCTTTCTCCAAGTCGAATCGCGAGCATCCGATTCAACATGGTACAATGAGAACCAGATCCAATAGTGCGAATAGAACAGGCCTCGCCATATTTGCCGGAAGGATGTGAATAGAAACCAGGGGTGTAGGATGAACTGGTTGTCGTAGTGATTTCGGAGATTCTGGAGAAGATGGACTTCCTATGTTTTCCGGAAAACTAGGAATAGATAGTGTTGAGGAAGAAGAGTTGGACTGCATCGGGTGTAGGTATTATGTAGGGATGTGGTTCATCGGAATGCGAGGCTATATCCGCAAGGATGGTTTCCGGTGATGGTAAAGGAGATAACCAAGTGAAAATTTTCGTGAGTCCAATCAGGATCGTTCGAGGTTCAATTTTAACTTGGAGTGTAGGTCCTATAGTTAAAATTGGAGTTTCTTCATCAGGGAAGAATCTTCATCCGAACTGGAATCCCGAGCAAGGAAAGGCAAAAGTGTTTGGGAAGAAGCCATTTCTTCTTCCCGAAAAAGTGATTCAAGATCATGGTCAGATAGGTCTTCTGGACATGAATCTTTCAATTGATGAAGAAGAGCAACAGTTTGTTTCGGCTTGTTAGGACATTTCTTTGCATAGTGTCCTCTTTGGCCACAGATGTAGCACCGATCTGATTTACGCTTGTTTGTTGACTTTTTCCGAACCAACAGATCTTTCTTCCCTTTTCCGCTTGTAATGAGAGGATTCCTTGGAATAAGAAGAAAAATGTCTTTTCTTTTTGATCCTGCAGTCCACAGTTGTTTCTCTTTGCATTTGATCTGAAGATAGTCCCTGTTGCATAAGTTCTTTAGCAACGCTTCTCCTTTTGCAATTTTTTTGAATATTTTCTGCTGTTCACACATCTTGTCCAGAGTGGCTAGAGTAAATTGCCAGATTTCCCCGAGAGAAATATGAGTGATATCTCTATGAGTCTCCTGTCATCATGCGTTGAATTTCAGTCGCATTTCTTCCCAAGCAGAGCTCGACAAAAGTATATTTGAGATCATCACTGTTGGGCCCAATGAGTTCATAATAGAGTTTGGACATATGAACATAGTGGGTTTCTAGATCTTTTCTCTTCATGGAACAGCATTTTCGATCAAAATATTCTTGTTTCCGTTGTCTGAAGATTAAATTGTAATCACCCAAAAATTGTTGGTGAATATGCGCCAGAGCTTGAGCAACAGAACCAAGTTGAACAAATTGTATCCTTTGATACTCAGATAAATGGGAAAACCATTCTCTTAAGGTGCCAGTAAATCTTGATGTGAATTCAGTTAGGACTGCTTGGAGATTGGACTGAGGATTTATCATCTGGAGGTCAAGCCAAGCATTGAATTCTAAGATTTTATTCCTCCATTGAGATGGTGGCACTGTATCTAGAGAAAACCAAGGACCAGAGGCTGGTTTTGGAGGGAGAGAAGTTTCTGGAGCGAGAGATTCTCGATCTTCCGTTTCTTCTGCAAAGTCTGGCTCTTCTGTAATGTCTGGTTCTTGTTGTGTGTTCATTAACACATGAGAACCTACAACCTGGGATTCAGCTGTAGATACAGAGGATCTAGTTTCTTGGTCAGAAGAGTAAGAACTAGACCGTTGAAGTTCGAACTGTGACAGATCTGAATCTGAAACATACGACTCTGATGAGGCAGTTGAAGAAGGAGTTGTATGCTGAATGGCAAACTGTGGCTTTGAAGGTCCTTTGTCTTTTGTAGGCTTTGAAGGTCCTTTGTCTTTTGTAGGTTGGGAGAAAGAAGATGAAGTTTTAGAAGATACCCTTTTGTCGGCTTGGATGCTCGGGCACCGATCCGAAATCGTGGCATATTGTTTGAAGGGTATAACCAAGACATAAAAGGATGAGGTGTAGAAATAGGAAAATTGAGTGAGAGGAGACAGGATGTTTTGTAGGATAAAGATCTCTCTCTATTTCTCTAAGTCGCTCCTTCAAATTTTAAGATTTCTCTATCCTTTGCAAGAATAGAGGTGATGTAGGCTGAGATGCTAGTATCTGTTGCATTTCTTGCTCAAGTTTAGACAGCCTGGATGAAAGCTTTGTATGTAGTTGCAAGGCTTCTTGTCGGAAAGAAGTAACATGAGCTTCAATAGAACTTGTTTTTTCATAGACTTGTGAAAGTCTATTATCAATCTTCTTCAGATACTGGTTCTGAGCAACAGCATTATTGGTTTGCCAATTTAAGACTTCTTCTGCAGCTGAGAGAGGAGCTAAAGTACCTGCAGTTGTATCAGATCTTTGCAATAAAAGGACGTGCGGTGTATCTTTGATTGCTCATTTTCCTTTCTTTCCAAAGGTGGAAAATCTTCGAATTCATCATGAAGCAAGGAACCGCGGCTACCTCTGGAACTTTTATCGGTTCAAAGGAGCAAGAACAAACGACCGGTGGAGGAGGACAGTCAAGAGTCCTTCTTCCTTTAAGATCCGGAAGCATCTTTGTAAATAGTCATCTTCAGTCATGGGTTTGTTCTTTCCGGAGGGAGTCCGATCCAAGGACTAGCTTTCTTAGGTTGAGAAGGAGTATGAAAGGGATCAGCTGGTCATCATCCTTATCATGCCGACGTGGACCAAGACAAGCATGTTTCCTTCTCCAAGTTTTGTTTCTTTTGGATCTGGTTTCAAGATCATCAAGATCTTCTTGACAAGCACATCCGGGATCACACTTTGAAGGATCACAATCCCAGATAAAGTGTCCATTGATCTTAGAGACATAGACTTCCCACCCATCTGATCTGAAACTATGAATGGGAATCTTTTTCTCGTAAGTCCTCCTCACTGGTTGGATCATGGAAATAGAATGAGGAGTTGAAGAGGATGTCGCTGTGGAGGACAAATAGGAAACTTTAATAGTCTTGTCAAGTTGCTTGATAAAAATAGGATCCTGTTTTTGTACAGGCTGAGAACTTTGGTGCAGCTTTTCATAGTTTGTAATCCACACAGAAGGGATTAATTTTTCCAACTCTTCACGGGGCAGTTGTCTGGGAGTCTGAACTATTGTAGGAGTGAGACCACTATCAGCAAAGATGAAAGATGGAGGATATGTTGCACATGGCCATAAAGGTGGAAAAGCAATTAAAAACCAAGAGCAGAAGTGCTGCCCCTAGCTCAAAATGGAGTAATGCATGGAAAGGGAGCAACCAGCCCCCTAACAAGGGTCGTGAGGCATCAAAGGACATCAAGCCAGCCCCTAAATTTGATGTTAACACTAAACCAACGACACAAAGTGACCTCAAATCAAAGAAAGTGCAATGCTTCAAGTGTTTGGGGTATGGACATATATCCTCCCAATGTCCAAACAAGCGAACCATGGCAATTCGAGGTGGTGAAGTGGTCTTTGAGAGTGATGAAGAATCCGAACCAGGTGAGGAGGATTACCTATACATGCCTGAGTTGGAAGAATGTGATGATGTGCAATTGGGTGAGGTTAGTAATGTACTTATAACTTTTAGAGCTCTTAATTTACAACCTATTGATGATGACGCTCAAAGGGAAAACATATTCCATACTACATGTAAAAGTACAAAACCATGATGCTAATTGTAGTTTAATCATTGATGGGGGTAGTTGTACTAATGTAGCCAGTGCTATGATGGTTGATAAACTTAGACTTCCAACTATTAAGCATCCTAAGACATACACCTTGCAATGGCTTAATGATCAAAGTGGGATTAGAGTTACTAAGCAAGTACGGATTGCATTTAGTGTAAAGAAGTATAATGATGAGGTATTATGTGATGTTGTTCCCATGCAAGCATGTCATATGTTGCTAGGTAGACCATGGTTATATGATAGATCTGTAATCCATAATGGTCGAATCAATGCATATTCTCTTGTAATGGATGGAAAACCGTATGTTTTGGCACCATTAAGTCCTAAAAAAGTTTGTGAATTACAAAAAGTTGTAAAGGACCGAATGGAAGCATATGAGAAAGAAAAAAGAAAGTGTGAGAGTGCATATGAAAAAGAAAAGGTGCACAAGCAAAAGGGGAGTTGTGTGGAAAATAATGAGGGGGGAGAGCAACGAGTGGTAAAAGGAGAGTTTAGCGAGGGTTTGAGCAAGAATGTGAGCAAAAGAACGAGTAAGGCGCAAGAAAAAGGGGAGGCAAGCGAGAAAAAAGTGAGTTTCTTAGTTAGAGAGCGAGACATGAGAAAGGCTTTGAGTGAAAATAGGCAAGTACTTGTACTTATGTACAAGGAGACTTTATTTAACACTAATAATCTTAACTCTTCTCTTCCTAGTGTGTTTGTAAGTGTTTTGCAGGAATATGACGATGTGTTTCCCGAGGGAGTTACCTAGTGGGTTGCCACCACTAAGGGGGATAGAGCACCAAATTGACTTTGTGCCGGGGTCATCCATTCCAAATAGACCAGCCTATAGAGTCAATCCGGAGGAGACCAAAGAGCTGCAACGCCAAGTTGAGGAACTACTAAGTAAAGGTTATGTTAGGGAAAGTCTTAGCCCATGTGCTGTTCCTGTTTTGTTAGTCCCTAAGAAAGATGGGTCTTGGCGTATGTGTATTGATTGTCGTGCAATTAACAAGATTACCATTAAATATCGCCATCCTATTCCTAGGTTAGATGATATGTTAGATGAATTGCATGGAAGTGTTATCTTTACTAAAATTGATTTGAGAAGTGGCTATCACCAAATTAGAATGAATATAGGTGATGAGTGGAAAACAGCATTCAAAACTAAATTTGGTTTGTATGAGTGGTTGGTCATGCCTTTTGGCTTAACTAACGCACCAAGTACTTTTATGAGACTAATGAACCATGTTTTATGCATGATATTGGTAAATTTGTGGTAGTATACTTTGATGATATTTTGATTTATAGTAAGAGCTTTAGTGAGCATGTTGAACATGTTCGGATGGTGTTGATGGTTTTGCGTGAGAATTCTTTATATGCTAACCTTGCTAAGTGTGATTTTTGCACAAACAAACTTGTGTTTCTTGGTTTTGTTGTTAGTGAAAATGGAATTCAGGTCGATGAAGATAAGGTAAAAGCAATTAAGGAGTGGCCAACACCAAAGAATGTTTTGTTTGTCAAGGACTTCAGTACCCTTGCCACACCACTTAACGAGCTTGTAAAGAAGAACGTGAAGTTTCATTGGGGAGAACAACAAGAAAATGCATTTAATATGCTAAAGGACAAACTTACTTCATCTTCCATTCTTTCACTTCCAGATTTTTCCAAAACTTTTGAAATTGATTGTGATGCTTCTGGTGTAGGTATTAGAGCTGTTTTAATGCAAGATGGGAAGCCAATATCCTATTTTAGTGAAAAGTTGAATGGAGCTAGCTTGAAATATCCAACTTATGACAAGGAATTGTATGCTCTTATGCGTGCACTCAATGTTTGGCAGCATTATTTGCTACCTAAGGAGTTTGTGATTCACACGGATCATGAAGCATTAAAGCACTTGAAGGGACAGAACAAGTTGAATAAGCGCCATGCTAAATGGAGTGAATTCATTGAAGCATTTCCATATGTCATTAAGTACAAGCAAGGTAAAGAAAATATAGTTGCCGATGCACTATCTAGAAGGTATGCTTTACTTGCTTCTCTAGAAACAAAAATGCTTGGCTTTGAGTATATCAAAGACTTGTATGTTGATGACCACGATTTTGGTTCTATTTTTCATGCTTGTGAACATGGTGCTATTGATAAATTTTACGGACATGATGGATTTTTGTTCAAAGAAAAACGTCTATGCATTCCTATGTGTTCTATGCGTGAATTGCTTGTGAGAGAATCACATGAAGGTGGTTTGATGGGATACTTTGGTGTTCAAAAGACTTTAGATGTTTTGCATGATCATTTCTATTGGCCTAAAATGAAATCTGATGTGAATAGATTATGTGCTAACTGTATTGTATGCAAGCAAGCTAAGTCTAAATCACAACCTAATGGGTTATACATGCCTTTGCCCATACCTAATTCTCCTTGGATTGACATATCTATGGATTTTGTGCTTGGATTACCTAGGTCTAAACATGGGCATGATAGTATTTTTGTTGTGGTGGATAGGTTTTCAAAGATGTCACACTTTATTGCATGTAGGAAAACCGATGATGCACAACATATTGCTGAATTGTTCTTTAGAGAAATTGTACGTTTACATGGTATGCCTAGAACTATTGTCAGTGATAGGGACACCAAGTTTTTGTCACAATTACTTAGGACCATGGTTAAACGAAACTTGAGAACATGGGAAAATTGTTTGCCGCATGTTGAATTTGCATATAATCGTAGTATGCATTCTTCTACTCAATTTTGCCCATTTGAGATTGTTTATGGCTTTATTCCTTTGAGTCCTTTAGATTTGATTGCTTTACCTTTGAGTGAACAAGTGAATTTAGATGGTGCAAAGAAGGCTGAATTTGTGTTGAAGTTGCATGAGCAAGTGCGTGCAAATTTGGAAAGACGCAATGAACAAATCACCAAACAACGCAATAAGGGCCGCAAAAGGATGGTATTTGAAGTTGGTGATTGGGTTTGGGTGCACTTCAGGAAGGAAAGGTTTCCCAATCAAAGAAAATCAAAGTTGATGCCACGTGGTGATGGTCCATTTGAAGTAATAGAGCGATCAACGATAATGCATATAAAGTTGACTTACCTGGTGAGTATAATGTTAGTGCTACTTTTAATGTTGCTGATTTGTCTCCTTTTGATTTTGATGAAGGCGTTGATTCGAGGTCGAATCCTTACAAAGAGGGGGGAATGATGCAACCAAAGATGCATCTAAGTCAACTAGCATGGATCCACTAGCCTATGGAGGACCGATGACACGAGCAAGGAGTAAAAGGTTCAAGCAAGCCTTAAATTCTTACTTGGAGCATGTTTTGAAGATGGCTAATGATGGTGCTTTTAATGAAGATAACAACGCCTTGAAGATAGTGACATTAATTGCTATTAATGAAGCTTAAACTTCTGGTCATGGAACAAGGTCAAGGTCAAAGATCGGGGATCAAAGTCAATGTGGGCTTTCCTAGGGTTTCTAGAAGCATCACGCATTAGGGTTTCTAGAAGCATTGGGCCGCACCCTATGCATTGGGCCGCACATTAGGGTTTCTAGAAGCATTGGAGGTCTCACCTAACCCTAGGGCAGCCACCACTTATGCTTAGAGAAGGAGGCAGCCGCACATTAGAAGTCTTTTAGGGTTTGATTCTTTATTGCTTATCTCTTAGTCCTTTTTAGGGTTAGAATCATTTCAAAACTCTATAAATAGAGCTATGTATTTCGGCTAAAGGACATAAGATCAATATACATTTCTGAATGAAGTTTAATTTGAGTTGTTAACTCTTATTCCTTAAGGTGTTCCTTATTGAATTTCTTGAGATTAAATTAACTTGTTTGATTTAGTTTCACATCTACATGTTTGATCAATCAATTAACTTTTTATTAGTTTCTTGGGTTGTTTGAACATTCTTCATCTATTTATAACTAAAGGGCTTAGTAGTTCTATTGCTAAGTTTGTTAGTTCCATAATCAATTGCAAACTTTCAAGTTAGATCTTGGGGCGACAAATTCGAACTTATTGGTAAGGGTGCTTCCTCTTAAATAGGGAGAGCGTTTATCAGTTTGATTTTCTCACCATTACTTATCTTGGTGTTTGAACGTATCCGGTTCGAGTTCGTATAAGTCATGTAAGATAAGATTGCCAGATGGCAATCTCTTAGGGTTAGCGTGTATTTTGAGAGAGTTCCTCTTCTCCTATATAAAGGAGGATTCGTCTCTCTTGTAAGACAGGTTGTGCAAGGAATAAACACTTATCTTTCTCTTATCTTTCATGGCTTTCTAATTTCTCTCTATTCTTCTTCTCTATCCTATGGCAATGAATTAGCTGTTGCTACGATCTGTTTCTGTTATAATTCAAAAGGGCTAACTCGACTAACTCGGCTATTCGAGTTTCAAAGAAGCAGAAAGACCCCCATGGCGAGGTGCCTCTTTGGTCTTAGCTTAAAGAAACTCTCTTGCCTTGAGTAAGGATATCCTCCTTGAGTTTACAGCATGAGGAAACAGACAGCTTGGAGACTAGCTTGAGGGTTTATCATTTGGAGATCAAGCCAAGCATTGAATTCTAAGTCCTAGAAATTCGTGTGGGCCTACCTAATAACACTCCGACCTAAATTACTTCATTGTATGCGTCCCGGAAATCAAAACGGTCGCGCTCCTGCTTGGATTAATCGAAAACAACACGATTTCTCCCTTTCGCGCGTGGATTTACGTCTCGTCCCGCTTGATGATCAAGCAAAGCATCAACGCCGCCGGCCAAGCTTGTCAACTGCCTTGTCATGGTTCTTTACGCTAATCCTTGTGCCATGAGGAGTCCTCGTGTCGAGAGAAGCAAGGAATGATGGGGATCTCCATGGTCCAAGTCCTGAATATGGGCGTGCCTCGATTCTCGCCTCGCTCCTCCTTCCTCCAAAAGATTCCACCGAGATCATTCGAGAATGATATCAATGAATGCTCGATCAACTGATCCCATTTCGTTCGAGAATGATATCAATACTCGATCAACTAATTTAATTTCCTTGCATTTGTCCAAGCAATGGATCCGTGCCTATGCTCGCTGGCCACGCTACGCTTTCACTCGACACTCGTGCTTATGCTCCCCAAATAGGACCAAGCCATAATACTAAACAGAGATTAGAAAGAGAGGCACAAAAGAAAGGAAAGAGATCGCAAGTTCTTTGTTCTTCTCCGTACGGCTGGGCGTAAGGATCAAATCGGATCGATTTAGACACTAGGGTAGACAAAAGAAGGGAAGGACGCGAGCGATAAGTCTACGTTAGCGAGGGCGACTCGTGATTAGCTCGCAAAGTTCTTGAAAGAACCCATAACTTGATTTCCCACAAGATAAGAAAACTGAAATAGTATGCTCATTAGCCTCAAGTATTCGATTGCATGCGGTTTTTATGGTGCGAGATCCCTCATTCCATAAGAAGAAGAAACTAGAAGCTAGATACGAACTAATAAATAAAGAAAGATGAATAAACTAAAGTCAAATCAGGAACCGGAGAAGAGTTGACTGGTCAGCCGTAGTCCTATTGTAAATCAGGTTGTGGAAGGAATAAACACTTATCTTTCTCTTATCTTTCATGGCAATGAATTAGCTGTTGCTACGATCTGTTTCTGTTATAATCCAAAAGGGCTAACTTGACTAACTCGGCTATTCGAGTTTCAAAGGAGCAGAATGACCCCCATGGCGAGGTGCCTCTTTGGTCTTAGCTTAAAGAAACTCTCTTGCCTTGAGTAAGGATATTCTCCTTGAGTTTACAGCATGAGGATGGAATTTCTAAAGTCACATACTGTTCAGTGGTTACAGAAGAAAGAACCCACTGAGAAAGAGAAGACGACTGTACATATTCTTTTATGTTGACAGATGGTCTGGAAATAATATGTCTCAGTTGTCTAGAAAAGCACTGGTTGCGTCGGAAGACAGCATAAGGATTGAGAATAGGGACAAGAGAATTTTGGATTTGGGCGGTTTCGGGAATATGGGAAATTTCTACTAGATTATCGATCTTATCTGTAATATACTGTTTACATGAAGTAGGTAATGAGAGAGAAGAGGTTTTGACAATAGGATTTGAAGTTGTTTCCATGTTTGTAGATGAGTTTCTTCTTCTCTAAACCAGAGGCTCTGATACCAGGATGACGCCGAGAACATCCCACTTCATTCAACAATGGAAGCAACAAAAATATACTCATCTCCATTTTGGAGCCATCAGACTTGTACTTTCCTATTATGGAAGACAAGGACTTCCAGTTACTGCCAGACTTTCTTTGTTAGATACTCGTTATCTAAACTATGAACATGCTGTGATTGGTTCTATTGTCACAACTCTTAATGCAGGAAGCGTAGTACTTACATTTTTTTCTAATTTTAATATATCTTTAGAAGATCCTCATCTCGCTCAAGCCCGAAAGTACAGTATAAATCACAAAGCAGATCAAGTTCGACACTATCTCAGCTCTACTCTTCATCATCGGCCTAGTCTACAGGTTACAAGACCATGCCATTAACCTACAGACTCCTGGCCTCTCTAACGGTGATGCAGTTTTCATCTTTGCTGATAGTGGTCTCACTCCTACAATAGTTCAAACTCCCAGACAACTGCCCCGTGAAGAGTTGGAAAAGTTAATCCCTTCTGTGTGGATTACAAACTATGAAAAGCTGCACTAAAGTTCTCAGCCTGTACAAAAATAGGATCCTTGTTAAGAACCTCCAAGGATTAGAACCACGAACCCTAATGATTATGAACCCGTGAATTACTATCTTAGAAACCCAAGAACAAATTAAGTTTCAAAACCCAAGAACCGCTTAAATCAGATTGCAAGGTATGGTTGATCAAGATCAGAACCTAAAGAAAACTAAGTTCTTTAAACCCTAACCCTTAACACGCCACAAGGATAGATCAATTCCTTGATAAGTGGTTTATGCATTCAACAAGAATTCAAGAATTCAAGCAAATATGCAAAGGAAACAACTACTATATTTTTATCAAAATTCGAATTCTTTAAAACACAACTTAAGGGGCGTTTTTATAGCCACCTAACATAATAAACCCTAGTTTAAGAAAAATAGGCAATAATATTGTTCTGAACTTAAAGAAGAGATTTCAGCCCAAATATTAGCCCACATTAGTCTTCATTTTGGACTTGCAAAACATTAAATAAAGCCCATTCAGATGTGTCTTTACTTGGGCCTATCCTAGCATGACCAATTGGGCTTCCTTGACTAGCCCGATCTTGCATATAGCCAATTAAGGCTTCTTGTAGCTTCTTGGACCTTGACCTTGTAATTGGGCCTTGTAGCATGCTCAATGGATCCTTAGCTTTATCTTTGGTTTTCTTGTTGTCCTCTCCATCAAGTCCATCTTTAAGCTTGGCCATGTCCATATCATTCCCTCCTTCTTTAGGATGATTCGTCCTCGAATCAAGTTCATCACCTACATCAAAAGGACTCAAATCAGCTACATTAAATGTACCACTCACATTATACTCACCTTTCAAATCAATCTTGTAGGCATTGTCATTGATCCTCTCAAGGACTTGAAATGGACCATCACCCCTCGGACTTTAGACTTTCTTTGATTTGGGAACCTTTCTTTGCGAAAATGCACCCAAACCCAATCTCCAGGTTGGAATACCATTGGAATTCGTCCTTTATTAACCCTCTCGGCCACTTTTGCATTTTGCTTCTCAATTCTCTCTTTAACTTGTTTGTGTAGCTTTTTAACCAAATCTGCCTTAGAAGAACCTTCAACACTAACAAGCTTGTTAAGAGGCAAAGGAATCAAATCAATAGGAGTTAAAGGATTAAAACCATATACAATTTCAAATGGTGAAGTGTGTGTAGTGCTATGAACAGCTCTATTATATGCAAATTCAACATATGGCAACAAATCCTTCCAAGATTTTAAATTCCTAGAAATCAAAGCACGAAGCAATTGAATCAAAGTCCTATTCACAACTTCAGTTTGTCCATCTGTCTGTGGATGGCAAGTAGTAGAATAAAGCAATTTAGTTCCTAACTTACCCCATAACACACGCCAAAAGTGACTTAGAAATTTAACATCTCTATCACTAACAATGGTCTTAGGTACTCCATGCAAACGCACAACTTCTCTTAGAAACAAATCAGCAATATGGACAGCATCATCACTTTTATGGCAAGGGATAAAGTGAGCCATTTTACTAAACCTATCCACAACAACAAATATACTATCTCTACCTTTCCTAGATCTCGGCAAACCAAGCACAAAGTCCATAGACAATTTTGTCCAAGGAACATCAGGAATAGGTAAAGGTGTATATAATCCATGGGGTTGCAGTTTGGACTTAGCTTTCAAACACACAATGCATTGACCACAAATTTATGCACATCACGTTTCATGCATGGCCAATAAAAATGCTCAATCAGAATATCATAAGTCTTTTGCACCCCAAAATGACCCATTAAACCGCCCCCATGTGCTTCCCTAACCAATACAGCCCGCAAAGAATAATTAGGAATACAAAGGCGATTTTTCTTGAAAAGAAATCCCTCAAACGCATAAAAATCAGCAGAAACAGCCCCATTAGCACAAGTTGTAAACTTAGAATCAAGAGTAGTAAGTAAAGCATACCTTCGAGATAGTGCATCAGCAACCACATTCTCCTTACCTTTCTTGTATTTGATCACATATGGGAATGTCTCAATGAACTCCATCCACTTAGCATGTCTTCGGTTCAGTTTGTCTTGCCCCTTGAGATGCTTCAAACTCTCATGATCCGTGTGGATGACAAATTCTTTGGGCCATAAATAGTGTTGCCATGTTTGCAAGGCCCGAACCAAAGCATAGAGTTCTTTGTCATAGGTTGGGTACCGAAGGGCTGCTCCATTTAGTTTTTCACTAAAATAGCATATAGGTCTGCCTTCTTGCATCAAAACAGCCCCAATCCCAATGCCACTAGCATCACACTCAATCTCAAAGGTTTTGTCAAAGTTAGGTAAAACCAACAAAGGAGCAGCACACAACTTATCTTTAAGCATATTAAAAGCATGTTCTTGTGCATCACCCTAAGTAAACCCAACATTTTTCTTGACAATTTCACTCAAAGGTGCAGCTATACTACTAAAGTCCTTAATGAACCTCCTATAGAAACTAGCCAAGCCATGAAAACTCCTAACTTGGCTAATGTTTTTAGGTGTTGGCCACTCCCTAATTGCTTTCACTTTCTCCACATCAACCTCGAGCCCCTTTGAACTAATAACAAAACCAAGGAAATTAACTTTATCCATGCAAAAAGCACACTTTTTCAAATTGGCATACAATTTTTCTACCCTAAGAATGTTTAGAACCCTACGCACATGCATGACATGATCATCAATGGACTTGGAATAAACTAAGATATCATCAAAATACACAACCACAAATTTACCAAGACACTCACGCAAGACATGGTTCATCAACCTCATAAAAGTACTATGTGCATTTGTAAGCCCAAACGGCATAACTAACCACTCATATAGACCATATTTAGTCTTAAAAGCCGCTTTCCACTCATCACCAGTTTTCATGCAAATTTGATAATAACCAGAACGCAAATCAATCTTAGTAAACAAACATGCACCATGCAACTCATCAAGCATATCATCTAACCTAGGAATGGGATGACGATACTTTACCGTTATTTTATTGATTGCACGGCAGTCCACACACATTCTCCATGTGCCATCCTTCTTTGGAACCAAAATCACTGGAACCGCACAAGGACTTAAGCTCTCACGCACATACCCCTTTGACATCAGTTCTTCCACTTGCCTTTGAAGCTCCTTTGTCTCCTCTGGATTACTTCTATAGGCTGGTCTATTTGGTATGGAAGCCCCGGGTATGAAGTCTATTTGATGTTCTATCCCTCTTTGAGGAGGTAATCCACTTGGCATTTCCTCGGGAAAGACATCAGCAAATTCCTGCAAAAGATTAGCAAACACACTCGGCAAGGAAAGATCAAGTTCAGTAGTGTTCAAATATACATTTTTATAAGTAACAACAAATAACATCCGACTTGAATGAAATGCATGCCTAACTTCACTTTCCCTAGCCAAAAAACTACCCTTTGCCTTTGTTTTCTCTTTAGGCTGAATCTCACCCTTTGGGTTTTCATGTTCCTTTTTGTTATTTTCAGCCTCACGCCTCTCTCTTTCCAACTTACATTGGTCAACTGCATCACCGTTAGAGAGGCCAGGAGTCTGTAGGTTAATCCAGGTGTGTTAGATGAATGGCATCGAGGAGATTTTTGAGATATCTCTTGAGACACAACAACTTGCTTATTCACTTTGATCTCACCACAATTATTTAACCATAACAATTTATAAGGTCTAGGATGTGGAATTAGATTTAAACCCAATTTTTCAACCATTACACCATCAATAATAACAAGACAAGTCTTACCTTGTACATGGCATCTTGTGTGGAAAATGTTGTCTCTTTGCTGCTCCAAGGTATCATCTTCCTTCATTTGAACACTTAGTGCGCGCCTAGCCACCAAGAGCTCACCTCCCATAGGACCCTCAATGCAATCATCGCTGTCGTCTTCCAATTGTGGTATCTCATCATCATTATCACTCTCTTCACTTGCTGTTTCAATCTCCCCATGGTCTCTAGCCACCATTGCCCGCTTGTTTGGACATTGTGAAGCAATATGGCCACGCCCCAAGCATTTGAAACACTTGATGTCTCTATTCTTTTCTTTGTTAATTTCGGGTTTAGATGTGTCTTTGTTGCCTGAAATGCTTTTCCCTTTGTTGTCATTGGGAATAACCTTATCATCACCTTTCTTACCTCCTTTCCAAGAATTAGACCAATGTGGCCTCCCACTCAAGTGCCCTTATATTCAAACCTTGCTGTCCCTCTAGGTTTTAGTTGCTTTTCCACCTTAATTGCAAGGTGAACTAACTCCTCAAGCTCCACATAATGTTGCAACTCTACCCTATCAGCAATCTCCTTATTAAGCCCACCAATGAATCGTGCCATGGTAGCTTCTCTATCCTCATCCAAATCAGCCCTAGTCATGAGCATTTCCATCTCCTTATAAAAATCCTCAACACTCCTTGTACCTTGCCTCAAAGATTGGAGTCTTTGATGTAACTCCCTATGGTAATGTCTCGGGTACAAAACGCCTTCTCATGATAGTTTTGAGTGCAATCCAACTACCAATAGGCTCTTCCATGTTCCTCCTCCTACTAACCACCAACTGATCCCACCAAACTATAGCATAGTCACTAAATTGGGTAACCACCAATTTCACCTTTTTCTCCTCCCCGAAAAGTTATGGCAATCAAAGATAAGGTCAACTCGCTTTTCCCACTCCAAATATGCCTCCGGATCAGTTTTTCCCAAGAAGGTAGGAATACTAAGTTTGATACTACCTAAGTTCCTATCAACATCATCAAAGTTCCCATAACCACCAAACTCACCACCAAAGTGTCCTCTACCTCTACCAAGATTTTGGTATCTCCTAGCTCCTCTACCCAGGCCTCTACCAACCCCACCATAGGCTGCATTATCATACTCCTCAAAACCCTCATCAAAGTCATCCTCATTCACCCCAATTGGCTGCCCATGATTACCTTGCACATTCCCCCCTTCATCAAGCCTATTTCCCGCACTCCTGCAAGTGCATTAATTTGGTCCATAATGGCTTGTTGATTGGTTGCCATTTCCCTCGCTTGGGCTGCCATGTCAAGTTGCAACCTCTCCATTTGCTCATTCATATTTCTTATGCTTCGTTGCACCCTCTCATTTTCATGCATTTGTGCTGTGGGTATGCCGGTAGTTGGCACATTATTACCTCCACTAGAACCACTTGACATGCTGCAATAAGAGTTAGTATGCAATAAAGAAAAAAAAATAAATCAAGGAAATTAAGGACCTCACCAACACTCCCTCCCGTGTTTACTCTCAATTAATGGGGATGGTCACTCGTGTTTCATACAATCAAGAATGATCACACAAGGCTGAAAACTCACACCACTCAGCTTGTTTTCAAGGATTCTTATGTGAATCAATAACCACACATCAAGTTATTTCACTATGCTTGTAATGCACCAAGAATTATGATCTAAAAAGCTTAGTTGAGGCAAAAACGCAAAAGTCAAGAAAATTAAACAATTAGTCACGCTTTCAATAAAATTAGGACTGCAAACAAGCCGAAAACTTCAAACGGATGCAAATGACATATGAAGAAACAATCTAGATGTAAGAAACAAGAAAGATGCAGTTCAGCTTGAAATAGGAAAAGAAGGAACGGATTTAGGAAGCAAAAATCACAAAGAAGGTTGATCAAGAAAGAAGGTTACCTCTTTATGCTTTAAATGTGTCAAATCTGCCCAAACTCAAAAGACACACAAAGAGGAGAATAAATGAAGGACAAAAACGAATTTAGAGCTGAATCAATTCAAATAAGATGGTATGTATAGGGCTCAGGTCATTGGAATTTAATGTCCCTTTGAATCTTCCCAAACAGCCACCAAATCCTTATTTATGTAGGATTGTGAAAATCTCCCTAAACCTTTTAACAACCCTAATATCTATGTAATCACCCCAAGAACAATGATTTCAATACCAAATACGTTTTTTTTCACTAACAAAGACAATCAAACCAATCAGACCTATTCCCTTTTTTTGTTTTTTTTTTTTTTGCTAATTCGGATCTGATATTTTTCTTTTCTTGTTTCGTTTTTTTTTTTTTTTTGAATCAGAATCAAAAACTACAAGAATCAAGAACTAAACAATGTAGATCTCAAGAATACCAAGAATACTTCAAGAACAATATCACCTGATTTAAGAGCCAAAGCTCTGATACCAAATGTTAAGAACCTCCAAGGATTAGAACCACGAACCCTAATGATTATGAACCCGTGAATTACTATCTTAGAAACCCAAGAACAAATTAAGTTTCAAAACCCAAGAACCGCTTAAATCAGATTGCAAGGTATGGTTGATCAAGATCAGAACCTAAAGAAGACTAAGTTCTTTAAACCCTAACCCTTAACACGCCACAAGGATAGATCAATTCCTTGATAAGTGGTTTATGCATTCAACAAGAATTCAAGAATTCAAGCAAATATGCAAAGGAAACAACTACTATATTTTTATCAAAATTCGAATTCTTTAAAACACAACTTAAGGGGCGTTTTTATAGCCACCTAACATAATAAACCCTAGTAAAACTATTAACCCTAGCTGCCACATAAGAAAAATAGGCAATAATATTGTTCTGAACTTAAAGAAGAGATTTCAGCCCAAATATTAGCCCACATTAGTCTTCATGTATTTGGACTTGCAAAACATTAAATAAAGCCCATTCAGATGTGTCTTTACTTGGGCCTATCCTAGCATGACCAATTGGGCTTCCTTGACTAGCCCGATCTTGCATATAGCCAATTAAGGCTTCTTGTAGCTTCTTGGACCTTGACCTTGTAATTGGGCCTTGTAGCATGCTCAATGGATCCTTAGCTTTATCTTTGGTTTTCTTGTTGTCCTCTCCATCAAGTCCATCTTTAAGCTTGGCCATGTCCATATCAATCCTATTTTTATCAGACAACTTGACAAGACTGTTAAAGTCTCCTATTTGTCCTCCATAACGACATCCTCTTCAACTCCTCATTCTATTTCCATGATCCAACCAGTAAGGAGGACTTACGAGAAAAAGATTCCCATTCATAGTTTCAGGTCAGATGGGTGGGAAGTCTATGTTTCTAAAATCAATGGACACTTTATTTGGGATTGTGATCCTTCTATGTGTGATCCCGGATGTGCTTGTCAAGAAGATTTTGATGATCTAGAAACCAGACCAAGAGGAAACAAAACTTGGAGAAGGAAACATGCTTGTACTGGTCCACGTCAGCATGATAAGGATGTGCTTGTCAAGAAGATTTTGATGATCTAGAAACCAGACCCAGAGGAAACAAAACTTGGAGAAGGAAACATGCTTGTACTGGTCCACGTCAGCATGATAAGGATGATGACCAGCCTGATCCCTTCCATTCTCCTTCTCAACCCAAGAAAGCTAGTCCTTGGATCGGACTCCCTCCGGAAAAGAACAAACCCATGACTGAAGATGACTATTTACAAAGATGCTTCCAGATCTTGAAAGAAGAAGGACTCTTGACCTGTCCTCCTCCACTACCGTTTGTTCTTGCTCCTTTGAACCAGTTAAAGTTCCAGAGGTAGCCGCGGTTCCTTGCTATATGATGAATTCCGAAGATTTTCCACCTTTGGAAAGAAAGGAAAATGAGCAATCAAAGCTACAGTACAACCTGCAGGTACTTTAGCTCCTCTCTCAGCTGCAGAAGAAGTCTTAAATTGGCAAACCAATAACACTGTTGCTCAAAATCAGTATCTGAAGAAGATTGATAATAGACTTTCACAAGTCTATGAAAAAACAAGTTCTATTGAAGCTCATGTTACTTCTTTCAGACAAGAAGCCTTGCAATTACATACAAAGCTTTCACTCAGGCTGTCTAAACTTGAACAAGAAATGCAACAGATTCTAGCATCTCAGCCTACATCACCTTTATTCTTGCAAAAGGACAGAGAAATCTTAAGGCTGAAGGAGCAGCTCAGAGAAATTGAAAGAGATCTTTATCCCACAAAACATCCCTGTCTCCTCTCCACTCAATTTTCCTATTTCTACACCTCATCCTTTTATGTCTTCACAGCCCTTCAAACAATATGCCACAGTTTCGGATTTGGTGCCCGGAGCATCAAAGCCAGTAAAAAGGGTATCCTCTAAAACTTCATCCTCTTTCTCACAACCTACAAAAGACAAAGGACCGCAGCTACGCCAGCCATACAAAGATACAACTCCCGCCTCAACCGCCTCATCGAGTCGTATGTTTCAGATTCAGATTTGTCTCGATTCGAACTTCAACGTTCTAGTTCTTACTCTTCCCGACCAAGAAACTAGATCCTCTGTTTCCATACCGAATCCTGTGTACTAGGTTCTCATGTGTTAATGAACACACAACAAGAACTGAGACCTCACAAGAGCCGGACTTCACGAGAGAGAGCCGGAAGATCGAGAATCCCTCGCTCCAAAAACTTCTCTCCCTCCAAAACCAGCCTCTGGTCCTTGGTTTTCTCTAGATACAGTGCCACCATCACAATGGAGAAATAAAATCTTAGAATTCAATGCTTGGCTTGATCTCCAGATGATAAATCCTCAAGCTAACCTCCAAGCAGTCCTAACTGAATTCACATCAAGATTTATTGGCACTTTACGAGAACGGTTCTCTCATTTATCTGAGTATCAACGGATGCAATTTGTTCAACTTGGTTCTGTTGCTCAAGCTCTGGCGCATATTCACCAGCAATTTTTGGGTGATTACAATTTAATCTTCAGACAACGGAAACAAGAATATTTTGATCGCAAATGCTGTTCCATGAAGAGAAAAGATCTAGAAGCCCACTATGTTCATATGTCCAAACTCTATTATGAACTTGCTGGGCCCAATAGTGATGATCTCAAATATACTTTTGTCAGCTCCCTGCCTGAAGAAATGCAGCCTGAAATTCAACGCATGATGACAGAAACTCACAGAGATATTACTCATATTTCTCTCGGAGAAATCTGGCAATTCACCTTGACCACTCTAGACAAGATGTGTGAACAGCAGAAACTTTTCAAAAAGATTGCAAAAGGAGAAGCATTGCTAAAAAACTTATGCAACAGGGATTATCTCCAAATCAAATGCAAAGAGAAGCACTGTGGCTACAAATCAAAAAAGAAGAAACATTTTTCTTCATACTCCAAGGAGCCTTCTCATTACAAGCAAAAAAGGGGAAGAAAAATACGCTGGTTTAGAAAGAAATCAACAAACAAGCGTAAATCAAATCGGTGCTACATCTGTGGCCAGAGAGGGCACTATGCAAAGAAATGCCCTAACAAGCCGAAACAGATTGTTGCTCTTCTTCATCAATTAAAAGATTCATGCTCAGAAGATCTATCTGACCATGATCTTGAATCACTCTTTTCAGAAGAAGAAATGGCTTCTTCCCAGACACTCTTTGCCTTTCCTTGTTCGGATACCAGTACAGATGAAGAAAATTCTTCTGATGAAGAAACTTCAATCTTAACCATTGGCCCTACACTTCAAGTCAAAATTGAACCACCAGACAGTCCACAGACTCCTGAAAACTTTCACTGGCTATCTTCTTTACCATCACCAGAAAACATCTTTACAGATATAGCTTACTACATTCCTGATAAACCACATCCCTACATTCAGCACTATCTATTCCTAGTTTTCCAGAAAGCAAAGGAAGTTCATCTTCTCCAGAAATCACCTCAGCACAACCAGTTCATCCTACACCCCTGGTTTCCATTCACATCCTTCCTGGCAAATATGACAGGCTTGTCCCTGTTACTGCACTATTGGACACTGGTTCTCATTGTACCATGTTGAACCCCGATGCTCTGCCTAGCTCAGCTTGGAGAAAGAAAATTTATCATTTTACGGCAGCTGACGGCAAAAAATTTCAAACTACGATGGTCTCAAAAAATAAAGTTGGAATTCAGTTCTTCCCTGACTGCATCGTATGGATCTATGTCATTGGATCTTATTTATTTGGCAGAGACCTTCTTGTCGGATTTGACACCTATCATGCTGCAGAGAAACTTCAAATTTTGCCAACAGGACTTAAGTATAAGCGTCAGTTTCAACCTTATACTCAAAGCCCCAATCAGTTCTCCATAACAGAGGTCCCATCTGATTTTGCACACTTAAGAGAATTATTTGTGCCATGCTGCTCTGACTCCCACTTAAATTTCCACCATCCTTCTCCTTTGTACAGAAATCCAAATTTCTTCATTACCCTTCCTTTCAAGCTAAATGAAGACATTAATCCAACAAAAGCTAGTCATCCTGGAATGTCTCCTTCTGACTTAGCTTTGGCGAGACAAGAATGTCAAGAACTGCTTCAGCAAGGCTTAATTGAACCAACCCAGTCTCCTTGGGCATGTCAAGCATTCTATGTGAAAAAACGAACTGAAAAGTTAAGGGGGAAGAAAAGGCTTGTGATTGACTATAAGCCTTTAAATCATTTTCTTTCAGATGATAAGTTCCCAATTCCGAAAATCTCTTCCCTACTAGTTCGTCTCCAAGGAGCAACTCTCTTCTCAAAGTTTGACTTAAAGTCAGGGTTTTGGCAATTAGGCATTCATCCTGATGACAGATATAAGACTGCTTTCTGTATCCCAGACGCACAATAGCAGTGGACCGCCATGCCCTTTGGCCTTAAAACGGCTCCTTCTATCTTTCAAAGGGCAATGATCCGAATTTTTGAGCCACTTCTGGATACTTGTATCATCTATATAGATGATATTCTCCTCTTTTCTAAATCTGTCAAGGAACATGAAGAACTTCTTCAGCGCTTTCACAGCTTGGTTCATTCATACGGTATAATGCTCTCAGAAAAGAAATCATACATTGGGCAATCTGAAATGGATTTTCTTGGCCTGAAATTGAAGAACGGGCAATATGAAGCAGGCCCTCATTTGGCCCAAGAGCTGAGGCATTTTCCTGATGAAAATCTATCAAAAAAGCAAGTTCAACAATTTCTGGGCATAATCAATTACATTCGAGATTTTATTCCAAAGGCTACAGCCCATACAAAGGTTCTAACTGCTCAACTAAAAAAGGATGCTAGCCCATGGGCCCAAGCCCATACTGAAGCTGTTAAACTGCTAAAACAGTTGGCCCAAAAGACTCCTGCACTCTCCATTCCTGCTGATGATGCACAGTTGATTCTGCAAACTGATGCTAGTGACTTTGCTTGGGGTGCCCTTCTCCTGCAGAAACAAAACAAAAAGGAGTCATTATGCAAATATGTTTCAGGGCAGTTTAAAGATAGTGAGCTTCACTATCATTCTAACATAAAAGAGATTCTGGCGGTTAAGTATGCAATTCAAAAATGCGAGTTTTTCCTTGCTTCAAAACATTTCATTGTCAGAATGGACAACTCCAATTTTCCTCGCATTCTGGAGTTTAAAGGTCGCCAGATTCCTGATAAACAGCTTCTTCGCCTAAAAGATTGGTTCTCTCTATATGATTTTGAAGTTCAACACATCCAAGGCAACAAGAACCTCATTCCTGATTTCTTATCTCGCCTCTCCAAGCCCTTCACAGATCCCCCTAGTCCTTCTTTCTTTACCCTTATGGCTCAGTTCAGCCATCGAACCACACACCTAGATCAACCAGACAACCTGTCTATTCCTGAATTCGAACTTTGGATTTATAGACGCATCTTAGCCTTTTATCAAGACATTGTGCCTCATCCAGAAGACTTTGCTGGTTCATTTCCATGGAGACTTTTTCCTACCATAACAGAGACATTTCCCTCAACATCTGAGCAATTCTGGTACCTTTGGTATCTTACATGTCTATATCATCTTCCCGTAGAACTCCCATTACTACAGACCTTATGGTTCTTACACAGGGAAGAAAATAAGTCACATCCTGCCTGGAAGTTTTTTCTGTTATTTGAAAACCAATATGCATGGCAACATCGTCTCAGAAGATTAGTTCATCAAGCAGGTCTCCTCACTATGACAGATCATGCAAAGGCTTTAACCTATCACACCATCCTCTTTCTTCACCAGCAACACAATAAAGAGGACACTGTCTCAACAACCATCACTCCCTGGAAAACCTTCCATGGTCGCTTTGAAGAAATGCCCTTCACTATCAAACATGCTTTACTTCATAAGGGAAATGAACTCAATCATTCAACTAATGAAGCATTTCCAGTAATCAGCATGCACAGGAGACCCTCAGATCAAAGACGACTGATTTCTCCTACTCCTTCAACACCTTCAACCTCATCCAGTCAGCAAAATGAAGCCACATCATCAATGGAGATAAACCCAGCCTTCCTAGAGCCATGGTCACAACCAGAAGAACCTCCTCCATCAGATTCACAACTATTGTCTCAAGAGGCACCTCGTAAATCTCCTCGATTCTATTCATCTGACACACCTGGCCCATCACGATGCATGCGTCATAATTATGGCATAAGTGAGTCAGACGACTCTGATGAAGACTACTCAGAACATAGACCCACTAATAAGCGTATTTGGTGATAATCAGATGCTCCACTCACAAAAGCAAGATGCTCCACTGAGAAAAGACCAATCACAAAAAACAAGATGCTCCACTGAGATGTCACGTGCTTTACTTCTTTATGTAAAGGAATATATTCCTTTCCTGTAGCTTGCTCATACGCATGCATTAAGCATAGTAGTCTTGCCAGGTGGCAAGAGTTTGTGGTTTGTAAGTTTATCTTGACATTTCCCCTTCTCCTATATAAAGGAGGGTTCGTCTCCCTTGTAATTCAGAAGTTGTGTAAGGAATAAACACTTATCTTTCTCTTATCTTTCATGGCTTTCTAATTTCTCTCTATTCTTCTTCTCTATCCTATCGTAATGAATTAGCTGTTGCTACGATCTGTTTCTGTTATAATCCAAAAGGGCTAACTCGACTAACTCGGCTATTCGAGTTTCAAAGAAGCAGAAAGACCCCCATGGCGAGGTGCCTCTTTGGTCTTAGCTTAAAGAAACTCTCTTGCCTTGAGTAAGGATATTCTCCTTGAGTTTACAGCATGAGGATTATAGCATGAACAGCTCTCGGCGTCATCAACTTTGTTTGCTCTTTGTGAGTGTTTTTGCTTAAGTTCTTGCATGAACTTTGAACTTATCAAACTATTTTTAGTTTGTGGCATTCTCTAACCAAAATCTTGTGTTTGATTCTTAACTTATCAAATCATACTTGGTTTCTGGCGTTTGGAGTTGAATTCAAGTGCTAGTTTCATTGTTGGAACTAGTTTTTCCTAACTTCACTTGATGAGATCCTTGGGTTTTGGAATCATCTTGATTGGAGGGTGTTTTCTTGCATTTCATATGTATCATAACTCATTAGTTATTGGGGTGTGTGGTTGAGTCCTGAATTTGGGCGTGCCTCGATTCTCGCCGTTCCCTCCTTCCTCCAAAAGATTCCACCAAGATCATTCGAGAATGATATCAATGAATGCTCGATCAACTGATCCCATTTCGTTCGAGAATGATATCAATACTCGATCAACTAATTTAATTTCCTTGCATTTGTCCAAGCAATGGATCCGTGCCTATGCTAGCCGCTTACGCGCGCTTTCACTCGACACTCGTGCTTATGCTCCCCAAATAGGACCAAACCATAATACTAAACAGAGATTAGAAAGAGAGGCACAAAAGAAAGGGAAGAAATCGCAAGTTCTTTGTTCTTCTCCGTACCGCTGGGCGTAAGGATCAAATCGGATAGATTTAGACACTAGGGTAGACAAGGAACACAAAAGAAGGGAAGGACGCGGGCGATAAGTCTACGTTAGCGAATGCGACTCGTGATTAGCTCGCAAAGTTCTTGAAAGAACCCATAACTTGATTTCCCACGAGATAAGAAAACTGAAATAGTATGCTCATTAGCCTCAAGTATTCGATTGCATGCGGCTTTTATGGTGCGAGATCCCTCATTCCATAAGAAGAAGAAACTAGAAGCTAGATACGAATTAATAAATGAAGAAAGATGAATAAACTAAAGTGAAATCAGGAACCGGAGAAGAGTTGACTGGTCAAATTAGGAACCTCATCTAGGATTTGTAGATGAGGTTTGGACAATGGGATATTTCTACTACCTAATAACACTCCGACCTAAATTACTTCATTGTATGCGTCCCGAAAATCAAAACGGTCGCGCTCCTGCTTGTATTACGCTTGGATTAATCGAAAACAACACGATTTCTCCCTTTCGCGCGTGGATTTACGTCTCGTCCCGCTTGATGATCAAGCAAAGCATCAACGCCACCGGCCAAGCTTGTCAACTGCCTTGTCATGGTTCTTTACGCTAATCCTTGTGCCATGAGGAGTCCTCGTGTCGAGAGAAACAAGGAGTGATGGGGATCTCCATGGTCCAAGTCCTGAATTTGGGCGTGCCTCGAGTCTCGCCGTTCCCTCCTTCCTCCAAAAGATTCCACCGAGATCATTCGAGAATGATATCAATGAATGCTCGATCAACTGATCCCATTTCGTTCGAGAATGATATCAATACTCGATCAACTAATTTAATTTCCTTGCATTTGTCCAAGCAATGGATCCGTGCCTATGCTCGCCGCTTACGCGCGCTTTCACTCGACACTCATGCTTGCGCTCCCCAAATAGGACCAAACCATAATACTAAACAGAGATTAGAAAGAGAGGCACAAAAGAAAGGAGAGAAATCGCAAGTTCTTTGTTCTTCTCCGTACGGCTGGGCGTAAGGATCAAATCGGATCGATTTAGACACTAGGGTAGACAAGGAACACAAAAGAAGGGAAGGACGCGGGCGATAAGTCTACGTTAGCGAGGGCGACTTGTGATTAGCTCGCAAAGTTCTTGAAAGAACCCATAACTTGATTTCCCACGAGATAAGAAAACTGAAATAGTATGCTCATTAGCCTCAAGTATTCGATTGCATGCAGTTTTTATGGTGCGAGATCCCTCATTCCATAAGAAGAAGAAACTAGAAGCTAGATACGAATTAATAAATGAAGAAAGATGAATAAACTAAAGTGAAATCAGGAACCGGAGAAGAGTTGACTGGTCAGCCGTAGTCCTAGAAATTCGTGTGGGCCTACCTAATAACACTCCGACCTAAATTACTTCATTGTATGCGTCCCGGAAATCAAAACGGTCGCGCTCCTGCTTGTATTACGCTTGGATTAATCGAAAACAACACGATTTCTCCCTTTCGCGCGTGGATTTACGTCTCGTCCCGCTTGATGATCAAGCAAAGCATCAACGCCACCGGCCAAGCTTGTCAACTGCCTTGTCATGGTTCTTTACGCTAATCCTTGTGCCATGAGGAGTCCTCATGTCGAGAGAAACAAGGAGTGATGGGGATCTCCATGGTCCAAGTCCTGAATTTGGGCGTGCCTCGAGTCTCGCCGTTCCCTCCTTCCTCCAAAAGATTCCACCGAGATCATTCGAGAATGATATCAATGAATGCTCGATCAACTGATCCCATTTCGTTCGAGAATGATATCAATACTCGATCAACTAATTTAATTTCCTTGCATTTGTCCAAGCAATGGATCCGTGCCTATGCTCGCCGCTTACGCGCGCTTTCACTCGACACTCGTGCTTGTGCTCTCCAAATAGGACCAAACCATAATACTAAACAGAGATTAGAAAGAGAGGCACAAAAGAAAGGAAAGAAATCGCAAGTTCTTTGTTCTTCTCCGTACGGCTGGGCGTAAGGATCAAATCGGATCGATTTAGACACTAGGGTAGACAAGGAACACAAAAGAAGGGAAGGACGCGAGCGATAAGTCTACGTTAGCGAGGGCGACTCGTGATTAGCTCGCAAAGTTCTTGAAAGAACCGATAACTTGATTTCCCACGAGATAAGAGAACTGAAATAGTATGCTCATTAGCCTCAAGTATTCGATTGCATGCGGTTTTTATGGTGCGAGATCCCTCATTCCATAAGAAGAAGAAACTAGAAGCTAGATACGAATTAATAAATGAAGAAAGATGAATAAACTAAAGTCGAATCAGGAACCGGAGAAGAGTTGACTGGTCAGCCGTAGTCCTAGAAACTCGTGTGGGCCTACCTAATAACACTCCGACCTAAATTACTTCATTGTATGCGTCCCGGAAATCAAAACGGTCGTGCTCCTGCTTGTATTACGCTTGGATTAATCGAAAACAATACGATTTCTCCCTTGCGCGCGTGGATTTACATCTCGTCCCGCTTGATGATCAAGCAAAGTGATAGAAAATCATCATCTTAGCAACCATACACCCCAATAACTAATGAGTTACGATACATATGGAATGCAAGAAAACACCCTCCAATCAAGATGATTCCAAAACCCAAGGATCTCCTCAAGAGAAGTTAGGAAAAAACTAGTTCCAACAATGAAACTAGCACTTGAATTCAACTCCAAACGCCACAAACTTGGAATAAGAAGAAAAATGTCTTTTCTTTTTTGATCTGCAGTCACAGTGTTTCTCTTTGCATTTGATCTGAAGATAGTCCCTGTTGCATAAGTTCTTTAGCAACGCTTCTCCTTTTGCAATTTTTTTGAATATTTTCTGCTGTTCACACATCTTGTCCAGAGTGGCTAGAGTGAATTGCCAGATTTCCCCGAGAGAAATATGAGTGATATCTCTATGAGTCTCTGTCATCATGCGTTGAATTTCAGGCTGCATTTCTTCCGGCAGAGAGCTGACAAAAGTATATTTGAGATCATCACTGTTGGGCCCAGCGAGTTCATAATAGAGTTTGGACATATGAACATAGTGGGTTTCTAGATCTTTTCTCTTCATGGAACAGCATTTTCGATCAAAATATTCTTGTTTCCGTTGTCTGAAGATTAAATTGTAATCACCCAAAAATTGTTGGTGAATATGCGCCAGAGCTTGAGCAACAGAACCAAGTTGAACAAATTGTATCCTTTGATACTCAGATAAATGGGAAAACCATTCTCTTAAGGTGCCAGTAAATCTTGATGTGAATTCAGTTAGGACTGCTTGGAGATTGGACTGAGGATTTATCATCTGGAGGTCAAGCCAAGCATTGAATTCTAAGATTTTATTCCTCCATTGAGATGGTGGCACTGTATCTAGAGAAAACCAAGGACCAGAGGCTGGTTTTGGAGGGAGAGAAGTTTCTGGAGCGAGAGATTCTCGATCTTCCGTTTCTTCTGCAAAGTCTGGCTCTTCTGTAATGTCTGGTTCTTGTTGTGTGTTCATTAACACATGAGAACCTACAACCTGGGATTCAGCTGTAGATACAGAGGATCTAGTTTCTTGGTCAGAAGAGTAAGAACTAGACCGTTGAAGTTCGAACTGTGACAGATCTGAATCTGAAACATACGACTCTGATGAGGCAGTTGAAGAAGGAGTTGTATGCTGAATGGCAAACTGTGGCTTTGAAGGTCCTTTGTCTTTTGTAGGCTTTGAAGGTCCTTTGTCTTTTGTAGGTTGGGAGAAAGAAGATGAAGTTTTAGAAGATACCCTTTTTGCTGGCTTGGATGCTCTGGGCACCAGATCTGAAACTGTGGCATATTGTTTGAAGGGTATAACCGAAGACATAAAAGGATGAGGTGTAGAAATAGGAAAATTGAGTGGAGAGGAGACAGGATGTTTTGTAGGATAAAGATCTCTCTCTATTTCTCTAAGCTCCTTCAGCCTTAAGATTTCTATCCTTTGCAAGAATAGAGGTGATGTAGGCCGAGATGCTAGTATCCGTTGCATTTCTTGCTCAAGTTTAGACAGTACCGGATGAAAGCTTTGTATGTAGTTGCAAGGCTTCTTGTCTGAAAGAAGTAACATGAGCTTCAATAGAACTTGTTTTTTCATAGACTTGTGAAAGTCTATTATCAATCTTCTTCAGATACTGGTTCTGAGCAACAGCATTATTGGTTTGCCAATTTAAGACTTCTTCTGCAGCTGAGAGAGGAGCTAAAGTACCTGCAGGTTGTACTGTATCTTTTGCAATAAAAGGACGTGCAGGTATCTTTGATTGCTCATTTTCCTTTCTTTCCAAAGGTGGAAAATCTTCGGAATTCATCATGAAGCAAGGAACCGCGGCTACCTCTGGAACTTTTACTGGTTCAAAGGAGCAAGAACAAACGACTGGTGGAGGAGGACAGGTCAAGAGTCCTTCTTCCTTTAAGATCTGGAAGCATCTTTGTAAATAGTCATCTTCAGTCATGGGTTTGTTCTTTTCCGGAGGGAGTCCGATCCAAGGACTAGCTTTCTTAGGTTGAGAAGGAGTATGAAAGGGATCAGGCTGGTCATCATCCTTATCATGCTGACGTGGACCAGTACAAGCATGTTTCCTTCTCCAAGTTTTGTTTCTTTTGGATCTGGTTTCAAGATCATCAAGATGACGCCGAGAGCTGTTCATGCTATAATCCTCATGCTGTAAACTCAAGGAGAATATCCTTACTCAAGGCAAGAGAGTTTCTTTAAGCTAAGACCAAAGAGGCACCTCGCCATGGGGGTCTTCCTGCTTCTTTGAAACTCGAATAGCCGAGTGGTGGAGTTAGCCCTTTTGGATTATAACAGAAACAGATCGTAGCAACAGCTAATTCATTGCCATAGGATAGAGAAGAAGAACAGAGAGAAATTAGAAAGCCATGAAAGATAAGAGAAATATAAGTGTTTATTTCTTACACAACTTGAATTACAAGAGAGACGATCCTTCCTTTATATAGGAGGAAGGGAGATGTCAAGATAAACTTACAAACCACAATTTCTTGCCACCTGGCAAGAGTACTATGCTTAATGCATGCGTAAAAGGAATATATTCCTTTCATAAAGACGAAAACATGTGACATAAGAAGCCAAAAAACATGTGACATAAAAAGCCAAAATATCTACTTTAAGTACAATAATATAGAGCATCTTCTTAGTGGAGCATCTTGCTTTTTGTGAGTGCTTATCCGCTCTTCACCAAATACGCTTATTGGTGGGTCCATGTTCGAGTAGTCTTCATCGAGTCATCCGACTCACTTATGCCATAATTATGATGAATGCGCCGATGGGCCAGTGTGTCGATGAATGGCATCGAGGAGATTTTCGAGATATCTCTTGAGACAATAATTGAGAATCCGATGGAGGAGGTTCTTCCGGTCATGACCATGGTTCTAGGAAAGTCGGGTTTAACTCCATTGATGATGTGGCTTCATTTGGATAATTGGATGAAGTTGAAGGTGTTGAAGAAGTAGGAGAAATCACCGCCTTTGATCCGAGGGTCTCCTATGCATGCTGATTACCGGAAATGCCTCATTAGTTGAATGATTGAGTTCATTCCCCTTGTGAAGTAGAGCATGTTTGATAGTGAAAGGCATTTCTTCAAAGCGGCCATGGAAGGTTTTCCAGGAGTGATGGTTGTTGAGATGTTGTCTTCTTTATTGTGTTGTTGGTGAAGAAAGAGGATGGTGTGGTAGGTTAAAGCCTTTGCATGATCTGTCATATTGAGGAGGCCCGCTTGATGAACTAATCTTCCGAGACGATGTTGCCATGCATAATGATTTTCAAATAATGTAAAAACTGCCAGGCAGGATGTGACTTATTTTCTTCCCTATGCAAAAACCATAAGGTCTGAGTAGTGGAAGCTCTATAGGAAGATGATATAGACATGAAAGATACCAAAGGTACCAGAATTGCTCGGATGTTGAGGGAAATGTCTCTGTTATGGTAGGAAAAGTCTCCATGGAAATGAAGCGAGAAGTCTTCCGGATGAGGAACCACATCTTTATAAAAGGCTAAGATGTCACCAGAAACCCAAAGTTCAATTCAGGAATAGACAGTTGGTCAGTTGATCCGGGTGTGTGGTTCGATGGCTAAACCGAGCCATAAAGATAAAGAAAGAAGGACTAGGGGATTTGTGAAGGGCTTGGAGGCGAGATAAGAAATCGGAATGAGGTTCTTGTTGCCCTGGATGTGTTGAACTTCAAAATCATATAGAGAGAACCATTCTTTCAAAGTGAGAAGCTGTTTATCGTGAATTTGGCGACCTTTGAACTCCGTATCGAGGAAAATTGGAGTTGTCCATTCCGACAATGAAATGTCTTGAAGCAAGGAAGAACTCACATTTTGAATTGCATACTTAACCGCCGAATTTCTTTTATGTTGGAATGATAGTGAAGCTCACTGCCTTTAAACTGTCCCGATACATACTTGCATAATGATTCCTTCTTGTTTTGTTCTTGCAAGGAGAGCACCCCAAGCAAGGTCACTAGCATCGTTTGCAGAATCAATCTGCATCATCAGCAGGGATAGAGAGTGGCGAGTCTTTTGGGCCAATTGTTTTAATAGTTTAACGCTTCAAGATGGGCTTGGGCCCATGGGCTAGCATCTTTCTTGATTGTGCAGTTAGAACCTTTGTATGGCTGCGGCCTTTGGAATAAAGTCTCGAATGTAGTTGATTATGCCCGAAATTGTTGAACTTGCTTTTTGATAAATTCTCGCCGGAAAATGCCTCTTGGGCCAAATGAGGGCCTGCTTCATATTGCCCATTCTTTAATTTCGTGCCAAGAAAATCCATTTCGGATTGCCCAATGTATGATTTCCTTTCCGAGAGCATTATACCATAGGAATGAACCAAGTCGTGAAAACGTCAAGAAGTTCTTCATGTTCCTTGACAGATTTAGAAAGAGGAGAATATCATCTATGTAGATGATACAAGTATCCGAAGTGGCTCAAAGATCCGGATCATTGCCCTTTGAAAATAGAAGGAGCCGTTTTAAGGCCAAAGGGCATGACGGTCCACCGATATCAGCGTCCGAATGCGTAGCGCCTTGTATATGTCATTAGGGTGAATGCCTAACGCCGGAACCCCGACTTTAAGTCAAACTTTGAGAAGAGAGTCGCTCCTTGAAGACGAACTAGTAGGAAGAGATTTTCGAATTGGAAACTTATCATCCGACAGAAATGATTTAAAGGCTTATAGTCAATCACAAGCCTTTTCTTTCCCTTAACTTTTCCGCTCGTTTTCCACATAGAATGCTTGACATGCCCAAGGAGACTGGGTTGGTTCAATTAAACCTTGTTGAAGCAGTTCTTGACATTCTTGTCTTGCCAAAGCTAAGTCAGAAGGAGACATTCCAGGATGACTGGCTTTGGTTGGATTTATGTCTTCATTTAGCTTGAAAGGAAGGGTAATGAAGAAATTTGGATTGCATGCAGGAGAGGGATGATGGAAACTCAAGTGGGAGTCGAGCGTATGGCACAAATAATTCTTTTAAATGTGCAAAATCAGATGGGACCTCTGTTATGGAGAATTGATTGGGACTTTGAGTATAAGGTTGAAACTGACGCTTATACTTAAGTCCTGTTGGCAAAATTTGAAGTTTCTCCGCAGCATGATAGGTGTCGAACCCAACAAGAAGATCTCTACCAAATAAGTAAGATCCAATGACATAGATCCATACGATGCAGTCTGGGAAGAACTGTATTCCAACTTTATTTTTTGAGACCATCGTAGTTTGGAATCTTTTGCCGTCAGCTGCCGTGAAATGATAAATTTTCTTTCTCCAAGCCGAATCAAGTAGCATCCGGATTCAACATGGTACAATGAGAACCAGTATCCAATAGTGCGAATAGAACAGCCCGTCATATTTGCCGGAAGGATGTGAATAGAAACCGGGGGTGTAGGATGAACTGGTGTCGTGGTGATTTCGGAGATTCGAGAAGATGGACTTCCTATGTTTTCCGGAAAACTAGGAATAGATAGTGTTGAGGAAGAAGAGTTGGACTGCATCGTGTAGGTATTATGTAGGGATGTGGTTCATCAGGAATGCGAGGCTATATCCGCAAGGATGGTTTCCGGTGATGGTAAAGGAGATAACCAAAGTGAAAATTTTCGTGAGTCTCAATCAGGATCGTTCGGAGGTTCAATTTTAACTTGGAGTGTAGGTCCTATAGTTAAAATTGGAGTTTCTTCATCGGAAGAATCTTCATCCGAATCGGAATCCCGAGCAAGGAAAGGCAAAAAGTGTTTGGGAAGAAGCCATTTCTTCTTCTGAAAAAAGTGATTCAAGATCATGGTCAGATAGGTCTTCTGGACATGAATCTTTCAATTGATGAAGAAGAGCAACAGTTTGTTTCGGCTTGTTAGGACATTTCTTTGCATAGTGTCCTCTTTGGCCATGAGATGTAGCACCGATCCGATTTACGCTTGTTTGTTGACTTTTTCCGAACCAACAGATCTTTCTTTCCTTTTCTGCTTGTAATGAGAGGATTCCTTGGAATAAGAAGAAAAATGTCTTTTCTTTTTTGATCTGCAGTCACAGTGTTTCTCTTTGCATTTGATCTGAAGATAGTCCCTGTTGCATAAGTTCTTTAGCAACGCTTCTCCTTTGCAATTTTTTGAATATTTTCACCGCTCACACATCTTGTCCAGAGTGGCTAGAGTGAATTGCCAGATTTCCCGAGAGAAATATGAGTGATATCTCATGAGTCTCCGCCATCATGCGTTGAATTTCAGTCGCATTTCTTCCCAGAGCCGACAAAAGTATATTTGAGATCATCACTGTTGGGCCCAGCGAGTTCATAATAGAGTTTGGACATATGAACATAGTGGGTTTCTAGATCTTTTCTCTTCATGGAACAGCATTTCGATCAAAATATTCTTGTTTCCGTTGTCTGAAGATTAAATTGTAATCACCCAAAAATTGTTGGTGAATATGCGCTGAGCTTGAGCAATGTGAACCAAGTTGAACAAATTGTATCCTTTGATACTCGGATAAATGGGAAAACCATTCTCTTAAGGTGCCAGTAAATCTTGATGTGAATTCGCTAGGACCGCTTGGAGATTGGACCGAGGATTTATCATCCGGAGGTCAAGCCAAGCATTGAATTCTAAGATTTTATTCCTCCATTGAGATGGTGGCATCAGATTCAGAGAAAACCAAGGACCAGAGGCTGGTTTTGGAGGGAGAGAAGTTCTGGAGCGAGAGATTCTCGATCTTCCGTTTCTTCCGCAAAGTCCGGCTCTTCCGTAATGTCCGGTTCTTGTTGTGTGTTCATTAACACATGAGAACCTACAACTGGGATTCAAATTTGTAGATACAGAGGATCTAGTTTCTTGGTCGGAAGAGTAAGAACTAGACCGTTGAAGTTCGAATCGTGATGATCCGAATCAAACATACGACTCGATGAGGCAGTTGAAGAAGGAGTTGTATGCTGAATGGCAAACTGTGGCTTTGAAGGTCCTTTGTCTTTTGTAGGCCGGGAGAAAGAAGATGAAGTTTTAGAAGATACCCTTTTGCCGGCTTGGATGCTCCGGGCACCAGATCTCAAATCGTGGCATATTGTTTGAAGGGTATAAATCAAGACATAAAAGGATGAGGTGTAGAAATAGGAAAATTGAGTGGAGAGGAGACAGGATGTTTTGTAGGATAAAGATCTCTCTATTTCTCTAAGTCGCTCCTTCAAATTTTAAGATTTCTCTATCCTTTGCAAGAATAGAGGTGATGTGGCTGAGATGTCAGTATCTCGTTGCATTTCTTGCTCAAGTTTAGACAGCCTGGATGAAAGCTTTGTATGTAGTTGCAAGGCTTCTTGTCGGAAAGAAGTAACATGAGCTTCAATAGAACTTGTTTTTCATAGACTTGTGAAAGTCTATTATCAATCTTCTTCAGACATCGGTTCGAGCAACAGCATTATTGGTTTGCCAATTTAAGACTTCTTCCTGCAGTCGAGAGAGGAGCTAAAGTACCTGCAGTTGTACTGTATCTTTGCAATAAAAGGACGTGCAGGTATCTTTGATTGCTCATTTTCCTTTCTTTCCAAAGGTGGAAAATCTTCGAATTCATCATGAAGCAAGGAACCGCTACCTCTGGAACTTTTACTGGTTCAAAGGAGCAAGAACAAACGACTGGTGGAGGAGGACAGGTCAAGAGTCCTTCTTCCTTTAAGATCTGGAAGCATCTTTGTAAATAGTCATCTTCAGTCATGGGTTTGTTCTTTTCCGGAGGGAGTCCGATCCAAGGACTAGCTTTCTTAGGTTGAGAAGGAGTATGAAAGGGATCAGGCTGGTCATCATCCTTATCATGCTGACGTGGACCAGTACAAGCATGTTTCCTTCTCCAAGTTTTGTTTCTTTTGGATCTGGTTTCAAGATCATCAAGATCTTCTTGACAAGCACATCCGGGATCACACTTTGAAGGATCACAATCCCAGATAAAGTGTCCATTGATCTTAGAGACATAGACTTCCCACCCATCTGATCTGAAACTATGAATGGGAATCTTTTTCTCGTAAGTCCTCCTCACTGGTTGGATCATGGAAATAGAATGAGGAGTTGAAGAGGATGTCGCTGTGGAGGACAAATAGGAAACTTTAACAGTCTTGTCAAGTTGCTTGATAAAAATAGGATCCTGTTTTGTACAGTCGAGAACTTTGGTGCAGCTTTTCATAGTTTGTAATCCACATGAAGGGATTAATTTTCCAACTCTTCACGGGCAGTTGTCCGGGAGTCCGAACTATTGTAGGAGTGAGACCACTATCGGCAAAGATGAAAACTGCATCACTGCTAGAAAGGCCGAGTCCTTAGGTTAATGGCATGGTCTTGTAACTGTAGACTAGGCCGGTGATGAAGAGTAGCCGAGATTGTGTCAAGAACTTGATCCGCTACCGTGATTTGTACCTGTACTTTCGGGGCTTGACCGAGATGAGGATCTTCTAGAGACATATTAAAATTAGGAAAAACGTAAGTACAACGCTTCCTGCATTTAGAGTAGTGACAATAGAGCCAATCACAAAGATGTTCATAGTTTAGATAACGAGTATCTAACAAAGAAAGTCTGGCAGTGACTGGAAGTCCTTGTCTTCCATGATAGGAAAGTACAAGTCTGATAGCACCAAAATGGAGATGGGTATATTTTTGTTGCTTCCATTGTTGAATGAAGTGAGATGGAATTTCTAAAGTCACGCATCGCTCAAAGGGTTACAAGAAAGAACACCGAGAAAGAGAAGATGACTGTACATATTCTTTTATGTTGACAGATGGTCCGGAAATAATATGTCTCAGCTTGTTCTAGAGAAAGACTAGTTGCTCGGAAGACAAGATAAGGGTTGAGAATTGGGACAAGAGAATTTTGAATTTGAGCGGTTTCTGGAATATGGGATATTTCAACTAAATTATCGATCTTATCTGTAATGTACTGTTTACATGAAGTAGGTAATGAGAGAGAAGAGGTTTGGACAATAGGACTTGAAGTTGTTTCCATGTTTGTAGATGAGTTTCTTCTTCTCTATCCACAAACTAAAAATAGTTTGATAAGTTCAAAGTTCATGCAAGAACTTAAGCAAAAACACTCACAAAGAGCAAACAAAGATTATCATTCAAAATTCTATCTTTACAAATGGATTTGGCTTTGATATTTATAGCCAAAACAAGACAAAGAAACCTAAATGGATGTCTTTTGAGCTTCCCCACGTTTTTCCCTTTAATTCCCCTTAAAACTTATTAAAAGTGGCTGTTTTTACATTGATGTCACTCATTTTTGTAACTCCCAAATGACAACTAATTATGTGCATCCATTTTGTAACTCCAAATTATGACTAATTATGTGCATCTATTTTGTAACTCTAAAAGACAACTAATCACACCATAACTTAAGAAAAACCTAATAAAATGAAAATAAAAAAAGGCTTCAAATGAATCTTATTGGACCTATGAGTTCAGCCCAAACTTATTGCACTAAATTGATGATTTTGGATCCTTTTTGCAATCCTCCAAATGTCTTTAATTAAGCCCAACAAAGCTTCTTGCATACTTTTGGACTTGGATCTTGTCATTGGACCTCCTTGAAAGCTTAAGGATGACGCCGAGAGCTGTTCATGCTATAATCCTCATGCTGTAAACTCAAGGAGAATATCCTTACTCAAGGCAAGAGGCACCTCGCCATGGGGGTCTTTCTGCTTCTTTGAAACTCGAATAGCCGAGTTAGTCGAGTTAGCCCTTTTGGATTATAACAGAAACAGATCGTAGCAACAGCTAATTCATTGCCTGGTTGGTTTAGAGAAGAAGAAATTGATAAGATCATGGAAACAACTTCAAATCCTATTGTCCAAACCTCTTCCCTCTCACTACCTACCTCATGTAAACATTATATTACTGATAAGATCGATAACCTAGTAGAAATATCCCATATTCCGAAACTGCCCAAATCCAAAATTCTCTTGTCCCAATTCTCAACCCTTATGCTCGCCTTCCGACGCAACTAGCCTTTTTCTAGACAACTGAGACATATTATTTCTAGACCTTCCGTCAACATAAAAGAATATGTACAAATATCTTCTCTTTCTCACAGTGTTTCTCTTCCAGAACCACCGAACAAGACGTGACTTTAGAAATTCCACCTCATTTCATCCAACAGTGGAGACAATGAAGTATACCCATCTCCACTTGGAGCCATCGGACTTGTTCTCTCCTATCATGGGAGACAAGGACTTCCACAAAGAAGATTCTCCTTGTTAGATACCCGATCTAAATTATTAACATGTCAGAATCGGCTCTATTGCTACAACACCGAATGCAGGGAGCGTAGTGCTAACGCTCTTCCCTAATTTCAACATGTCATTAGAAGATTCACATCTTAGTCAGGGCCTTGAAGGTTCAAGTCCAGACATAAAGGCCGATCAGTTGCCGATACCATTTCGGCTACTCTTCATCATCGGGATGGTTTACAGGGCTTCAAGACCATGCAATAAATCCGCAGACTCCAGTCTTTCCAAATGGAGACGCATTATTTATCTTCTTTGACAAGTGGTCTTACTCCCACTATAGTTCAAACTCCTAGGCAATTGCCTAGAGAAGAACTGGAGAAGTTGATTCCCTCCGTTTGGATCACAAATTATAAGAAGCTTCACCAAAGCTCACAAACTCGTCCAAACAAGATCCAATATTCATCAAACAAATTTTGACAAGTCCGCCAAGGTTTCATATCTATCATCATCTTCAAATCCTCATACCGCCTCTATGATTCAACCAAGACAGAGATCTTATGAGAAGAAAATTCCCATTCACGTACTTCAGTCAAACGGGTGGGAAGTCTATAAAGGCAAGATTAATGGTCATTTCATTTGGGATGTTAATCCCTCCGGATGTGATCTTGGATGTAATCGCCAAGATGATCCGGATGATCTAGAATTCGGATCAAAGGGGACTAAGACTTGGAAAAGAAAACATACATGTTCTAGTCCACCTAGATATGATGACAAGATGATGATCAACTGATTCCATTCAGGTTCCCGCAAAAACAAGAAAGAAAGACCTTGGATCGGTCTTCCACCGGAGAAGAACAAACCAATGTCCAATGATGACTATCTAAAGAGATGCTTTGAAATATTGAAAGAAGAAGGACTCTTGAATTGTCCTCCTCCTCCAAAGTGGTTTGCTCCTCGTTCTTTTGAGCCAAAAAGATCCCGTGAGTCTGCCGCAGCGCTATGTTTTATGGTCAACTCGGAAGAATTTCCTCCTCCGGGCGAGGAAAGAAAATGAACAAACCAAGGCGCCTGCCCGTCCTTTTATTGTGAAGGATATACAACCAACCCGCAGTGCTTTGGCCCTCTCTCAACCGCCGAGGAAGTTTTGAACCGCGCATAAACAATGCTGTTGCCCGGAATCATTATCCGGAAAAGATTGACAATAGACTCTCGGAAGTCTATGAAAAACCAGTTCCATAGAAGCTCATGTCACCTCATTCAGAGAAGAAGCCTTACGGATGCACACGAAGCTTTCGTCTAGGCTATTTAAACTTGAGCAGGAGATGGAACAGATCCCGCAACTCAGCCCTACATCACCTTTATTCGGCAAAAGGATAAAATAGATCTTGAGGCTGAAAGAGCAGCTCCGGGAAATAGAAAGAGATCTTTACCCTTCTAAACAATCTACCTCTTCTCAACTAAATTTTCCTATTTCTACACCACACCCTTTCATGTCCACGGTTATGCCTGTTAAACAATATGCTACTATCTCAGACTTGGTGCCTCGAGCATCCAATCCGGCATCCAAACCTGCAAAAAGGACATCTTCAACTCCCTCATCCTTTCCATCCAAGCCTTCAAAGGATAAAGGACTTACTAAAACACAGATGGCTATACAGCAAAACCCTCCTATCTGATGCAACCAAAGATGCATCTAAGTCAACTAGCATGGATCCACTAGCCTATGGAGGACCGATGACACGAGCAAGGAGTAAAAGGTTCAAGCAAGCCTTAAATTCTTACTTGGAGCATGTTTTGAAGATGGCTAATGATGGTGCTTTTAATGAAGATAACAACGCCTTGAAGATAGTGACATTAATTGCTATTAATGAAGCTTAAACTTCTGGTCATGGAACAAAGTCAAGGTCAAAGATCAGGGATCAAAGTCAACAGGCTTTCCTAGGGTTTCTAGAAGCATTGGGCCGCACATTAGGGTTTCTAGAAGCATTGGGCCGCACATTAGGGTTTCTAGAAGCATTGGAGGTCTCACCTAACCCTAGGGCAGCCACCACTTATGCTTAGAGAAGGAGGCAGCCGCACATTAGAAGTCTTTTAGGGTTTGATTCTTTATTGCTTATCTCTTAGTCCTTTTAGGGTTAGAATCATTTCAAAACTCTATAAATAGAGCTATGTATTTCAGGCTAAAGGACATAAGATCAATATACATTTCTGAATGAAGTTTAATTTGAGTTGTTAACTCTTATTCCTTAAGGTGTTCCTTATTGAATTTCTTGAGATTAAATTAACTTGTTTGATTTAGTTTCACATCTACATGTTTGATCAATCAATTAACTTTTTATTAGTTTCTTGAGTTGTTTGAACATTCTTCATTTATTTATAACTAAAGGGCTTAGTAGTTCTATTGCTAAGTTTGTTAGTTCCATAATCAATTGCAAACTTTCAAGTTAGATCTTGGGGCGATAAATTCGAACTTATTGGTAAGGGTGCTTCCCTCTTAAATAGGGAGAGCGTTTATCAGTTTGATTTTCTCACCATTACTTATCTTGGTGTTTGAACGTATCCGCCTCGAGTTCAGATCATTTGGTATTAGAGCCAAACTTGTTAGTTGGTTCATTTTTTTCAATTAAAGAGTCCTGTCTTCTATGTCATCTCAATTTCTGTTCGCATCATTATTAAAAAAAAAAAAAAGTATACTATTTTCATTGCTGCCCGCATACCAAGGCAGATTTCCAAAAAAAAAAAAAAAAGAAAGGGAAGGAACGGAAAACTAACCCTAACCATTTGTGTTGGGTAGTTCTCGAAGAATTGACTCTTGATTGATTCATTCCGCAATTCCTTTTAATTAATTGGAGCTGTTCTTCATTCTTATAATTCTGATTTGGGTAATTTTGTTTGTTTTCTCTTAAAAAGCTTTTCTTTTGGGTTAATTGAGTCTTGTTCGAATTGTTGTAAGCTTGTTTTGTTCACACGCTTATAATTCGTTTTATTGATTCACGAGTGTTCTATTGAAATTCAGAATTAATAAACGTTAAGAGGTTGTGAAAAACTTGTTCTTGTGATTACTAGAACAATTTGATTTAATTTCTATAAGGAATTCAATTCTTTGTGAGTGAAACACGTGAGGGAGTGATCTTTTCTTGTTTTTGCCTTTAACTATAAGAAGCCTCCAGAGTATAACACTTGATCACGTCCTTTTTTCTTAGTCTTTTGGTTTAACCATGTCATCTGAACCATCATTGACTTTGGAAAATTTAGCTTATACATTGAGAGATGTAGTAGAACATATGACAAAACAATTTCAAAAACAAGATGACAAATTAACTAGGTTATTGAATGATATGCCTAAAACGTCTAAAGGGGATGGTTCCGATAATGACCAAGAAAGTGAGTCTAAAGGGTCTAGACATAATCTCCAACCCAAAATTGACACTAATTTGGGTAGCATTAAGATGAAAATACCATCTTTTCATGGTAAGAGTGACCCTCAAGTTTATTTGGAGTGGGAAAAGAAGGTTGAAAGGGTTTTTGAATGTCATAACTATAGTGAGTCTAAAAAGGTTAAACTTGCTGTTGTTGAATTTTGTGATTATGCCGCCATTTGGTGGGATCAATTGGTGAGTGGTCGAGGCGCCATGGGGAACACGAAGTTGGTTCATGGGATGAGGTTAAACGCATTATGCGTAAAAGGTTTGTGCCATCGCACTACCAAAGGGATTTGTACAACAAGTTACAAAATCTAGTACAAGGTAGTAAGAGTGTTGAGGAGTATTGGCAATCTATGGAGATAGCTATGATTAGAGCCAATATAGATGAGGATAGGGAAGCCACAATGGCAAGATTTTTGCGTGGTTTGAATCGTGATATTGCTAACATAATTGAATTGCAGCATTATGTAGAGATGGAGGATATAATGCACATGGCCATAAAGGTGGAAAAGCAATTAAAAACCAAGAGCAGAAGTGCTGCCCCTAGCTCAAAATGGAGTAATGCATGGAAAGGGAGCAACCAGCCCCCTAACAAGGGTCGTGAGGCATCAAAGGACATCAAGCCAGCCCCTAAATTTGATGTTAACACTAAACCAACGACGCAAAGTGACCTCAAATCAAAGAAAGTGCAATGCTTCAAGTGTTTGGGGTATGGACATATATCTTCCCAATGTCCAAACAAGCGAACCATGGCAATTCGAGGTGGTGAAGTGGTCTTTGAGAGTGATGAAGAATCCGAACCAGGTGAGGAGGATTACCTATACATGCCTGAGTTGGAAGAATGTGATGATGTGCAATTGGGTGAGGTTAGTAATGTACTTATAACTTTTAGAGCTCTTAATTTACAACCTATTGATGATGACGCTCAAAGGGAAAATATATTCCATACTACATGTAAAGTACAAAACCATGATGCTAATTGTAGTTTAATCATTGATGGGGGTAGTTGTACTAATGTAGCCAGTGCTATGATGGTTGATAAACTTAGACTTCCAACTATTAAGCATCCTAAGCCATACACCTTGCAATGGCTTAATGATCAAAGTGGGATTAGAGTTACTAAGCAAGTACGGATTGCATTTAGTGTGAAGAAGTATAATGATGAGGTATTATGTGATGTTGTTCCCATGCAAGCATGTCATATGTTGCTAGGTAGACCATGGTTATATGATAGATCTGTAATTCATAATGGTCGAACCAATGCATATTCTCTTGTAATGGATGGAAAACCAGTATGTTTTGGCACCATTAAGTCCTAAAGAAGTTTGTGAATTACAAAAAGTTGTAAAGGACCGAATGGAAGCATATGAGAAAGAAAAAAGAAAGTGTGAGAGTGCATATGAAAAAGAAAAGGTGCACAAGCAAAAGGGGAGTTGTGTGGAAAATAATGAGGGGGGAGAGCAACGAGTGGTAAAAGGAGAGTTTAGCGAGGGTTTGCGCAAGAATGTGAGCAAAAGAACGAGTAAGGCGCAAGAAAAAGGGGAGGCAAGCGAGAAAAAGTGAGTTTCTTAGTTAGAGAGCGAGACATGAGAAAGGCTTTGAGTGAAAATAGGCAAGTACTTGTACTTATGTACAAGGAGACTTTATTTAACACTAATAATCTTAACTCTTCTCTTCCTAGTGTGTTTGTAAGTGTTTTGCGGGAATATGACGATGTGTTTCCCGAGGGAGTTACCTAGTGGGTTGCCACCACTAAGGGGGATAGAGCACCAAATTGACTTTGTGCCGGGGTCATCCATTCCAAATAGACCAGCCTATAGAGTCAATCCGGAGGAGACCAAAGAGCTGCAACGCCAAGTTGAGGAACTACTAAGTAAAGGTTATGTTAGGGAAAGTCTTAGCCCATGTGCTGTTCCTGTTTTGTTAGTCCCTAAGAAAGATGGGTCTTGGCGTATGTGTATTGATTGTCGTGCAATTAACAAGATTACCATTAAATATCGTCATCCTATTCCTAGGTTAGATGATATGTTAGATGAATTGCATGGAAGTGTTATCTTTACTAAAATTGATTTGAGAAGTGGCTATCACCAAATTAGAATGAATATAGGTGATGAGTGGAAAACAGCATTCAAAACTAAATTTGGTTTGTATGAGTGGTTGGTCATGCCTTTTGGCTTAACTAACGCACCAAGTACTTTTATGAGACTAATGAACCATGTTTTGCGTGTATATTGGTAAATTTGTGGTAGTATACTTTGATGATATTTTGATTTATAGTAAGAGCTTTAGTGAGCATGTTGAACATGTTCGGATGGTGTTGATGGTTTTGTGTGAGAATTCTTTATATGCTAACCTTGCTAAGTGTGATTTTTGCACAAACAAACTTGTGTTTCTTGGTTTTGTTGTTAGTAAAAATGGAATTCAGGTCGATGAAGATAAGGTAAAAGCAATTAAGGAGTGGCCAACACCAAAGAATGTTAGTGATGTGAGGAGCTTTCATGGGCTTGCAAGCTTCTATAGGAGGTTTGTCAAGGACTTCAGAATTCTGCCGCACCACTTAACGAGCTTGTAAAGAAGAACGTGAAGTTTCATTGGGAGAACAACAAGAAAACGCATTTAATATGCTAAAGGGCAAACTTACTTCATCTCCCATTCTTTCACTTCCCGGATTTTTCCAAAACTTTTGAAATTGATTGTGATGCTTCCGGTGTAGGTATTGGAGCTGTTTTAATGCAAGATGGGAAGCCAATAGCCTATTTTAGTGAAAAGTTGAATGGAGCTAGCTTGAAATATCCAACTTATGACAAGGAATTGTATGCTCTTGTATGCGTACTCAATGTTTGGCAGCATTATTTGCTACCTAAGGAGTTTGTAATTCACACGGATCATGAAGCATTAAAGCACTTGAAGGGACAGAACAAGTTGAATAAGCGCCATGCTAAATGGAGTGAATTCATTGAAGCATTTCCCTATGTCATTAAGTACAAGCAAGGTAAAGAAAATGTAGTAGCCGATGCACTATCTAGAAGGTATGCTTTACTTGCTTCTCTAGAAACAAAATTGCTTGGTTTTGAGTATATCAAAGACTTGTATGTTGATGACCACGATTTTGGTTCTATTTTTCATGCTTGTGAACATGGTGCTATTGATAAATTTTACAGACACGATGGATTTTTGTTCAAAGAAAAACGTCTATGCATTCCTATGTGTTCTATGCGTGAATTGCTTGTGAGAGAATCACATGAAGGTGGTTTGATGGGACACTTTGGTGTTCAAAAGACTTTAGATGTTTTGCATGATCATTTCTATTGGCCTAAAATGAAATCTGATGTGAATAGATTATGTGCTAACTGATTGTATGCAAGCAAGCTAAGTCTAAATCATAACCTAATGGGTTATACATGCCTTTGCCCATACCTAATTCTCCTTGGATTGACATATCTATGGATTTTGTGCTTGGATTACCTAGGTCTAAGCATGGGCATGATAGTATTTTTGTTGTGGTGGATAGGTTTTCAAAGATGTCACACTTTATTGCATGTAGGAAAACCGATGATGCACAACATGTTGCTGAATTGTTCTTTAGAGAAATTGTACGTTTACATGGTATGCCTAGAACTATTGTCGTTGATAGGGACACCAAGTTTTGAGCTATTTTGGAAGACCTTATGGGGTAAACTGGGAACTAAATTACTTTTTTCTACTACATGTCATCCCCAAACCGATGGTCAAACTGAGGTAGTAAATAGAACTTTGTCACAATTACTTAGGACCATGGTTAAACGAAACTTGAGAACATGGGAAAATTGTTTGCCGCATGTTGAATTTGCATATAATCGTAGTATGCATTCTTCTACTCAATTTTGCCCATTTGAGATTGTTTATGGCTTTATTCCTTTGAGTCCTTTAGATTTGATTGCTTTACCTTTGAGTGAACAAGTGAATTTAGATGGTGCAAAGAAGGCTGAATTTGTGTTGAAGTTGCATGAGCAAGTGCGTGCAAATTTGGAAAGACGCAATGAACAAATCACCAAACAACGCAATAAGGGCCGCAAAAGGATGGTATTTGAAGTTGGTGATTGGGTTTGGGTGCACTTCAGGAAGGAAAGGTTTCCCAATCAAAGAAAATCAAAGTTGATGCCACGTGGTGATGGTCCATTTGAAGTAATAGAGCGCATCAACGATAATGCATATAAAGTTGACTTACCTGGTGAGTATAATGTTAGTGCTACTTTTAATGTTGCTGATTTGTCTCCTTTTGATTTTGATGAAGGCGTTGATTCGAGGTCGAATCCTTTAAAGAGGGGGGGAATGATGCAACCAAAGATGCATCTAAGTCAACTAGCATGGATCCACTAGCCTATGGAGGACCGATGACACGAGCAAGGAGTAAAAGGTTCAAGCAAGCCTTAAATTCTTACTTGGAGCATGTTTTGAAGATGGCTAATGATGGTGCTTTTAATGAAGATAACAACGCCTTGAAGATAGTGACATTAATTGCTATTAATGAAGCTTAAACTTCTGGTCATGGAACAAGGTCAAGGTCAAAGATCAGGGATCAAAGTCAACAGGCTTTCCTAGGGTTTCTAGAAGCATTGGGCCGCACATTAGGGTTTCTAGAAGCATTGGGCCGCACCCTAAGCATTGGGCCGCACATTAGGGTTTCTAGAAGCATTGGAGGTCTCACCTAACCCTAGGGCAGCCGCACATTAGAAGTCTTTTAGGGTTTGATTCTTTATTGCTTATCTCTTAGTCCTTTTTAGGGTTAGAATCATTTCAAAACTCTATAAATAGAGCTATGTATTTCGGCTAAAGGACATAAGATCAATATACATTTCTGAATGAAGTTTAATTTGAGTTGTTAACTCTTATTCCTTAAGGTGTTCCTTATTGAATTTCTTGAGATTAAATTAACTTGTTTGATTTAGTTTCACATCTACATGTTTGATCAATCAATTAACTTTTTATTAGTTTCTTGAGTTGTTTGAACATTCTTCATTTATTTATAACTAAAGGGCTTAGTAGTTCTATTGCTAAGTTTGTTAGTTCCATAATCAATTGCAAACTTTCAAGTTAGATCTTGGGGCGACAAATTCGAACTTATTGGTAAGGGTGCTTCCTCTTAAATAGGGAGAGCGTTTATCAGTTTGATTTTCTCACCATTACTTATCTTGGTGTTTGAACGTATCCGGCCCGAGTTCAGATTACTATCTTTACGGAGTCTACCCCCTCCTCAACTGGGTCGAGTATTTCAGATTCAGATCTATCTCAGTTTGAATTACAAAGACTTCAGCTCTTCCTCTTCCGACCGAGGAACCGATATCTCTGTATCAACAATCTGGAACACAAGGTCCTCATGTGTTGATGAACACACCGCAAGAGCCCGAAATTATAGAAGAAATCAAGAATTAGAGTCTCTTGCTCCGAACATCCTTTCCCGCCAAAACCAGGGTTCCGGTCCCTCGGTTCTCTTTAGATATCGTACCTCCATCACAATGGCGTAACAAGATCTTAGAATTCAATGCTTGGCTTGATCTCCAAATGATAAACCCTCAAGCTAGTCTCCAAGTCGTCTTAATGTAATTCACATCAAGGTTCACCGGCACATTACGGAATGGTTCTCTCACTTGTCTGAATACCAGCAGCTTCAATTTGTTCAACTTGGTTCAATCACTCAAGCTCTGGCACAAATCCATCAACAGTTTCTAGGAGACTACAATTTAATTTTCAGACAAAGAAAACAAGAGTACTTTGATCGCAAATGCTGTTCTATGAAGAGAAAAGATCTAGAAGTTCACTATGTTCATATGTCCAAACTCTATTATGAACTCGCCGGGCCCAATAGTGATGATCTCAAATATACTTTTGTCAGCTCTCTGCCTGAAGAAATGCACCTTGAAATTCAACGCATGATGACAGAAACTCATAGAGATATCACTCATATTTCTCTCGGAGAAATCTGGCAATTCACCCTGGCCACTCTAGACAAGATGTGTGAACAGCAGAAACTTTTCAAAAAGATTGCAAAAGGAGAAGCATTGCTAAGAAACTTATGCAACAGAGATTATCTCCAAATCAAATGCAAAGAGAAGCACTGTGACTGCAGATCAAAGAAGAAAAAACATTTTTCTTCTCATTCAAAGGAATCTTCTCATTACAAGCAAAGAAAGGGAAGGAAGATACGCTGGTTCAAAAGGAAATCGACAAACAAGCGGAAAACAGATCGGTGCTACATCTGTGGCCAAAGAGGGCACTATGCAAAGAAATGCCCTAACAAGCCGAATCAAACTGTTGCTCTTCTTCATCAATTAAAAGATTCATGTTCAGAAGATCTATCTGATCATGATCTTGAGTCTCTTTCTCGGGAAGAAGAAATGGCGTCTTCTCGGACTCTATTTGCCATTCCGTACTCGCATAACAGCACAGATGATGAAAATTCTTCAGACGAAGAAACATCTATTCTTACTATTGGTCCTGCTCTCCAAATAAAACAAGAACCGCCAGACCTTCCACCAATTTCCGAGGATTTACAATGGCTGCAACCTCTACCTTCTCCCGATTATATCCTTGCAGATATATCTTATCGCTTTCCTGAGATACCTTCTCCAAAGAAAATACCTACACCAGTTCAAACCAGCTCCTCTTCTTCTACATCATTATTCATTCCTACTTCTCCAGAAAGTATGGAAAATCCATCTTCACCAGAAGTCACATCAGCACAACCTATTCATCCTACACCATTGGTATCCATCCATGTCTTACCCGGCAAATATGAAAAACCTATCCTTGTTACTCGCTTTGATGGATACGGGATCTCATTGTACGATGTTAAATCCTGATGCTCTGCCTAGTTCAGCATGGAAAAAAAGGATTTATCACTTCACAGCGGCAGATGGCAAAAGTTTTCAGACTACAATGGTCTCTAAACAAAAGATTGGAATACAGTTCTTCCCAGATCAGACAGTATGGATCCACGCCATCGGATCCTATCCGTTTGGAAGAGATCTTTTAGTTGGGTTTGATACTTATCATGCGGCAGAAAATTACAAATCCCGCCATCAGGCTTAAGTATAAGCGAGAATTTCTCCCTTATACTCAAAATCCCAACCAGTTCTCCATTGCGAAGTCCCTCCGGACTTTGCTCATTTAAAGGGGTTGTTCATACCATGTCATGGCCGATTCTCATAGAAACTTCTATCACCCTTTTCCACTATACAAGAACCCGGACTTCTTCATCACTCTCCCCTTCAAATTAAATGAAGATGTCAACCCCACTAGAGCCAGCCATCCCGGGATGTCTCCATCCGATTTGGCTTTAGCAAGACAGGAATGCCAAGAACTTCTTCAAAGTAAGGCTTGATAGAACCTACACGGTCTCCTTGGGCATGCCAAGCATTCTATGTAGAAAGAGATCGGAAAAACTAAGAGGGAAAGAAAAGGCTCGTAATTGATTACAAGCCCCTGAATCATTTTCTTTCGGATGTCAAATTTCCAATTCCTAAAATCTCTTCTCTATTGATTCGTCTTCAAGGAGCAACCTATTTCTCTAAGTTCGATCCGAAGTCGGGATTCGCAGCTGGGTATTCACCCTGAAGAAAGATACAAGACCGCCTTCCGCATCCCGGGATGCTCAAGAGTACCAATGGATCGTTATGCCTTTTGGGCTTAAAATACCTTCCATCTTCCGAAGGCGATGGTCCGAATTTTGAATCAATCCTGGATACTTGCATCATTTACATCGATGATATCCTACTTTTCTCAAAGTCGGCCTAAAGAGCATGATGATCTTCTCGGAAGATTTCACGGTTTAGTCCATTCCTACGGGATAATGCTTTCGGAAAAAAATCTTACATTGGACAAACTGAAGTTGACTTTCTTGGGCTCAAGCTAAAAAATGGGCGATGAAGGTGCTCACATTTAGCTCAAGAATTACGGCATTTCCCCGGTGAGAATCTATCCAAAAACAGATCCAACAGTTCTGGGGATCATCAATTACATGCGAGACTTTATTCCAAAGACCGCGGCCCATACAAAGGCCCTGACCGCACAGCTTAAAGAAAAATGCGGGCCCATGGACTCGTGCCCATACTCAAGTCAAGATATTAAAACAGTCGGCCCAAAAGACTCAAATTTCACTATTCCTCGCTTCGATGACGACAAATTTGATTCTTCAGACCGATGCAAGTGACTACGCTTGGGGTGCTATTCTCCTCCAAAAACAGGAAAATAAGGAGTCACTATGCGTACACGTGTCGGGACAATTCAAGGACGTTGAACTTCATTATCATTCAAATATTAAGGAGATTCCCAAGTAAAATATGCAATTCAAGTGCGAATTCTTTGTGGCCTCAAGACATTTTATAATTAGAATGGACAATTCTAATTTCCCTCGTGATTCTGGAATTCAAGGGACGACAAATCCCCGATAAACAACCGCTTCACCGAAAGAGTGGTTCTCCCAATATGATTTTGAAGTACAACACATTCAAGGTGATAAAAATCTCATCCCCGACTTTCTATCCCGATTATCCAAATCTTTTATGGATCCTCCTAGTCCTTCTTTCTTTATCTTTATGGCACAATTTAGTCCCGGTGACTGCACCCAAATCAACCTGAAGGTATCGACTATCGTATCAAATCCGGAAGACTTTTCTCGCCTCATTCCTTGGAAACTTTTCCCCACTATTACAGAAATGTTTCCTTCAACTTCCGAACAGTTCGGTATCTCCGGTACCTCACATGTCTCAGATCATCTTCCTGTAGAACTACCATTATTACAAACCTTATGGTTCTTACACGGGAGAAGAGAATGAGTCACATCCACCGGCAATTTTTCCTACTATTTGACAATCAACAGGCATGGCAATACAGCTCGAAGGTTGGTGAACCAAGCAGGTCTTCTCCACATGGCGGACCATGATAAGGCTTTGACCTACCATACCATCCTCTTTCTCCATCAGCGACACAACTCAAATGACACTGTTTCAACAGACATTACAGAATGGAGAACTCTCCCCGGACATTTTGAAGAGATGCCCCTTGTCATTAAACATGCTTTACTTCACAAAGGGAATGAGCTAAATCATACAGCTAATGAGGTGATTCCAGTCATCAACATGCAAAGACAATCCTCGAATCAAAGACGGCTGTTCACTTCTACTTCTTCAATACAGTCATCTCCAGCTAGACAACAATCTGAAGCTACGTCTTCAATGTCAATGAATCCAGCCTTTCAGGAACCATGGTCACAACTAGAAGAATCTCTTCTCCCAGCCTCACAGCTTTTGGCCCAAATGACACCTTTAAGGCCTTCTAGGCCTTGTCCAACTAGCAGGCCCAACCCACCTAGAAGAAGGCGTCGAATATGTTTTCCCTTTGAGGTTAGTAATGTACTTATAACTTTTAGAGCTCTTAATTTACAACCTATTGATGATGACGATCAAAGGGAAAACATATTCCATACTACATGTAAAGTACAAAACCATGATGCTAATTGTAGTTTAATCATTGATGGGGGTAGTTGTACTAATGTAGCCAGTGCTATGATGGTTGATAAACTTAGACTTCCAACTATTAAGCATCCTAAGCCATACACCTTGCAATGGCTTAATGATCAAAGTGGGATTAGAGTTACTAAGCAAGTACGGATTGCATTTAGTGTAAAGAAGTATAATGATGAGGTATTATGTGATGTTGTTCCCATGCAAGCATGTCATATGTTGCTAGGTAGACTATAGTTATATGATAGATCTGTAATTCATAATGGTCGAACCAATGCATATTCTCTTGTAATGGATGGAAAACCATATATTTTGGCACCATTAAGTCCTAAAGAAGTTTGTGAATTATAAAAAGTTGTAAAAGACCGAATGGAAGCATATGAGAAAGAAAAAAGAAAGTGTGAGAGTGCATATGAAAAAGAAAAGGTGCACAAGCAAAAGGGGAGTTGTGTGGAAAATAATGAGGGGGGAGAGCAACGAGTGGTAAAAGGAGAGTTTAGCGAGGGTTTGCGCAAGAATGTGAGCAAAAGAACGAGTAAGGCGCAAGAAAAAGGGGAGGCAAGCGAGAAAAAAGTGACTTTCTTAGTTAGAGAGCGAGACATGAGAAAGGCTTTGAGTGAAAATAGGCAAGTACTTGTCCTTATGTACAAGGAGACTTTATTTAACACTAATAATCTTAACTCTTCTCTTCCTAGTGTGTTTGTAAGTGTTTTGCAGGAATATGACGATGTGTTTCCGAGGGAGTTACCTAGTGGGTTGCCACCACTAAGGGGGATAGAGCACCAAATTGACTTTGTGCCGGGGTCATCCATTCCAAATAGACCAGCCTATAGAGTCAATCCGGAGGAGACCAAAGAGCTGCAACGCCAAGTTGAGGAACTACTAAGTAAAGGTTATGTTAGGGAAAGTCTTAGCCCATGTGCTGTTCCTGTTTTGTTAGTCCCTAAGAAAGATGGGTCTTGGCGTATGTGTATTGATTGTCGTGCAATTAACAAGATTACCATTAAATATCGTCATCCTATTCCTAGGTTAGATGATATGTTAGATGAATTGCATGGAAGTGTTATCTTTACTAAAATTGATTTGAGAAGTGGCTATCACCAAATTAGAATGAATATAGGTGATGAGTGGAAAACAGCATTCAAAACTAAATTTGGTTTGTATGAGTGGTTGGTCATGCCTTTTGGCTTAACTAACGCACCAAGTACTTTTATGAGACTAATGAACCATGTTTTGCGTATGATATTGGTAAATTTGTGGTAGTATACTTTGATGATATTTTGATTTATAGTAAGAGCTTTAGTGAGCATGTTGAACATGTTCGGATGGTGTTGATGGTTTTGCGTGAGAATTCTTTATATGCTAACCTTGCTAAGTGTGATTTTTGCACAAACAAACTTGTGTTTCTTGGTTTTGTTGTTAGTAAAAATGGAATTCAGGTCGATGAAGATAAGGTAAAAGCAATTAAGGAGTGGCCAACACCAAAGAATGTTAGTGATGTGAGGAGCTTTCATGGGCTTGCAAGCTTCTATAGGAGGTTTGTCAAGGACTTCAGTACCCTTGCCGCACCACTTAACGAGCTTGTAAAGAAGAACGTGAAGTTTCATTGGGGAGAACAACAAGAAAACGCATTTAATATGCTAAAGGGCAAACTTACTTCATCTCCCATTCTTTCACTTCCGGATTTTTCCAAAACTTTTGAAATTGATTGTGATGCTTCTGGTGTAGGTATTGGAGCTGTTTTAATGCAAGATGGGAAGCCAATAGCCTATTTTAGTGAAAAGTTGAATGGAGCTAGCTTGAAATATCCAACTTATGACAAGGAATTGTATGCTCTTGTGCGTGCACTCAATGTTTGGCAGCATTATTTGCTACCTAAGGAGTTTGTGATTCACACGGATCATGAAGCATTAAAGCACTTGAAGGGACAGAACAAGTTGAATAAGCGCCATGCTAAATGGAGTGAATTCATTGAAGCATTTCCCTATGTCATTAAGTACAAGCAAGGTAAAGAAAATGTAGTTGCCGATGCACTATCTAGAAGGTATGCTTTACTTGCTTCTCTAGAAACAAAATTGCTTGGTTTTGAGTATATGAAAGACTTGTATGTTGATGACCACGATTTTGGTTCTATTTTTCATGCTTGTGAACATGGTGCTATTGATAAATTTTACAGACACGATGGATTTTTGTTCAAAGAAAAACGTCTATGCATTCCTATGTGTTCTATGCGTGAATTGCTTGTGAGAGAATCACATGAAGGTGGTTTGATGGGACACTTTGGTGTTCAAAAGACTTTAGATGTTTTGCATGATCATTTCTATTGGCCTAAAATGAAATCTGATGTGAATAGATTATGTGCTAATCATATTGTATGCAAGCAAGCTAAGTCTAAATCACAACCTAATGGGTTATACATGCCTTTGCCCATACCTAATTCTCCTTGGATTGACATATCTATGGATTTTGTGCTTGGATTACCTAGGTCTAAGCATGGGCATGATAGTATTTTTGTTGTGGTGGATAGGTTTTCAAAGATGTCACACTTTATTGCATGTAGGAAAACCGATGATGCACAACATGTTGCTGAATTGTTCTTTAGAGAAATTGTACGTTTACATGGTATGCCTAGAACTATTGTCAGTGATAGGGACACCAAGTTTTTGAGCTATTTTGGAAGACCTTATGGGGTAAACTGGGAACTAAATTACTTTTTTCTACTACATGTCATCCCCAAACCGATGGTCAAACTGAGGTAGTAAATAGAACTTTGTCACAATTACTTAGGACCATGGTTAAACGAAACTTGAGAACATGGGAAAATTGTTTGCCGCATGTTGAATTTGCATATAATCGTAGTATGCATTCTTCTACTCAATTTTGCCCATTTGAGATTGTTTATGGCTTTATTCCTTTGAGTCCTTTAGATTTGATTGCTTTACCTTTGAGTGAACAAGTGAATTTAGATGGTGCAAAGAAGGCTGAATTTGTGTTGAAGTTGCATGAGCAAGTGCGTGCAAATTTGGAAAGACGCAATGAACAAATCACCAAACAACGCAATAAGGGCCGCAAAAGGATGGTATTTGAAGTTGGTGATTGGGTTTGGGTGCACTTCAGGAAGGAAAGGTTTCCCAATCAAAGAAAATCAAAGTTGATGCCACGTGGTGATGGTCCATTTGAAGTAATAGAGCGCATCAACGATAATGCATACAAAGTTGACTTACCTGGTGAGTATAATGTTAGTGCTACTTTTAATGTTGCTGATTTGTCTCCTTTTGATTTTGATGAAGGCGTTGATTCGAGGTCGAATCCTTTCAAAGAGGGGGGGAATGATGCAACCAAAGATGCATCTAAGTCAACTAGCATGGATCCACTAGCCTATGGAGGACCGATGACACGAGCAAGGAGTAAAAGGTTCAAGCAAGCCTTAAATTCTTACTTGGAGCATGTTTTGAAGATGGCTAATGATGGTGCTTTTAATGAAGATAACAACGCCTTGAAGATAGTGACATTAATTGCTATTAATGAAGCTTAAACTTCTGGTCATGGAACAAGGTCAAGGTCAAAGATCAGGGATCAAAGTCAACAGGCTTTCCTAGGGTTTCTAGAAGCATTGGGCCGCACATTAGGGTTTCTAGAAGCATTGGAGGTCTCACCTAACCCTAGGGCAGCCACCACTTATGCTTAGAGAAGGAGGCAGCCGCACATTAGAAGTCTTTTAGGGTTTGATTCTTTATTGCTTATCTCTTAGTCCTTTTTAGGGTTAGAATCATTTCAAAACTCTATAAATAGAGCTATGTATTTCGGCTAAAGGACATAAGATCAATATACATTTCTGAATGAAGTTTAATTTGAGTTGTTAACTCTTATTCCTTAAGGTGTTCCTTATTGAATTTCTTGAGATTAAATTAACTTGTTTGATTTAGTTTCACATCTACATGTTTGATCAATCAATTAACTTTTTATTAGTTTCTTGAGTTGTTTGAACATTCTTCATTTATTTATAACTAAAGGGCTTAGTAGTTCTATTGCTAAGTTTGTTAGTTCCATAATCAATTGCAAACTTTCAAGTTAGATCTTGGGGCGATAAATTCGAACTTATTGGTAAGGGTGCTTCCTCTTAAATAGGGAGAGCGTTTATCAGTTTGATTTTCTCACCATTACTTATCTTGGTGTTTGAACGTATCCGGTTCGAGTTCGTATCATTACTAACCTCACCCAATTGCACATCATCACATTCTTTCAACTCAGGCATGTATAGGTAATCCTCCTCACTTGGTTCGGATTCTTCATCACTCTCAAAGATCACTTCACCACCTCGAATTGCCATGGTTCGCTTGTTTGGACATTGGGAAGATATATGTCCATACCCCAAACACTTGAAGCATTGCAATTTCTTTGATTTGAGGTCACTTTGCGTCGTTGGTTTAGTGTTAACATCAAATTTAGGGGCTGGCTTGATGTCCTTTGATGCCTCACGACCCTTGTTAGGGGGCTGGTTGCTCCCTTTCCATGCGTTACTCCATTTTGAGCTAGGGGCAGCACTTCTGCTCTTGGTTTTTAATTTCTTTTCCACCTTTATGGCCATGTGCAACATATCCTCCATCTCTACATAATGCTGCAATTCAATTATGTTAGCAATATCACGATTCAAACCATGCAAAAATCTTGCCATTGTGGCTTCCCTATCCTCATCTATATTGGCTCTAATCATAGCTATCTCCATAGATTGCCAATACTCCTCGACACTCTTACTACCTTGTACTAGATTTTGTAACTTGTTGTACAAATCCCTTTGGTAGTGCGATGGCACAAACCTTTTACGCATAATGCGTTTAACCTCATCCCATGAACCAACTTCGTGTTCCCCATGACGCCTCACGACCACTCACCAATTGATCCCACCAAATGGCAGCATAATCACAAAATTCAACAACAGCAAGTTTAACCTTTTTAGACTCACTATAGTTATGACATTCAAAACCCTTTCAACCTTCTTTTCCCACTCCAAATAAACTTCGTGGTCACTCTTACCATGAAAAGATGGTATTTTCATCTTAATGCTACCCAAATTAGTGTCAATTTTGGGTTGGAGATTATGTCTAGACCCTTTAGACTCACTTTCTTGGTCATTATCAGAACCATCCCCTTTAGACGTTTTAGGCATATCATTCAATAACCTAGTTAATTTATCATCTTGTTTTTGAAATTGTTTTGTCATATGTTCTACTACATCTCTCAATGTATAAGCTAAATTTTCCAAAGTCAATGATGGTTCAGATGACATGGTTAAACCAAAAGTGATAGGAAATCATCATCTTAGCAACCATACACCCCAATAACTAATGAGTTACGATACATATGGAATGCAAGAAAACACCCTCCAATCAAGATGATTCCAAAACCCAAGGATCTCCTCAAGTGAAGTTAGAAAAAACTAGTTCCAACAATGAAACTAGCACTTGAATTCAACTCCAAACGCCACAAACCAAGTATGATTTGATAAGTTATGAATCAAACACAAGATTTTGGTTAGAGAACGCCACAAACTAAAATTAGTTTGATAAGTTCAAAGTTCATGCAAGAACTTAAGCAAAAACACTCACAAAGAGCAAACAAAGATTATCATTCAAAATTCTATGTTTACAAATGGATTTGGCTTTGATATTTAGCCAAAACAAGACAAAGAAACCTAAATGGATGTCTTTTGAGCTTCCCCACGTTTTTCCCTTTAATTCCCCTTAAAACTTATTAAAAGTGGCTGTTTTTACATTGATGTCACTCATTTTTGTAACTCCCAAATGACAACTAATTATGTGCATCCATTTTGTAACTCCAAATTATGACTAATTATGTGCATCTATTTTGTAACTCTAAAAGACAACTAATCACACCATAACTTAAGAAAAACCTAATAAAATGAAAATAAAAAAAGGCTTCAAATGAATCTTATTGGACCTATGAGTTCAGCCCAAACTTATTGCACTAAATTGATGATTTTGGATCCTTTTTGCAATCCTAAATCTTGGACTGAGCCTTGTTGTGTTTGAACATTCCAAATGTCTTTAATTAAGCCCAACAAAGCTTCTTGCATACTTTTGGACTTGGATCTTGTCATTGGACCTCCTTGAAAGCTTAAAGGATCATTTGTAATTCTTGTCTTTATTGCATCATTCCCTCTCTCCCTCGTAAGGATTCGTCCTCGAATCAGCCTCATTGTCAACTTCATCACCTACATCAAATAAAGAAAGATCAGCAACATTAAAAGAAGCACTCACATTGCCATACTCACTTGGCAAATCTATCTTATAGGCATTGTCATTAATTCTTTCAAGAACTTGGAATGGCCCATCCCCTCTTGGCATTAATTTAGACTTCCTTTGGCTTGGAAATCTTTCCTTTCTCAAATCTACCCAAACCCAGTCACCCGGTTCAAATACAACTTTCTTTCTCCCCTTGTTGTGTTGCTTTTGATATTGTTGATTTCTTTTCTCTATTTGAGTACGCACATTCTCATGTAAGCTTTTAACAAATTCAACTTTTTGCTTGCCTTCAAAATTAGCCTTATCAATGGGTAATGGCAATAAATCCATTGGAGTTAATGGATTGAACCCATATACAATCTCAAAAGGTGAACAATTTGTTGTACCATGAATACTCCTATTGTATGCAAACTCAACATGTGGCAAACATTCTTCCCAATTCTTCAAATTTCTTTGAATTATTGCCCTCAATAGTTGTGAGAGAGTCCTATTAACCACCTCCGTTTGTGGATGACAAGTTGTTGAGAATAGAAGCTTTGTTCCCATCTTGCTCCAAAGTGTCTTCCAAAAGTGGCTAAGGAACTTGACATCTCTATCACTGACAATTGTCCTTGGAACCCCATGCAATCTTACAATTTCTTTGAAGAACAACCCCGCAATATGAGTTGCATCATCTGTCTTGTGGCATGGAATGAAATGTGCCATTTTGCTAAACCCACAACAACAACAAAATAGAATCTTTCCCTCCCCTTGACCTAGGTAATCCTAGAACAAAGTCCATAGAAATGTCTACCCAAGGTTCATTAGGTATGGGAAGTGGAGTATACAACCCATGAGGCATCACTTTAGATTTAGCTTGTTTACAAGTGATGCATCTCTCACATATTTTTTGAACATCTCTTTTCATTTCAGGCCAAAAGAAATGATTTTCTAAAACATCTAAAGTTTTTCTCACACCAAAGTGCCCCATCAAACCCCCACCATGTGCCTCCCTCACAAGCAACTCTCTTAAAGAATATTGAGGCACGCATAACTTATTTTCTTTAAAAAGAAAACCATCATGTCTATAGAACTTGTCAAACCCCCCTCTCTCACATGCCCCATATACATTAGCAAAATCATGGTCTGAATTATATAATTCCTTAATGAACTCAAAACCCAATAATTTTGCATCAAGTGTAGAAATTAGAGCATACCTTCTAGATAGAGCATCGGCAACAACATTCTCTTTACCTTGTTTGTACTTGATGATGTATGGAAAGGATTCAATAAATTCCACCCATTTAGCATGCCTACGGCTTAGCTTCCCTTGTCCTTTGAGATATTTCAAAGACTCATGGTCGGTGTGTATAATGAATTCCTTATACCAAAGATAGTGCTGCCATGTCTCTAAAACTCTTACCAAAGCATAAAACTCTTTGTCATAAGTTGGGTAGTTTAGACTTGCTCCACTTAGCTTCTCACTAAAGAACGCGAATTGGTCTTCCTTCTTGCATCAAGACTCCACCAATACCTATTCCACTTGCATCACACTCAACCTCAAAGGTTTTAGCAAAGTCGGGCAAAGCAAGTAAAGGTGCTGAACTAAGTTTTTCTTTTAGCAAGTTAAAAGCATCATCTTGTTCTTTTCCCCACTTGAAACCCACATTCTTTTTAATGCATTCAGTTAAAGGTGCAGTGAATTGTAGAGAAATCCTTAATGAATCTCCTATAAAAGCTAGCAAGACCATGAAAACTCCTAACATCATGCACACTAGTAGGTTTTGTCCACTCTCTAATTACTTTTACTTTTCTTGATCAACATGAATTCCCTTGTCATTAACAATATATCCAAGAAAAGTAATTTCATTAGTGCAGAAAGTGCATTTCTTAAGATTAGCATATAATGTCTCTTGCCTTAACACATCAAAAACCAGCTTTAAGTGTATTACATGCTCATCTAAAGATTTGCTATACACAAGAATATCATCAAAATAAACCACTACAAACTTTCCAATGAAAGTGCGCAAAACATGATTCATCAATCGCATAAAAGTACTTGGAGCATTAGTTAAACCAAACGGCATGACTAACCACTCATATAATCCATGTTTTGTTTTGAAAGCGGTTTTCCATTCATCACCCTCACGCATTCTTATTTGATGATATCCAGATTTTAAATCCACTTTAGAAAACACACAAGCACCGTGCAATTCATCCAACATGTCATCTAGCCTAGGTATAGGATGGCGATACTTTACTGTTATTTTGTTGACGGCACGACAATCAACACACATCCTCCATGAACCATCTTTCTTAGGCACTAAAATTACAGGAACCGCACAAGGACTCATGCTTTCTCTTACGCACTTTATCCATAAGCTCACTCACTTGCCTTTGGATTTCTTTTGTCTCCTCGGGGTTGCATCTATATGCTGGCCTATTAGGTATGCTTGCACCCGGAATAAAATCAATTTGATGTTCAATTCCTCGAATTGGTGGTAATCCTTTAGGCACATCTTCGGAAAAAGCTCTTCATATTCCTGCAAAGCTCAAGAACAACACAAGGCAAATCCTTATTAAGATCATTAGAAATCATCAAAACTTCCTTGTACATGAGTACAAGTAAGGGCTGCCTCAAGGTTAGTGTTCTCCTCACATCACTTGGCTTTGCATACACATTCATCTTTCTTTCACTCTCATCTCCCTTGTTTTCTCTCACCTTGTGTTTCCCATTACACTCACTTTTACCACTTACCTCACCTTTTTCTTTTTTCACTATTTCTTGCTCCCTCCCCTGATATTCCCCATATGAAGATTCAAGCTCTTCATATTGTTGTTTAATTCTCACTTGATCATAAAAAATGGCCTTGAGAGGTAATGGTCCAAGATTGAACTTTTGTCCATCAATAGTCAAGGAATATCGATTCTTGAATCCATCATAAATCACACGCCTATCATATTGCCAAGGTCTTCCCAATAAAACATGTCCGGCATACATGGGAACTACATCACAAAGCACCTCATCCTTATATCTCTCCCAATGGAAAAAGAAATTAGCACTTGCTTATTTACCTTCACAACACCACTATCATTCAACCATTGCAACTTGTAAGGCCTTGGGTGTTTGGTAGTTGGTAATTTCAATTTCTCCACAAGCAAAGTACTAGCAACATTAGTACAACTTCCACTATCAACAATCATGTTACACAACTTATTAGCAATTAAACAATGAGTATGAAACAAATTCTCACGCTCTCGATGTTCATCGTGTTTACATTGCAAACTAAGTGTGCGTTGTACTACTAACACATCCCCTTTAGCATACTCAACATCACTAACATCCTCTAAAGTTGGCATGTCATCATTCTCATCATCATTTTCATTTTCACTTTCAGATTCAACAATTCCATCTCTAACAATCATGGTCCTCTTATTAGGGCAATCACGTGCATAATGACCATGTCCAAGACACTTAAAACACTTCAAGCTTCTAGATTGATTAGCCTGATTCTCAACTTTGTTTTTGCTGCCTATTTCATTTTTATTCTTATTCTCATCCACTTTAGGCTTAGCAAATTTATTATCCTTTTTACTCCAATTCGATTTCCAATTAGAAGAACTAGAACTCGAATTAAGTTTAGAATCAAACTTACTTGCACCTTTTCGCTTGAGTTGCCTTTCAATTTTCATGGCCACATTCACCATGTCCTCAAGCTCCACATAATGTTGCAACTCCACAAGATCAGCAATATTCTTGTTTAGACCATTCATAGTTTCAGATCAGATGGGTGGGAAGTCTATGTCTCTAAGGGTAGCCTCTCTATCCTCCTCCATATTTGCTTTAATCATAGCCATTTCCATTTCTTTGTGGTACTCCTCCACACTCATGGTTCCTTGCCTTAGAGTTTGCAATCGTTGATGCAAATCTCTATAGTAATAGTTAGGAATGAACCTCTTCCTCATGATGCGTTTCATCTCCATCCATGACCCTACGGGTCTTTCTCCATTTCGTCTCCTTTCCCTACACAATTGATGCCACCAAACACTAGCGTAATCACAAAACTCAACGGCAGCAAGTTTTACCTTTTTCTCCTCCGAATAGTTATGGCATTCGAAGATCATCTCCACCTTTGCTCCCATTCCAAGTAGACATCAGGATCATTCTTTCCTTGAAAGGAAGGAATTTTCATTTTGATGCTGCCTAGGTTGCGATCTACACCATCTTGCCTTGATCTCCTATTGTGTCTCCTAGGATGGTCATCTCCACCAAAAGTGGTTGCTTGGTCATCCTCCAAATCATCTTCGGCATCATAATCCTCTTGTTCAAAGGCTAGTTGCCTTTCTCTTCTAGGCTCGTTTTGAATTCTTGTAATAGTTTCACCTTGCCTTCTCACACTTTCAACAACATCATCCATTCGCCTATACATTCTTTCAAACTCTTTTGCATTGCTTGCAAAGTTTGCTCAATGGATGCTCCAACACTACTTGAAACTTGTTCTTTTGACATTGTGCGAAAACTTGAAAACAAGTTAGTATAGCCTCACAAAAACACTGTCATGGTGTCTCTCAATTAAAATGTCACACCGCTCGTGGTTTCACTCCAAAGTTTTGGCTTTTCTCGATGCTAGTCTCACCACTATTGCCTTTTACCTCTCTTGCTTTTGCTTTAGGTTCTTAGATGAACTAATCACCTAAACAAACCAAATCAGATTATGGCAATTCAATGGAGTGAAAAGAAGAAAGAAAAGGTTGGTCTAGATTAAGTTGTTAGGTCAGGCCAAATTTAAAGTAGCTAGACACAAGAAAGCAATAAAATAAAATAATAGAATATGATTTCTATGCCGCCCAAACTTTTTCTTTTTTTTTTTTTGATCTTGTGATTCTTTTTTTTTTAATGATAATAACACAACTAAAAAGAAATTATGAACAACACAATTTTTTTTTAGCAAAGGACAACGAAGTTTTACTTTATGCGCACAAAGGTGTAAACTTTGAAAAGAATGAGTACTTAGAAGGAAAATATTGAAACAAGAAGAATTTGGCACAAAAAAAATAAAGAAGATGAGAAACTTTAATAACACACAAAACACAAAGATAAGCAAACCTCAACTTGAAGCAAGCTCTGATACCAAATGATAGGAAATCATCATCTTAGCAACCATACACCCCAATAACTAATGAGTTACGATACATATGGAATGCAAGAAAACACCCTCCAATCAAGATGATTCCAAAACCCAAGGATCTCCTCAAGTGAAGTTAGGAAAAAACTAGTTCCAACAATGAAACTAGCACTTGAATTCAACTCCAAACGCCACAAACCAAGTATGATTTGATAAGTTATGAATCAAACACAAGATTTTGGTTAGAGAACGCCACAAACTAAAATTAGTTTGATAAGTTCAAAGTTCATGCAAGAACTTAAGCAAAAACACTCACAAAGAGCAAACAAAGATTATCATTCAAAATTCTATGTTTACAAATGGATTTGGACCTAAATGGATGTCTTTTGAGCTTCCCCACGTTTTTCCCTTTAATTCCCCTTAAAACTTATTAAAAGTGGCTGTTTTTACATTGATGTCACTCATTTTTGTAACTCCCAAATGACAACTAATTATGTGCATCCATTTTGTAACTCCAAATTATGACTAATTATGTGCATCTATTTTGTAACTCTAAAAGACAACTAATCACACCATAACTTAAGAAAAACCTAATAAAATGAAAATAAAAAAAAGGCTTCAAATGAATCTTATTGGACCTATGAGTTCAGCCCAAACTTATTGCACTAAATTGATGATTTTGGATCCTTTTTGCAATCCTAAATCTTGGACTGAGCCTTGTTGTGTTTGAACATTCCAAATGTCTTTAATTAAGCCCAACAAAGCTTCTTGCATACTTTTGGACTTGGATCTTGTCATTGGACCTCCTTGAAAGCTTAAAGGATCATTTGTAATTCTTGTCTTTATTGCATCAAAAAGACTAGGAAAGAAAAAAAAAAAAGGACGTGATCAAGTGTTATACTCTGGAGGCTTCTTATAGTTAAAGGCAAAACAAGAAAAGATCACTCCCTCACGTGTTTCACTCACAAAGAATTGAATTTCTTATAGAAATTAAATCAAATTGTTCTAGTAATCACAAGAACAAGTTTTTCACAACCTCTTAACGTTTATTAATTCTGAAGTTCAATAGAACACTCGTGAATCAATAAAACGAATTATAAGCGTGTGAACAAAACAAGCTTACAACTAATCAAACAAGACTCAATTAACCCAGAAGAAAAGCTTTTTAAGAGAAAACAAACAAAATTACCCAAATCAGAATTATAAGAATGAAGAACAGCTCCAATTAATTAAAAGGAATTGTGGAATGAATCAATCAAGAGTCAATTCTTCAAGAACTACCCAACACAAATGGTTAGGGTTAGTTTTCCGTTCCTTCCCCTTTTTTTTTTCTTTTGGAAATCTGCCTTGGTATGCGGGCAGCAATGAAAATAGTATACTTTTTTTTTTTTATAATGATGCGAACAGAAATTGAGATGAAATAGAAGACAGACTCTTTAATTGAAAAAAGATGAACCAACTAACAAGTTTGGCTCTGATACCAAATGATACGAACTCGAACCGGATACGTTCAAACACCAAGATAAGTAATGGTGAGAAAATCAAACTGATAAATGCTCTCCCTATTTAAGAGGAAGCACCCTTACCAATAAGTTCGAATTTGTCGCCCCAAGATCTAACTTGAAAGTTTGCAATTGATTATGGAACTAACAAACTTAGCAATAGAACTACTAAGCCCTTTAGTTATAAATAGATGAAGAATGTTCAAACAACTCAAGAAACTAATAAAAAGTTAATTGATTGATTAAACATGTAGATGTGAAACTAAATCAAACAAGTTAATTTAATCTCAAGAAATTCAATAAGGAACACCTTAAGGAATAAGAGTTAACAACTCAAATAAAACTTCATTCAGAAATGTATATTGATCTTCTGTGTTTTAGCCGAAATACATAGCTCTATTTATATAGTCTTGAAATGATTTTAACCCTAAAAAAAGGACTGAGAGATAAGCAATAAAGAATCAAACCCTAAAAGACTTCTAATGTGCGGTTGCCTCCTTCTCTAAGCATAAGTGGTGGCTGCCCTAGGGTTAGGTGAGACCTCCAATGCTTCTAGAAACCCTAATGTGCAGCCCAATGCTTAGGGTGCGGCCCAATGCTTCTAGAAACCCTAATGTGCGGCCCAATGCAAGTTTAAGCTTCATTAATAGCAATTAATGTCACTATCTTCAAGGCGTTGTTATCTTCATTAAAAGCACCATCATTAGCCATCTTCAAAACATGCTCCAAGTAAGAATTTAAGGCTTGTTGAACTTTTTACTCCTTGCTCGTGTCATTGGTCCTTCATAGGCTAGTGGATCCATGCTAGTTGACTTAGATGCATCCTTGGTTGCATCAGCGTGAGAGCTTAAGTCCTTGTGCGGTTCTAGTGATTTTGGTTCCAAAGAAGGATGGCACATGGAGAATGTGTGTGGACTGCCGTGCAATCAATAAAATAACGCTTGTTAGTGTTGAAGGTTCTTCTAAGGCAGATTTGGTTAAAAAGCTACACAAACAAGTTAAAGAGAGAATTGAGAAGCAAAATGCAAAAGTGGCCGAGAGGGTTAATAAAGGACGAATTCCAATGGTATTCCAACCTGGAGATTGGGTTTGGGTGCATTTTCGCAAAGAAAGGTTCCCAAATAAAAGAAAGTCTAAACTAAGTCCGAGGGGTGATGGTCCATTTCAAGTCCTTGAGAGGATCAATGACAATGCCTACAAGATTGATTTGAAAGGTGAGTATAATGTGAGTGGTACATTTAATGTAGCTGATTTGAGTCCTTTTGATGCAGGTGATGAACTTGATTCGAGGACGAATCATCCTAAAGAAGGAGGGAATGATATGGACATGGCCAAGCTTAAAGATGGACTCGACGGAGAAGACAACAAGAAAACCAAATGATATGGACATGGCCAAGCTTAAAGATGGACTCGATGGAGAAGACAACAAGAAAACCAAAGATAAAGCTAAGGATCTATTGAGCATGCTACAAGGCCCAATTACAAGGTCAAGGTCCAAGAAGCTACAAGAAGCCTTAATTGGCTATATGCAAGATTGGGCTAGTCAAGGAAGCTCAATTGGTCATGCTAGGATAGGCCCAAGTAAAGACACATCTGAAGGGGCTTTATTTAAGGTTTTGCAAGTCCAAATACATGAAGACTAATGTGGGCTAATATTTGGGCTGAAATCTCTTCTTTAAGTTCAGAACAATGTTATTGCCTATTTTTCTTATGTGGCAGCTAGGGTTTATTATGTTAGGTGGCTATAAAAACGCCCCTTAAGTTGTGTTTTGAAAATTCGAATTTTGATAAAGTTATAGTAGTTGTTTCCTTTAACCACTTATCAAGGAATTGATCTATCATTGTGGCGTGTTAAGGGTTAGGGTTTAAAGAACTTAGTTTTCTTTAGGTTCTGATCTTGATCAACCATACCTTGCAATCTGATTTAAGCGGTTCTTGGGTTTTGAAACTCAATTTGTTCTTGGGTTTCTAAGATAGTAATTCACGGGTTCATAATCATTAGGGTTCGTGGTTCTAATCCTTGGAGGTTCTTAACATTTGGTATCAGAGCTTTGGCTCTTAAATCAGGTTATTTATCCCTTTTCTTTAAGTTATTGTTTGTTTTCCTTGAGTTCTTGATATTGTTCTTGAAGTATTCTTGGTATTCTTGAGATCTACATAGTTTAGTTCTTGATTCTTGTAGTTTTTAATTCTGATTCAAAAAAAAAAAAACGAAACAAGAAAAGAAAAATATCAGATCCGAATTAGCAAAAAGAAAACAAAAAAAAGGAATAGGTCTGGTGGAAAAAACGTATTTGGTGTTGAAATCATTGTTCTTGGGGTGATTACATAGATATTAGGGTTGTTAAAAGGTTTAGGGAGATTTTTACAATCCTACATAAATAAGGATTTGGTGGCTGTTTAGGAAGATTCAAAGGGACATTAAATTCCAATGACCTGAGCCCTATACATACCATCTTATTTGAATTAATTCAGCTCTAAATTCGTTTTTGTCCTTCATTTATTCTCCTCTTTGTGTGTCTTTTGAGTTTGGGCAGATTTGACACATTTAAAGCATAAAGAGGTAAACTTCTTTCTTGATCAACCTTCTTTGTGATTTTTACTTCCTAAATCTGTTCCTTACATGTCTTATACATCAAATTGAAGTTTTAATTCGGTCTTGAGCTTGTTTCCAATGCTGTTTGGTTAGAGATTTCCATTCGGGTTGAAACTTGATTGCTTGGTTCTTGAACTTAATTTCTTGTTTCTTGATCAACCTTCTTTGTGATTTTAACTAATGCTCCAAGTACTTTTATGCGATTGATGAATCATGTTTTGCGCGCTTTCATTGGAAAGTTTGTAGTGGTTTATTTTAATGATATTCTTGTGTATAGCAAATCTTTAGATGAGCATGTAATACACTTAAAGCTGGTTTTTGATGTGTTAAGGCAAGAGACATTATATGCTAATCTTAAGAAATGCACTTTCTCTAACCAAAACAGCATTGGAAACAAGAAATTAAGGTGAAAGAAACAAGAAATTAAGTTCAAGAACCAAGCAATCAAGTTTCAACCCGAATGGAAATCTCTAACCAAACAGCATTGGAAACAAGCTCAAGAACGAATTAAAACTTCAATTTGATATATAAGACATGTAAGGAACAGATTTAGGAAGTAAAAATCACAAAGAAGGTTGATCAAGAAAGAAGTTTACCTCTTTATGCTTTAAATGTGTCAAATCTGCCCAAACTCAAAAGACACACAAATAGGAGAATAAATGAAGGACAAAAACGAATTTAGAGCTGAATTAATTCAAATAAGATGGTATGTATAGGGCTCAGGTCATTGGAATTTAATGTCCCTTTGAATCTTCCTAAACAGCCACCAAAACCTTTTAACAACCCTAATATCTATGTAATCACCCCAAGAACAATGATTTCAACACCAAATACGTTTTTTCCACCAGACCTATTCCTTTTTTTTTGTTTTTTTTTGCTAATTCGGATCTGATATTTTTCTTTTCTTGTTTTGAATCAGAATTAAAAACTACAAGAATCAAGAACTAAACTATGTAGATCTCAAGAATACCAAGAATACTTCAAGAACAATATCAAGAACTCAAGGAAAACAAACAATAACTTAAAGACAAGGGATAAATAACCTGATTTAAGAGCCAAAGCTCTGATACCAAATGTTAAGAACCTCCAAGGATTAGAACCACGAACCCTAATGATTATGAACCCGTGAATTACTATCTTAGAAACCCAAGAACAAATTGAGTTTCAAAACCCAAGAACCGCTTAAATCAGATTGCAAGGTATGGTTGATCAAGATCAGAACCTAAAGAAAACTAAGTTCTTTAAACCCTAACCCTTAACACGCCACAAGGATAGATCAATTCCTTGATAAGTGGTTTATGCATTCAACAAGAATTCAAGAATTCAAGCAAATATGCAAAGGAAACAACTACTATATTTTTATCAAAATTCGAATTCTTTAAAACACAACTTAAGGGGCGTTTCTATAGCCACCTAACATAATAAACCCTAGTAAAACTATTAACCCTAGCTGCCACATAAGAAAAATAGGCAATAATATTGTTCTGAACTTAAAGAAGAGATTTCAGCCTAAATATTAGCCCACATTAGTCTTCATGTATTTGGACTTGCAAAACATTAAATAAAGCCCATTCAAATGTGTCTTTACTTGGGCCTATCCTAGCATGACCAATTGGGCTTCCTTGACTAGCCCGATCTTGCATATAGCCAATTAAGGCTTCTTGTAGCTTCTTGGACCTTGACCTTGTAATTGGGCCTTGTAGCATGCTCAATGGATCCTTAGCTTTATCTTTGGTTTTCTTGTTGTCCTCTCCATCAAGTCCATCTTTAAGCTTGGTCATGTCCATATCATTCCCTCCTTCTTTAGGATGATTCGTCCTCGAATCAAGTTCATCACCTACATCAAAAGGACTCAAATCAGCTACATTAAATGTACCACTCACATTATACTCACCTTTCAAATCAATCTTGTAGGCATTGTCATTGATCCTCTCAAGGACTTGAAATGGACCATCACCCCTCGGACTTAGTTTAGACTTTCTTTGATTTGGGAACCTTTCTTTGCGAAATGCACCCAAACCCAATCTCCAGGTTGGAATACCATTGGAATTCGTCCTTTATTAACCCTCTCGGCCACTTTTGCATTTTGCTTCTCAATTCTCTCTTTAACTTGTTTGTGTAGCTTTTAACCAAATCTGCCTTAGAAGAACCTTCAACACTAACAAGCTTGTTAAGAGGCAAAGGAATGAAATCAATAGGAGTTAAAGGATTAAAACCATATACAATTTCAAATGGTGAAGTGTGTGTAGTGCTATGAACAGCTCTATTATATGCAAATTCAACATATGGCAACAAATCCTCCCAAGATTTTAAATTCCTAGAAATCAAAGCACGAAGCAATTGAATCAAAGTCCTATTCACAACTTCAGTTTGTCCATCCTGTCTGTGGATGGCAAGTAGTAGAATAAAGCAATTTAGTTCCTAACTTACCCCATAACACACGCCAAAAGTGACTTAGAAATTTAACATCTCTATCACTAACAATGGTCTTAGGTACTCCATGCAAACGCACAACTTCTCTTAGAAACAAATCAGCAATATGGACAGCATCATCACTTTTATGGCAAGGGATAAAGTGAGCCATTTTACTAAACCTATCCACAACAACAAATATACTATCTCTACCTTTCCTAGATCTCGGCAAACCAAGCACAAAGTCCATAGACAAATCTGTCCAAGGAACATCAGGAATAGGTAAAGGTGTATATAACCCATGGGGTTGCAGTTTGGACTTAGCTTTCAAACACACAATGCATTGACCACAAATTTATGCACATCACGTTTCATGCATGGCCAATAAAAATGCTCAATCAGAATATCATAAGTCTTTTGCACCCCAAAATGACCCATTAAACCGCCCCCATGTGCTTCCCTAACCAATACAGCCCGCAAAGAACAATTAGGAATACAAAGGCGATTTTTCTTGAAAAGAAATCCCTCAAACGCATAAAAATCAGCAGAAACAGCCCCATTAGCACAAGTTGTAAACATGCCGCTGAAATCATTATCACTCACATACAACTCTTTTATGAACTCGAAGCCCGTGAATTTAGAATCAAGAGTAGTAAGTAAAGCATACCTTCGAGATAGTGCATCAGCAACCACATTCTCCCTGACCTTTCTTGTATTTGATCACATATGGGAATGTCTCAATGAACTCCATCCACTTAGCATGTCTTCGGTTCAGTTTGTCTTGCCCCTTGAGATGCTTCAAACTCTCATGATCCGTGTGGATGACAAATTCTTTGGGCCATAAATAGTGTTGCCATGTTTGCAAGGTCCGAACCAATGCATAGAGTTCTTTGTCATAGGTTGGGTACCGAAGGGCTGCTCCATTTAGTTTTTCACTAAAATAGCATATAGGTCTGCCTTCTTGCATCAAAACAGCCCCAATCCCAATGCCACTAGCATCACACTCAATCTCAAAGGTTTTGTCAAAGTTAGGTAAAACCAACAAAGGAGCAGCACACAACTTATCTTTAAGCATATTAAAAGCATGTTCTTGTGCATCACCCCAAGTAAACCCAACATTTTTCTTGACAATTTCATTCAAAGGTGCAGCTATACTACTAAAGTCCTTAATGAACCTCCTATAGAAACTAGCCAAGCCATGAAAACTCCTAACTTGGCTAATGTTTTTAAGTGTTGGCCACTCCCTAATTGCTTTCACTTTCTCCACATCAACCTCGAGCCCCTTTGAACTAATAACAAAACCAATGAAATTAACTTTATCCATGCAAAAAGCACACTTTTTCAAATTGGCATACAATTTTTCTACCCTAAGAATGTTTAGAACCCTACGCACATGCATGACATGATCATCAATGGACTTGGAATAAACTAAGATATCATCAAAATACACAACCACAAATTTACCAAGACACTCACGCAAGACATGGTTCATCAACCTCATAAAAGTACTAGGTGCATTTGTAAGCCCAAACGGCATAACTAACCACTCATATAGACCATATTTAGTCTTAAAAGCCGTTTTCCACTCATCACCAGTTTTCATGCAAATTTGATAATAACCAGAACGCAAATCAATCTTAGTAAACAAACATGCACCATGCAACTCATCAAGCATATCATCTAACCTAGGAATGGGATGACGATACTTTACCGTTATTTTATTGATTGCACGGCAGTCCACACACATTCTCCATGTGCCATCCTTCTTTGGAACCAAAATCACTGGAACCGCACAAGGACTTAAGCTCTCACGCACATACCCCTTTGACATCAGTTCTTCCACTTGCCTTTGAAGCTCCTTTGTCTCCTCTGGATTACTTCTATAGGCTGGTCTATTTGGTATAGAAGCCCCGGGTATGAAGTCTATTTGATGTTCTATCCCTCTTTGAGGAGGTAATCCACTTGGCATTTCCTCGGGAAAGACATCAGCAAATTCCTGCAAAAGATTAGCAAACACACTCGGCAAGGAAAGATCAAGTTCAGTAGTGTTCAAATATACATCTTTATAAGTAACAACAAATAACATCCGACTTGAATGAAATGCATGCCTAACTTCACTTTCCCTAGCCAAAAAACTACCCTTTGCCTTTGTTTTCTCTTTAGGCTGAATCTCACCCTTTGGGTTTTCATGTTCCTTTTTGTTATTTTCAGCCTCACGCCTCTCTCTTTCCAACTTACATTGGTCATCATACACTTCCTTAGGAGAAAGAGGTGTCAAAGTAACTATTCTCCCATCCTTCACAAATGAGTACCTATTTAGAAAGCCATCATGGAAGGCCCTCGTATCAAATTCCCATGGCCTACCTAACAAGATATGGCCAGCATGCATTGGCACTACATCACATAGCGCCTCATCCGAATATCTACCAATTGTGAAAGGTACAACAACTTGCTTATTCACTTTGATCTCACCACAATTATTTAACCATAACAATTTATAAGGTCTAGGATGTGGAATTAGATTTAATCAACCATTAAAGTGCTAGCAACATTTGTACAACTACCACCATCAATAATAACAAGACAAGTCTTACCTTGTACATGGCATCTTGTGTGGAAAATGTTGTCTCTTTGCTGCTCCAAGGTATCATCTTCCTTCATTTGAACACTTAGTGCGCGCCCTAGCCACCAAGAGCTCACCTCCCATAGGACCCTCAATGCAATCATCGCTGCCGTCTTCCAATTGTGGTATCTCATCATCATTATCACTCTCTTCACTTGCTGTTTCAATCTCCCCATGGTCTCTAGCCACCATTGCCCGCTTGTTTGGACATTGTGAAGCAATATGGCCACGCCCCAAGCATTTGAAACACTTGATGTCTCTATTCTTTTCTTTGTTAATTTCGGGTTTAGATGTGTCTTTGTTGCCTGAAATGCTTTTCCCTTTGTTGTCATTGGGAATAACCTTATCATCACCTTTCTTACCTCCTTTCCAAGAATTAGACCAATGTGGCCTCCCACTCGAAGTGCCCTTATATTCAAACCTTGCTGTCCCTCTAGGTTTTAGTTGCTTTTCCACCTTAATTGCAAGGTGAACTAACTCCTCAAGCTCCACATAATGTTGCAACTCTACCCTATCAGCAATCTCCTTATTAAGCCCACCAATGAATCGTGCCATGGTAGCTTCTCTATCCTCATCCAAATCAGCCCTAGTCATGAGCATTTCCATCTCCTTATAAAAATCCTCAACACTCCTTGTACCTTGCCTCAAAGATTGGAGTCTTTGATAGTAACTCCCTATGGTAATGTCTGGGTACAAAACGCCTTCTCATGATAGTTTTGAGTGCAATCCAACTACCAATAGGCTCTTCCATGTTCCTCCTCCTACTAACCACCAACTGATCCCACCAAACTATAGCATAGTCACTAAATTGGGTAACCACCAATTTCACCTTTTTCTCCTCTGAAAAGTTATGGCAATCAAAGATAAGGTCAACTCGCTTTTCCCACTCCAAATATGCCTCCGGATCAGTTTTTCCCAAGAAGGTAGGAATACTAAGTTTGATACTACCTAAGTTCCTATCAACATCATCAAAGTTCCCATAACCACCAAACTCACCACCAAAGTGTCCTCTACCTCTACCAAGATTTTGGTATCTCCTAGCTCCTCTACCCAGGCCTCTACCAACCCCACCATAGGCTGCATTATCATACTCCTCAAAACCCTCATCAAAGTCATCCTCATTCACCCCAATTGGCTGCCCATGATTACCTTGCACATTCCCCCCTTCATCAAGCCTATTTCCCAGACCTCGGGCAAGTGCATTAATTTGGTCCGTAATGGCTTGTTGATTGGTTGCCATTTCCCTTTGTTGGGCTGCCATGTCAAGTTGCAACCTCTCCATTTGCTCATTCATATTTCTTATGCTTCGTTGCACCCTCTCATTTTCATGCATTTGTGCTGTGGGTATGCCGGTAGTTGGCACATTATTACCTCCACTAGAACCACTTGACATGCTGCAATAAGAGTTAGTATGTAATAAAGAAAAAAAAAATCGAAGGAAATTAAGGACCTCACCAACACTCCCTCACGTGTTTACTCTCAATTAATGGGGATGGTCACTCGTGTTTCGCCCAATCAAGAATGATCACACAAGGCTGAAAACTCACACCACTCAGCTTGTTTTCAAGGATTCTTATGTGAATCAATAACCACACATCAAGTTATTTCACTATGCTTGTAATGCACCAAGAATTATGATCTAAAAAGCTTAGTTGAGGCAAAAACGCAAAAGTCAAGAAAATTAAACAATTAGTCACGCTTTCAATAAAATTAGGACTGCAAACAAGCGAAAACTTCAAACGGATGCAAATGACATATGAAGAAACAATCTAGATGTAAGAAACAAGAAAGATGCAGTTCAGCTTGAAATAGGAAAAGAAGGAACTAGTTTAGGAAGCAAAAATCACAAAGAAGGTTGATCAAGAAAGAAGGTTACCTCTTTATGCTTCAAATGTGTCAAATCTGCCCAAACTCAAAAGACACACAAAGAGGAGAATAAATGAAGGACAAAAACGAATTTAGAGCTGAATCAATTCAAATAAGATGGTATGTATAGGGCTCAGGTCATTGGAATTTAATGTCCCTTTGAATCTTCCCAAACAGCCACCAAATCCTTATTTATGTAGGATTGTGAAAATCTCCCTAAACCTTTTAACAACCCTAATATCTATGTAATCACCCCAAGAACAATGATTTCAACACCAAATACGTTTCTTTTTCCACTAACAAAGACAATCAAACCAATCAGACCTATTCCTTTTTTTTTTTTTGGCTAACTCGGATCTGATATTTTTCTTTTCTTGTTTCGTTTTTTTTTTTTTTTTTTGAATCAGAATCAAAAACTACAAGAATCAAGAACTAAACAATGTAGATCTCAAGAATACCAAGAATACTTCAAGAACAATATCAAGAACTCAAGGAAAACAAACAATAACTTAAAGAAAAGGGATAAATAACCTGATTTAAGAGCCAAAGCTCTGATACCAAATGTTAAGAACCTCCAAGGATTAGAACCACGAACCCTAATGATTATGAACCCGTGAATTACTATCTTAGAAACCCAAGAACAAATTAAGTTTCAAAACCCAAGAACCGCTTAAATCAGATTGCAAGGTATGGTTGATCAAGATCAGAACCTAAAGAAAACTAAGTTCTTTAAACCCTAACCCTTAACACGCCACAAGGATAGATCAATTCCTTGATAAGTGGTTTATGCATTCAACAAGAATTCAAGAATTCAAGCAAATATGCAAAGGAAACAACTACTATATTTTTATCAAAATTCGAATTTTTTAAAACACAACTTAAGGGGCGTTTTTATAGCCACCTAACATAATAAACCCTAGTAAAACTATTAACCCTAGCTGCCAAAATATTAGCCCACATTAGTCTTCATGTATCTGGACTTGCAAAACATTAAATAAAGCCCATTCAGATGTGTCTTTACTTGGGCCTATCCTAGCATGACCAATTGGGCTTCCTTGACTAGCCCGATCTTGCATATAGCCAATTAAGGCTTCTTGTAGCTTCTTGGACCTTGACCTTGTAATTGGGCCTTGTAGCATGCTCAATGGATCCTTAGCTTTATCTTTGGTTTTCTTGTTGTCCTCTCCATCAAGTCCATCTTTAAGCTTGGCCATGTCCATATCACGTAGACTTATCGCCCGCGTCCTTCCCTTCTTTTGTGTTCCTTGTCTACCCTAGTGTCTAAATCGATCCGATTTGATCCCTACGCCCAGCCGTACGGAGAAGAACAAAGAACTTGCGATCTCTTTCCTTTCTTTTGTGCCTCTCTTTCTAATCTCTGTTTAGTATTATGGTTTGGTCCTATTTGGGGAGCGCAAGCACGAGTGTCGAGTGAAAGCGCGCGTAAGCGGCGAGCATAGGCACGGATCCATTGCTTGATTTGTATTGTGTGCATATATGGTGTTCATGAAGATCAAACCTTAAATTTCTAGAAATATAAGGGTTCGTTATTCATCTTTTAAATCACATCATTGCTTTTCAAAATCAAATCAAATCAAAACCCATACATATATACGCATTCTAAACCTTCAAAATGTGTAGAACACGTGCATAGTTTTGCTTTAATCATCAAGAATCCAATTCTGAATTATTTTAAACGAATTCTGAACATCAAATATTCGAGAAACATTTCTATAACAATTATCCATGCATTTATTTCAATTAATTTGCCCATCTAAATTTGATTAAAGATTGAGTGTTGTTGATCACATCAAAGTTGTCTATGTGCATGGTAGAGATTTCCAACTCCTAAACCCTAATCAAACGAGATCCAAAAATTCTAAAAACTTCCAGATCATACGTTATATCCCTTAGGGTTCATGTATAGTAAGAATCACTCAAAAATTCTACGTATAGCTATGGCAACCAACAATATCTCTAAAACATCCCATAAATTCCAAATTTGCATGCTTATGATTAATTAACAATTATGCAATCATTATGAGGTCCAAGAAGCTACAAGAAGCCTTAATTGGCTATATGCAAGATTAGGCTAGTCAAGGAAGCCCAATTGGTCATGATAGGATAGGCCCAAGTAAAGACACATCTGAATGGGCTTTATTTAATGTTTTGCAAGTCCAAATACATGAAGACTAATGTGGGCTAATATTTGGGCTGAAATCTCTTCTTTAAGTTCAGAACAATGTTATTGCCTATTTTTCTTATGTGGCAGCTAGGGTTAATAGTTTTACTAGGGGTTTATTATGTTAGGTGGCTATAAAAACGCCCCTTAAGTTGTGTTTTGGAAATTCGAATTTTGATAAAGTTATAGTAGTTGTTTCCTTTGCATATTTGCTTGAATTCTTGAATTCTTGTTGAATGCATAAACCACTTATCAAGGAATTGATCTATCCTTGTGGCGTGTTAAGGGTTAGGGTTTAAAGAACTTAGTTTTCTTTAGGTTCTGATCTTGATCAACCATACCTTGCAATATGATTTAAGCGGTTCTTGGGTTTTGAAACTCAATTTGTTCTTGGGTTTCTAAGATAGTAATTCACGGGTTCATAATCATTATGGTTCGTGGTTCTAATCCTTGGAGGTTCTTAACATTTATTCTCCTCTTTGTGTGTCTTTTGAGTTTGGGCAGATTTGACACATTTAAAGCATAAAGAGGTAAACTTCTTTCTTGATCAACCTTCTTTGTGATTTTTACTTCCTAAATCTGTTCCTTACATGTCTTATACATCAAATTGAAGTTTTAATTCGTTCTTGAGCTTGTTTCCAATGCTGTTTGGTTAGAGATTTCCATTCGGGTTGAAACTTGATTGCTTGGTTCTTGAACTTAATTTCTTGTTTCTTTCACCTTATTTTCGTTCCTTTTACATGCCCGTTAATTCTTTTTGAGTTCTTCATTGTTCTTGATTCATTGAACACTTGTTCTTGTTACTGTTCCTTCTTTTTTTTTTTCTTGACTTTGCGTTTTGCCTCAACTAAGCTTTTTAGATCATAATTCTTGGTGCATTGCAAGCATAGTGAAATAACTTGATGTGTGGTTATTGATTCACATAAGAATCCTTGAAAACAAGCTGAGTGGTGTGAGTTTTCAGCCTTGTGTGATCATTCTTGATTGTGCGAAACACGAGTGACCATCCCCATTGATTGAGAGTAAACACGTGAGGGAGTGTTGGTGAGGTCCTTAATTTCCTTCGATTTATTTTTTTTTCTTTATTGCATACTAGCTTTTATTGCAGCATGTCAAGTGGTTCTAGTGGAGGTAATAATGTGCCAACTACAGGCAATTCCCGCGGCACAAATGCATGAAAATGAGAGAGTGCAAGGTGATCAACTTGATTCGAGGACGAATCATCCTAAAGAAGGAGGGAATGATATGGACATGGCCAAGCTTAAAGATGGATCCTTAGCTTTATCTTTGGTTTTCTTGTTGTCCTCTCCATCAAGTCCATCTTTAAGCTTGGCCATGTCCATATCATTCCCTCCTTCTTTAGGATGATTCGTCCTCGAATCAAGTTCATCACCTACATCAAAAGGACTCAAATCAGCTACATTAAATGTACCACTCACATTATACTCACCTTTCAAATCAATCTTGTAGGCATTGTCATTGATCCTCTCAAGGACTTGAAATGGACCATCACCCCTCGGACTTAGTTTAGACTTTCTTTGATTTGGGAACCTTTCTTTGCGAAAATGCACCCAAACCCAATCTCCAGGTTGGAATACCATTGGAATTCGTCCTTTATTAACCCTCTCGGCCACTTTTGCATTTTGCTTCTCAATTCTCTCTTTAACTTGTTTGTGTAGCTTTTTAACCAAATCTGCCTTAGAAGAACCTTCAACACTAACAAGCGTTATTTTATTGATTGCACGGCAGTCCACACACATTCTCCATGTGCCATCCTTCTTTGGAACCAAAATCACTAGAACCGCACAAGGACTTAAGCTCTCACGCACATACCCCTTTGACATCAATTCTTCCACTTGCCTTTGAAGCTCCTTTGTCTCCTTTGGATTACTTCTATAGGCTGGTCTATTTGGTATGGAAGCCCCGGGTATGAAGTCTATTTGATGTTCTATCCCTCTTTGAGGAGGTAATCCACTTGGCATTTCCTCGGGAAAGACATCAACAAATTCCTGCAAAAGATTAGCAAACACACTCGGCAAGGAAAGATCAAGTTCAGTAGTGTTCAAATATACATCTTTATAAGTAACAACAAATAACATCTGACTTGAATGAAATGCATGCCTAACTTCACTTTCCCTAGCCAAAAAACTACCCTTTGCCTTTTTTTCTCTTTAGGCTGAATCTCACCCTTTGGGTTTTCATACTCCTTTTTGTTATTTTCAGCCTCACGCCTCTCTCTTTCCAACTTACATTGGTCATCATACACTTCCTTAGGAGAAAGAGGTGTCAAAGTAACTTTTCTCCCATCCTTCACAAATGAGTACCTATTTAGAAAGCCATCATGGAAGGCCCTCGTATCAAATTCCCATGGCCTACCTAACAAGACACATCTGAATGGGCTTTATTTAATGTTTTGCAAGTCCAAATACATGAAGACTAATGTGGGCTAATATTTGGGCTGAAATCTCTTCTTTAAGTTCAGAACAATGTTATTGCCTATTTTTCTTATGTGGCAGCTAGGGTTAATAGTTTTACTAGGGTTTATTATGTTAGGTGGCTATAAAAACGCCCCTTAAGTTGTGTTTTAAAAATTGGAATTTTGATAAAATTATAGTAGTTGTTTCCTTTGCATATTTGCTTGAATTCTTGAATTCTTGTTGAATGCATAAACCACTTATCAAGGAATTGATCTATCCTTGTGGTGTGTTAAGGGTTAGGGTTTAAAGAACTTAGTTTTCTTTAGGTTCTGATCTTGATCAACCATACCTTGCAATCTGATTTAAGCGGTTCTTGGGTTTTGAAACTCAATTTGTTCTTGGGTTTCTAAGATAGTAATTCACGGGTTCATAATCATTAGGGTTCGTGGTTCCAATCCTTGGAGATTCTTAACATTTGGTATCAGAGCTTTGGCTCTTAAATCAGGTTATTTATCCCTTTTCTTTAAGTTATTGTTTCTTTTCCTTGAGTTCTTGAAGTATTCTTGGTATTCTTGAGATCTACATTGTTTAGTTCTTGATTCTTGTAGTTTTTGATTCTGATTCAAAAAAAAAAAAGAAAAAACGAAACAAGAAAAGAAAAATATCAGATCCGAATTAGCAAAAAAAAAAAAAAAGGAATAGGTCTGATTGGTTTGATTGTCTTTGTTAGTGGAAATAACGTATTTGGTGTTGAAATCATTGTTCTTGGGGTGATTACTAGGGTTGTTAAAAGGTTTAGGGAGATTTTCACAATCCTACATAAATAAGGATTTGGTGGCTGTTTGGGAAGATTCAAAGGGACATTAAATTCCAATGACCTGAGCCCTGTACATACCATCTTATTTGAATTAGTAGTTGTTTCCTTTGCATATTTGCTTGAATTCTTGAATTCTTGTTGAATGCATAAACCACTTATCAAGGAATTGATCTATCCTTGTGGCGTGTTAAGGGTTAGGGTTTAAAGAACTTAGTTTTCTTTAGGTTCTGATCTTGATCAACCATACCTTGCAATCTGATTTAAGCGGTTCTTGGGTTTTGAAACTCAATTTGTTCTTGGGTTTCTAAGATAGTAATTCACGGGTTCATAATCATTATGGTTCGTGGTTCTAATCCTTGGAGGTTCTTAACAGTTGCTAAATTATGTGGAATGGGGATGCATGGTTTGAAATTTTTTATGGGGATTATGGCCATATAGTTGATATTAGAAAACAAATATGCACCTGTAGAAGATGGCAATTGAAGGGAATTCCTTGTGCCTATGCCATTTGTGTAATGAACCATAAGAATATGGCACTAGAAGACTTTGTTGTACATTGGTATAAAAGAGAAACATATTTCAAGGATTATGCATTCCCTATACAACCAGTACTTAGCATAAGAATATGGCCTGAGTCATATCACAATCCAATTGAAGCTCAAGAAATAATAATAAAGCTAGTAGGCCACAGAAAACTAGTAGAGAATCTAGGGATGAGTCATATTACACCAAATGTTTCAACTGTCTCAATTGGTAGAGTTGTAAACAGTAGAAGCATAGGCAAAAGTTTTAGGAGAGAAGGTGTTAGAAAGGGCAAAGTGATGTGTGCTACTTGTGTTAGCTACAATCTAAGGCACTGTACCTATCGATGTAGTCTAGCACTAACGGCGAGTATCAAGGTCGTATTCCTCGGGAAAGTGAAAGCCCAGAGTTACTCCTTTGCTCTTTGTTATATTAACCTAAAATGAGTGATGAATACTTTCTAAACTAACTAATAGCTACAAGCTAAGTTCTAAGGGTGATAGGAAATCATCATCTTAGCAACCACACACCCCAATAACTAATGAGTTATGATACATATGGAATGCAAGAAAACACCCTCCAATCAAGATGATTCCAAAACCCAAGGATCTCATCAAGTGAAGTTAGGAAAAACTAGTTCCAACAATGAAACTAGCACTTGAATTCAACTCCAAACGCCACAAACCAAGTATGATTTGATAAGTTAAGAATCAAACACAAGATTTTGGTTAGAGAATGCCACAAACTAAAAATAGTTTGATAAGTTCAAAGTTCATGCAAGAACTTCAGCAAAACACTCACAAAGAGCAAACAAAGATTATCATTCAAAATTCTATCTTTACAAATGGATTTGGCTTTGATATTTATAGCCAAAACAAGACAAAGAAACCTAAATGGATGTCTTTTGAGCTTCCCCACGTTTATCCCTTTAATTCCCCTTAAAACATATTAAAAGTGGTTGTTTTTACATTGATGTCACTCATTTTTGTAACTCCCAATTGACAACTAATTATGTGCATCCATTTTGTAACTCCAAATTATGACTAATTATGTGCATCTATTTTGTAAAAACCTAATAAAATGAAAATAAAAAAAGGCTTCAGATGAATCTTATTGGACCTATGAGTTCAGCCCAAACTTATTGCACTAAATTGATGATTTTGGATCCTTTTTGCAATCCTAAATCTTGGACTGAGCCTTGTTATGTTTGAACACTCCAAATGTCTTTAATTAAGCCCAACAAAGCTTCTTGCATACTTTTGGACTTGGATCTTGTCATTGGACCTCCTTGAAAGCTTAAAGGATCATTTGTAATTCTTGTCTTTATTGCATCATTCCCTCTCTCCTCGTAAGGATTCGTCCTCGAATCAGCCTTATTGTCAACTTCATCACCTACATCAAATAAAGAAAGATCAGCAACATTAAAAGAAGCACTCACATTGCCATACTCACTTGGCAAATTTATCTTATAGGCATTGTCATTAATTCTTTCAAGAACTTGGAATGGCCCATCCCCTCTTGGCATTAATTTAGACTTCCTTTGGCTTGGAAATCTTTCCTTTCTCAAATCTACCCAAACCCAGTCACCCGGTTCAAATACAACTTTCTTTCTCCCCTTGTTGTGTTGCTTTTGAAATTGTTGATTTCTTTTCTCTATTTGAGTACGCACATTCTCATGTAAGCTTTTAACAAATTCAGCTTTTTGCTTGCCTTCAAAATTAGCCTTATCAATGGGTAATGGCAATAAATCCATTGGAGTTAATGGATTGAACCCATATACAATCTCAAAAGGTGAACAATTTGTTGTACCATGAATACTCCTATTGTATGCAAACTCAACATGTGGCAAACATTCTTCCCAATTCTTCAAATTTCTTTGAATTATTGCCCTCAATAGTTGTGAGAGAGTCCTATTAACCACCTCTGATACAATAAAGACAAGAATTACAAATGATCCTTTAAGCTTTCAAGGAGGTCCAATGACAAGATCCAAGTCCAAAAGTATGCAAGAAGCTTTGTTGGGCTTAATTAAAGACATTTGGAGTGTTCAAACACAACAAGGCTCAGTCCAAGATTTAGGATTGCAAAAAGGATCCAAAATCATCAATTTAGTGCAATAAGTTTGGGCTGAACTCATAGGTCCAATAAGATTCATTTGAAGCCTTTTTTTTATTTTCATTTTATTAGGTTTTTCTTAAGTTATGGTGTGATTAGTTGTCTTTTAGAGTTACAAAATAGATGCACATAATTAGTCATAATTTGGAGTTACAAAATGGATGCACATAATTAGTTATCATTTGGGAGTTACAAAAATGAGTGACATCAATGTAAAAACAGCCACTTTTAATAAGTTTTAAGGGGAATTAAAGGGAAAAACGTGGGGAAGCTCAAAAGACATCCATTTAGGTAAAGGGAGAATTTTAAATGATAATCTTTGTTTGCTCTTTGTGAGTGTTTTTGCTTAAGTTCTTGCATGAACTTTGAACTTATCAAACTATTTTTAGTTTGTGGCGTTCTCTAACCAAAATCTTGTGTTTGATTCATAACTTATCAAATCATACTTGGTTTGTGGCGTTTGGAGTTGAATTCAAGTGCTAGTTTCATTGTTGGAACTAGTTTTTTCCTAACTTTACTTGAGGAGATCCTTGGGTTTTGGAATCATCTTGATTGGAGGGTGTTTTCTTGCATTCCATATGTATCGTAACTCATTAGTTATTGGGGTGTATGGTTGCTAAGATGATGATTTCCTATCATTTGGTATCAGAGCTTGCTTCAAGTTGAGGTTTGCTTATCTTTGTGTTTTGTGTGTTATTAAAGTTTCTCATCTTCTTTATTTTTTTTTGTGCCAAATTCTTCTTGTTTCAATATTTTCCTTCTAAGTACTCTTTCTTTTCAAAGTTTACACCTTTGTGCGCATAAAGTAAAACTTCGTTGTCCCTTGCTAAAAGAAAATTGTGTTGTTCATAATTTCTTTTCACTTGTGTTATTATCATTAAAAAAAAAGAATCACCAGATCAAAAAAAAAAAAAGAGAAAGTTTGGGCGGCATAGAAATCCTATTCTATTATTTTATTTTATTGCTTTCTTGTGTCTAGCTACTTTAAATTTGGCCTGACCTAACAAAATCTAGACCAACCTTTTTTTCTTCTTTTCACTCCATTGAATTGCCATAATCTGATTTGGTTTGTTTAGGTGATTAGTTCATCTAAGAACCTAAAGCAAAAGCAAGAGAGGTAAAAGGCAATAGTGGTGAGACTAGCATCGAGAAAAGCCAAAACTTTGAGTGAAACACGAGCGGTGTGACATTTTAATTGAGAGACACACGCGAGCGAGTGTTTTTGTGAGGCTATACTAACTTGTTTTTCAGGTTTTTCGCGCAATGTCAAAAGAACAAGTTTCAAGTAGTGTTGGAGCATCCATTGAGCAAACTTTGCAAGCAATGCAAAAAGAGTTTGAAAGAATGTATAGGCGAATGGATGATGTTGTTGAAAGTGTGAGAAGGCAAGGTGAAATTATTACAAGAATTCAAAACGAGCCTAGAAGAGAAAGGCAACTAGCCTTTGAACAAGAGGATTATGATGCCGAGGATGATTTGGAGGATGACCAAGCAACCACTTTTGGTGGAGATGACCATCCTAGGAGACACAATAGGAGATCAAGGCAAGATGGTGTAGATCGCAACCTAGGCAGCATCAAAATGAAAATTCCTTCCTTTCAAGGAAAGAATGATCCTGATGTCTACTTGGAATGGGAGCAAAAGGTGGAGATGATCTTCGAATGCCATAACTATTCGGAGGAGAAAAAGGTAAAACTTGCTGCCGTTGAGTTTTGTGATTACGCTAGTGTTTGGTGGCATCAATTGTGTAGGGAAAGGAGACGAAATGGAGAAAGACCCGTAGGGTCATGGATGGAGATGAAACGCATCATGAGGAAGAGGTTCATTCCTAACTATTACTATAGAGATTTGCATCAACGATTGCAAACTCTAAGGCAAGGAACCATGAGTGTGGAGGAGTACCACAAAGAAATGGAAATGGCAATGATTAAAGCAAATATGGAGGAGGATAGAGAGGCCACCATGGCAAGATTCTTGAATGGTCTAAACAAGAATATTGCTGATCTTGTGGAGTTGCAACATTACGTGGAGCTTGAGGACATGGTGAATGTGGCCATGAAAATTGAAAGGCAACTCAAGCGAAAAGGTGCAAGTAAGTTTGATTCTAAACTTAATTCGAGTTCTAGTTCTTCTAATTGGAAATCGAATTGGAGTAAAAAGGATGATAAATTTGCTAAGCCTAAAGTGGATGAGAATAAGAATAAAAATGAAATAGGCAGCAAAAACAAAGTTGAGAATCAAGCTAATCAATCTAGAAGCTTGAAGTGTTTTAAGTGTCTTGGACATGGTCATTATGCACGTGATTGCCCTAACAAGAGGACCATGATTGTTAGAGATGGAATTGTTGAATCTGAAAGTGAAAATGAAAATGATGATGAGAATGATGACATGCCAACTTTAGAGGATGTTAGTGATGTTGAGTATGCTAAAGGGGATGTGTTAGTAGTACAACGCACACTTAGTTTGCAATGTAAACACGATGAACATGGAGAGCAGCGTGAGAATTTGTTTCATACTCATTGTTTAATTGCTAATAAGTTGTGTAATATGATTGTTGATAGTGGAAGTTGTACTAATGTTGCTAGTACTTTGCTTGTGGAGAAATTGAAATTACCAACTACCAAACACCCAAGGCCTTACAAGTTGCAATGGTTGAATGATAGTGGTGTTGTGAAGGTAAATAAGCAAGTGCTAATTTCTTTTTCCATTGGGAGATATAAGGATGAGGTGCTTTGTGATGTGGTTCCCATGTATGCCGGACATGTTTTATTGGGAAGACCTTGGCAATATGATAGGCGTGTGATTTATGATGGGTTCAAGAATCGATATTCCTTGACTATTGATGGACAAAAGTTCAATCTTGGACCATTACCTCCCAAGGCCATTTTTGATGATCAAGTGAGAATTAAACAACAATACGAAGAGCTTGAATCTTCATATGGGGAATATCAGGGGAGGGAGCAAGAAATAGTGAAAAAAGAAAAAGGTGAGGTAAGTGGTAAAAGTGAGTGTAATGGAAAACACAAGGTGAGAGAAAACAAGGGAGATGAGAGTGAAAAAAAGATGAATGTGTATGCAAAGCCAAGTGATGTGAGGAGAACACTAACCTTGAGGCAGCCTTTACTTGTACTCATGTACAAGGAAGTTTTGATGATTTCTAATGATCTTAATAAGGATTTGCCTTGTGTTGTTCTTGAGCTTTTGCAGGAATATGAAGAGCTTTTTCCCGAAGATGTGCCTAAAGAATTACCACCAATTCGAGGAATTGAACATCAAATTGATTTCATTCCGGGTGCAAGCATACCTAATAGGCCAGCATATAGATGCAACCCCGAGGAGACAAAAGAAATCCAAAGGCAAGTGAGTGAGCTTATGGATAAAGGGTACGTAAGAGAAAGCATGAGTCCTTGTGCGGTTCCTGTAATTTTAGTGCCTAAGAAAGATGGTTCATGGAGGATGTGTGTTGATTGTCGCGTCAACAAAATAACGGTAAAGTATCGCCATCCTATACCTAGGCTAGATGACATGTTGGATGAATTGCACGGTGCTTGTGTGTTTTCTAAAGTGGATTTAAAATCTGGATATCATCAAATAAGAATGCGTGAGGGTGATGAATGGAAAACCGCTTTCAAAACAAAACATGGATTATATGAGTGGTTAGTCATGCCGTTTGGTTTAGCTAATGCTCCAAGTACTTTTATGCGATTGATGAATCATGTTTTGCACGCTTTCATTGGAAAGTTTGTAGTGGTTTATTTTGATGATATTCTTGTGTATAGCAAATCTTTAGATGAGCATGTAATACACTTAAAGCTGGTTTTTGATGTGTTAAGGCAAGAGACATTATATGCTAATCTTAAGAAATGCACTTTTTGCACTAATGAAATTACTTTTCTTGGATATATTGTTAATGACAAGGGAATTCATGTTGATCAAGAAAAAGTAAAAGTAATTAGAGAGTGGACAAAACCTACTAGCGTGCATGATGTTAGGAGTTTTCATGGTCTTGCTAGCTTTTATAGGAGATTCATTAAGGATTTCTCTACAATTACTGCACCTTTAACTGAATGCATTAAAAAGAATGTGGGTTTCAAGTGGGGAAAAGAACAAGATGATGCTTTTAACTTGCTAAAAGAAAAACTTAGTTCAGCACCTTTACTTGCTTTGCCTGACTTTGCTAAAACCTTTGAGGTTGACTGTGATGCAAGTGGAATAGGTATTGGTGGAGTCTTGATGCAAGAAGGAAGACCAATTGCGTTCTTTAGTGAGAAGCTAAGTGGAGCAAGTCTAAACTACCCAACTTATGACAAAGAGTTTTATGCTTTGGTAAGAGTTTTAGAGACATGGCAGCACTATCTTTGGTATAAGGAATTCATTATACACACCGACCATGAGTCTTTGAAATATCTCAAAGACAAGGACTTCCAGTTACAGCAAGACTCTCCTTGTTAGATACCCGGTATCTAAATTATGAACATGCTGTAATCGGCTCTATTGCTACAACACTGAATGCAGGGAGCGTAGTGCTAACGTTCTTCCCTAATTTCAACATGTCATTAGAAGATTCACATCTTAGTCAGGCCTTGAAGGTTCAAGTCCAGATTGGCGATCAGTTGCCGATACCATTTCGGCTACTCTTCATCATCAGATGGTTTACAGGCTTCAAGACCATGCAATAAATCTGCAGACTCCAGGCCTTTCCAGTGGAGACGCATTATTTATCTTTGCTGACAGTGGTCTTACTCCCACTATAGTTCAAACTCCTAGGCAATTGCCTAGAGAAGAACTGGAGAAGTTGATTCCCTCTGTTTGGATCACAAATTATGAGAAGCTTCACCAAAGCTCACAGCCTGTCCAGAAACAAGATCCAATATTCATCAAACAGCTTGACAAGTCTGTCAAGGTTTCATATCTATCATCATCTTCAAATCCTCATCATCTCTATGATTCAACCAGTACAGAGATCTTATGAGAAGAAAATTCCCATTCACAGCTTCAGGTCAAACGGGTGGGAAGTTTATAAAGGCAAGATTAATGGTCATTTCATTTGGGATGTTAATCCCTCCAGATGATCTGGATGATCTAGAATTCGGATCAAAGGGGACTAAGACTTGGAAAAGAAAACATACATGTTCTAGTCCACCTAGATATGATGACAAAGAAGATGATCAACCTGATTCCATTCAGGTTCCTGCAAAAGACAAGAAAGAAAGACCTTGGATCGGTCTTCCACTAGAGAAGAACAAACCAATGTCCAACGATGACTATCTAAAGAGATGCTTTGAAATATTGAAAGAAGAAGGACTCTTGAATTGTCCTCCTCCTCCAGTGGTTTGCTCCTGTTCTTTTGTGCCAGTAAAGATCCCAGAGTCTGTCGCAGTGCCATGTTTTATGGTCAACTCAGAAGAATTTCCTCCTCTGGCGAGGAAAGAAAATGAACAAACCAAGGCGCCTGCCCGTCCTTTTATTGTGAAGGATACAGTCCAACTGCAGGCGTTTGGCCCCTCTCACCGGCCGAGGAAGTTTTGAACCGCGAGGACAAACAATGCTGTTGCCCAGAATCATTATCTGGAAAAGATTGACAATAGACTCTCAGAAGTCTATGAAAAAACCAGTTCCATAGAAGCTCATGTCACCTCATTCAGAGAAGAAGCCTTACGGATGCACACGAAGATGGAACAGATCCTGGCAACTCAGCCTACATCACCTTTATTCTGGCAAAAGGATAAAGAGATCTTGAGGCTGAAAGAGCAGCTCCGGGAAATAGAAAGAGATCTTTACCCTTCTAAACAATCTACCTCTTCTCAACTAAATTTTCCTATTTCTACACCACACCCTTTCATGTCCACGGTTATGCCTGTTAAACAATATGCTACTATCTCAGACTTGGTGCCTCGAGCATCCAAACCGGCATCCAAACCTGCAAAAAGGACATCTTCAACTCCCTCATCCTTTCCATCCAAGCCTTCAAAGGATAAAGGACCTACTAAAACACAGATGGCTATACAGCAAAACCCTCCTATCTTTACGAAGTCTACCCCTTCCTCAACTGGGTCGTATATTTCAGATTCAGATCTATCTCGCTTGAATTACAAGACTTCAGCTCTTCCTCTTCCGACCGAGGAACTGATATCTCTGTATCAACAATTTGAATCTGGAACACAAGGTCCTCATGTGTTGATGAACACACCGCAAGAGCCCGAAATTACGGAAGAAACTGAAGAATTAGAGTCTCTTGCTCCGAACATCCTTTCCGCCAAAACCAAAGTTCGGTCCTCGGTTCTCTTTAGATCTGTGCCTCCATCACAATGGCGTAACAAGATCTTAGAATTCAATGCTTGGCTTGATCTCCAAATGATAAACCCTCAAGCTAGTCTCCAAGCTCTTAACAGAATTCACATCAAGGTTCAACGGCACATTACGGGAATGGTTCTCTCACTTGTCCGAATACCGGTGACTTCAATTTGTTCAACTTGGTTCTATCACTCAAGCTCCGGCACAAATCCATCAACAGTTTCTAGGAGACTACAATTTAATTTTCAGACAAAGAAAACAAGAGTACTTTGATCGCAAATGCTGTTCTATGAAGAGAAAAGATCTAGAAGTTCACTATGTTCATATGTCCAAACTCTATTATGAACTCGCCGGGCCCAATAGTGATGATCTCAAATATACTTTTGTCGAGCTCTCACTTTGAAGAAATGCACCCTGAAATTCAACGCATGATGACAGAAACTCATAGAGATATCACTCATATTTCTCTTGGAGAAATCTGGCAATTCACCCTGGCCACTCTAGACAAGATGTGTGAACAGCATAAACTTTTCAAAAAAATTGCAAAAGGAGAAGCATTGCTAAGAAACTTATGCAACAGAGATTATCTCCAAATCAAATGCAAAGAGAAGCACTGTGACTGCAGATCAACATTCAAAGGAATCTTCTCATCACAAGCAGAGAAAGGGAAGGAAGATCGACAAACAAGCGGAAAACAGATCGGTGCTACATCTGTGGCCAAAGAGGGCACTATGCAAAGAAATGCCCTAACAAGCCAAATCAAACTGTTGCTCTTCTTCATCAATTAAAAGATTCATGTTCAGAAGATCTATCTGATCATGATCTTGAGTCTCTTTTCTCAGAAGAAGAAATGACGTCTTCTCAGACTCTATTTGCCATTCCGTACTCAGACAACAGCACAGATGATGAAAATTCTTCAGACGAAGAAACATCTATTCTTACTATTGGTCCTGCTCTCCAAATAAAACAAGAACCGCCAGACCTTCCACCAATTTCTGAGGATTTACAATGGCTGCAACACCTTCTCCCGATTATATCCTTGCAGATATATCTTACTGTTTCCCTGAGATACCTTCTCCAAAGAAAATACCTACACCAGTTCAAACCAGCTCCTCTTCTTCTACATCATTATTCATTCCTACTTCTCCAGAAAGTATGGAAAATCCATCTTCACCAGAAGTCACATCAGCACAACCTATTCATCCTACACCATTGGTATCCATCCATGTCTTACCTGGCAAATATGAAAAACCTATCTTTGTTACTGCTTTGATGGATACGGGATCTCATTGTACGATGTTAAATCCTGATGCTCTGCCTAGTTCAGCATGGAAAAAAAGGATTGATGCAATAAAGACAAGAATTACAAATGATCCTTTAAGCTTTCAAGGAGGTCCAATGACAAGATCCAAGTCCAAAAGTATGCAAGAAGCTTTGTTGGGCTTAATTAAAGACATTTGGAATGTTCAAACACAACAAGGCTCAGTCCAAGATTTAGGATTGCAAAAAGGATCCAAAATCATCAATTTAGTGCAATAAGTTTGGGCTGAACTCATAGGTCCAATAAGATTCATTTGAAGCCTTTTTTTTATTTTCATTTTATTAGGTTTTTCTTAAGTTATGGTGTGATTAGTTGTCTTTTAGAGTTACAAAATAGATGCACATAATTAGTCATAATTTGGAGTTACAGTTACAAAAATGAGTGACATCAATGTAAAAACAGCCACTTTTAATAAGTTTTAAGGGAAATTAAAGGGAAAAACGTGGGGAAGCTCAAAAGACATCCATTTAGGTTTCTTTGTCTTGTTTTGGCTATAAATATCAAAGCCAAATCCATTTGTAAACATAGAATTTTGAATGATAATCTTTGTTTGCTCTTTGTGAGTGTTTTTGCTTAAGTTCTTGCATGAACTTTGAACTTATCAAACTAATTTTAGTTTGTGGCGTTCTCTAACCAAAATCTTGTGTTTGATTTATAACTTATCAAATCATACTTGGTTTGTGGCGTTTGGAGTTGAATTCAAGTGCTAGTTTCATTGTTGGAACTAGTTTTTTCTAACTTCACTTGAGGAGATCCTTGGGTTTTGGAATCATCTTGATTGGAGGGTGTTTTCTTGCATTCCATATGTATCGTAACTCATTAGTTATTGGGGTGTATGGTTGCTAAGATGATGATTTTCTATCATTTGGTATCAGAGCTTGCTTCAAGTTGAGGTTTGCTTATCTTTGTGTTTTGTGTGTTATTAAAGTTTCTCATCTTCTTTATTTTTTTTGTGCCAAATTCTTCTTGTTTCAATATTTTCCTTCTAAGTACTCATTCTTTTCAAAGTTTACACCTTTGTGCGCATAAAGTAAAACTTCGTTGTCCTTTGCTAAAAAAAAAAATTGTGTTGTTCATAATTTCTTTTTAGTTGTGTTATTATCATTAAAAAAAAAAGAGAAAGTTTGGGCGGCATAGAAATCATATTCTATTATTTTATTTTATTGCTTTCTTGTGTCTAGCTACTTTAAATTTGGCCTGACCTAACAACTTAATCTAGACCAACCTTTTCTTTCTTCTTTTCACTCCATTGAATTGCCATAATCTGATTTGGTTTGTTTAGGTGATTAGTTCATCTAAGAACCTAAAGCAAAAGCAAGAGAGGTAAAAGGCAATAGTGGTGAGACTAGCATCGAGAAAAGCCAAAACTTTGAGTGAAACACGAGCGGTGTGACATTTTAATTGAGAGACACACGCGAGCGAGTGTTTCTTTTGTGATGCTATACTAACTTGTTTTTCAAGTTTTTCGCACAATGTCAAAAGAACAAGTTTCAAGTAGTGTTGGAGCATCCATTGAGCAAACTTTGCAAGCAATGCAAAAAGAGTTTGAAAGAATGTATAGGCGAATGGATGATGTTGTTGAAAGTGTGAGAAGGCAAGGTGAAACTATTACAAGAATTCAAAACGAGCCTAGAAGAGAAAGGCAACTAGCCTTTGAACAAGAGAATTATGATGCCGAAGATGATTTGGAGGATGACCAAGCAACCACTTTTGGTGGAGATGACCATCCTAGGAGACACAATAGGAGATCAAGGCAAGATGGTGTAGATCGCAACCTAGGCAGCATCAAAATGAAAATTCCTTCCTTTCAAGGAAAGAATGATCCTGATGTCTACTTGGAATGGGAGCAAAAGGTGGAGATGATCTTCGAATGCCATAACTATTCGGAGGAGAAAAAGGTAAAACTTGCTGCCGTTGAGTTTTGTCATTACGCTAGTGTTTGGTGGCATCAATTGTGTAGGGAAAGGAGACGAAATGGAGAAAGACTCGTAGGGTCATGGATGGAGATGAAACGCATCATGAGGAAGAGGTTCATTCCTAACTATTACTATAGAGATTTGCATCAACGATTGCAAACTCTAAGGCAAGGAACCATGAGTGTGGAGGAGTACCACAAAGAAATGGAAATGGCTATGATTAAAGCAAATATGGAGGAGGATAGAGAGGCTACCATGGCAAGATTCTTGAATGGTCTAAACAAGAATATTGCTGATCTTGTGGAGTTGCAACATTATGTGGAGCTTGAGGACATGGTGAATGTGGCCATGAAAATTGAAAGGCAACTCAAGCGAAAAGGTGCAAGTAAGTTTGATTCTAAACTTAATTCGAGTTCTAGTTCTTCTAATTGGAAATCGAATTGGAGTAAAAAGGATAATAAATTTGCTAAGCCTAAAGTGGATGAGAATAAGAATAAAAATGAAATAGGCAGCAAAAACAAAGTTGAGAATCAGGCTAATCAATCTAGAAGCTTGAAGTGTTTTAAGTGTCTTGGACATGGTCATTATGCACGTGATTGCCCTAACAAGAGGACCATGATTGTTAGAGATGGAATTGTTGAATCTGAAAGTGAAAATGAAAATGATGATGAGAATGATGACATGCCAACTTTAGAGGATGTTAGTGATGTTGAGTATGCTAAAGGGGATGTGTTAGTAGTACAACGCACACTTAGTTTGCAATGTAAACACGATGAACATCGAGAGCAGCGTGAGAATTTGTTTCATACTCATTGTTTAATTGCTAATAAGTTGTGTAACATGATTGTTGATAGTGGAAGTTGTACTAATGTTGCTAGTACTTTGCTTGTGGAGAAATTGAAATTACCAACTACCAAACACCCAAGGCCTTACAAGTTGCAATGGTTGAATGATAGTGGTGTTGTGAAGGTAAATAAGCAATTGCTAATTTCTTTTTCCATTGGGAGATATAAGGATGAGGTGCTTTGTGATGTAGTTCCCATGTATGCCGGACATGTTTTATTGGGAAGACCTTGGCAATATGATAGGCGTGTGATTTATGATGGATTCAAGAATCGATATTCCTTGACTATTGATGGACAAAAGTTCAATCTTGGACCATTACCTCCCAAGGCCATTTTTGATGATCAAGTGAGAATTAAAAAACAATATGAAGAGCTTGAATCTTCATATGGGGAATATCAGGGGAGGGAGCAAGAAATAGTGAAAAAAGAAAAAGGTGAGGTAAGTGGTAAAAGTGAGTGTAATGGGAAACACAAGGTGAGAGAAAACAAGGGAGATGAGAGTGAAAGAAAGATGAATGTGTATGCAAAGCCAAGTGATGTGAGGAGAACACTAACCTTGAGGCAGCCCTTACTTGTACTCATGTACAAGGAAGTTTTGATGATTTCTAATGATCTTAATAAGGATTTGCCTTGTGTTGTTCTTGAGCTTTTGCAGGAATATGAAGAGCTTTTTCCCGAAGATGTGCCTAAAGAATTACCACCAATTCAAGGAATTGAGCATCAAATTGATTTCATTCCGGGTGCAAGCATACCTAATAGGCCAGCATATAGATGCAACCCCGAGGAGACAAAAGAAATCCAAAGGCAAGTGAGTGAGCTTATGGATAAGGGGTACGTAAGAGAAAGCATGAGTCCTTGTGCGGTTCCTGTAATTTTAGTGCCTAAGAAAGATGGTTCATGGAGGATGTGTGTTGATTGTCGTGCCGTCAACAAAATAACGGTAAAGTATCGCCATCCTATACCTAGGCTAGATGACATGTTGGATGAATTGCACGGTGCTTGTGTGTTTTCTAAAGTGGATTTAAAATCTGGATATCATCAAATAAGAATGCGTGAGGGTGATGAATGGAAAACCGCTTTCAAAACAAAACATGGATTATATGAGTGGTTAGTCATGCCGTTTGGTTTAACTAATGCTCCAAGTACTTTTATGCGATTGATGAATCATGTTTTGCGGCGCTTTCATTGGAAAGTTTGTAGTGGTTTATTTTGATGATATTCTTGTGTATAGCAAATCTTTAGATGAGCATGTAATACACTTAAAGCTGGTTTTTGATGTGTTAAGGCAAGAGACATTATATGCTAATCTTAAGAAATGCACTTTCTGCACTAATGAAATTACTTTTCTTGGATATATTGTTAATGACAAGGGAATTCATGTTGATCAAGAAAAAGTAAAAGTAATTAGAGAGTGGACAAAACCTACTAGTGTGCATGATGTTAGGAGTTTTCATGGTCTTGCTAGCTTTTATAGGAGATTCATTAAGGATTTCTCTACAATTACTGCACCTTTAACTGAATGCATTAAAAAGAATGTGGGTTTCAAGTGGGGAAAAGAACAAGATGATGCTTTTAACTTGCTAAAAGAAAAACTTAGTTCAGCACCTTTACTTGCTTTGCCTGACTTTGCTAAAACCTTTGAGGTTGAGTGTGATGCAAGAAGGAAGACCAATTGCATTCTTTAGTGAGAAGCTAAGTGGAGCAAGTCTAAACTACCCAACTTATGACAAAGAGTTTTATGCTTTGGTAAGAGTTTTAGAGACATGGCAGCACTATCTTTGGTATAAGGAATTCATTATACACACCGACCATGAGTCTTTGAAATATCTCAAAGGACAAGGGAAGCTAAGCCGTAGGCATGCTAAATGGATGGCATTTATTGAATCCTTTCCATACATCATCAAGTACAAACAAGGTAAAGAGAATGTTGTTGCCGATGCTCTATCTAGAAGGTATGCTCTAATTTCTACACTTGATGCAAAATTATTGGGTTTTGAGTTCATTAAGGAATTATATAATTCAGACCATGATTTTGCTAATGTATATGGGACATGTGAGAGAGGGGGGTTGACAAGTTCTATAGACATGATGGTTTTCTTTTTAAAGAAAATAAGTTATGCGTGCCTCAATCTTCTTTAAGAGAGTTGCTTATGAGGGAGGCACATGGTGGGGGTTTGATGGGGCACTTTGGTGTGAGAAAAACTTTAGATATTTTAGAAAATCATTTCTTTTGGCCACAAATGAAAAGAGATGTTCAAAAAATATGTGAGAGATGCATCACTTGTAAACAAGCTAAATCTAAAGTGATGCCTCATGGGTTGTATACTCCACTTCCCATACCTAATGAACCTTGGGTAGACATTTCTATGGACTTTGTTCTAGGATTACCTAGGTCAAGGGGAGGGAAAGATTCTATTTTTGTTGTTGTTGACAGGTTTAGCAAAATGGCACATTTCATTCCATGCCACAAGACAGATGATGCAACTCATATTGCGGGGTTGTTCTTCAAAGAAATTGTAAGATTGCATGGGGTTCCAAGGACAATTGTCAGTGATAGAGATGTCAAGTTCCTTAGCCACTTTTGGAAGACACTTTGGAGCAAGATGGGAACAAAGCTTCTATTCTCAACAACTTGTCATCCACAAATGGATGGACAAACGGAGGTGGTTAATAGGACTCTCTCACAACTATTGAGGGCAATAATTCAAAGAAATTTGAAGAATTGGGAAGAATGTTTGCCACATGTTGAGTTTGCATACAATAGGAGTATTCATGGTACAACAAATTGTTCACCTTTTGAGATTGTATATGGGTTCAATCCATTAACTCCAATGGATTTATTGCCATTACCCATTGATAAGGCTAATTTTGAAGGCAAGCAAAAAGCTGAATTTGTTAAAAGCTTACATGAGAATGTGCGTACTCAAATAGAGAAAAGAAATCAACAATATCAAAAGCAACACAACAAGGGGAGAAAGAAAGTTGTATTTGAACCGGGTGACTGGGTTTGGGTACATTTGAGAAAGGAAAGATTTCCAAGCCAAAGGAAGTCTAAATTAATGCCAAGAGGGGATGGGCCATTCCATGTTCTTGAAAGAATTAATGACAATGCCTATAAGATAGATTTGCCAAGTGAGTATGGCAATGTGAGTGCTTCTTTTAATGTTGCTGATCTTTCTTTATTTGATGTAGGTGATGAAGTTGACAATGAGGCTGATTCGAGGACGAATCCTTACGAGGAGAGAGGGAATGATGCAATAAAGACAAGAATTACAAATGATCCTTTAAGCTTTCAAGGAGGTCCAATGACAAGATCCAAGTCCAAAAGTATGCAAGAAGCTTTGTTGGGCTTAATTAAAGACATTTGGAATGTTCAAACACAACAAGGCTCAGTCCAAGATTTAGGATTGCAAAAAGGATCCAAAATCATCAATTTAGTGCAATAAGTTTGGGCTGAATGATATGGAATCAGTCCAACAAGAGGTCCATCACACAGCTCAAGTGCAAGATAATGATGCTACGGTCCATGCCTTGCTAGTGCATGAAAATGCTAAGCAAAGATCAGAACATTTCATGGGATTCTCATCAAAACAAACCTTTATCACTTGCCTTAATTGGATGGTTGAATAAAAGCTTGAGAAGGGGAATATTTGCTGCTCATTATGTTCAGTTTTTGTTGTTCATAAAGGTGGACGTTTTTGGAGTTATTCCTTACTCTATTTGCTGCTCATTATGTTCAGTTTTTGCTGTTCATAAAGGTGGACGTTTTTGGAGTTATTCTTTGTTTAATTTGCTGTTAGAATTTCAGTTTTAAATGTGTAATAAAACCTTTGTAATCAGCCTTTAATAGCTGTTACAAAGATTTTCTTTATTTAGCACTTTTATTTGCTGTTTAATTAGGGATGTTACAAGGGAATGTGAATCCTTGTAGCTGGTCAGTTTTTAGGAGGAAGTTGAAGAGTTTATCTATGTCATGTAACTCTTCTAGTGGTTGAGTATAAATAGAACTCATGGCCAAGTGTTATAGGCATTGAGAGTTGAAAACAAATCTGATTTCTTTGTGAAATTATTCTAAGTGTTTTACTTTGTGTTTACACGCCCTTTTGCTCTTACTACTTAGTGTTTGAGAGTAGAAGTTTGAGAGTGCTTTACTTAGTGTCGTGTTCTTTTATTTGCTCCCTACCATTCAAAGTACTCAAACTCATTCCAAAAACGATCCTATTCCTTTCCACATCAATTGGTATCAGAGCTTAGGCTTTGGAGAGTGTGAGTTTCGTACAAAAAAAAAAACAGATTACGTTGCTGAAAACAGGTCTGAAGGTTTTGATTCGTATCTCCCTTGTTCCTGAAGATTTTTGAGTGTTTCTTGAGTTTAAATTGTTTTTCTCTTTGAGAGTTTTGTGATTGTAAAGTTACAAAATTTTTGAAGTCCGTTTGATATTTTTTTTTGGTTGATTAAAATTGCACGCTATTGTAATGGAAACAAATCAGTCTAATTCTGAAATGTTGGCTGCTATCATGAAGCAACTTCGTGAGCTACAAGGAGACTTGAGGAAACATGAAGCTAGGATGGATGCCATTCGCGGAACTATCCTTAAAGATGGGAGAACGTGTTGGAGACTTGGAGAACACAGCAAGCTCCGGTGGGAATCCTACCTATCGAAATTTTCAAGAAGAAGATAGGAGTTCCAAATTGGAACTTCCTGAATTTGATGGCTCAAGTGATCCGGAAAACTTCTTAGATTGGGTTCGAAGAATGGAAAGTGTCTTTGATTATAAAGACTTTGATGATAGGAGGAGGTGTAAGATGGCTGTCCTTAGATTAACAAAGCTTGCTGGGCTTTGGTATGACAATCTAAAAGCCAAGAGACGAAGAGAAGAGAAAGAAAAGATCGAGTCATGGGAGAAACTCAAGAAGAAAATGGAGAGGCGTTGGGTACCACGTGAGTATGAGCAAGATCAATATGTCAAGCTAACTCGACTAACTCAAGGCGATCTCAGTGTTGATGAGTATGTTCGTGAATTTGAGAGGCTAGGCTTGATGTGTGACTTGCAAGAGAAGGAGCCCTCAAGATTGCTCGTTTCACTAAAGGGCTGTCCAAACCCATCTCTCACAAGGTAGATCTTATGAGCTTTTCTACTTTTGATGAAGTTGTGACAGTAGCTAGGAAGGTGGAAGCACAAGTGAAACAGGGAGAAGCCTAAGGCGAACACAAGTGGCGTCAAGACTCCATATAAACCATACATACCTTTTAGGAAGAGTGAGTCTTCTTCTAGCTCTTCTAAACAACTTTCTTCTACTAATCCTTCAAAGTTTCAAAGTGGAAAATCTAGTTTTAAGCAAGAAGGATTCAAAAGGACTTATTACAAGTGCCAAGAACGTGGGCATATTGCTAGTGAATGCCCAAAAAGGAATATTCTCACAATTCACCCGAGTGAGGAGGATTCTTACAGCTATGAATCTGAAAGTAACAATGAAGATGTTGAGGAGTATGATGCGGAGGAGAATGACAACCCTCTTTGTGGAGTTGTTAGGAGAGTCTTACATTCCGAACCTCTCAAAGACATGCAGCAACGAGAGAACCTTTTCCATACAAGGTGCAAGGTTCTTGATAAGACATGTGATGTGATTGTTGATGGAGGATCATGCACGGATGTGGCATCCACAGAACTTGTCGATGGCTTAAGCTTCCTCTTGAAATCATGCTAAGCCTTACAAATTGAATTGGTTGAATAATGAAACTGGTTTGAAGGTCAAGAAACAAGCTTTAGTTTCATTTACAATTGGCAATTATCATGATGAACGTTGGTGTGATGTATTGCCTATGAGTGCATGTCATATTTTGCTTGGTAGACCATGGCAATTTGATAGAAATGCTGTACATGATGGTGTTTCTAATATATATACGGTTACTACCACGGGTGGAAAAAAGATTAGATTGTTGCCTTTGCCTCCTAAGGTTGAACCTATGGTGGAAAGGAGACCTAATTTTCTGATTTCGAGGAAAGAGTTCGAAAAAGAGTGTGCAATGGAGGGAGGAGGGTTTGTACTTCTTGTTAAACCCATTTCTAATGTTGTCTCCTATGCCACTAACTCTTTGTTTTTGAGTCATTTGCTTGAAGAATTTTCTGATGTATTTCCTAGTGATTTACCGAAAGGACTGCCACCTTTTCGTGGGATTGAGCATGCAATTGACTTAATCCCGGGAGCCCCATTGCCTAACAAAGCAGCCTATCGGTGCAATCCCGAGCAAGCTAAAGAGTTGCAAAGGCAAGTGGAAGAACTAATGGAGAAAGGTTATGTGCGTGAGAGCCTTAGTCCATGTGCTGTTCCGGCTCTTTTAGTGCCTAAGAAAGAAGGAACATGGAGAATGTGTATTGATAGTCGTGCAATCAATAACATAACTATCAAATATAGATTTCCTATGCCTAGGCTCCAAGATATGTTTGATGAATTGAGTGGTGCCAGAATTTTCAGCAAGATTGATTTGAGGAGTGGCTACCATCAAATGAGAATTCGAGAAGGTGATGAATGGAAGACAGCTTTCAAAACGAAACAAGGGTTGTATGAGTGGCTTGTCATGCCATTTGGACTTTTCAATGCCCCTAGTTCGTTCATGAGACTTATGAATGAGGTACTTCGACCTTTTCTCAATAAGTTCATTGTTGTATACTTAGATGATATTTTAGTATATAGCAAATCTGAAAGTGAGCATATGTTGCATTTGAGAGATTTATTTGAAAAATTGAGAACTCACAAGTTGTATGGAAAATGGAAAATGTACTTTCATGTGTAATAGTATTTCTTTCCTAGGATACATTGTTTCTAGTGAAGGGATACAGGTTGATCCAGAGAAAGTGAAGGCCATTTCCACATGGTTAGTTCCAAGGGATGTTCATGAAGTTAGGAGCTTTCATGGCCTTGATTCTTTCTATAGAATCTTCATCAAGAACTTCTCAACAACTACAGCCCCGATGACGGAGTTAATGAAGAAAGGAGAATTCAAATGGAGTGAAGCGGCCCAAAAATCCTTTGAAGAAGTCAAAACAAAATTATGCAATGCACCCATCCTTGCTCTTTCAGATTTTGACAAGCTTTTTGAAGTGGAATGTGATGCAAGCGGCGTGGGTATTGGAGCTGTCCTTATTCAAGAGAAGCGTCCAGTTTGCTACTTTAGTGAGAAACTAAGTGGAGCCAAGCTGAATTATTCCAACTATGATCGTGAGTTCTATGCGATTGTTATAGCTTTAGAACATTGGTCTCACTATCTAAGGCCAAAACCTTTTGTTCTTCATTCGGATCATGAGGCCTTGAAGTACATACATGGCCAACAAAAGCTGAATCACCGACATGCCAAGTGGGTAGAGTTCCTGCAATCTTTCACTTTCCATTCGAAGTATAAGGAGGGAAGGAACAATGTTGTTGCGGATGCTCTCTCAAGGAGACGTTACCTACTTGCTACTGTCCATACTCAAGTTCTAGGCTTTGAACATTTAAAAGGTTTATATGAGAATGATGAACAATTTGCTACTATATTTCAAAAGCCTACTCAGGAGTTCATAGTTCAAGATGGTTTCTTATTTAAAGGGAACAAACTTTGTATCCCTAAGTGTGGTGTTCGTGAGCTTTTGATTAGGGAAGTCCATGGAGGTGGAATTGCTGGTCACTTTGGTGTTCATAAGACCATGGACATACTCAATGAACACTTTTATTGGCCACACATGATAAAAGACGTGACTCATGTGGTGGAGAGATGTTCTACTTGTCAAAAGTCCAAGAGTACCTTCCATAAAGGTCTCTACCATCCCTTACCCGTCCCTGATGCCCCTTGGGAAAGTGTAAGTATGGACTTTATTGTGGGGCTTCCAAAGACTCAAAGGGAAAGGATAGCATCATGGTGGTGGTTGATCGATTTTCAAAGATGGCTCACTTTATTGCGTGCCATAAGACGGATGATGCATCCAAAATTGCTGACTTGTATTTTCGTGAGATCATTCGTTTGCATGGTGTTCCAAGATCAATTGTTTCAGATAGGGATTCTAAATTCCTAAGTCACTTTTGGAGAATTTTATGGAAGTTGGTAGGTACTAAGCTTCTTTTTAGTACTTCTCATCATCCCTCAAACTGATGGCCAAACGGAAGTGACTAATAGAACACTTGGATCTTTGTTGCGTGGACTTGTGAGTAAAACGCGGAAAGATTGGGATATCAAGTTGGCACATGCTGAATTTGCCTATAATAGATCACCTTCTTCAACTACAAGTCGTGCTCCTTTTGAGGTGGTCTATGGGGTAAATCCTCTTCTTCCTGTTGAACTTGTTCCATTGCCAAGAAAGGACTTAGTCCATGTTGATTCAAAGAAAAGATGGGAAGCATTTCAGAAAACATGTACTCAAGTTAAGGAGAAAATTGAAGCAATGAATGCAGTTTACAAGGCAAGAGCTAACAAGAGAAGAAAACAGCCTACCTTTGCTAAGGGTGATCTAGTGTGGTTACATTTGAGGAAGGAACGTTTTCCTAATCTTAGGAAAAACAAACTCATTCCTAGGTCAGATGGTCCATTTCGTGTGTTAGAAAAGATTGGAGAAAGTGCTTACAAACTTGAACTTCCAAGTGAGTATGGTGGTGTAAGTGCAACTTTCAATGTGGGGGATTTAACTCCATACCTTGATAATGAAAGTTTGAGGACAAACTTTTTCGAAGAGGGGGAGAATGATATGGAATTAGTCCAACAAGAGGTCCATCACACAGCTCAAGTGCAAGATAATGATGCTACGGTCCATGCCTTGCTAGTGCATGAAAATGCTAAGCAAAGATCAGAACATTTCATGGGATTCTCATCAAAACAAACCTTTATCACTTGCCTTAATTGGATGGTTGAATAAAAGCTTGAGAAGGGGAATATTTGCTGCTCATTATGTTCAGTTTTTGTTGTTCATAAAGGTGGACGTTTTGGAGTTATTCCTTACTCTATTTGCTGCTCATTATGTTCAGTTTTGCTGTTCATAAAGGTGGACGTTTTGGAGTTATTCTTTGTTTAATTTGCTGTTAGAATTTCAGTTTTAAATGTGTAATAAAACCTTTGTAATCAGCCTTTAATAGCTGTTACAAAGATTTTCTTTATTTAGCACTTTTATTTGCTGTTTAATTAGGGATGTTACAAGGGAATGTGAATCCTTGTAGCTGGTCAGTTTTAGGAGGAAGTTGAAGAGTTTATCTATGTCATGTAACTCTTCTAGTGGTTGAGTATAAATAGAACTCATGGCCAAGTGTTATAGGCATTGAGAGTTGAAAACAAATCTGATTTCTTTGTGAAATTATTCTAAGTGTTTTACTTTGTGTTTACACGCCCTTTTGCTCTTACTACTTAGTGTTTGAGAGTAGAAGTTTGAGAGTGCTTTACTTAGTGTCGTGTTCTTTTATTTGCTCCCTACCATTCAAAGTACTCAAACTCATTCCAAAAACGATCCTATTCCTTTTCCACATTACTGAACTCATAGGTCCAATAAGATTCATTTGAAGCCTTTTTTTTATTTTCATTTTATTAGGTTTTTCTTAAGTTATGGTGTGATTAGTTGTCTTTTAGAGTTACAAAATAGATGCACATAATTAGTCATAATTTGGAGTTACAAAATGGATGCACATAATTAGTTGTCATTTGGGAGTTATAAAAATGAGTGACATCAATGTAAAAACAGCCACTTTTAATAAGTTTTAACGGGAATTAAAGGGAAAAACGTGGGGAAGCTCAAAAGACATCCATTTAGGTTTCTTTGTCTTGTTTTGGCTATAAATATCAAAGCCAAATCCATTTGTAAACATAGAATTTTGAATGATAATCTTTGTTTGCTCTTTGTGAGTGTTTTTGCTTAAGTTCTTGCATGAACTTTGAACTTATCAAACTAATTTTAGTTTGTGGCGTTCTCCAACCAAAATCTTGTGTTTGATTCATAACTTATCAAATCATACTTGGTTTGTGGCGTTTGGAGTTGAATTCAAGTGCTAGTTTCATTGTTGGAACTAGTTTTTTCTAACTTCACTTGAGGAGATCCTTGGGTTTTGGAATCATCTTGATTGGAGGGTGTTTTCTTGCATTCCATATGTATCGTAACTCATTAGTTATTGGGGTGTATGGTTGCTAAGATGATGATTTCCTATCAAGGATTTATCACTTCACAGCGGCAGATGGCAAAAGTTTTCAGACTACAATGGTCTCTAAACAAAAGATTGGAATACAGTTCTTCCCAGACTGTATTGTATGGATCCACGTCATTGGATCCTATCTGTTTGGAAGAGATCTTTTAGTTGGGTTTGATACTTATCATGCGGCAGGAAAATTACAAATCCTGCCAACAGGGCTTAAGTATAAGCGAGAATTTCTCCCTTATACTCAAAATCCCAACCAGTTCTCCATTGCAGAAGTCCCTCTGGACTTTGCTCATTTAAAGGGGTTGTTTATACCATGCTGTGCTGATTCTCATAGAAACTTCTTTCACCCTTTTCCACTATACAAGAACCCAGACTTCTTCATCACTCTCCCCTTCAAATTAAATGAAGATGTCAACCCCACTAGAGCCGACCATCCTGGGATGTCTCCATCCCGATTTGGCTTTAGCAAGACAGGAATGCCAAGAACTTCTTCAAAGTAAGGCTTGATAGAACCTACACGGTCTCCTTGGGCATGCCAAGCATTCTATGTAGAAAGAGATCGGAAAAACTAAGAGGAAAGAAAAGGCTCGTAATTGATTACAAGCCCCTGAATCATTTTCTTTCGGATGACAAATTTTCAATTCCTAAAATCTCTTCTCTATTGATTCGTCTTCAAGGAGCAACCTATTTCTCTAAGTTCGATCCGAAGTCGGGGATTCGGCAGTTGGGTATTCACCACGAAGAAAGATACAAGACCGCCTTCGCATCCCGGATGCTCAGTACCAATGGATCATTATGCCTTTTGGGCTTAAAACAGCTCCTTCCATTTTCCGGAAGGCGATGGTCCGAATTTTTGAATCAATCCTGGATACTTGCATCATTTACATCGATGATATCCTACTTTTCTCAAAGTCGGCTAAAGAGCATGATGATCTTCTCGGAAGATTTCACAGTTTAGTCCATTCCTACGGGATAATGCTTTCGGAAAAAAGTCTTACATTGGATGATCGAAGTTGACTTTCTTGGGCTCAAGCTAAAAAATGGGGCGATGAAGGGCTCACATTTAGCTCAAGAATTACGGCATTTCCCCAGTGAGAATCTATCCAAAAAACAGATCCAACAGTTTCTGGGGATCATCAATTACATGCGAGACTTTATTCCAAAGGCCGCGGCCCATACAAAGGCCCTGACTGCATAGTTAAAGAAAAATGCGGGCCCATGGACTCAGGCCCATCGAAGTCAGTAAGATATTAAAACAGTCCGGCCCAAAAGACTCAGCCCTCACTATTCCTGCTGATGACGCACAGCTGATTCTTCAGACTGATGCAAGTGACTACGCTTGGGGTGCTATTCTCCTCCAAAAACAGGAAAATAAGGAGTCACTATGCAGACACGTGTCAGGACAATTCAAGGACAGTGAACTTCATTATCATTCAAATATTAAGGAGATTCTGGCGGTAAAATATGCAATTCAGAAGTGCGAATTCTTTGTGGCCTCAAGGCATTTTATAATTAGAATGGACAATTCTAATTTCCCTCGCATTCTGGAATTCAAGGGACGACAAATCCCTGATAAACAACTGCTTCGCCTGAAAGAGTGGTTCTCCCAATATGATTTTGAAGTACAACACATTCAAGGTGATAAAAATCTCATCCCTGACTTTCTATCCCGATTATCCAAATCTTTTATGGATCCTCCTAGTCCTTCTTTCTTCATCTTTATGGCACAATTTAGTCCCGTGGACTGCACCCAAATCAACTTTGAAGGTATGTCTATGCAAGAATTTGAACTTTGGGTCTATAGGCGTATCTTAGCCTTCTATCGGACTATCGTACCAAATCCGAAGACTTTTCTCGCCTCATTCCCTTGGAAACTTTTCCCCATTATTACATAAACGTTTCCTTCAACTTCGAACAGTTCTGTATCTCGGTACCTCACATGTCCAGATCATCTTCCTGTAGAACTACCATTATTACAAACCTTATGGTTCTTACACGGAGAAGAGAATGAGTCACATCCAGCCCGGCAATTTTTCCTACTATTTGACAATCAACAGGCATGGCAATACAGGCTCGGAAGGTTGGTGAACCAAGCAGGTCTTCTCCACATGGCGGACCATGATAAGGCTTTGACCTACCATACCATCCTCTTTCTCCATCAGCCGACACAACTCAAATGACACTGTTTCAACAGACATTACAGAATGGAGAACTCTCCCGGACATTTTGAAGAGATGCCCTTGTCATTAAACATGCTTTACTTCACAAAGGGAATGAGCTAAATCATACAAATTTAATGAGGTGATTCCAGGTCATCAACATGCAAAGACAATCCTCGAACCAAAGACGGCTGTTCACTTCTACTTCTTCAATACAGTCATCTCCAGCTAGACAACAATCTGAAGCTACGTCTTCAATGTCAATGAATCCAGCCTTTCAGGAACCATGGTCACAACTAGAAGAATCTCTTCTCCCATCCTCACAGCTTTTGGCCCAAATGACACCTTTAAGGCCTTCTAGGCCTTGTCCAACTAGCAGGCCCAACCCACCAAGAAGAAGGCGTCGAAGCTATAGAGATAGTGACTCAGATGATTCTGATGACAACTACTCAGAGTGTGGGTCCACAAACAGACAAGACAAGTGATGTCATGATGCACTCCCAACAGCAAGATTCTATATTATGATCCCCATCATTAAGAGTCGTTTGGCCTTACATGTTTTGGCCTTATATGTCATTATTAGGGTCTCCATTATTAAAGTCGTTTGGCCTTATATGTCATTATTAGGGTCTCCATTATTAAGTCGTTTGGAGTCTTGTAAGTCAGCATGTTTTGGAGTCTTGTAAGAAGGAATATATTCCTTCACATGTGTAATTAAGAGATAAGGATTGAGAGTCATGTAAGATAAGATTGCCAGATGGCAATCTCTTAGGGTTAGCGTGTATTTTGAGAGAGTTCCTCTTCTCCTATATAAAGGAGGATTCGTCTCTCTTGTAAGACAAGTTGTGCAAGGAATAAACACTTATCTTTCTTATCTTTCATGGCTTTCTAATTTCTCTCTACTCTTCTTCTCTATCCTATGGCAATGAATTAGCTATTGCTACAATCTGTTTCTGTTATAATCCAAAAGGGCTAACTCGACTAACTCGGCTATTGGAGTTTCAAAGAAGCAGAAAGACCCCCATGGCGAGGTGCCTCTTTGGTCTTAGCTTAAAGAAACTCTCTTGCCTTGAGTAAGGATATTCTCCTTGAGTTTACAGCATGAGGATTATAGCATGAACAGCTCTCGGCGTCATCCTGGTTTGAGATCATCACTATTGGGCCCGGCGAGTTCATATTGCATGGTCTTGAAGCTTGTAAACCATCTGATGATGAAGAGTAGCCGAAATCCATCTTCACCAGAAGTCACATCAGCACAACCTATTCATCCTACACCATTGGGAGAACCACTCTTTCAGGCGAAGCAGTTGTTTATCAGGGATTTGTCGTCTTTTGTTTAGAGACCATTGTAGTCTGAAAACTTTTGCCATCTGCCGCTGTGAAGTGACACCAAAGCTCACAGCCTGTCCAGAAACAAGATCAAATATTCATCAAACAGCTTGACAAGTCTGTCAAGATATCTCTATGAGTTTCTGTCATCATGCGTTGAATTTCAGGGTGCATGTAATTGATGATCCCCATAAACTGTTGGATCTGTTTTTTGGATAGATTCTCAGTCTTTTTCTAGACAACTGAGACATATTATTTCTAGACCTTCTGTCAACATAAAAGAATATGTACAGTCATCTTCTCTTTCTCAGTGTGTTCTCTCTTCTGTGAGTCTTGTAAGTCAGCATGTTTTGGAGTCTTGTAAGAAGGAATATATTCCTTCACATGTGTAATTAAGAGATAAGCATTTAATTTGAAGGGGAGAGTGATGAAGAAGTCTGGGTTCTTGTATAGTGGAAAAGGGTGAAGAAGAAATGGCGTCTTCTCAGACTCTATTTGCCATTCCGTACTCAGACAACAGCACAGATCCAAACAGAGGGAATCAACTTCTCCAGTTCTTCTCTAGGCAATTGCCAAGGAGTTTGAACTATAGTGGGAGTAAGACCACTGTCAGCAAAGATTACAATACAGTCTGGGAAGAACTCTATTCCAATCTTTTGTTTAGAGACCATTGTCTCCATCTGATTTGGCTTTAGCAAGACAGGAATGCCAAGAACTTCTTCAGCAAGGCTTGATAGAACCTACACGGTCTCCTTGGGCATGCCAAGCATTCTATGTAGAAAAGAGATCAGAAAAACTAAGAGGTGAAGCTAAGCCGTAGGCATGCTAAATGGGTGGAATTTATTGAATCCTTTCCATACATCATCAAGTACAAACAAGGTAAAGAGAATGTTGTTGCCGATGCTCTATCTAGAAGGTATGCTCTAATTTCTACATTTGATGCAAAATTATTGGGTTTTGAGTTCATTAAGGAATGATATAATTCAGACCATGATTCTGCTAATGTATATGGGGCATGTGAGAGAGGGGGGTTTGACAAGTTCTATAGACATGATGGTTTTCTTTTTAAAGAAAATAAGTTATGCGTGCCTCAATCTTCTTTAAGAGAGTTGCTTGTGAGGGAGGCACATAGTGGGGGTTTGATGGGGCACTTTGGTGTGAGAAAGACTTTAGATGTTTTAGAAAATCATTTCTTTTGGCCACAAATGAAAAGAGATGTTCAAAAAATATGTGAGAGATGCATCACTTGTAAACAAGCTAAATCTAAAGTGATGCCTCATGGGTTGTATACTCCACTTCCCATACCTAATGAACCTTGGGTAGACATTTCTATGGACTTTGTTCTAGGATTACCTAGGTCAAGGGGAGGGAAAGATTCTATTTTTGTTGTTGTTGACAGGTTTAGCAAAATGGCACATTTCATTCCATGCCACAAGACAGATGATGCAACTCATATTGCGGGGTTGTTCTTCAAAGAAATTGTAAGATTGCATGGGATTCCAAGGACAATTGTCAGTGATAGAGATGTCAAGTTCCTTAGCCACTTTTGGAAGACACTTTGGAGCAAGATGGGAACAAAGCTTCTATTCTCAACAACTTGTCATCCACAAACGGATGGACAAACAGAGGTGATGAAGTTGACAATGAGGCTGATTCGAGGACGAATCCTTACGAGGAGAGAGGGAATGATACAATAAAGACAAGAATTACAAATGATCCTTTAAGCTTTCAAGGAGGTCCAATGACAAGATCCAAGTCCAAAAGTATGCAAGAAGCTTTGTTGGGCTTAATTAAAGACATTTGGAGTGTTCAAACACAACAAGGCTCAGTCCAAGATTTAGGATTGCAAAAAGGATCCAAAATCATCAATTTAGTGCAATAAGTTTGGGCTGAACTCATAGGTCCAATAAGATTCATTTGAAGCCTTTTTTTTATTTTCATTTTATTAGGTTTTTCTTAAGTTATGGTGTGATTAGTTGTCTTTTAGAGTTACAAAATAGATGCACATAATTAGTCATAATTTGGAGTTACAAAATGGATGCACATAATTAGTTGTCATTTGGGAGTTACAAAAATGAGTGACATCAATGTAAAAACAGCCACTTTTAATAAGTTTTAAGGGGAATTAAAGGGAAAAACGTGGGGAATTAATAAGTTTGCTCTCTGTGAGTGTTTTTGCTTAAGTTCTTGCATGAACTTTGAACTTATCAAACTATTTTTAGTTTGTGGCGTTCTCTAACCAAAATCTTGTGTTTGATTCATAACTTATCAAATCATACTTGGTTTGTGGCGTTTGGAGTTGAATTCAAGTGCTAGTTTCATTGTTGGAACTAGTTTTTTCCTAACTTCACTTGAGGAGATCCTTGGGTTTTGGAATCATCTTGATTGGAGGGTGTTTTCTTGCATTCCATATGTATCGTAACTCATTAGTTATTGGGGTGTATGGTTGCTAAGATGATGATTTCCTATCAACCTCCGTTTGTCCATCCATTTGTGGATGACAAGTTGTTGAGAATAGAAGCTTTGTTCCCATCTTGCTCCAAAGTGTCTTCCAAAAGTGGCTAAGGAACTTGACATCTCTATCACTGACAATTGTCCTTGGAATCCCATGCAATCTTACAATTACTTTGAAGAATAACCCCGCAATATGAGTTGCATCATCTGTCTTGTGGCATGGAATGAAATGTGCCATTTTGCTAAACCTGTCAACAACAACAAAAATAGAATCTTTCCCTCCCCTTGACCTAGGTAATCCTAGAACAAAGTCCATAGAAATGTCTACCCAAGGTTCATTAGGTATGGGAAGTGGAGTATACAACCCATGAGGCATCACTTTAGATTTAGCTTGTTTACAAGTGATGCATCTCTCACATATTTTTTGAACATCTCTTTTCATTTATGGCCAAAAGAAATGATTTTCTAAAACATCTAAAGTCTTTCTCACACCAAAGTGCCCCATCAAACCCCCACCATGTGCCTCCCTCACAAGCAACTCTCTTAAAGAAGATTGAGGCACGCATAACTTATTTTCTTTAAAAAGAAAACCATCATGTCTATAGAACTTGTCAAACCCCCCTCTCTCACATGCCCCATATACATTAGCAGAATCATGGTCTGAATTATATAATTCCTTAATGAACTCAAAACCCAATAATTTTGCATCAAGTGTAGAAATTAGAGCATACCTTCTAGATAGAGCATCGGCAACAACATTCTCTTTATCTTGTTTGTACTTGATGATGTATGGAAAGGATTCAATAAATTCCACCCATTTAGCATGCCTACGGCTTAGCTTCCCTTGTCCTTTGAGATATTTCAAAGACTCATGGTCGGTGTGTATAATGAATTCCTTATACCAAAGATAGTGCTGCCATGTCTCTAAAACTCTTACCAAAGCATAAAACTCTTTGTCATAAGTTGGGTAGTTTAGACTTGCTCCACTTAGCTTCTCACTAAAGAACGCAATTGGTCTTCCTTCTTGCATCAAGACTCCACCAATACCTATTCCACTTGCATCACACTCAACCTCAAAGGTTTTAGCAAAGTCAGGCAAAGCAAGTAAAGGTGCTGAACTAAGTTTTTCTTTTAGCAAGTTAAAAGCATCATCTTGTTCTTTTCCCCACCTGAAACCCACATTCTTTTTAATGCATTCAGTTAAAGGTGCAGTAATTGTAGAGAAATCCTTAATGAATCTCATATAAAAGCTAGCAAGACCATGAAAACTCCTAACATCATGCACACTAGTAGGTTTTGTCCACTCTCTAATTACTTTTACTTTTTCTTGATCAACATGAATTCCCTTGTCATTAACAATATATCCAAGAAAAGTACTCTTGCCTTAACACATCAAAAACCAGCTTTAAGTGTATTACATGCTCATCTAAAGATTTGCTATACACAAGAATATCATCAAAATAAACCACTACAAACTTTCCAATGAAAGCGCGCAAAACATGATTCATCAATCGCATAAAAGTACTTGGAGCATTAGTTAAACCAAACGGCATGACTAACCACTCATATAATCCATGTTTTGTTTTGAAAGCGGTTTTCCATTCATCACCCTCACGCATTCTTATTTGATGATATCCAGATTTTAAATCCACTTTAGAAAACACACAAGCACCGTGCAATTCATCCAACATGTCATCTAGCCTAGGTATAGGATAGCGATACTTTACCGTTATTTTGTTGACGGCACGACAATCAACACACATCCTCCATGAACCATCTTTCTTAGGCACTAAAATTACAAGAACCGCACAAGGACTCATGCTTTCTCTTACGTACCCCTTATCCATAAGCTCACTCACTTGCCTTTGGATTTCTTTTGTCTCCTCGGGGTTGCATCTATATGCTGGCCTATTAGGTATGCTTGCACCCGGAATGAAATCAATTTGATGTTCAATTCCTCGAATTGGTGGTAATCCTTTAGGCACATCTTCGGGAAATAGCTCTTCATATTCCTGCAAAAGCTCAAGAACAACACAAGGCAAATCCTTATTAAGATCATTAGAAATCATCAAAACTTCCTTGTACATGAGTACAAGTAAGGGCTGCCTCAAGGTTAGTGTTCTCCTCACATCACTTGGCTTTGCATACACATTCATCTTTCTTTCACTCTCATCTCCCTTGTTTTCTCTCACCTTGTGTTTCCCATTACACTCACTTTTACCACTTACCTCACCTTTTTCTTTTTCACTATTTCTTGCTCCCTCCCCCGATATTCCCCATATGAAGATTCAAGCTCTTCATATTGTTGTTTAATTCTCACTTGATCATCAAAAATGGCCTTGGGAGGTAATGGTCCAAGATTGAACTTTTGTCCATCAATAGTCAAGGAATATCGATTTTTGAACCCATCATAAATCACACGCCTATCATATTGCCAAGGTCTTCCCAATAAAACATGTCCGGCATACATGGGAACCACATCACAAAGCACCTCATCCTTATATCTCCCAATGGAAAAAAAAATTAGCACTTGCTTATTTACCTTCACAACACCACTATCATTCAACCATTGCAACTTGTAAGGCCTTGGGTGTTTGGTAGTTGGTAATTTCAGTTTCTCCACAAGCAAAGTACTAGCAACATTAGTACAACTTCCACTATCAACAATCATGTTACACAACTTATTAGCAATTAAACAATGAGTATGAAACAAATTCTCACGCTGCTCTCCATGTTCATTGTGTTTACATTGCAAACTAAGTGTGCGTTGTACTACTAACACATTCCCTTTAGCATACTCAACATCACTAACATCCTCTAAAGTTGGCATGTCATCATTCTCATCATCATTTTCATTTTCACTTTCAGATTCAACAATTCCATCTCTAACAATCATGGTCCTCTTGTTAGGGCAATCACGTGCATAATGACCATGTCCAAGACACTTAAAACACTTCAAGCTTCTAGATTGATTAGCTTGATTCTCAACTTTGTTTTTGCTGCCTATTTCATTTTTATTCTTATTCTCATCCACTTTAGGCTTAGCAAATTTATCATCCTTTTTACTCCAATTCGATTTCCAATTAGAAGAACTAGAACTCGAATTAAGTTTAGAATCAAACTTACTTGCACCTTTTCGCTTGAGTTGCCTTTCAATTTTCATGGCCACATTCACCATGTCCTCAAGCTCCACATAATGTTGCAACTCCACAAGATCAGTAATATTCTTGTTTAGATCATTCAAGAATCTTGCCATGGTAGCCTCTCTATCCTCCTCCATATTTGCTTTAATCATAGCCATTTCCATTTCTTTGTGGTACTCCTCCACACTCATGGTTCCTTGCCTTAGAGTTTGCAATCGTTGATGCAAATCTCTATAGTAATAGTTAGGAATGAACCTCTTCCTCATGATGCGTTTCATCTCCATCCATGACCCTACGGGTCTTTCTCCATTTCGTCTCCTTTCCCTACAAAATTGATGCCACCAAACACTAGCGTAATCACAAAACTCAACGGCAGCAAGTTTTACCTTTTTCTCCTCCGAATAGTTATGGCATTCGAAGATCATCTCCACCTTTTGCTCCCATTCCAAGTAGACATCAGGACCATTCTTTCCTTGAAAGGAAGGAATTTTCATTTTGATGCTGCCTAGGTTGCGATCTACACCATCTTGCCTTGATCTCCTATTGTGTCTCCTAGGATGGTCATCTCCACCAAAAGTGGTTGCTTGGTCATCCTCCAAATCATCTTCGGCATCATAATCCTCTTGTTCAAAGGCTAGTTGCCTTTCTCTTCTAGGCTCGTTTTGAATTCTTGTAATAGTTTCACCTTGCCTTCTCACACTTTCAACAACATCATCCATTCGCCTATACATTCTTTCAAACTCTTTTTGCATTGCTTGCAAAGTTTGCTCAATGGATGCTCCAACACTACTTGAAACTTGTTCTTTTGACATTGTGCGAAAAACCTGAAAAACAAGTTAGTATAGCCTCACAAAAACACTCGCTCGCGTGTGTCTCTTAAATTAAATGTCACACCGCTCGTGTTTCACTCAAAGTTTTGGCTTTTCTCGATGCTAGTCTCACCACTATTGCCTTTTACCTCTCTTGCTTTTGCTTTAGGTTCTTAGATGAACTAATCACCTAAACAAACCAAATCAGATTATGGCAATTCAATGGAGTGAAAAGAAGAAAAAAAAGGTTGGTCTAGATTAAGTTGTTAGGTCAGGCCAAATTTAAAGTAGCTAGACACAAGAAAGCAATAAAATAAAATAATAGAATATGATTTCTATGCCGCCCAAACTTTCTCTTTTCTTTTTTTTGATCATGTGATTCTTTTTTTTTTAATGATAATAACACAACTGAAAAGAAATTATGAACAACACAATTTTTTTTTTAGCAAGGGACAACGAAGTTTTACTTTATGCGCACAAAGGTGTAAACTTTGAAAAGAATGAGTACTTAGAAGGAAAATATTGAAACAAGAAGAATTTGGCACAAAAAAAATAAAGAAGATGAGAAACTTTAATAACACACAAAACACAAAGATAAGCAAACCTCAACTTGAAGCAAGCTCTGATACCAAATGATAGGAAATCATCATCTTAGCAACCACACACCCCAATAACTAATGAGTTATGATACATATGGAATGCAAGAAAACACCCTCCAATCAAGATGATTCCAAAACCCAAGGATCTCATCAAGTGAAGTTAGGAAAAACTAGTTCCAACAATGAAACTAGCACTTGAATTCAACTCCAAACGCCACAAACCAAGTATGATTTGATAAGTTAAGAATCAAACACAAGATTTTGGTTAGAGAACGCCACAAACTAAAAATAGTTTGATAAGTTCAAAGTTCATGCAAGAACTTAAGCAAAAACACTCACAAAGAGCAAACAAAGATTATCATTCAAAATTCTATCTTTACAAATGGATTTGGCTTTGATATTTATAGCCAAAACAAGATAAAGAAACCTAAATGGATGTCTTTTGAGCTTCCCCACGTTTTTCCCTTTAATTCCCCTTAAAACTTATTAAAAGTGGTTGTTTTTACATTGATGTCACTCATTTTTGTAACTCCCAATTGACAACTAATTATGTGCATCCATTTTGTAACTCCAAATTATGACTAATTATGTGCATCTATTTTGTAAAAACCTAATAAAATGAAAATAAAAAAGGCTTCAAATGAATCTTATTGGACCTATGAGTTCAGCCCAAACTTATTGCACTAAATTGATGATTTTGGATCCTTTTTGCAATCCTAAATCTTGGACTGAGCCTTGTTGTGTTTGAACACTCCAAATGTCTTTAATTAAGCCCAACAAAGCTTCTTTCATACTTTTGGACTTGGATCTTGTCATTGGACCTCCTTGAAAGCTTAAAGGATCATTTGTAATTCTTGTCTTTATTGCATCAAAGGGAGATGCAAGAGTAATTGATAACTAAATTAACCAAGACAAGAAAGCAATCTCCAAAGGGAACCTAAACTAGTTGGCAATCAAACAAAAGATAAAGGATTGGTGAGTCTAATTATGCTACCCGTGGACGAATTCTTAACCGAATTCGGTTTCCCTCTCGAGATAACCGAATTCCTAAATCTAATAACATAAAGTTGGAATCTCTTCCTGATGAGAACCCATGTAGCACAAGGAATCCAACTTCAACAAAGAATCCTAATTCCACTAAAGATCCTAATCCAGCAAGGAGTCTTGATGGCATCAAGAGTTCAAGTGACAAAAGGAATCCTATTTCCACTAGGAATCCTAATCCAATTAGGAGTCCTACCGGGATTCAACTTTGATTAATTGTATTTCATTCATGGATTAAAGCCCAACGTGAAGACATGAAGATCATATCTGATTTATGTTGAATTCAAGCCCAAAAGTAAGGCCCAAGTCCAAGGTTGAATATTCAAAGTCAAAGTCTAAGTCAAACTAGAAGTCTTCTTTTAACAAGTCCAAGTTAAAATAGGAGTTTTCTTTTGTTTTAATTCAAAGTTTTATTTATTTAGGAATCTTGGCCACATATCCTAGTCATTCTAGGATTAGGATTATTATATTTTAAACTCTATAAATAGAGCTATGTAATTTGAAATATATAGATCTTTGATTGAATAGAAAACCTTGTTTTTTTGCTTAAAGAGTTTCTTTAAGTGTTCTTGAGATTAAAGCTTATTGTTTAGGTTTTGATTTCACTTCTATCTTAATTTAATTCTATTAACTTGTTAGTTTCTAGGATTAATTAAGTTCATTCCATTATAGCTATTGATCTTATTTCTTTATAAATAAGGGTGATAGTTCCGCAAATATCTTTTGGCAAACCTTATAAGTATCGATCTTGGCGAGTAATCTTCTCTTCCAAAGAAGGTTTACATCATTTGGTATCAGAGCTAGCTTACAAGGTTTGGTTACGTATCCTATTTGTTATCTTCGTTGTTCTTCTACTCATATACTCTTTTGTTTGGTGAAAGTCTTCAAGACGTTCTAGATAAATTGGTTTGTGATATCTTTACCTTGTTATTTCATTTCCTTTAATTTGCTTGATCAAAGTCTTCGAGACGTTTCAATCAAATTAAGCTCTATGTCTTTTGTTCTTGTTTTGTTACAAAAAAAATCAAAAAAAATATCAATCCATTAGTTTCTTCTTCTTTGTGATTCGTTTTCTTGTCTAGAGTATTTTCTTTTATTCAATTCGTCCTCTTTGCTATTCTCAGAGTCCAATTCATTCGTTCCTTTTGTTTCTTAAGTGTTAAATACATTCTTTATTCTATATAAATCAAATCTGTCCTTTTCGTTTAATTTGTTTATCAAAATTAGTTCGTCATTAATTCATCTTTAGCTTAATTAATTTCTATTCTAGCTTGTTAATTGTGTTTTATTAAGTTGGTTATGATTTTAACTTTTACAATTTGAGTTAATTTTGAAGGGCACAAAGACAAACTCTTTCTTTAAATTGAGTGAAACACGAGGGTAAATGATATGGACATGGCCAAGCTTAAAGATGGACTTGATGGAGAGGACAACAAGAAAACCAAAGATAAAGCTAAGGATCCATTGAGCATGCTACAAGGCCCAATTACAAAGTCAAGGTCCAATAAGTTACAAGAAGCCTTAATTGGCTATATGCAAGATTGGGCTAGTCAAGGAAGCCCAATCGGTCATGCTAGGATAGGCCCAAGTAAAGACACATCTGAATGGGCTTTATTTAATGTTTTGCAAGTTCAAATACATGAAGACTAATGTGGGCTAATATTTGGGCTGAAATCTCTTATTTAAGTTCAGAACAATGTTATTGCCTATTTTTCTTATGTGGCAGCTAGGGTTAATAGTTTTACTAGGGTTTCTTATGTTAGGTGGCTATAAAAACGCCCCTTAAGTTGTGTTTTGAAAAAATTCGAATTTTGATAAAATTATAGTAGTTGTTTCCTTTGCATATTTGCTTGAATTCTTGAATTCTTGTTGAATGCATAAACCACTTATCAAGGAATTGATCTATCCTTGTGGCGTGTTAAGGGTTAGGGTTTAAAGAACTTAGTTTTCTTTAGGTTCTGATCTTGATCAACCATACCTTGCAATCTGATTTAAGCGGTTCTTGGGTTTTGAAACTCAATTTGTTCTTGGGTTTCTAAGATAGTAATTCACGGGTTCATAATCATTAGGGTTCGTGGTTCTAATCCTTGGAGGTTCTTAACATTTTTAAGGGTTAGGGTTTAAAGAACTTAGTTTTCTTTAGGTTCTGATCTTGATCAACCATACCTTGCAATCTGATTTAAGCGGTTCTTGGGTTTTGGAACTCAATTTGTTCTTGGGTTTCTAAGATAGTAATTCACGGGTTCATAATCATTAGGGTTCGTGGTTCTAATCCTTGGAGGTTCTTAACAGTAAATGTCTTTACTTTGAGTGTTAAACATGTGAGATTGTATGTAAGATATGTTTTGTCAAGAGGAGTTTCCTAAAGGACGTCGAGATCTTCTTTATTAATCTTATAATAGATTGTAGGGACGAAAGAATGATGATTATTATGAAAAGTGTTTGCAGAATTTTTATAATCCTAAACCTAAGCCAAAGAAGAGAGAAAGACAATCACGCCAAGATTTTATTAATGAACTTTCAAAGGATATAAAATCTTTAAGGAGTAGCCTTAAAATTAGTTTTGAAGAATTAAAGGGATTGGAGCATCTTGAAGATAAAGCTGAGTCTAAGCCATCTTTGGAAACTAATAATGATGATATAGAAAAGGTAAATTGCTCTACTGAAGTCAATGAAGATACAAAAGGCATAATGAATGAAGATGGTGAAAAAGATAAACTTTTGAGCGAAATCCAAAATGAAGAGATCATTATTGAAGATGAAGCAAAAGTTGAGCTGGTGAAGGATGAAAATGTTTTACTTAATGCCATTGAGCCAATTGAACATGTTGATTTTATTGGCATTGAAAGTATTTTTTTGTTCTAAAGTTCCTCTAACAACTTTTGTGAAAGATCTGCAGGTTGATAATGAGTTTGTATTATTCTTTGAGATTATATGTTTGCTTTTTTCACAATATTCGAGCAAGATTCGAGGATTAATCTTTTCAAAGAAAGGGGGAATGATGAGAACCCATGTAGCACAAGGAATCCTACTTCAACAAAGAATCCTAATTCCACTAAAGATCCTAATCCAGCAAGGAGTCCTGATGGCATCAAGAGTTTAAGTGACAAAAGGAATCCTATTTCCACTAGGAATCTTAATCCAATTAGGAGTCCTACCAGGATTCAACTTTGATTAATTGTATTTCATTCATGGATTAAAGCCCAACGTGAAGACATGAAGATCATATCTTATTTATGTTGAATTCAAGCCCAAACATAAAGCCCAAGTCCAAGGTTGAATATTCAAAGTCAAAGTCCAAGTCAAACTAGGAGTCTTCTTTTAACAAGTCCAAGTTAAAATAGGAGTTTTCTTTTGTTTTAATTCAAAGTTTTATTTATTTAGGAATCTTGGCCACATATCCTAGTCATTCTAGGATTAGGATTATTATGTTTTAAACTCTATAAATAGAGCTATGTAATTCGAAATATATAGATCTTTGATTGAATAGAAAACCTTGTTTTTTTGCTTAAAGAGTTTCTTTAAGTGTTCTTGAGATTAAAGCTTACTGTTTAGGTTTTGATTTCACTTCTACCTTAATTTAATTCTAATGGTATGAGTAGTAAGGTATTATCAAGAAATAATCCAAACTGTTAGAGATAAATACCATGGAATGTGAACACAAATATAAGAGAAATTATAAAGCGAGTCTGTAATATTGATATTCTCATTACATACTGATGTGTGCTACTCGTGTTAGCTACAATCTAAGGCAGTGTACCTATCGATGCAGTCTAGCACTAATGGCGAGTATCAAGGTCGTATTCCTCGGGAAAGTGAAAGCCCAGAGTTACTCCTTTGTTCTTTGTTATATTAACCTAAAATTAGCGATAAATAATTTCTAAACTCACTAATAGCTACAAGCTAAGTCCTAAGGGAGATGCAAGAGTGATTGATAAACGAAATAATCAAGACAAGAAGACAAACCCAAAGGGAATCTAAACTAGTTGGCAATCAAATAAAAGATAAAGGATCGGTGAGTCTAATTATGCTACCCGTGGATGAATTCTTAAACGAATTTGGTTTCTCTCTCGAGATAATCGAATTCCTAAGCCTAATAACCTAAAGTTGGAATCTCTTCCTAACGATTGATTCTTAAATTAGCATTAAGCTTTAATCCGCCTCTATTAAGCTTTGTTAATTCTTAATTCGGCTAGTTAATTATCCTTATCTCTAAGCGATTATTAACCAGTTCTTGCTATTCAAAATTCCAATTGCCAAATGGACTTCTCAATCACACAAAGCAATCTAAACACACAATTCACAACGTCTCATGAATAATGCATTATCTTATTAATACTGAAAACAAGAAGAATACAAAATTAACCCAAACAATCCAACAATATAATATCAAGCCAACATAGTAAAGAAATCCCAATGGATTTAATCAATCTAGCTAATCATGTTCATTCTCAAAGTATACAAGAATTCAATTACAACAATAAGCAAAGGTAGAGAAAACCCAATTACACCCTTGGATGAGAGTAAATAGCCCCAAATCCTTTTGCTCCAATTGAATCGATTCTTGTTCCTCTTGCTTGATTTGAAAATCAATCAACGAACCTCGCCCAATCTTCGATCCTTCAAGGGAATCTGATTGAAACCTTGATCCAAGTCTCCTTTTCTCTTAGTTTCAACTCACAAAACCCTTAGAGAAAGAAAAATTAGGGTTTGGGACGTTCTAGCCCTAGCCTCCTCCCTTTTTTTTCTCTCTTCGTTCTTTTAATTAATACCCCCTGTCGCCTCCAACACGGCCAGGGACATGGCCGTGTTAAGGACACGGGCTGGTGTTCCTGGCCGTGTTACTCTCTATGGCCGTGCTCCATAATATCTACTTCTTCTTTGATGTCCAACACGGCCGTGTTGGTTTCCGTGTTGGTAACACGGCCTGTGTTTGTGACCGTGTTGGGAACACGGCCAGTGTTGAGACCAACATGGCCATGTTCAGCTTCCTCATGCTCGTACTTAGCTTGTTTCGGCAGCTTTGACGTCCAATTATGCTCCAATTCTTTTCTTTTTCATTCTTTGACTTCTTTTAGACCTAATGCACACAAACATACGCATAGGATGAGTGTTGGTACCAATTTACATCCAAATATCCATAAAATCGATCTTAAAAACTCCATTTAGATGTGTGTATTTTACGCACATCAAATAACCCTACACTTAGCTCATTGCTTGTCCTCAAGCAATCAAAAGTAAAATAAGGAAAATAAACCACTAAGGAACAATACTTAAACTGACAGACAAGCTAGAGAGCTCCTGCACATATCCTTAACAAATGTAAGTCAAACAAAAAGAAAAGAAGCAATCAATTCAAGTATCACAACCAAGATGCCAATAATTCACACAATACTGTCTCAACAAAATTATTCAGAACCAACTCCTCACCAGATTCACTCTAAATCACTCAAAGAGTTTAAAGGGTAGTGTTTAATCGCTCAATGCATCAACTACTGCTTTACTTATTATATGCTTGCTCTTAAATCCTACTCCTACCACTTATGGAGAGTCAACAACCATGTCAAGAGGTCTTTATAAGGGTTGTAATGGGGATTAGGTAGGGGTAGGTAAATTTGGTCAGAGTTGAACCTATGGTGTTCTGCAATGAAATACATGACCTGCACACAAGCCATAAAAATTATAAGGGATAAACAATGAACAGTAGTCCAAGGTGGGAAATAGGAATCAAGTCCAAATGTTTGGCTCACTTACTTTCTTTCTTTTCATCACCTTTCCCTCTTATTCTTCTATTTCTTTTTTTTTCTTTTTTTTTTCATAAGGGAAGAACATTCACATAATAGAGTGAATTTCTTTTTGGATTGAAGTAAGCTGCTACAAGATTCTAAAGCTATTCCCAAGATAAAAATTTCCAATAAAAACAACTCATGTGCAAAATCATAACCCAAAGCAGAATAAAACTAAGTGGCAATGAAATATGATAGAAAATGGTGAAAGAGGGGGTTATCTACAAAATCAATAAACAAATGAAGGCTATTTGGCTAGAATGAAAAACCTAAGTGCCTCTATCATACCAAAGTGTTAAACTCTCCTTGTGGCCCTCATAAGCATTTGGCACTCTCAAGAAGAAATAAATACAAGCATATAAAGTGTATGCTTACAATTTAGGCTCAATTTCTCACAAGTGTGCTTTTGAGTAGGTTCCAAACAAAAATCATCAAAACAGAATTAAATAAACCAAAGCAACTTAGTGCAAAACTCAAACTAATTATCTTACACTCTTCCGCAAAACTCAACACTATCGGTTTTACCCGATCACATGGAAATAAACAGGATTTCAAAATCAAGTCAACAATAAGAGCATCGAAACAAAGTGAAAAATTTTCAAAATTTTACAAAAAATTGCACAAAGAATAAACAAATAACTAGATGGGATAAATATCACCCACCCCACACTTGAAGGACACACTGTCCTCAGTGTACAAAATATATGAAATGAAAAAGGAAAAAGAAACTAATACTGCCCTGATTATGGCTCTAGAGTGAAAAGAGGTGCATCAACAGTATATCGTGGCCGGTCCGTGGTGGAGGAGTGGGCTGCTCTCTGAGGATCGGAAGTAGTGTCACATGCAGGAGCTGGTGGATCAGCAGGAGCAGCGTCAATAGGAGGCTCGTCAGGCTGCTGTGTTGAAAGGTGCTCAGTTGGAGAGGGAGGGCCATCTAGATCATCCGCTAGAGGGATGTCAAAATGGCTCTGCTCTGGAACCCGGCTCTATGGACAGGCAGGAGCAAAGTCTGTAGCAAAAATATCATCAAACATGTCATTGGCCATAGAGGCCTCTAACCTACCTCCCTGCTCAATCAGGGCTTGAAGCATAGCCCTCTGCCTCTCAAACCGAGCCATCATCCGGCTCAAACTCACCGAACAAAAGGTCCCGCTGAAAAGCCTCTTATCGAATGAAATGCCGCTTCCTCCGCCAACCTCTCGCACTCTAAGCTGCAGCTCTCTAAACTCAATTGGGGAGACTCCTAAAACAGCTGAAGAAGACCCAGAAGGAGCTGAAGTAGACGGTCTGGAGGAAGACTCCGGAATATCAGAAGAAGGTGGGACATCCTGTGTACCATGGGCTCGTGGGGCAGGTCGCTCCTCTCTGCGTGCTGCCAAGAGAGCATTCCTCAGTCTATACTCTGGTCCTAGCGGACCCTGCCTACGAGTCACCATCCCCATACTAACCATATGGCGAAGTCCCAATGTTTCCATCACCCCCAGCTCTGTCAAATATGGTATCGCTTCCTCTAAAAGTCCTAAGCTCCTAGCCAGTCGAGTAATGTAAGTCCAAAACAGAAAAATACCTTCTTTGAGTTGTTGCAGAAGGCACTGATCTGTCTGGCCAATAAGTACCCCATGTCGACAGACTGGTGCTGGTGCATGCTGTAAAGTATAAATAGGTCTGGTTGGGTAACTACACCACCGCTATCTCCCCTGCTAATGATGGTCCTAGCCAGCAATGCATGCAAGTACCGTAGTCCCTCAGGTAAGTTAGACGCCTTGGACTAGCTGGCACTGTAACCCTCAATGTCATCAGAAATCTCAGCCCACATCTGCAGATATGACACACCAGGCTTGTGTATACAGCGACTATAAACCTCTCCAGCTGCATCCTCCTCAGTCCACAAGCCTAAGTGTACCCCAAACTGCTGTACACTCATCGTGAAAGTCTGCCTTGCTAGTCTGAAACTGATCGCATCTGGTTGTTGGAAGTCCCGCAACTAGCTTTGCAGAAAGAAAGTGTTGGCAAACTCCACAGTCAACTCCCTATATGTTGGTTCAACAATGTTAAAGAAATGTTGAAATGGGGGCGTCTCAAGATATCGGATGCACTGCAAGTCCGATACCTCCAAGGCTGGCCCTATCCTACGCCTTTCCCAAATCTTTGTGCCTCATCGATTGATATCTCTGCTCAAAGGTGGGCTGCCCTTGGAAAAGTAGGAATCGATGGCGTTGCGGTGGTCTAATTTGGCCTGAACTAGTCGGTGCAGCGCCTGATGATCAAGAAGAAGAGGAACCATCGGTCCGCCTCCTCTTGTAAACTCCTGATCCTCGTCTGGTGGACATGGTACCTGAAAAGGAAACTTTTAGTACTAAGGATCAACAAAATTCTGGCAGCATAACGGCATAAAATGGACAAACCAAATGATTTAACTCGATAAAATTAAACTGCTCAATGTCCTGCAAAGAAAATTTAATCCATAACACTGCCAACTGATGCTAACCAATTAAATTTGCAATTCATCCATATGGAGTTTACTTCGCCATAATCCATCACAAGGCAAACCAACATGCTAATATAAAACAGATACAAACAGAGTCGACTATCTATGACAGAGCCTATCGTTTAGCGACCGACAATAATAATAAAGAGAAAAATAAGGAATTAATCACAATCATAAATAATGGTAGAAAAGAAAAACGGAAAATATGAGCAAGTTAAGTATATAAACTATATTAAAGAAAATTAAGCACAAACATGAATGTAAATGCATGCACCAAATAATAAAATAAGGGAATAAACAAAAAATAAAAAAAAAATAAAAATTCGAACTAATATCAAAATAAAATAATGAAAAATGAAGTTGGAGGGTAAAATTCACCTGTTCACAGTTATAAGAATAAGGAGTAAAATCACTGCACAATGGACAATCATTACTCAAATGTAAACCACAACAAAATTCACAAAAAATTTGAGATGAAAGGATAGGAGTGAAGAGTCGATTGGTAGCCCTACAAAACGATTCCACTTGAGCTTCTAAAGATGCACGGGTATCCCAATTTTTAGCACTCTCTTGGTTCCTAATCCCATTTTCCAATGCGTCATACAAAGAGTTTGAATTTAGCATTGAACCTCCTAATCATTCACTATCTGAATCATAAACTTAAACTAAATAAATATGTACAAATAAAATAAAATAAAATAAAATAAGCAAATAAAAAATAAAAATCATAAAATAATAAGAAAGAAAAAAAATGGCTAAATTAACAAATAGCAAATTTCACTCTAGTTTTCATATAATTCCCCGGCAACGGCGCCAAAAACTTGATGTGTGCTACTCGTGTTAGCTACAATCTAAGGCAGTGTACCTATCGATGCAGTCTAGCACTAATAGTGAGTATCAAGGTCGTATTCCTCGGGAAAGTGAAAGCCCAGAGTTACTCCTTTATTCTTTGTTATATTAACCTAAAATTAGCGATAAATAATTTCTAAACTAACTAATAGCTACAAGCTAAGTCCTAAGGGAGATGCAAGAGTGATTGATAAACGAAATAATCAAGACAAGAAGACAAACCCAAAGGGAATCTAAACTAGTTGGCAATCAAACAAAAGATAAAGGATCGGTGAGTCTAATTATGCTACCCGTGGATGAATTCTTAACCGAATTCGGTTTCTCTCTCGAGATAACCGAATTCCTAAACCTAATAACCTAAAGTTGGAATCTCTTCCTAACGATTGATTCTTAAATTAGCATTAAGCTTTAATCCGCCTCTATTAAGCTTTGTTAATTCTTAATCCGGCTAGTTAATTATCCTTATCTCTAAGCGATTATTAACCAGTTCTTGCTATTCAAAATTCCAATTGCCAAATGGACTTCTCAATCACACAAAGCAATCTAAACACACAATTCACAACGTCTCATGAATAATGCATTATCTTATTAATACTGAAAACAAGAAGAATACAAAATTAACCCAAACAATCCAACAATATAATATCAAGCCAACATAGTAAAGAAATCCCAATGGATTTAATCAATCTAGCTAATCATGTTCATTCTCAAAGTATACAAGAATTCAATTACAACAATAAGCAAAGGTAGAGAAAACCCGATTACACCTAATCCTTTTGCTCCAATTGAATCGATTCTTGTTCCTCATGTTTGATTTGAAAATCAATCAACGAACCTCGCCCAATCTTCGATCCTTCAAGGGAATCTGATGAAACCTTGATCCAAGTCTCCTTTTCTCTTAGTTTCAACTCACAAAACCCTTAGCGAAAGAAAAATTAGGGTTTGGGACGTTCTAGCCCTAGCCTCCCCCCTTTTTTTTCTCTCTTCGTTCTTTTAATTAATACCCCCTGTCGCCTCCAACACGGCCGTGTCCCTGGCCGTGTTAAGGACACGGGCTGGTGTTCCTGGCCGTGTTACTCTCTGTGGTCGTGCTCCATAAGATCTACTTCTTCTTTGATGTCCAACACGGCCCTGTTCAGCTTCCTCATGCTCGTACTTAGCTTGTTTCGGCAACTTTGACATCCAATTATGCTCCAATTCTTTCCTTTTTCATTCTTTGACTTCTTTTAGACCTAATGCACACAAACATATGCATAGGGTGAGTGTTGGTACCAATTTACATCCAAATATCCATAAAATCGATCTTAAAAACCCCATTTAGATGTGTGTATTTTACGCACATCACATACATTCCTAGTTGATGTTTGAACAAGAATTAGATATTGATCGTTGGATATTGATCAAAGGCTCGAAACTATCATAATATATTATCACTTACTTATGAAGTAAGCAATTTGTCTCATAAGGTTGAGGAATAGGAATTCCGAGATAAGCATATGGGTGTTTGTTACAAGAACAAGTTCATTGAACATGACCCTACTGAGTAGTCCATGTGAAATTTACCCTAAGTGTCTATGAACAACACTCTTGTGACAATCATGTAAGACGTGATCCTTAGACTTGAGATAATAGTATATTATCTAATATGAGGTTTACTATACTTTGATGTTATCTTATGTGTTAGAGTATGCCTTAAAAATAAAGAGTTGTCAGATGAGCTGTGTCAATTTATACATCATAATTGATGGTATACAATTATACTAAAGGTATTGTTCGACTCTAATGGTATGAGTAGTCGGGTATTATCAAGAAATAATCCAAACCATTATAGATAAACACCATGGAGTGTAAACAAAAATGTAAGAGAAATTATAAAGCGAGTTTATAATGATGAGGTTCTCATTACATACGTTCCTAAACTTTGTTCATAGTCAATGTTTGATCAATAATTAGATATTGATCGTTGGATATTGGTCAAATTCTGGAGACTACCATAATGCATTATCATTTACTTAAGAAGTAAGCAACCTATCTCATAAGGCTGAGGAATAGGGATTCTGAGATAAGCATATGGGTGCTTGTTATAAGAACAAGTTTATTGAACATGATCCTATTGAGTAGTCCATATAGAATTTACCCCAAGTGTCTATGGACAATACTCTTGTGACAATCATGTAAGACATAATCCTTAAATGTGAGATAACAATATATTATCTTATAAGGATTACTATACTTTGATACTATCTTATGTTCTCCTATCCATGGAGTGCTCAAAGGATAGCCATTGGGTATAGTAAGAGTCATATGAAGATAATATATTATCAATAAAGAATTTATTGTGCAAGGTAATATGTCATGGGACCTTATCCTAATGATTCTTGATATGTTGGAAATCCTTGGCCAAGCTTATTTTATTGAAGATTATGAAAAGTGTTTCATAGTTCTTATTCAAGATATTATATGCAATTATCAAGAACAAATATGATTAGTTCAATTATAGAGTTGACACTTGCATACATGCTCTATGAATCAATTGGGATAAAAGTACAATGAAATGATTAAATTACATTGTAAGATTATTCACTACAAAAGGTTGATTAAAGCACTTTAATTATTCCTACACATTTGGGTGGTCATTGATGTATTGCTAGATGCCAATCTTGATCTATGAATTTGGATTAAGTTACATTAGAGAATTCATATTGAACTAAATGAGTTTAATTCATAATTCATATTCATTGCCAACATATTATGAACCTTTTAAGTCACATACAAATAGATTTTAAATGAAGATTAAAATGAGGTTAACCTGTGGGCTTAAGCTCATATATATTGGATCTAATTAAAGGTTAATTAATTAAGAGCTAATGGGTATTGTATAATAGGCCTATGATGGATTATTATCCATGAATTAGTTCTTGTATTGATTAAATTCCATTTAGAATTAGAAAGCCTAACTTAAAGTAAGTTAGGATTTTATCGAAATCCTAAATCATTAAGGACTTTGATTAAAAGCCATATATATAGAAAGAGATGATATAGGGCGGCAACGGTGAAAGGTTGAAGGATGGTTGAACATATAAGGGAGAAAAATATTTTCTCTAAGATACATAACCTAGGTAAATTAATCAATAAGACTAATTAATTCATCCCCTTGCTTGGAAATAGCATTCAATCTCCTGCATCTTTTCTCAATCTCATAAAAGTGGTTGAGTGAGATCTTTGCTTAGAAGCTTGTGTGGATCACCAAAAGAGGCTGGTCACTTGAGTAGCTTTAATCCTTAAAGAATCAAGAATAACTAAGCAAGAAGCACTTCTTGGGTTGGCGGCATACTCCCTTTGTAAGCCTTCTCCATCTTTTATATGTTTTATGTGTCATAACTATTTTAATTAATGAGATACCTCGTGGAAACTAAGAAAATTTATTGCGCTTTTTCTTATTTTTAATTTCAATTCCTAACAATATTAATTAAAGTCCATTTAGGATAACAAAGCCCAACTTAAAGTAAGTTAGGATTTTGTAGAAATTCTAAACCTTTAAGGACTTTGATTAAAGGCCATATATATAGAAATAGATGATATAAAGAAGGATTATGGTTGAAAGATGGTGGCACATCTTAGAAAGAAAAATGTTTTCTTTAAGATATATACCTTAGGTGAATCAATCAATTAAGATTAATTGATTCATCCTCCTTACTTGGAACTAGCATTCAATCTCCAATATCTCTTCTCAGTCTCCTAGAAATGGTTTAGTGAGATCTTTGCTTTTTGTGTGGATCACCAAAAGAGGCTGGTCACTTCAATAGCTTTAAATTGCATCAATCATTCTTGAAGAATTAAGAATCAAGAAAGTAAGAAGCACTCATTAGATTGGCTGAAAACTCCTTTTGTAAGCGTTCTCCATCTTTTGCTTATTTTGTATATTATGACTATCTTAAGCAATGAAATCCTTGTGGGAATTGAGAAGAGTCTTAAATTGCTTACATTGTGTCTTTCCTTATGTTTTAATATCACTTTCCAATAGTGTGTTTTAAGGATAAAGAATCCTTAAAGTGTTAAAACCCTTATCATACATACATACCACATCTTGACAGATAAGAGGACATGTATCTTAAGGATAGAGAATCCTTAAGAAAATAAGAGAGAAAGTGTCACTTTGCATTATGTTTTGATGATCATATGCTATTTTTAAAGAAAAGAAAGAGAAGAAAGAGTTCTTTAGTTTTCTTTTGAAAACCTTATAGATCCCTTGCCCAAAAGTTGGTTGTGTGAGATAATCTATAGAATTTTGCAATTACAAATGCTATTTGATTCTCTAATAAAAACTTCTCCAACAATGAAGAAATGATTTATGCCCTTCAAGAGGTAAGAATTCTTATTTGTTCTTCACGTTCTTAATAAAGGAAGAACTATTTTTGTACCCAAATCCTCAATTACAACTTGTAAACATGTATTTCAAATGTTGTGAAATGAGTTATTGCTTCAGTGCTCCTATATATATGATAATCTAACAGTGGTACCAGAGCCAACCTTTTGATAATTAAGGATATTTAATGATTTAATGTGAATTGGATGGAAATGCTTACTTTGATTGCATGTAGAATGATTTTAGGCTTAGAAATCCATTTGATGTGTTTCTTTAATCTACTTTTTGTTTTGTAAAATTAATTATTTACATTAGGGTTGTAGTTGATTTTTTTTGGTACCCTTTAATTTGTAATCTTAATTTCACTTTGGTGTTGCCAAGATTTATTAATTGTAAAGTGTTTACAAGTGAAGAAATTTGAAGATTCAAGAACTAGAAGGGAATCAGATCATCCAAAAATTCAAGGAAAAACTAGATAATCGAGATCTGATTTTGTTTTTAGTTCTCTTATATATTATTTTAATAATTGGTGCTTAAATTTAATTTGAGGCTCTAGAATAAAATTAGAATAGATAGCCCTTAATTATCTAAATTTATTTATCTGCTTTGATATGCATGGGACGTATGTTTAAAATGGAAGTATGTTAGTGAGACCTAATAAAGACTGAATCTTCTAATTAATATTAAGTTGATAAATGGTATGATTTGAAAGATGGATATCATGGCTCTCTACTATGTAAAATTTAAAGATGGTTATGGTCTTAATAATCGATCATGGGCAACCTGTGAAGGTTATGAAAGATCATGTGATAAATCTATTAAAATTTATTAAGCATTTGATTTTATAAGTATAATTGCTATTAGTGGCCAACATGTCGACTAAAAATGAGGTTCTAATATTGAAATTATATTTATTGGATAGTGGGCTTGACTAAACTATGTACAATGGACTAAAAACCAACTAAATGTGAGGTTCAAAGTACTAAGAGCCAAAGCGTAAATGATTGGATCATACATAACATGCATATATTTCGAGATATTTACATATAAAATGTTAGTACCCAATAATCAACGAAACGTAAAGGATAATAAAATTTTGTAAGAAACTAATCATCTACTAGAAATCCACCAATGAGAATTTCAATATCTCATTAGGAAGTGTGAGATTTGCCAAGTTAATGGGGGCATCATTTTGATTTAAAGACTAGAATCAAAGTGAAATTACGTAATAAGTCACCAATAATCTACTATTCTTTGCAAAGTTAAAATGGCCCCCCTTAATCCACTTGCAAGCATATTTGATGCTAACCAGTTGACTAGACCGAATTTCATTAACTAGCTTAGGAATTTGAATTCTTAATGCCATTAAAGTGAATTATGTAATACCCGAAATTTTTTCTTTAATAATGATAATATTAATAATAATTAATAAATAAATTTTTATTTAAATAAATTTTACTTTATTTTTATTTGGTTTAAATTGGATTGGTTTAAATGGAAATTTTAATGCTAGACAAATAAAGGAGTTATTTTCTATATCCTATTAGATTGATTTTTAAGGAATTAATTAAGTAAATTCTATGAGAAATAAATTATATTTTTGGTTAATAAAATTTTCTTCAAATGAATATAGATATAAATTAAATTCTATAATTGATAGTTATGGAAGAATTTGTAAAGGATATTTTATAAAAGAATTATTGAAAAAATGGCATTTTAATTAGCTAAAGATAATAAATTTTAAATTGAAAAATATTTAGCAAATTGGTTAATTAAATTAATTGTGTGTTAGGACTAAATTGAAAATTTATTTTGGAATAAGGATTAAAAGTATAATTTTATTATTATGGGATTTTAATAGAAATTTGTATGTTTGGAATTTTTATAATTAAATATGTAGGCAATGACTTTTTGGTAATTTTACATTTAAAAGCAAGGGTAAATATGTAATTATGTATTTTTAATAATTCTAATTTGGCCAAAATTAAATAGTTAGGGGCTTAATTGAAAAGCTAAAAAAAATTTTAGGGGTTAATTGGAATTTCTGCAGGACAAAATTATTGTAATTAAAAAAGTTGAGGGACTAAATGGTAAAGAAGAAAAATACAGGGACCAAAAGCTGATATGGAGAGGAAAAGAAAGAAAAGAAATAAGAAAGAAAAAAAGAAGGAAGGAAAGGAAGAAAAAGAAGGGGGAAGAAGAGTTCGGGCTGCCTTGTCGTCGGTGGCGAGTTCGGAGGTGCGGCTCGCCATCGGCAGCTCGGCAAGAAGCGGCCAAGGCGTGGGAGAGAGGAAGGCAACCAAAACTTCCTTGCCGCCGTGCGTGCATTTCCGGTGTCGGTAGCCGCTGATCTTGGTGAAGATCGACTCCCCTTGGCCTAGGCTCCAGTTTTGCGGTGGCGGTGTCGCAAGTGGTGGCCAGAGTTAGTAGTTGCGGTGAAGAGAGAAAAGTTGGGGCAGCCGGTGTTTTCTAGCATTTTCGGCGAGCTCCAGAGAGCTTTGGACGATCGGAGGACATATCCGGACTCCCCTCAGCTCAAGCTTCGCAATGGCACCGGTTTCGTGACGATCGGACTCCGTTTATAAATCGACGGCCAAGATCGTCTGTGCATCGTTTTGAGTCCGTTGGTATGTTCAGATCGTCGATCGGACTCCGGCGGTTGGAGGCGAGTCGACCGAGTGATCAAGCGTCTCAGTAATTTTCTCTAGCCCGTTGATTTTAGAATTCTTTGGTAAATTATATGTTTATTGCATTGTGTTGAATATTAGAAAATATTGTGAGACAAAATAATTGTTTATTTGACTGTGATGCAACCAAAGATGCATCTAAGTCAACTAGCATGGATCCACTAGCCTATGGAGGACCGATGACACGAGCAAGGAGTAAAAGGTTCAAGCAAGCCTTAAATTCTTACTTGGAGCATGTTTTGAAGATGGCTAATGATGGTGCTTTTAATGAAGATAACAACGCCTTGAAGATAGTGACATTAATTGCTATTAATGAAGCTTAAACTTCTGGTCATGGAACAAGGTCAAGGTCAAAGATCAGGGATCAAAGTCAACAGGCTTTCCTAGGGTTTCTAGAAGCATTGGGCCGCACATTAGGGTTTCTAGAAGTATTGGGCCGCACATTAGGGTTTCTAGAAGCATTGGAGGTCTCACTTAACCCTAGGGCAGCCACCACTTATGCTTAGAGAAGGAGGCAGCCGCACATTAGAAGTCTTTTAGGGTTTGATTCTTTATTGCTTATCTCTTAGTCCTTTTTAGGGTTAGAATCATTTCAAAACTCTATAAATAGAGCTATGTATTTCGGGCTAAAGGACATAAGATCAATATACATTTCTGAATGAAGTTTAATTTGAGTTGTTAACTCTTATTCCTTAAGGTGTTCCTTATTGAATTTCTTGAGATTAAATTAACTTGTTTGATTTAGTTTCACATCTACATGTTTGATCAATCAATTAACTTTTTATTAGTTTCTTGAGTTGTTTGAACATTCTTCATCTATTTATAACTAAAGGGCTTAGTAGTTCTATTGCTAAGTTTGTTAGTTCCATAATCAATTGCAAACTTTCAAGTTAGATCTTGGGGCGACAAATTCGAACTTATTGGTAAGGGTGCTTCCTCTTAAATAGGGAGAGCGTTTATCAGTTTGATTTTCTCACCATTACTTATCTTGGTGTTTGAACGTATCCGGTTCGAGTTCGTATCAGACTGCCTGCCATGGGTCGTATTTTGTGATGTGTCGCGGAGTCAGGAAAATAATGAAGTCTTGGGGACCCGAGTCCCATTAAAATGAAATGTTGATTATTTGAAGTGTTTTCTGGGAGGTCCTGGACTCGTTTTACGGGAGGTAAATATCCGTATTTTTAGGGGAGGTTCTGCCAGATGTTCGGTAGAATTCTTCCGAGTCGATATTTTTAGACAGTCAGTCCTAGGAATCTAGACCTAGGGTTAATTGTCAACTGTTTCAGCGTTATTGATTAATTGTTTTCCGTGGTTAGATAATCTGTCAGTTCAGCTCGCTCCACCTGAGGCATCGGAGCAGAGCTAGGAGGTCGTCATGCTGTGAGTTAAAGTCATATGTCTGCTTACATGTGTCATGCTAATATTTTATGCGATATTTCTGATTAAATGATTAATATTTTGATTATTTAGTTATATACTATTATATATGTTTCATTTTTTCGCATTATGATTTTATCAATTTTGTGTTGAGTCGGGATGGGGCGGCAGTAGAACCTATTATTTTGATGAGTGCACCAGTATAAATCCTAGAGTGATGGAAAAAGGGTAAATTGGTAAATTTAAAAAGGTAAGTTTAGGACTTGCCATGGTCAAGGATCGCTCTCTGGGCTTAGTAGAGTGTGTTGCCGGAGTAAAGGTCCCTGGTCGAGCTTCGCTCTCTCGGCGCCAGTCTTATTGGAGTAAGAGAGCCGAAAGGCTAAGAGTGTTAGTGATAATTAAGTGTCTGAACTGGATTTAAGGACCCTGGTCGAGCAAGAACATGAAGTGCAAGAAGAATACAAGCATTGATAATCAAAATCTCATAAACATGAAGTGCGATCCAACAAACAAAGGAACCCCAATGAGTTCAGCAGCTCTAACTACTCATGCTAACAAATAAAATAAAATAAAGAAAAAATGTAGAAGAGAAAATTGGAAAACATGTACACCCTTCTTCTTCAAATCAGATGAACAATCCTAAATCTCCAAATCTGAATAATGAACCTCGAATTGCCTCTTAAATGCCTTAAAATCCACTCTTGATCTTCAATGTGATGCTTGAACCACTGAAATCAGTCCTTCAGTATGCGAAATGGTCTCCCAAGGTCGAATGTCGAAGTTTGGAAAGACGTGGCTCGTGCACGTATGTGAAATCTAAAGTTAGAAAACCGAACCCCATAAAAGAAATCAGATTTGCCTATATAAATGTCTCAGCACGGCCGTGGTCAAGCCCGTGCTTACCAGTCCAGGCCGTGCTGGACCTCTGAGTTCCAAAAATAATCCTTTGCTCCCTGACCATGCCCTCGCTAGTGCTGAGCCACCATGGGCCATGTTGGAGATCGTGGTGGCCTCGAGAATTGTGCTGAAAGGCTATATTTGAGGATCAAAGGTCAATGGTTCAGCACGGCCAAAATAGAGGTCGTGCTCAACCTTGAAATGCTAGCCTTTGTTCAATTTTGATGGATTGCGGTCCATATTCGCACGTATCGCCCTCAAATACTGATAATGTCCATTAATGATCACCTAAAACATGAAAGGAACCAAAAGACAGGTGATTCTGGCATAAAACAAGATAACTATGCACAAAAATAAAAGTAATTGGGCATATAAACATGTGTAACACAATGCATATCAAATTATCCCATACTTAAGCTTTTGTTTGTCCTTAAGCAATCAATAACTCAATACATATACAAGCAACAATCACCCCTCAAAATTCATGCTAAAGTTCACAACCTAACCTTATTCAACATATAAAGAATGAAACTCAAGTAGTTAAACAAATCATATACCTTCAAAGAAGAACTATAATAATACCATCTTGATGTACAACTTATATAACAACTCAGCATTAAAGACTAGGAACCATTGTCTCACAGGGATCTCTGAAATCACTCACAGTGATTACAGGTAAACAAAAAGATTCCCTCAATGCAGCTGCACAAAACCTGTTTACCATAAGCTTGCTCATAAACCCCATCTTCGCTACTGTGAATAAATGAATACCAAAATCAGAGGGTCTTTACAAGGGTCGAAATATGGCTAAGGTAAAGGTAAGAATATTTGGATAGAAGAGTAAAGTATATTGAAAGTCATGTAATTATTTAGAATGAATGCTTCATGAGCTGAATGCCAAATCAACAAAAGTACTCACTAAGCCTTATTTGAAGTAGAGGATGCTCAAAAGAATAGAATTCAAAAGAGAAAAGAGCTAAGAAAGAAACATAATAAACAATTAATTAACTTTTTTTATCTTTTTTTTTCTTTTTCTTTATATATGCCACAGCAGCTGGGTGTTATTGTTCCTCTAACCGAAGTTGGGATGATTATGCCAACCTGGGTTGTTTGTGTTGCTGTAGGGATTATTCTGCTGTCTAGGTGCATTATCCATATAGTCTACCTATTCAAGGTCAGAAGAAATAATAGAAGATGGAGAAGGAGAAGAAGTGGAAGGTGAAGTAAAAATACCTCCCGCATTACAGTTTGCATTGTAGTGCGGGCCACCACAAAACTCACAGACAATCTGTGCTGCATAAACCGGCATCTGGAGCTGGTCTAATTTCTTGACCAAGAGCTCCACCTGAGCTGCCAAGGCTGCTGTAGAATCTAACTGGTTGACCACTCCCCGCTTAACTGGCCGACTCCTAGAGGATTGCCATTGGTAGTTGTTCATGGCCATCTCCTCTATCAGATTTTATGCCTGCTCTGGCATCTTACAGTTCAGGGCCCCACCTACTACAACATCTACCATCTGCCTAGTAGCAAGGTTCAAATCACTATAGAAAGTCTGAACCTGCATCTATACTGGTAATCCATGATGCGGGCAACATCGAAGCAAGTCCTTGTACCTCTCCCAGGCATCATACATGCTCTCATCTTCAAACTGCATAAAAGAAGATATATCATTTCTCAATTTAGCAGTTTTAGCCGGAGGGAAGTACTTATATAAGAAATTTTCAGCCAAAGAACTCCATGTCGTAATAGTGTTGGCTAGGAGTGACTGCAACCATCTCTTCGCTCGGTCCCTCAAAGAAAAAGGAAACAGCCTCAACTGAATAGCATCATCAGTCGTTCCATTTTTCTTGAAAAGGTATCACAGATCTTTAAGAAGTTGGCTATTTGAGCATTTGGCTCCTCACTTGGCAGTCCCCCAAATTGCACACTATTCTGGACCATTTGTATCACGTTCGGCTTTATCTCAAAGTTTTTGGGCTTGGGTGATTTTTATCGTTACATTTATTATGTCCCTGATGGATGCTAAAAAATCATTTTAGATATATGGTCAATGGTCACAATTAACTTTAGTTATTTAGACTTGTTTTGTGATTTCGTTAATAAAAGAATATTTTTGCCAGCATGCTTGATGTCCATGATCTATAATAATTACTAACATGGTTGTACTGGAATCTATTTAATAATGATATCAACTTATATGTTTATCCTTAGAGAAGATAGAGAAGTAGGCATAGTGATAAAGAGGAGAGATTAAAGAAAACAATGTCCAATTTAGGGTTTGAACTTTTTAAATTGATGTACTATGTAATGTTATTAATTTTTATTTTAGCAGGAAGATTGGGATCTTACAAAGCTAAGAGCTTGCTTTGGATTAGTCTGTCTTTCAATATAGACTACTCAGACGTTTATATTCTAATGTCATTTAGGTGGGACTTGGGATTTATTTTTGCAGTTACTTGGAGTTGGATTTATATACTACTGACTTATAACTTTGAGAATTACTAACCCATCTAAGTAAGTGAATATGATATTGATGAGCTATATATGCAGCTACAATCTAAGACAGTGAACCTATCGATGCGGAGTAGCACTAATAGTGAGTATCAAGGTCGTATTCTCGGGAAAGGGTGAGCCTAGAACTACTCCAGCATCTTATGTTATCTAACCTTAAATAATAGTGATGAAATTACTAATCTATGACTAGGTGCAAGCTAAATGATTAGCTAAATGCCTAGCAATCTGTAAAGGTTTAGTGAAACAATCAAGGAAAGAAAGCAAACCCAAGGGGAACCTAAGCTAGTTGGATTTTAGCAAAGGTAGAAATTAGATTGATTACCAATTGTGATTACCCGTGAGCGGATTCTAAATTGAATTCGAGTTCCCTCTCGAGAACACCAAATTCTTAAGCTTAAGAACCTAAACGATGGAATCTCTTTCTAATGATTGATTTTAGGTTAGCCTTAAGATTAATCCACTGCTATTAAGAGTTGTTAATTCTTAATCCGGCTAGTTAATTACCCTTATCTCTAAGTGATCATTAACTAGTTCTTACTATTCAAATTTGTAACTACTAAATGAATTTCTCAATTACATAAAGCAATCTGAACAACAAAATTCACAACGTCTCATGAATAATGTGATATCTTATTAATACTGAAAGCAAGAAGAATACAAGCATTGATAATCAAAATTTCATAAACGTGAAGTGCAATCCAACAAACAAAGGAACCCCAATGGGTTCAGCAGGTCTAGCTACTCATGCTAACGAATAAAATAAAATAAAGAACAATTGCATAAGAGAAAATTGGAAACATGTACACCCTTCTTCTTCAAATCAGATGAACTGTCCTAAATCTCCAACTCTGAATAATGAACCACGAATTGCCTCTTGAATGCCTCAAAATCCACTCTTGATCTTCAATGTGATGCTTGAACCACTGAAATCTGTGCTTCAATGTGCGAAATGGTCTCCTAAAGTCGAACGTCAAAGTCTGGAAAGAGGTGGCTCGCGTGCGTATTTGAGATCTAAGGTCAGAAAACCGAACCCCACAAAAGAAATCGAAATAGCCTATGTAAATGTCCCAGCATGGACGTGGTCAAGCCCGTGCTGGTCAGCATGGGCGGAGTCCAGGCCGTGTTGGACCTCCGAGTTCCAAAATTAATCCTTTCCTCCCTAACCGTGCCCTCGCCAGTGCTGAGCCACCACGGGTCGTGCCGGAGGCCATGGTGGCCTTGGAAACTATGTTGAAAGGCCATATTTGAGGATCAAAGGTCAATGGTTCAGCATGGCCAGAGTCCATGCCGTGCTCAACCTTGAAATGCTAGCCTTTGTTCAATTTTTATGGATCTGGTCCATCAATGATCACCTGAAACATGAAAGGAACCAAAACACAGGTGATTCTGGCATAAAACAAGATAAATATGCACAAACATACAAGTTATTTGGCAAATAAACATGCATAATACAATACATATCAGATATCATTGCACTTTGCTCCCATCCCACCCTTCGTCAAAAGAACAATCAAGTCCACTTTGCTCCAAAAGAAATTAGCACAAGCTTGAAGATTATTAGATATTGAATTAAATTTTTTAGAACCGTCCAAAATAGTTTCTCCATATATTTTTTATATATTTAAACTTAGAGCTATGATTTGGAAATTTATTGGGTTGGGGCTTTTAAAATGACATTGTTACAAATTGGTGACAATTTGAGTTGTATCAAAGGCTTATAAATGGCCTTCCCAATCCTGAGTTTATCAATAGCATTAAGAAATTTATTGATTTAGCATATGCGCATCCAGAATGGATGGACGAACTAAAAATAAAGTGTCCATGTCCATGCAATAAGTGTTAGAACTACATGGACCTAGATGGTGAGAAGGTGAAATTACATCTTTTAAGATATAGCTTGTTATCGGGATATTATATGTGGACAAGAGACGGGAAGATAGAGGTAAGGACCTGATAGGAATCACCAATTTAGCAACCATACACCCCAATAGCTAAAGAGCTATGATACATATGGAATGCAAATTAACACCCTCCAATAGTTTGAAACAGCCCTAGATCTTTCAAGATTGAAGTCAAAATTAACTATTCCAATCACTTTATCAATTGAATGGTGATAAAATAGTTAGAACAGCACTTTGATTTTCTCAACACGCCACAAACAAGAAAGTTTGATAAGTAAACAATGAAAAAAAATAAAGATTTTAGATTTTGAACGCCACAAGCAGAATAGCTTGATAAGTTCTATAGTTCATACAAGAACTAAAAACAAAACACTCATAAGTGCTCAAAATAACTTTTGTATATATCAATGGTGTCTTTACAAAGGATTCAAGCCTTCTTTATATAGGCAAAGGCTGAGAACAAAGAAGGTCATTAGCTAACACATGTGTAACTCCTACATTAAATGACAACTCCATAACTCCTAAAAAACAGCCCACTATTTTGCCTTAATAAAGGAGCACTTTTTTTAATCATTAAAGCTTATGTTTCCTTATCCTTTATCCTTTGTTATGCATACTTAATAAGATTAAAACCTAATTTTAACAAAACAGAAATATTCTTGGCCCATTGAACTTTTAACCTCCAAACTTATTCCATTGGGCTTTTATTCATCAACATGGACTTTGGCTTGCTTGAAGTATGTTGAACAGCTTTAAGTCTTCTTGCTTCCATGAAATTGGCTTGTTCAAGTCATGTATATTTTGTTTACACCAAATCTGATCTATAAAGGAGATTAAGGCCTCTTTCATCTTTTTAGTTCTAGCACGTGTGATTGCACCTTCGTACATGGTTAATGGATCCTCGACTTTCTTGTTCATGTCATCCTTGGCCAATTAATGATTAGTTTGTAGGTCCTCATCATTCCTCCTTTCCTCAACAGGATTCGCCCTCGAATATGCTCCTTCATCACTTGGTAACTCCAGCTTATATACATTGTCATTGATTCTTTGAAGGATTCGGAAAGGACCATCCCCTCTTGGCATTAGTTTAGACTTCCTTTGTCCTTTTAGATATTTCAGGGACTCATGGTTGGTGTGGATAATGAATTCCTTATAGCAGAGGTAGTGCTGCCATGTTTGCAAGACTCTTACCAACGCATAGAACTCCTTGTCATATGTAGGATAGTTTAAACTTGCTCCATTCAATTTCTCACTAAAGAATGCAATTGGCTTGCTTTCTTGCATTAAAACTCCACCGATACCTATGCCACTTGCATCACACTTGATTTTGTTGATGGCACGACAATTAACGCACATTCTCCAAGTTCCATCCTTTTTAGGCACTAGTAATACAGAAATAGCACATGGGATCATGCTTTCTCGAACATACCCTTTCTCCATAAGCTCACTCACTTGCTTTTGGATCTCCTTGGTTGCCTCCAGATTGCATCTATATGCAGGTCTATTTGGAATGCTTACACCTAGAATGAAGTCAATTTGATGTTTAATACCTCTTATTGGTGGCAAAACATTAGGTACATCTTCTGGAAATAGATCCTCATTTTCCTGCAAAAGTTCAACAACAACACTAGGCAAATTTTTTGTTACATCGTTAGAAATAATCAAAATATCCTTGCACAAGAGTACAAGTGCTTGCTGTCTCATTGTCAAAGCTTCCTTCACATCACTCATTTTTGCATACACACTCATTTTTCTTTCACTCAAATCTGACTTGTTTTCTCTCTCCTTGTGTTTCCCATTGCTTTCTTTTTTTCCACTTAGCTCTCCATTTTCTTTTCTCTCCCTTACTGGTTCCCTCCCCAAAGTTTTGCTCAATGAAGATGTGAACTCTTCATATTACTGTTTTATTCGCATTTGATCTTCAAAAATTGTCTTTGGTAGTAAAGGTCCAAGTTGAAACTTCTGCCCATTGATTGTCAAAGAGTAACAGTTCTTGAATCCATCATAGATCACCTTCCTATCGTATTGCCATGGTCTTCCCAATAGCATGTGACCAGCATACATAGGTACAACATCACACCATACCTCATCCTTATATCTACTAATAGAAAAAGAAACTAATACTTGCTGAGTCACCTTCACAACACCACTATCATTCAACCATTGCAATTTATAAGGTTTTGAGTGTTTAATAGTAGGTAATTTCAGTTTTTCCACTAGCAAAGTACTAGCAACATTAGTACAACTTCCACTATCAATAATCATATTACACAACTTATTAGCAATTAAACAATGAGCATGAAACAAATTTTTACGTTGTTCGCCAAACTCATCATTTTTACTTTGCAAACTAAGTGTGCGTTGTACAACCAAAGCCTCTCCCCTAGCATATTCAACATCACTAACATCTTCTAAAGGTGGTATTTCATCTCCATTTTCATTTTCACTTTCAGACTCAACATCCCCATCTCTCATTAACATTACCCTTTTGTTAGGATAGTCACGTGCCACATGACCAAATCCTAGACACTTAAAGCACTTAATTCCTCTGGTTTGATTTTCATCTTTACCCTTGCTGCCTATTTCATTCTTAGACTCTTCAAATTTAGGCTTAATAATGGGTCTATCATCCTTTGTACTCCATTTTGAATTCAATGGGTCTATCATCCTTTGTACTCCATTTTGAATTCCAAGAAGTAGAAGAATTCGAATAAGGTTTAGAATCATACTTACTTGTAACCTTCGTTTAAGCTGCTTTTCAATTTTCATGGCTATATTCACCATGTCTTCAATCTCCACATAGTGTTGTAATTTTACAAGGTCAGCTATGTTCTTATTTAATCCATTTAAGAAACGAGCCATGGTTGCCTCACAATCCTCCTCGATATTAGCCCTTATCATAGCTATTTCCATCTCTTTGTGATATGCTTCTACGCTCATAGATCCTTGTGTCAAAGTCTGTAATCGCTGGTGCAAATCCCTATAATAGTGGTTAGGGACAAATCTCTTTCTTATTATTCGTTTCATCTCCAGCCATGTCTCCACGGGTCTTTCACCATTTCGACGCCTGTCTTTACACAATTGATCCCACCAAACAATAGCATAATCACAAAATTCAACAGCAGCGAGTTTTACCTTTTTCTCATCAGAATAGTTATGGCATTCAAAGATCATCTCCACCTTTCTTTCCCACTCAAAATATGTATTTGGGTTGTTCTTCCCTTGAAAAGGAGGAATTTTCATTTTAATGCTGCCAATATTTCGATCCACATTATCAAATCACCCTCTCATATTTTGTCTTCTAAGATTAGCATCTAAACCACCAACGGTGGCTTGGTCATCATCTGTTTCCACTCCGCCATCATAAGCATCATGGGCAAAGGCTGGTTGTCTTCTTCTTTGTTGAGATCCATCTTGTAACTGGGCAAGTGTTATATCATGTCTTTCTAGATGTTCTCTGACATCTCCCATCATGGTAAACATTCGTTCAAATTGTTGCTGCATTGCTTTGATGACAGGATCATTTGATGAAGAACTTGTTTCTTTATCTTTGTTAGACATTGTTTTAATGAAAATCTGCAATAAAAATGGTAAAACAGCCTCACAAACTCCCTCACGTGTTTCACTCAATCAATGATTTCGCTACACTCGTGTTTCACACTTTAAATGGCTTTTCACAATACTGGTCTCACCTCTCTTGCTTTTTACCTCTCTTGTTTTGTTCTTTGGTTCTTAGATAAACTAAGGTACTCAAACCAAACAATTCAGATTGTAGCAATTCAATGGAGTGAAAATGGGCTGGTTTAAAAAAAAAAACAGGATATGCTAATTTTGTTTTTTTATACTCTTTTTTTTTTGTACTTGAAACAGTGCCAAATATAATGAATGAAGGGCAAGAGTCGAAATTGAAGGGAAAAGAAATATTAACTTTTTTTTTCTTCTAAAGTAATGGAAAGATAAATCAACAGCAAATTAAAGATACGCAAACCTCAAACTTGAAGCAAGCTCTGATACCAAATAATAGGAATCACCAATTTAGCAACTATACACCCCAATAGCTAAAGAGCTATAATACATATGGAATGCAAATTAACACCCTCCAATAGTTTGAAACAATCCTAGATCTTTCAAGATTGAAGTCAAAATTAACTATTCCAATCACTTTATCAATTGAATGGTGATAAAATAGTTAGAACAGCACTTTGATTTTCTCAACACGCCACAAACAAGAAAGTTTGATGAGTAAACAATGAAAAAAAACAAAGATTTTGGATTTTGAACGCCACAAGCAGAATAGCTTGATAAGTTCTATAGTTCATACAAGAACTAAAAACAAAACACACAAGTGCTCAAAATAACTTTTGTATATATCAATGGTGTCTTTATAAAGGATTCAAGCCTTCTTTATATAGGCAAAGGCTGAGAACAAAGAAGGTCATTAGCTAACACATGTGTAACTCCTACATTAAATGACAACTCCATAACTCCTAAAAAACAGCCCACTATTTTGCCTTAATAAAGGAGCACGTTTTTTTTTAACCTTAATAGCTTATGTTTCCTTATCCTTTATCCTTTGTTATGCATACTTAATAAGATTAAAACCTAATTTTAACAAAACAGAAATATTCTTGGCCCATTGAACTTTTAACCTCCAAACTTATTCCATTAGGCTTTTATTCATCAACATGGACTTTGGCTTGCTTGAAGTATGTTAAACAGCTTTAAGTCTTCTTGCTTCCATGAAATTGGCTTCTGATCTATGAAGGAGATTAAGGCCTCTTTCATCTTTTTAGTTCTAGCATGTGTGATTGGACCTTCGTACATGGTTAATGGATCCTCGACTTTCTGGTTCATGTCATCCTTGGCCAATTGATGATTAGTTTGTAGGTCCTCATCAGGACCACTGAAAGTCAATCATTTTTTTTAATTTGAAAAACCCATTGTGGGCGGCAGTTTCAGGCGTGCATCTAAGTGTCTTTAGCAACTACAACATTCCAAGGCTTTTCAACCTAATTGGGAACACGCTAACTAGTCATATAGACTAGCACAGAAATGGAGTCGCCACCTAGGTAATTCTTCAGGACACTTACTAATTTGAGTGGCGTAACGAGATTTCATAAGGAAGCTTTTCCATATCTAAGGATGGATCCGGAAGCCAACTTCTTTATTTGTGTATAGTCTTTAATTTTATTATTTTACAAGCATTCCATTACAACATGTGAGGTCCTCTTAGGTCTAGCCCATTTTATTAAACCTAACCCATATTTTGTTCATTAACCTATTTTACTAATTAATTATGTACATAGCTTTTCCTAGTCTAGCTTAATTACAAGCCTTTAAGCCTAGATAAACTACTTTTTTTATGCAAATGCTCAATTAGATAATCTTAAATCTAATATGACCTAATTAGCTAATTAAGTATGACAAAGTCCATTAGGTCTATATTGATTTTAGATTTAGCCTAAATTACCATTTGATTAACCTAATGGACTACAATTTTCATGTTGGGTCCAATTTTTTTACCTAGGGTATATGTGTTCAAATTTTAATTGGATATTACATTTATTTCTCATATATCAAGCATAAAGCAAGAAGTATAAGTGTAGAAAATTAAATATAACTATAACAACCTTTCCTACAACTAAAAAATGAAAGCAAAACACCTAAAAACTAAGTACATTACATAAAATCACCAAACATACATTAAAAATTCAAAAATTAGGCAAAAATGTGCACAGCCGATTGGTCCAGGGCATAGAGCTGACCGGCTCAACATAAAGTCGAATCGGTTTTACACTAAGTCGGTCGGCTCTGGGGACTTTGGATGGCCTTTCTGCGAATTTCTTTAACTTTTCACGCCTAGAAGCCAATTTTTACATTCATAAAGGATAGGAAACTCGATTTGATCATATAAAATTGAATTGAAAACATAAAAAAGTGGAATCAAACAATGAAAGCATAAAGAAACATGTAAATCCTAGAAATCAAAACTGATAGCAAGTAAAAATAACACTTTAAAGCAGATTCCCAAGTTTAATCATACAATCCTAGAAATCTAATTCAAATAAACATAAAAACCTTAATTATGTTTCCCTAATCATTAGATTAATCAGATTTAAACCCCAATAAAATCATACTATCATATGAAAACCCTACATGTTCTTATTATCATATTCAAAACCCAATAAGTCATAACATGTTAATTTACAAGAAAAATAACCTATTCTAACCACATAGATCATATGAAATTATAATAAAACATCTTAAATATGTTTCTAGATTCATAAATAAACATAAAAGAACCTGTAAGGCAAAAGGTGTTGATGATATGTATATAGAGGAACCCTCAGGTTTTTACTGCAGGTTACTGTTCTACAAGTCTCAAGAGACGAACGAAGCAATTGAATCAAAGATATTAAGAATCCAATGAGGCTTGAGATTTCAAAAAAAAAAGTTACTGTCGTTCTAAAAAGAGATTTCCTAATCTAGGGTTCTTTCTTAATGACTTCTAAGAAAAAGCTCTTTATGTTTAAGATGTAGGATTTTCTCTTAAAAGTCTCTATCTCTAGATTCTAACGATAAAAATTGCTAATGAAAATTATCTACTATTAAAAGTTGCTATTCCTAGACATATGACATATTATTCTATTTATAGAGTTAGGGTTTGGAAACCCTAAAAGTCAGAAAGACAAACTTTAGTTGTTTCAAAGATTTTCTCTTTATCGGTCAATAATATCCAATAGAATTTTTTTTAAGGATCTCAATAATTATCACAAGAATTTTCTAGACCGAGTCGGTGTTGAATTGCGTAAAATGGTGTTGAATTGCAAAAATAAGCCAATTGACACTAGACCGAGTTGGTTGACTCTACATAGAGCCGATTTGGCTGTACGCAGTACTAATTGGCTTTGAGGGCTAAAAAGTTTGGGAATTATGGCAGTTTAGTCCCTAAACTTGCTAAAACAACCATTTTACCCCTCAAAGTTAATATATTCTGAAAATTAATCTAAATTAATTCTAGAAAAGTGATATTAATTTATTCTCAGTCCTAAGTTAGATTCGCCTAGATCTTCTTTTAAAGAGATTCGATTCGGAACTATTATATGTCTAAGGTCTAATATTGGAATAAGTTTAGAGGTTTTTCTTGACTTTGTTCGTGTCAACAAATAATTTCAAAATGCCTTAACATTTTTAGAACAGATCCGGGTCAAATATGTAAAATACAAGTTTTCTAATCCTAATCCTCAGTCTACCGAAACTCGAGAATGGCAGTAACTTTCATCATAGGGTTTTTCGTGATTCCCTCAATATCTGTATCCGAAAAATGGGTGCTGACACCCACAATGCCGGATGAAAACTAGTACTAGAATTGGTGATGGATGCTGTTAGACCTTCATTCAATTTGAATTTTGATGAGCAAGAGATTCCTAATCCCGATAAGCAAAAGTTCTATGGCATGCTAAAGGCAATAGATAATCTGATGTGGCTTGGGTGTCATACCCATTCATAGTTATCTTTAGTCTTTAGAATGCTAAATATTAAGGCCGATTATCATTTGTTAGAGCGTGCTTTCGATGCAGTTGCTCAACTAATCAAAGCGATTGTGCCCAAAGACAACCTTGTCATTGAAAACTTTTATATTATGAAGCACTTAGTTTGTAGGTTGGCATTACTAGTAGAGAAGATACATTATTGTGTTTAATGGGTGCACTTGATTATGTGTAAGATTTATGGCCATCCACATTACAAAAGACGGCGTGCCATTGAAAGCAGTCAAAGAAGGAAAATAGATGTATCATTTAAAAAAATATTACTTCCCTTTAAGGCTTGACTTCTTAGATTATATGCTTTAAAAGTAACTGCTAATGAAATGAGGTGGCATGTAGAGCATGAGATCAAGGACAGTATAATGCAACATCCGTCAGATTGTATTGTTCGGAAGCATTTTAGGGATGTTCATCTTGATTTCTATTTCAAAATCAGAAATGCTCATCTCGACCATTGCATTGATGGATTGCAACCTTTTGGAAAGTTTGAGCAACAATACTCATGCTAGCCTGGTAGTGTATAGTTTACCCCCTAGATGTGTATGAAAGAGACATCGATGTTTTTAACAGTTCTTGTTTCAGGACCTTGGAATCCAAAATAAATGATAGATATGTATCTATAGACATTGATTAATGAATTGAAGTAGTTGTGGGAGTATGGGGTTCAAGCATTTGACATTTCTCGAAATCAAAACTTTTAATTACGAATAATCTTAATATGGACAATCAACGACTTCCCCGTGTATGCAATGTTGTCCAATTGGTCCACCGCTGGTCATTTGGCTTGTCCTTATTACATGGAGGACTATGATGCCTTTACCCTAAGTAAGAGTGGTAAATTATCATGGTTTGACAATCACAGGAAGTTATTAGATATCGATCATCCTTTTAGAAGGAATATGGATTTCAAAAACATCAAAATGTGAGAAAAGTTGCACTCCCAATTAGATTGGGAGAAGAAATTTTGGGTATGCTTGATAATATCATAATGGAAAAGGTAACAAAGTAGATGCTGATGCAATTAATGCTCCGCTAACTAAATCATAGGGTAGGAAAGAATGAAGCATCTTTTAGGATTTGCCCTATTGAAGCTCCAATCTAATTTGACACAACATTAATGTTATGCATATTGAGAAAACTTCTTTGACAATGTCTTTACCACAACGTTGAACATACCTGAAAAACAAATGACACTTTGAAGTCTAGGCAAGAGTTAAATGAGTATTATCATAGGTTATGGAAAATCCATCTTCACCAGAAGTCACATCAGCACAAACAAGCGGAAAACAGATCGGTGCTACATCTGTGGCCAAAGAGGGCAAGGCTCTCGCATGTAATTGATGATCCCCAGAAACTGTTGGATCTGTCACTTATCTTTCTCTTATCTTTCATGGCTTTCTAATTTCTCTCTATTCTTCTTCACACTTGATAAGGAACCTAAATTAGTTTTGCTCGAATGGCTAAAAAGGTTGAGATTCCCTAATGGGAATGTGTCAAATAAAGGAAGATGTATAGATATGAAACAGTTGAGGTTCTTTGGCATAAAAAGCCACAACTGCCATGTCTTCATGCAGAGGTTAATGATGATTGACTTCCATGAACTACTACTGGTGAATGTGTAGAAGGCTCTAACTAAGTTAAGCTTGTTTTTTAGAACTCTAATTGCAATAGAAGCTAAGATCCCAATTATCCTATGCAAGCTCGAGAGAGTTTTTCCTCCAAGTTTCTTTGACTCTATGGAACATCTTATGTTCATCTACCATACGAGACTCGTATTGTTGGACCTGTTCAGTTTCAGTGGATGTATCCATTCAAAAATTTAGAAAAATCTATCACTATATTCCTTTTAATATACTAACGTGTCCTTTCACTTGATATTGGCACAATAACTTTGTAGGGATCTTCCAAGAATAATGTGAGAAATAAAGCACAAGTGGAAAGCTCAATATGTAATGGTTATTCAGTAGAGGAGGCATCTACTTTTTGTTTGTACTACTTTGAGGATCATGTGCCAACTAAAGCAAGACCTGGGCCTCACAATTATGAAAGTTGGAGCAAAGATGATCCACCAATTTATGAAGGAGACCTTTCAATTTTCAAATATAGTAGCAAATCATTTGGTCGTCCAAGAATAAGACATATGACACCAGAAGAGTATAAGGTTGCTCAGTCATACATTTTGCTTAATTATGAAGAAGTAGATCCATTCGTGCGATTAGTTTTCTACTTTTATGTAAGATTTAATAATAGACATGCAAATTTTTTAATAACATCATCTAATAACACAGATATATTACGATAACAAAATCCAAGCATTATAGATGAACAAAATCCAGCATTATAGATGAACAAATGGATGAAAAACTTGAAGTGGACTTCCCTAAATGGTTCAAAGCATACATGAGTCTTCTTCCTATAGTAGTGTTTATCAATAATATGAATTTTTTATACATTCACTAAATGTAGTTGACTGTTTCAGGCACACGATCCATCAAGTAATATCCATAACAATTTCCTTAAGAATCTCACAAAAGGGCCTTTGACTACTGTTATAACATACCTCGAGTATTTTGTAAATGGTTATGAATTTCCCGTAGTGGGGCACGATTCAATGAGAGGTTCAATAAAAAATGGGGTATGCATCAAAGGCTAAAATTATAGTGTCTTGGAGAATGATTTCTATGGTTAGCTAATTGAGGTTGTCTAGATTGAATATCTTAATTAGCCAATTAAGAGAACAATGTTATTCAATTGTGATTGGTTTGATCCAATGGTTAATGTGGGTACAAAGGTACATGAGAAATATAAAATTGTTAAAATCAATCATAGAAGATGATTTGGAAAATACAAACCGTCTTTTCTTGCATCACAATTAACTCAAGTGTATTATTGCTCGTACCTGTCCACACAATGAGACAAAATTGATTGGTGGGCTATCTCAAAGATTAAACCTAGAAGAATTATTGATATCCTAGAAAGCTCTTCTCAAAATAAAGTTGCACTTGCACAACCCCCATTTTAGGATGAGCTTATCGAAATCCATGCTATTGAGATAGTAGAAGATGATCGAGTTATAATATTGGATGATCCGACAAGTGATTTAATTGATATTCTAGATGATGATGTTTCTTCAAAAGAAGAATCAAAACTACTATTAGAAACTCCCTCTGAATTAGAGGACAAATTAGATATTAATGATATAAATAACAATAATAGTGAATATAGGTACATATATGATGGTTATATGATTAAATGGATGTATTTTGGTTATCCTTGTAATTATGCGCTTTTATATAATTATTTCTTCATTCTATTTTATACTAATTTGCTTATAATCATAATGAACATTTTATTGTACAAGATGCCGCTTAGACAACATCGAGCAGATGGCATCTGGAGTAGTGGATAGGGTATAGGCTCAAGCAGGAGACCACCATCTACTGTTAGTTCGTCTACAATGCCTACTGATTCCACCACTCCATCCATATCCACATCCATAGCTCCATCCCCATCGATAGCTCAATCGTTATCTTTAGCTCCACCTCCATCGATAGCTCATCCCCCATCTTTAGCTCCACCCTCATCAATAGCACCATCCACATTTACAGCTCAATCCTCGAGTTCACCTCCATTCACTCAAGCACCATCGCCATGTACATTGGCACCTACTTAAGAACTGGTAATTCCATCTCTAGCTTTATACCCATCGCCATCACAACTGACTACACTTGTGATGCCAGGTGCTATATCAGGCTTGGGTAGCTGTAGCAGTGGTCGTAAGAGGATACATTCGGAGGATAGAAAGTAAGTAATGTTTTATGCTTTATAGTATGTTCATTAAGTTATTTTAAGTTTAACTATTGTTATGTGTGTTTAATGTAACAATCATACCACATGTTTGCTCGTATGTCTAATATATTTAAGAAGACCATCTGTCATAAGGGATATAGTGAAAGGCAGTGCCGCTAGTAGCTCGAAAGGGATACTGGACCAAGTTTTAGGTCAGTTCTATGATTGACATTTATGTATTTATTGACTTCGTCAATGTTAATATAATATTTTGTAAAGTGTTTTGTTGACTTGGGATGTGTTTTGTTGAGTTATGAAGTGTTTTGTTTGTTACAAGTAATTTGCTTAAACTATTTGAGATTTAGATAGTGTATATTATAAAAGAGACACTGTCGATTTTTTAAAGAAAATTATTTTATTTAATTTTGTCTATGTACATATGTTTGTAGAAATCTTATGAGTGAGAGGCCTACTCATGAGATAGTGAGGCTGACATGGGAGCAGTTGGCTGCGAGGAGATATATTAATATGATGCACAAGTGGAGGGGCAAAGGATGACCTTATATGTTCTAGAGGAGGTTTGGGATAGATGGCAGGCTAAGTGGTCTTAGAGTTCCTTTTGGGCAATTGATGCGAGAATCGAGGAACTGCTAGAGTGAGATAGGAGGCCTTGGATCGGGGCCGACATGGCACACTTACAACTTCATCTGTATTCAGGAGCATGGTAGAAGGATTGTAAGGCTGTTATGTATTAAATTTTTAAAAAAATTTAACAAATTATGGAAAATGCTAATTTATTTTTTTATTTTTTAGAAAGGGCTGAAGGTGCACCCCTAGGCAAGATCCGACCGTTCTATGGGACCTACATGATTAAAGGTGTTGATGGACAGAGGCGATATGTGGATGACCGCGCTATGCAAGTTGGAGTAAGTATGCAATAAATAAATCGATTTAATTAATTTAGAAACATAATTTATTTATATGTTTTATTTAAGTTATATATTATAACATATTTAATGACTATGCAAAAAAGCCTTGAGGAGCGCACAGCAGAGGCATCTCATGATGAAGTTGGTAATCCGATGACATTGTCCCAAGAGGAAGAGGAGAGAATTTTCTTAGAGACAGTTCACGCTTCATTATATAATAGATATGTATATGAAGGGGCAAGAATAACATATCTTCATATCACTATGATGCCTCGACCTCCATAACTGCCACCGGTGGAATTGATGAGCATCACTCTTGATAGCTTGAAGACACTACCTTGTAGCTAGCGCATCAGTTACATAATAGAGACGAGTAGATTTAGCTGTTGGAGATCACCGTGTGCTAGTTGGCTTAGGGGTTGACCTAGAGCACTCAACATTATGTCTCTGCCCCTTTACTAGACCCCTCCACTGAGGACTCGCAGCAAGATCCACCTTCTAGTAAGTTGTGATTTTATTAGCACTTTTCCTTTCTATTTTTAATACTCTTTGACTGTACATTAAATTTATGACCTAGGATTTTTTTTATTTTATCATATTTAGGATGTTTGCACTTAATATTTCAAAATTCTTAATTTAAATTATATTTCTCTTATGATCTGTTATTTTATAATTTAAGATTTTATTTTTCATTGTATATGATTTTAAAATATATAATTTAAATGACATAGTATTAGTAAGCCTAAATTATATTAAAAATATAAAAATTAATATAAAAAAATATAAATTTAGCTACCACATGCTAAGTAGTCTCTGACGTGGTAGCTAACAGAGACCACCTGGCAACCACAACTAATTGAAAGATAAAATTAGAGACCATCTAGTCAGCGACCACTTCTAAGTGGTTTTTAAACTAGCTACCCTTTAGCAACTACAGCATGTGGTCTCTCAATTAGCTACCACACCATTGTGGTTGCTAAGTAGTAGCTCAGTGGTCTCTAGGTGGTGTCCTATGTCAGTAAATTAGCAACCAACATGAGATCAGATAAAGACCATGCTTGGGGCAGCTAAATAGAGACCATATGGCATGGTCACTATTTTTATAGACCATGTGTATTTGTGGTATCTATTTTTATTAGCGACCACAAAATATGGTCTTTAAGTAGTCGCTATCGGTCTAGCGACCATCTAAAGACCATATCTGGTAGTCTCTAGACGACTATTTTTTATAGTGCTCACAACAACAAAGGCATACATAGTTGAAGAATTTGAATATAATATGACAGAGCATGATAAAATAGACAAACACCTTCAACCATATTATGGATAACGGTTTCGAGCAAACATCCAAGTGTCTTTAGCGATAACGACACTACAAGGTGTGGGCAGTGGTTTTGGGGGTGCGCCCAAGTGTCTTAGTGACTACGATACTGCAAGACTTTTCAACCTAATTGGAAACATATTATCTAGTCACAGAAACTAGTGCAGAGAAAAGGAGTCGCCACCTAGACAAGTTCACTAGGACACTTTTACTTTTTATGTGTCATAACTAGATTCCATAAGGAAGCTTCGCCACATTCAGAGATAGATTCAGAAACTTCCTTATTTGTGTATCCTTACCTTTAATTTTATTAGTAATACTTTATTAGTTTTCTATACATAAAGCAAAACAACATGTTAGGTCCACCTAATTCTAGCCCATTTTATTAAGTCTGGCTCAATCCCCATTTTATGGGGGGATTTTTTTTAGAAATACCCTAAAAAGTCTAAAAATATTACTTTTACTGTTAAAATTTTTTTCTTTCAAAATTACTGTAAATTGCAATTTATTTCAAAAATACGGTGGTATATGTTAGGTATATTTTTTTACAAAATAGTATATGTCATTAACAATTTGGTATATGTTTTCATAATTTTTAAGTTATTCAGTTTTTTGGTATATATTTAGTATATGTTTGGTATATGTTTAGTATTCATTCGATAATATTAATTTGGTATACAAAATTAGTATCTAAACTATTTTTTAATATCCATTTCATGTAATTTAGTATATATTTTATATATAATGGGTATATATTTAGTATATAACTAGTATTTGAAATTATTTTTTGGCATCCATTTCAAATATTTGAGTTTATGTTTAGTATGTATTAAGTATACAATAAATATATAACTACAATATGAAACTGATATCTGAATTTAACTTTTAAAATTTATTTTAGATTTTTAACATCAATTTCACATACCTTGATATTTATTTAGTATTAGTAGACATAAGTTATATAACTAATATTTGAAATTAGTAATACATTTATTTGTATCCGAATTTATTAATTGTTTTAATATATTTATTTGTGTGTTAATCTATTTTCATGAACTTAATTTATTGTATTTGTTTCATATTATTTAGTATAGTTTAATTAATAAATATTATTATAGTGTATTTAAAAAAATATATATATTTTAAACAAAAAATAGAGATGTAAATATTTGCAAATAGCTCCATAGACACATAAACTACCCATTATATTGTACAAAGTCTTATTGGAACTACCCATCAACAACCTATGTCTTAGCATAAACCACGCCACTTTACTTGTTAGTTTGTCCTTGAATGTATCCTCAAGAACATAGTAAAAGTTATAGCCACCACTTGCTTTTAGGCAATCCTCATCAAACTTGGTTTGCATTGTAGCTTTTCTGTAGTGAAATGGAGAATTTTTTTCTTTAAGTGGCTCCATTGGTACATTAATATAACATTCAAACTGTCAAACTAGTGATTTAGCAATACTTCTGTAAGTTGCTATATTATTGTACTCACAACCATTTACACTAATTGCATTGACATGCCCATGCTATATTGACATGCCCAATAAAATGGAATGGTTATACTGAGGAATGGAGTAGACTGATTTATTTTCTATGAAAGTTGTGCTGGCTCATGGAGACCTTCTCAAGCTGACAACAAGTTTTTTTTTTTCACTTCTTTGACAATGTTATCATCCTATGCAAATCTTAAGAATGTCCTCATAATAATGCAATGATTGAAAGGGTCCATCTCTTCGGACAATGTTGGACACAACAGGAGCTGTCATTGAAATTCTTGTCTAATTCATATTAGCACCTTGAATGAACTGGAAAAACTTGTGAAAGCCATCTAAAGTAACTTTTTGAAAGAGATTTCAGCGATCTAAGCAGCCATACATGAAAAGTCATATTATAATTGACTTTAAAATCTGATTTTCTGTGTATTACCTAATATTGGGTTTTCAATCCCTTGGCTTTCCACCACAAAACATAGCATTATAGTGAAATAGAAAGTACACAAGAGGATTTGTATTCCCTTTAGATGCTTATGAAAACACCATGTTTTTCAATGCCAAACTTGAAATGCTTATAGACAGCTATCATTTGATTCCTTTGCTCAAACGGTGCAAGGTCTCCGGTCAATGCTAATAACAAAGTCGGCACCGACTTCTCTTCTCCAGCAATGACAGCTAAAATTCAAAATAATAGCTCTAAAAGGACTTCGTCGTCATTATTTTGGTGGTTATTAGCTTAAGTGCCTTGTCACATTGCTTATTCTCATATATTTTAATCTTAACAAACAAATTGATGCTTGAACTAATATTTTCTTGACTTTCATTAGTGTAACAAAAGTTAAATTCAAATTGCGACCGCACCACAAGGGCGCGCCCGTAAAAATCAACATTTTGGTGGTAGCAACTTCTAGCCTACAATTGCTCAAAATCACGACCGCACTATGTAGGGCATGACTGCGAAAATTGAAGGTTTGAAGGCAGAAGTCTCTGGTCCTCAAACTCTTAAAATCGTGACCACACCTTGGAAGAACGCAAACACGAAAGTTGAAGACCAAAGTAACCGTTAGAAACCGCCAATAATCATATCAGAAAACCACCAATGCCATGCCACAACGTCAGATAGACGTTGGAGGTATTTCAAGAATCACAACCACGATTTACATTTTGATAAGTGCATTTAATGCAATGTCTTAAAATAGAAATTAGTGGATCTTTTGAATTAAGTGAGTAACAACTCTTTGGAATTTTTAAACTATAAAAATCACACTAAATGGTCATTTATAGTTAATCAACAACCTCCAAAAGTTTCAATTATTGTAAGCCAATTAATATTTCTCTTTATTGGTTATTGAAAAAGCTTGTATGCTCTAGTGAGGTTTGAGTGTAAGCCAAAAATACTTGTGTAACACCCAAACTCAAAACATCCAATTGTATAGCAATATATAAAATTAACTTTATAAAAATAATTTATTTTTTTTACAATATACATTAATACAATTTAAGTGGCATAACACACTTAATACACATAAGGAATACTTATACATTAGTTTAATTCACTCAACTACCCAAAATGCCGCAATGCTTGAGATAACTCCTCTGGCCCACTTGACAATGTTGACTGATGCAAAGAGAACAATGCACAACTAAGGCTATCTACAACTGCGCTAATCTAAAAAAATTGCTAAGAAATGAGCTGGCGACTCAATAAGCATTTAATTTACTAAACTATAGTATACTAGGCAGAAGTTATCAAGTCTTTATCAAACACAGAAAATTATACAAACACTTTATGACAATCACAAAATCAACCATTTGAACTATTCCCATAAACAAATAAATTTATCACACATAATCACATATAGTCACAAATAATCTCAAACTCAATCAAGTCAAATAATTCAATTCCACATTATTCCATCAAATTAGGATTAGATGACTCATCCTCACATTTCCTCACGTTTTTCATATTTCAGTGACCACTTGACAAGACTATCTGCCCGGCTCAGTCTTGCTAGCTCACAAACTCGGGTAGCTATCCATCCGGCTTAGCTTTCCTGATCACACAATATCAATTCAAGAGCATCAATCCTCAATCACAATCAATTCACTTCACAACACACCACAATCAATTCACAATTCACAAATATCATCAAATTCAATCTCACTAATATCAACTTGTTCATCAACTCACAACAAGCCAAGAACATAACCAATACCAACTCGGTCAACTAAGAGATTATCAAGTAATCAAACATAGCAATTTCTACTCAATATTCTCAAAGTTTAGTCTATTAAATACTTACCAAAATTTATAGGATAACAAAGTAATCCTCTTCTTTTTCTCTTACCACTTCCTTGCCTTTGGACGAACCTATTCACATATTCAATATAAATACAATTCAATCACAAGGCATAAATATACATATCTTTAATATCCATTAAATATCACATTTCAACAAAATAAAATCTATTCTTGATTTTAATATGATGCATGAGATGAATGATAATAAATCAATATATTTGTTGATGTAGACAGCTTGTAGGTACTGATTTAGAAATTACACCAAATATTATGTACAATTAATAAAAATCCCATCTTTTTCAGAATTAAACTTCCATTTTTATAGAAAGCGTAGTAGAAAGAATCAACTTCAAAATCATTTATATAAAAATAGTTATGGTAATTTCAATTCAGTTGCTCCAATTTTCATTTAAAAAGAACAGTAAAAAGTTTCCTATTAAATGACCAGTCAAATGAATAAATTTTTTGATGAAACTCTACAGATGTAAAGTTAACATCCTAAAGTTTTTATAGAACTAATTTTACTCGAATTGGACTTCTCTAGCTCAAGTTGTGAAATACAGAAATAGTAACAAATTTCTGAATCCTAAGTCTGATTTTTGCTTAAAATAGTTTCGAGCAGGCTATATTCAGCTCAATATATCTCACGATATACTCAACCAAAAATTTTGAAATTTCACAGAAATATACTAGACAGATAGATGAACAATTTTCATATTCATTCTTTGTCTGTTTTAGCCTCTAAATGCCCCAAAACCTCAGCACAAAAACCAGGTAACCTGCTGAACCACAAACAAAGCAGTAGCAATTTGTGACTTTATAAGTTCATACTCACTCAACGTTTTGTAAAAACCATTTTACAGATAGAATTTTAAGACATACATCTACAAGTTTCATGTTTTAAGATTTTCGAAATTAAGCCTTTAAAATTATGAAAATGGAGCTGCAAATTCTGCCTAGAAATTCAGCTTCAAGATAACCAACAATCACATGTTCATCTTTGACTATAATAATTCCTAAATACTAAATTACTAATATTCTTCAACAATCAATTCAATCTTGCAGAGATATAAAAGGATTTAATTGACTCACCTTAGTTTTCTTTAGTTATGAAGAGTTCAAACCTTCAATCTCATGAGAAGAAGTAACCTACTACTTAATTGCTAATTCAAGTTTGTGAAATTTTTTTGTAAGAAAATGGATTAAATTAGGAGAAGAGAAGTTGTGAAGGAGAGAAATTGGCTACAGGAGGATGAAGAAGTGAAACCTAGTTCTTATAAATATCATCTAATATTTTATTAATATTTTTAAGAAAAATTTATAATTTACTCCTTATTCTTTCTAACTTGACAATTTAATCCAAAACCATTTCTAATATCAATATTTGACTAAATAATAATTTATCATTATTTTTTTACCACATAATATAATTAGATGTGCTACACATAATAATGATGCAAATGACATGTTTAATGACATGCTAATGAATATTAATTATTAATTGAAAAAATTCAGTTGTGACAACTTGGGTCAAGGTTTAAGGGTTAGCCCAGGATAACTCCTGTAAAGGTTGTGTGTGAGCCTAAGAAACACAAGATTGTAAGGTTTAGTGTGAGCCCTAAACACTAAGTTGAGAATGAGCTTGAAAAACTCCAAGTATAAAGATTCTAGTATAGTGAATACCCAATTGTGAATAGGAGAGTAGATGTAAGGTTTGTTCACACCCGAATCATTATAATTCTTTATGTGTCTTTCATCTTGCTCTTTACTTATTCTTTCTTAACACAAAAATTTTACCATCCTTTCCTGATATACCAATTCAGTCCCCCTTCTTGGTTCATAAGGTCAAATAGTTATCTTATGTATAATTTCACAAAATACTTTCTAAATCCTTTTGTTGTTTTGCTTCTCTATGAAGACTATATTGTTTCCTTTTCTTTTCCCTTCACTTCTTTCCCTTGCACTTTTTTGTTTGTTGTTGATATGATTCTCTTCGAGTGACAATATAAAAGAAATAAGAAAGATAAAGAAAGTAAAAATAAAAAAGAAATACCATACAAATGTATGAAAATAAAAAGTACAGTATAAATGATATTATTTTAAAAAATAGTATTTATGTAATTTCTTCTTATATTGATTAATCTACTTAACTACTCGATTATTTAAGAAGCCAATTTAGTCTAGCCCAATTACATGTTATTTCCTAATTTACCAACCATTAATTTTAAATGGGCTATATTGTACATGCCAAGCCTGTTTAATGACCTGAGTCTAAATGGTTTAGTTTTTACTTATTTAGCATAACAAAACCCACCTAAGTCTAATTGATTTTATTATTAAGCCCAGTTACAATCTTATTAATGTAATGGACTGTAAATTTCATGCCAAAATCTATATTAAAAGCCTTAAATCAAACATGTATTTCTCATCATAGATTAGAATAAAACACAACAAAATAAATAAAATAGGAAAATTATGAAGCTATTATGACTCTCCTTCAACTAAATAACTCAAAATTATTGAAAACATGCAATAATAGTCGAAAATCATCATAAAATCCTAAAAAGTCAACAAAATAGGTGTCTAAGGGACAAATAGCCTATTGGATGTGTCATAGAGCTAGTCAGCTTTACGCGCAACCGATCGGCTTTAGGGAGGTTCCTAGGCCAGATTTGACACCAAATGCTCCAAACTCTAGGATACCTGCACAAAAGCATAAAAATATTATTAACATACGTAGAAAGCACATCAAAATGCATAATTGACCTAGTTTTTAAGACAAAATGACATAATTGGTCTTAAAATAAACTTACAATGAATGAACTTAACCAAACATGGCAACTATATCCAAAATAGATGAAAGAGCAACAATTTGACACCTAAATCATGCAATTCTAATAGAAAAACACATCAAAACCTATATCTATTATGCAAACTCATAAAGTTATCAAATTTAAAACCCTAATATGTTCTAATGAGAATGATATTAGTTAATGGATTTAAAATCCTAACATATTGTTCTAATGAAACTAACATAAGTAAGTTATCAAAAATAAACATGGCATGCCTAGGTTTAGTCATGCATTTACAATCAACAAATGGCATTTACCACATAAATCTTAGGCATGTTACTATATTCACAAAGAAAAGCATTAAAAAGAGAAAAATAATAAAATGATGGAATGAGTTTAGAAACTCATAAGTTGTCACTGTATTTTGCAAATCCTCGAGTCTTAGGAGTAGAGGAGGAGGTCGATTCAAAGATCGGGTAGATACCTATATTATTTCAGGATTGGTGTTTGGTTTTTAGAAATCGCATGACTTCAGTTTACTAGTCATTCCATGCTTAGAGTTGCTAACCCTTGGCCTACGGTTTCCTTTTATATTTATAGAAAATAAAAATGGAAACCCTAAATTCCAAGATATATATCTCCTTTAATTATTGATTATCACAAATAATTATTAAATGATAATTATTGATAAAAGTTAATTTAATCATAAAAAATATTTAAAATTTGAATGGTTATCAATAAAAACATTATAGAAGACATATTTTACCTATTATTGACGTTTAAAGTGAGAAAATACTCAAAATAACATTAAAACCTGAGTTTCGAGCAAATTGGAACTGTGTATAGCTGGTCGGCTTTATATACAGTCGATCAGCTGTATGCAGAGCCGATTGGCTCTAGGTTGGCAGTTTTTATAGGTTTTTATAATTTAGTCCCTGGATTTTTCAATTAGTTCAATTTCATCCTGAAAACTTAAACTTTTCTGTCAATTTAGTCTGATTTGATTTGAAAAAAAGAAAGATATTTTGTAATATCCGAAATTTTCCTTTAATAATGATAATATTAATAATAATTAATAAATAAATTTTTATTTAAATTAATTTTTTTATTTTTATTTGGTTTAAATTGGAGTGATTTAAATGGAAATTTTAATGCTAGACAAATAAAGGAGTTATTTTCTATATCTTATTAGTTTGATTTTTAAAAAATTAATTAAGTAAATTCTTTGAGAAATAAATTATATTTTTGGTTATTTAAATTTTTTTTCCCAAATGAAATATATAAATTAAATTTTGAATTTGAGAGTTATGGAAGAATTTGTAAATGATGTTTTGAAAAAGAATTATTGGGGAAAAAGAGCATTTTAATTAGCTAATGGTGTTAAATTTTAATTTGAAAATATTTAGCAAATTGATTAATTAAATTAATTGTGTTAGGACTAAACTGGAAGGTTATTTTGGAATAAGGATTAAAAGTATAATTTTATTAATATGGGTTCTGAATGAAAATTTGTATGGTTGGTATTTTTGTAATTAAATATGTCGGCAAAGGGTTTTTGGTAATTTTACATTTAAAACCAAGGGTAAATATGTAATTGTATATTTCCAATAATTCTAATTTGGCCCAAATTAAATAGTTAGGGGCTTAATTGAAAAGCTAAAGAAAAGTCTAAGGGTTAATCAGAAATTTTACAAGACGAAATTGTCGTAATTAAAAAGTTGAAGGACCAAATGGTAAGGAAGAAAAGTGCAGGGACCAAAAGTCAATATAGAGGGAAAATGAAAAGAAGAGAAGAAGGAGGAGAAGGAAGACGTCAAGGGGAAGAGAGAAGGAGGAGGACCGGCAGGTCGACTGGCAGTGGCGGCGGCTGAAAGCAGCGATGGCGATGGTGAGCGAAGAAAGCTGTAGTGGCTTCCAGACGCCATTCCGGGCATTTTCAGCGACTTTAGCGGCCGAGTCACGTGGTGATCGACTCCCTTCAGTTTGGGCTTCTTTTTGGTGGTGGCGGCATCGACTTTGGTGGCAGGAGGAGGGAGTTCCGGTGAAGTGTTAGCAGCCGCATTTTTGACGTTTTCGATGAGTTCCGGCGAGTGATGGACGATCAGAGGGCATATCCGGACTCTCCTTAGCTCAAGCTTCCCAATGGCACCGGTTTCGTGGCGATCGGACTCCGTTTGAAAATCAACTGTCGAGATCGTCCGTAAATCTTTACGGATGATTCGGGATCGGATCAGAAGATTGGAAGCGGGATCATCATCAGCGCGTTGTTTCGAGTCTGTTGGTGTGTTCGGATCGTCGATCGGACTCCGACAGTTGGAGGCAAGTCGACCGAGCAATCAAGCGTATCGATAATTCTCTAGCCCGTTGATTTTAGAATTCATTGGTAAAATTTATATATTTATTGAATTGTATTGAGCATTAGAAAATTTTGTGAGTAAAAATAATTGTTTGTCGGATTGTCTGCCTTAGGTCGTGATTTGTGATGTGTGGCGGAGTCGGAAAAATTAGTAAAGTCTTGGGGACTCGACTCCCGTTAAAATAAATTGTTGAATATTTAAAGTATTTTCTGGCAGGTCTTGGACCCGTTTTACGGGGGGAAATATTCGTATTTTAGGGAGGTTCTGCTGAATTTTTTATAGAATTTACCCGAGTCGAGATTTTTAGACAGTCAGTCCTAGGAATCTAGACCAGGGTTAATTGTCAAATGTTTCAACGTTATTGATTAATTATTTTCCGTGACTAGATAATCCGTCAGTTCGACTCGCTCCACCCGAGGCATCGGAGTAGAGCTAGGAGGTTGTCAAAGCAGTGAATTAAAATTATATGTCCGTTTATATGTGTTATGCTGAGATTTTTCGAAATAATTCATGATTTAATATTTTAATAAGTTATTTTAATAGCTATTTACATAAGTTTTATTTTCTGCATTATGATTTTATTGTTTCGTGTTGATTCGGGATGGGATGGTTGTAGAATATGAGACTGATAATAAAAGGGCAAAAAGGGTAAACTTAAAAAGGTAAATTTAGGACTTGCCCTGGTCGAGCGTCGCTCTCTGGGCTTTGTAGAGTGTGTTTTCCGGAGTAAAGGTCCATGGTCGAGCATTGCTCTCTAGGCGCCGGCTTATTTGGAAACTTAAGCGACCGGACTGGATTTAAGGTCCCTGGTAGAGCTTCGCTCTCTAGGCGCCAGTCTTATTGGAGTAAGAGAGCCGAAAGGCTAAGAGTGTTAGTGATAAGTATGTGGCTAAACTGGATTTAAGGACCCTGGTCGAGCTTCGCTCTCTAGGCGCGAGTTTTGTTAGAATGAGAGAGTCGAGATGTTAATGTTGAGATTAGGGTTTTGCTGAGGTACTCCATCCTATAGTATGTGGAAGTTATTTTTATTTAAGCATGGCATGACACGTTTATTTTTGCATGACTTAATATTTATTTCAAATTAAATAAATGTGTTATTGAAGTATTTGTAATTATTTTTTTTATATATGATTTTAACTCGTTCTCGAGACTGATAGTCTCGATTTTACTATTTTTCAGATCTGTGATTGTTAGTCTTCCCACGGCTCTTATCTAGCAACCTGACTTCTTCATCATCGGGTGATGCAATTGATTTGGTATGTTTAACTTGTAAATCTTAGATTCTCTGCAGTAGAAATAATAGACTTATCAGTTGTAATTTTATGTAGTTTCGGGTCTTTCCTAATTATACTGGCAGACCAAATTTAATATGTAGAATTTGATGGTTAAGATAAATTGTGAATCAGTGCTTTGGACTGAGTCCAAATTTCAAGTTGTTTGAGTTAGTAAGCGGTCAGGCTTACTACGGGATTCGGTGGCCTTACGCCTACTCATTCCCTTGTGTCGGTCACGGGCCCATAGATCGGGTCGTGACGTATTTGGCTCAATTACTTATAACTCTAATTGGGACTTCCCCATTCCTTAACTCCACGAGACCCGAGAGAAGCATCAGCTTTCACCATTGGGTAATCCGATTCGATATCTTTGCACTTAGCAAAAAGAAGAATGTAAGACTACTCTTTACTATAGTAGATAAGGACAGGGTAGAAAGTGTCTCTTGGTTTGCTAGTCCAATACTAGTAGGGAAATGGGAAAGCATGAACAATTGAGTGGTTTTTTTTCCACCAAGCTTTCTTTTAAAGTAGATGAACCGTCGGCACTTGTTGTTGGTTATGAGTAACAACTTCAATGTTGTCACAACATGAACTAGAAACTTCGACGATCTCCCGTCACTATCAAGCCATCCATTTTGAGTTACTTTCCACCATATGAAATAAAAAAGTTGAGATTTTCTGCTTCGGGATAAAATTAGTGATTTTCCTATTTTAGGGACCAAACTAGTTAAACTCTCACTTTTGAGATATACAATAATGGATTTCCAACTTTATGATGTAATTCGACTATTTTTGACTTCTAAGGACTAAACTAGTAGTTTTCCAACTAGGGACCAAAGTGTAATTTATCGGTCAAGGACCAAAACGGCAATTTGCCTCTTTTAAGACATATATCTATCTTTTTCCTTTCAATTTCTCATTTTACCCATTTTCTCCTAACTCTCTCTACTCTTTTTTTTATTATTTCTCTCAATATTCAACCAAATTCGCTCAAATTTGACTTGAAATGGCGAGTCCCTCTTCAAGATCAACGAGCCGCACTCCAGTCGGACCAATTTAGGACTTCTCATTGCCAATTTCATGCCAAAATGATATAGAGTTAGTGAATGGGGAGGAAATCCCTTCTTGGCCAAATTGAGCAGGCATCGGGTTTTTTCGGCCATTGATGAGGTACTTTTCCTTGTTATTTTCACCTACCTGTCATGTATACAGTCGAAAAATGTCTAATTTGTCAAAAGTTTACGAAAAATAAAAAAAATGGATTGCCCTAGCATGAACAGCTGATCGGCTCTACACAACCCAAATCAGCCCTGCCCAAGCTGAAATAGCTTCACGCACACTGATTCACTAAAAAACTTGAAAATTCTAATGTCCACACCCAATGTTTGATTTTAGTGCATGTATATGTGTACTCAAACATGTTTTTGTGCTTTGAGACTGATACCATATCGATTCAGTTCGCTAGCAACTTCTATGGGGGCTTAATCATAATGTGTGGTAATGGCAAATAAAATCCTATTGGATTTAAACATGGCTACGTGATATGCATTGTATTACACATGTTTATATGCCCAGTTACATCTATTTTTGTGCATAGTTATCTTGTTTTATGCCAGAATCACTAGTGTCTTGGTTCCTTTCATGTTTCAAGTGATCATTGATGGTTTGTGCATAGTTATCCTGTTTTATGCCAGAATCACTTGTGTCTTGGTTCTTTTCATGTTTCAAGTGATCATTAATGGACATTATTAGTATTTGAGGGCGATACATGTGAAAACGGACCAGAATCCATCAAAATTGAACAAAGACTAGCATTTCAAGGTTGAGCAGGGCCTGGACTCTAGCGGTGCTGAACCATTGACCTTTGATCCTCAAATATGGCCTTTTGGCACAGTTTCTGAGGCCACAACGGTCTCTAGTACGGCCCGTGGTGGCTCAGCACCGTCGAGGGCACAGTCAGGGAGCAAAGGATTATTTTTGAAACTCGGAGGTCTAGCACTGGACTTCGCCCGTGCTGACCAGCACGGGCTTGACCATGGCCATGCTAAGACATTTATATAGGCAAATTCAATTTCTTTTATGGGGTTCAGTTTTCTAACTTCAGATCTCACAAACGTGCGCGAGCCACCTCTTTCCAGACTTCAACGTTCGACTTTGTGGGACCATTTCGCATACTGAAGGATGAATTTCAGTGGTTCAAGCATCACATTTAAGATCAAGAGTGGATTTTGAGGCATTCAAGAGGCAATTTGAGGTTTATTATTCAAATTTGGAGATTTAGGATTGTTCATCTGATTTGAAAAAGAAGGGTGTATATGTTTCCAATTTTCTCTTCTGCATTTATTCTTTATTTTTTTATTCATTACCTGAGTAGCTAGAGCTGCTGAACCCATTAGAGTTCCTTTGTTTGTTGGATTGCACTTCATGTTTATGAGATTTTGATTATCAATGCTTGTATTCTTCTTGCTTTCAGTATTAATAAGATATCGCATTATTCATGAGACGTTGTGAATTGTGTTGTTCAAATTACTTTCTGCAATTGAGAAATTCATTTAGTAGTTAGAAATTTGAATAGCAAGAACTGGTTAATGATCACTTAGAGATAAGGATAATTAACTAGCCGGATTAAGAATTAACAACTCTTGATAGCAGTGGATTAATCTTAAAGCTAACCTAAAATCAATCGTTAGGAAGAGATTTTGTTGTTTAGGTTCTTAGGCTTAGGAATTCGGTGTTCTCGAGAGGGAACTCGAATTCAATTTAGAATCTACTCACGGGTAATCACAATTAGTAATCAATCTAATTTCTACCTTTGCTAAAATCCAACTAGCTTAGGTCCCTCTTGGGTTTGCTTTCTTTTCTTGATTGTTTCACAAAACCTTTGCAGATTGCTTGGCATTTAGCTAATCATTTAGCTTGCACCTAGTCATAGATTAGTAACTTCGTCACTATTATTTAAGGTTAGATAACATAAGATACTGGAGTAGTTCTAGGCTCACCCTTTCCCGAGAATACGACCTTGATACTCGCCATTAGTGCTAGTGTGCATCGATAGGTTCACTGCCTTAGATTGTAGCTGCATAAATAGCTCATCAAGTTTTGGCACTGTTGTTGGGAATTGCTTTGTGTGAACTAGAGTGAATTTGTGTTTGTGTTACTCTAGCCATTTTTGTTTTCTGTCTTTTGATTCTTTATTCTTCTACTCATTTATGTGTTTTTAGGTTGCTGCCTTTTAACTTCAGGTAGTTTATGACTAGGATCTCTAATCCTACCACTGTAGATCCTCTTGCTGAACTAGAGCGATCCTTTTGTCTTATGAGGAAGCGTATGCAAGAAGAAGAGGAAGCGCGAATAGAGATTGAAGCCCCTGCAAATAGACCAGTAGAGATGGGAGACAACAACAATAACTAGACTACGGATGAAAATAGGACAATATACGAGTTTGCTAGACCTTCTCTTGCAAGGACATAGATGAGTATAGTGTGACCACCTGCGACAGCCAATAACTTTGAGTTAAAGCCGAACGTGATACAAATGGTCTAGAATAGTGTGCAATCTGGGGGACTATCGAGCGAGGAACCAAAAGCTCATATAGCCAATTTCTTGGAGATATATGATACCTTCAAGATAAATGGAACGACTGATGATGCCATTTGATTGAGGTTGTTTCCTTTTTCTTTGAGGAACCGAGCAAAGAGATGGTTGCAGTCACTCTGGAGTTCTTTTGCTGAAAAAAAATTTATATAAGTACTTTCCTCCTGCTAAAACTGCTAAATTAAGAAATGACATATCTTTTTTTGTGCAGTTTGATGATGAGAGTATGTATGATGCCTGGGAGAGGTACAAGGACTTGCTTCGATGTTGCCCTCATCACGGATTACCAGTATAGATGCAGGTTCAGACTTTATATAGCGGTTTGAACCTCAGTACCAGGTAGATGGTAGATGCTGCAGCAGGTGGGGCCCTGAACAGTAAGACGCCGGAGATGGCCATGAACAACTACCAGCGGTAATCCTCTAGGAGTTGGCCAGTCAAGCAAGGAGTGGTTAACCAGTTATATTCTACAGCAGCCTTGGCAGCTCAGGTGGAGCTTTTGGCCAAGAAAATAGACCAACTCCAGATGTCGGTTCATGCAGCACAAATAAGCTGCGAGTCCTGTAGTGGCCCGCACTACTGTGCAAACTATAATGTTGGAAGTATGTTTGCTTCACCTTCCACTTCTTCTCCTTCTCCACCTTCTATTGTTTCCATTGACCTTGAACAGGTAGACTATATGGGTAATGCACCTAGACAGCATAACAATCCATACAGCAATACATACAACCTAGGTTGGCGCAATCATCCCAACTTCAGTTAGTGGAATAAAAACTCCTAGGGACCATCAGGTTTTTAGAGATTGCATCAGCAACAGCCCCAGCAGCAAGCTGGTCCATCCCAACTACCTCCACCTCAAGAGAAGAAGCCTAATCTCGAGGAGTTAGTGATGAAGTTTGTGTCCTGTACTGACAATAGGTTCCAATAGATGGATAGTGCACTTAGGAATCAACAGGCTTCCATTCAGAATTTGGAGAACCATATAGACTAGATTTCTAAGATGTTGGCTGAGAGGCAGCTAGGGACTCTGCCTAGCACTATAGAGTCCAACCCGAGGGAGCATGTGGACACAATCATGTTATGGTCAGGTAAGTATGTTCCTAGTCCTTCTTCTGTTTCTAACAATGATGCTGATGCTGATGCGCAGGTAGATTCAAGTAGGGAAGTTGAAGCTACCAAGGCGAAGGAACCAGAGAAGGAAGAGGCAAAGGAGATTCCACTGAGGGAATGCCAGCCCAAAATTTCGTACCCTGCTAGATTAAAGCAGGCGCAAGTAGAGCAGGAGTTTGGTAAATTTCTAGATATTTTTAAACAACTGTATATAAACTTACCTTTTGTTGGAGTTATTTTGCAGATGCCTATGTATGCAAAGTTCTTAAAGGAGACTCTTAGCAACAAAAGGAAGTTTGAGGACTTGGCATGCGTGATGCTAAATGTGGAATGTTCGACAATTTTCCAGAACAAGTTACCGAAAAAGCGACATGATCCAGAGAGTTTTACTATTCCTTATATTATAGGTAACTTATCTATTAATGATGCTTTAGCTGATTTAGGAGCTAACATTAATATAATGTCGTATAGCCTATTTGCAAAATTGGGGCTGGGAGAGACCAAACCCACTAGGATGAGTATACAATTAGCTGATAGATCTATTAAGTTCCTAGGGGTATTGTAGAGAATGTGCTAGTAAAAGTAAATAAATTTATATTTCTTGTTGATTTTATGATCTTGGATATGGATGATGAGAGTAGTGTACCCTTAATTCTAGGTAGACCTTTTCTTGCAACATCTAGGGCAATGATAGATGTTTATGATGGAAAGTTAAAACTTAGGGTAGGGGATGAGACTGTCACCTTTGACTTGCATAATTCCATAAGCAGTCTTTAGATCATAATAATATTGTCTATGCTATCAATGTATTTGACGATGCTATTGAGACATAGTTGCAGGAAGTATTAATTGAAGACCCTCTACAAGTCACTTTGTCAAGGGGAGATGAGCATGAGTTGTCAAATGAGGAAGTGTTGGAGCAGCTTGAGTTTCTATTAGCAAACAAGCCAAGCAACAATACTGATGAGTTTGCTGTGATTGACAAGATAGGTGTGCAGAAGTTAAGGCCATCACTTGAGGAACTGCTGGTTCTCAATTTGAAAGAGCTTTCACAACGTCTTGACTATGCGCATATGGATGAGGATAACAGGTTGCCTGTCATTCCAGCAGCAGACTTGACGCCCGAGGTGAGAGAAATGACATTGCCCTCTCGAAGGAAGTACCTAAAAGCAGTTGCTTGGAGGATTGCTGACATTCTAAGGATCCATAACTTGGCAGTTCAATCATAGCATATGTCAAACCCGCACAGGCAAGGAGTTATCACCGAGTCCAGCTAAATGACTCGAGAAACAAAAAGAAGCTCTTTTGGGAGGTACCCCAACTTTTATTTAGTTTTGGAATTTTTTTTTAGTTTTATTTTTCATATTTTATTTAATTTTTATTATCAATTTTTATTATTTCTTTATTTTTTATTTTCAGCTCCTATCAATGACCCACTGAATTTCCACTCCACCAGCCATCAGCGGATGATTAGGGCAATCCCCTTAGATCTTCTTTTTATTTTCTGCATTGATTTACTTTATTTTTCATACATGTCATGTACCTAGATATTATTGATTTTGCTTTCTTTATTTGTGTATCCTAATGTGGGGTACCCACTTCATTTTAAACTGAGAACAATATGTTCTTCAAGTGTGGGGTGGCTGTGGGTAAACCGTATCCATATGTTCTCTTCTCTTTCCTATGACTTTTGGATGTGTCTGAAATTGCTATCACCGGTATTGTATATTGTTAGGATCTTAGGACCTATGTTCTTCATGTCGCTTAAGCTTAGTTTGTTCTTTTGTAATTAATAATTTAACTCACATACTTGTAATTGATTATCCCTCTCGATTTTTATTCTTGTAAAGCAATTTCACTTTGTTCAATATGTCACTTTGGTCGGGTTAAACCGGTGCTGCTTGAGTTCTTTGCAAATTTCTAGCCTTTATCTTTGAACTTTAATTATGTCAATCTCTTATACCATTTATGTGATGATTCAATTGATAAGTTTGGGCACCAAATGTAAATTTTAGCCACTTCAAACATGAGTTTTTAAACTAAAATTTGAGCATCCATTGCAATTATGCTCATGATTTTTCTTGTTTGAGCATGCGTTGTACTTAATTTTATTTCTAGAACTTGCTTTGTAATGCTTGTTGAGGTTACATGAATTTTTGAATACCATTAAATGATTTGGGCAACTTAGGATTCACCACATTTGGCCAAAAGCCTATCCTCTGTTTCCATTAATCAGTCAGTTTTGAGCCTTAACCTTTTCTTCATAATTTACACCTATACACTACATTTATACTATTCTCTACATTTTTCCTTTCTTTTACCCTGTATGCTGAATAATTATGTGATATGCTTCTTCTTTTATGGAATTATAGTGCTTAATTTTATTATAAATTCACTTAGTTCTTTTAGTCATTCCTTGATACTCCCTTCAATCCAAATTGTATAACTATTCTCTTTGCTTGTGTCATTAACCATACAGCCCTTGTGTAAGCTGTTGTGGCATATAAAAAAAAGAGAAAAAAAGAAAATTTAAGTAAGTGTTTATTGTGCCTATTTCTTAGCTTTTTTATCCTTTGGATTCAATTCTTTGAGCATCCTCTATTTCAAATAAGGCTTAGTAAGTACTTTTGTTGATTTGACATTAAGTTCCTGGATCATTCATTCTAAATAATTACATGAACTTTCAGTATACTTTACACTTCTATCCAAATATTCTTACCTTTACCTTAGCCACATTTCAACCCTTGTAAAGACCTTTTGATTTTGGTATTCATTTATTCGCAGTAGCGAAGATGAGGTTTATGAGCAAGCTTATGGTAAACAGGTGATATGGAATCAGTCCAACAAGAGGTCCATCACACAGCTCAAGTGCAAGATAATGATGCTACGGTCCATGCCTTGCTAGTGCATGAAAATGCTAAGCAAAGATCAGAACATTTCATGGGATTCTCATCAAAACAAACCTTTATCACTTGCCTTAATTGGATGGTTGAATAAAAGCTTGAAAAGGGGAATATTTGCTGCTCATTATGTTCAGTTTTTGTTGTTCATAAAGGTGGACGTTTTTGGAGTTATTCCTTACTCTATTTGCTGCTCATTATGTTCAGTTTTTGCCGTTCATAAAGGTGGACGTTTTTGGAGTTATTCTTTGTTTAATTTGCTGTCAGAATTTCAGTTTTAAGTGTGTAATAAAACCTTTGTAATCAGCCTTTAATAGCTGTTACAAAGATTTTCTTTATTTAGCACTTTTATTTGCTGTTTAATTAGGGATGTTACAAGGGAATGTGAATCCTTGTAGCTGGTCAGTTTTTAGGAGGAAGTTGAAGAGTTTATCTATGTCATGTAACTCTTCTAGTGGTTGAGTATAAATAGAACTCATGGCCAAGTGTTATAGGCATTGAGAGTTGAAAACAAATCTGATTTCTTTGTGAAATTATTCTAAGTGTTTTACTTTGTGTTTACACGCCCTTTTGCTCTTACTACTTAGTGTTTGAGAGTAGAAGTTTGAGAGTGCTTTACTTAGTGATTACAAAGGTTTTATTACACACTTAAAGCAAATAGAGTAAGGAATAACTTCAAAAACGTCCACCTTTATGAACAACAAAAACTGAACATAATGAGCAGCAAATATTCCCCTTTTCAAGCTTTTATTCAACCATCCAATTAAGGCAAGTGATAAAGGTTTGTTTTGATGAGAATCCCATGAAATGTTCTGATCTTTGCTTAGCATTTTCATGCACTAGCAAGGCATGGACCGTAGCATCATTATCTTGCACTTGAGCTGTGTGATGGACCTCTTGTTGGACTGATTCCATATCAACAGGTTTTGTGCAGCTGCATTGAGAGAATATTTTTGTTTACCTGTAAATATTGTGAGTGATTTTAGAGATTCCTGTGAGGCAATGGTTCCTAGTCTTTAATGCTGAGTTGTTATATAAGTTGTACTTCGAGATAGTATTATTATAGTTCTTCTTTGAAGATGTATGATTTATTTAGCTACTTGAGTTTCATTCTTTATATATTGAATAAGGTTAAGTTGTGAACCTTAGCATGGATTTTGAGCAGTGATTGTTGCTTGTATATGTATTGAGTTATTGGTTGCTTGAGGACAAGCAAAAGCTTGAGTATGGGGTGATTTGATATGCATTGTGTTACACATGTTTATATGCCAAATTACTTGTATGTTTGTGCATATTTATCTTGTTTTATGCCAAAACCACCTGTGTTTCGGTTCTTTTCATATTTCAAGTGATCATTGATGGACATTATCAGTATTTGAGGGCGATATGTGCGAATGTGGACCGGAATCCATAAAAATTGAACAAAGGCTAGCATTTCAAGGTTGAGCATGGCTTGTACTCTGGCCGTGCTGAACCATTGACCTTTGTTCCTCAAATATGGCCTTTCGGCACAGTTTTCGAGGCCATCACGTCCTCCAGCACGGCCCGTGGTGGCTCAGCACCGGCGAGGGCACGATCATGGAGCAAAGGATTAATTTTGGAACTCGGAGGTCCAACATGACCTGGACTCCGCCCGTGCTGACCAGCACAGGCTTGACCACGGCCGAGCAGAGACATTTACATAGGCAATTTCGATTTCTTTTGTGGGGTTCAGTTTTCTGACCTTAGATCTCATATACGCACGCGAGCCACCTCTTTCCAGACTTCGACGTTCGACTTTGGAAGACCATTTCGCATATTGAAGGATGGATTTCAGTGGTTCAAGCATCATATTGAAGATCAAGAGTGGATTTTGAGGCATTCAAGAGGCAATTCGAGGTTCATTATTCAGATTTGGAGATTTAGGATTGTTCGTCTGATTTGAAGAAGAAGGGTGTATATGTTTCTAATTTTCTCTTCTGCAATTGTTCTTTATTTTTTTTATTCATTAGCATGAGTAGCTAGAGCTGCTAAACCCATTGGGGTTCATTTATTTGTTGGATTGCACTTTATGTTTATGAGATTTTGATTATCAATGCTTGTATTCTTCTTGCTTTCAGTATTAATAAGATATCTCATTATTAATGAGACGTTGTGAATTGTGTTGTTTAAATTGCTTTCTGTAATTGAGAAACTCATTTAGTAGTTGGAATTTGAATAGCAAGAACTGGTTAATGATCACTTAGAGATAAATGTAATTGACTAGCTGGATTAAGAATTAACAACTCTTAATAGTAGTGGATTAATCTTAAGGTTAACCTAAAATCAATCGTTAGGAAGAGATTCCATCATTTAGGTTCTTAGGCTTAGGAATTTGGTGTTCTCGAGAGAGAACTCGAATTCAATTTAGAATATGCTCACGGGTAATCACAATTAGTAATCAATCTAATTTCTACCTTTGCTAAAATCCAACTAGCTTAGGTCCCTCTTAGGTTTGCTTTCTTTCCTTGATTATTTCACTAAGACTTTTGCAGATTGCTTGGCATTTAGCTAATCATTTAGCTTGCACCTAGTCATAGATTGGTAACTTCGTCACTATTATTTAAGGTTAGATAATATAAGACTCTGGAGTAGTTCTAGGCTCATCCTTTTCCGAAAATACGACCTTGATACTCGCCATTAGTGCTAGTCTACATCGATAGGTTCACTGCCTTAGATTGTAGATGTATAAATAGCTCATCAATTTCATATTCACTTACTCAACTGGGTTAATAATTCTCAAAGTTATAAGTCAGTAGTATTTAAATCCAACTCCAAGCAACCACAAAAATAAATCCCAAGTCCCACCTAAAAGACATTAGAATATAAGCGTCTGAGTAGTCTATATTGAAAGACAGACTAATCCAAAGCGAGCTCTTAGCTTTGTAAGATCCCAATGTTCCTGCTAAAAGAAAAATTAATAACATTACATAGTACATCAATTTGAGAAGTTTAAACCCCATTGGACATTGTTTTCTTTAATCTCACCTCTTTATCACTATCCCTACTTCTCTATCTTCTCCAAGGACAAACATATAAGTTGATATCCTTATTAAACAGATTCTGGTACAACCATGTTAGTAATTATTGTAGATCATATCGACATCAAGTATGTTGGCAAAAATATTTTTTTATTAATGAAATCACAAAACAAGTCTAAATAATTAAAGTTAATTGTGACCATTGATTCTAGTACAACCATGTTAGTAATTATTATTGATCATGGACATCAAGCATGCTGGTAAAAATATTTTTTATTAATGAAATCACAGAACAAGTCTAAATTATTAAAGTTAATTGTGACCATTGACCATATATCTAAAATGGTTTTTTAGCATCCATCAGGGACATAATAAATGTGATGATAAAAATCACCTAAGGCCAAAAATAATCATGATGCAAGTGCTACATTCTCTTGTGTCTACTTTAAAAGTATAAGGTACAATAAGGAATTTGTAGAAAACCTTAAGCAGCAGCTTCCAGCAACTCCTTCTCTGCTTGTCCTTAATCCTTCTTTCAAGTTTTGGCCTAAAAGGATTTTCTTTGCATTTGATTTTCTCTTTTGAGAAATAATTTTATAATTGCTAATTGGTAATATGAGTAACATAACACATAAGTTATATATTTGAACCTAATTCTTAAATTTTTAAGTTAATAAATTTTATTATAAATTAGTTTCAGAAAATAATGTACATTGTAAAAAGTCCCTTAATTTCTCTATTATTAAATCACATTGTTCATTAATGTGAGTTGCCAAGCTAGTTGTTTATCTTTTCATATTTACTTTACTTTCACATGATTATTAATAAGTTAAGGTAAAGAAAGCAATAAGTACTTTCTTTGTTTAAGTCTGCTTTCTTTCTTTTTTTCTTGGCTGCTGTTTTATTACCATCTTTTCAAATTCTAATAAATTATTAAATGAAGGTGAACATCAACCAGTATTAAATAAAAAATATATATAACCTTATTCAATCACAAAATCAATAAATATTCACCATCATTAAAACAAAATTAGTAACAAAATCAATAACATTAGCCATAAAAATACAATCCTTTCTGTGAATTTGTTATTTTGGCCAAATCTTTTAAAATTTTCAGTTTATCCACAAATTGGCCTAATGAGTGCACTTTTGGCTAAATTAAGATTTCGGTCAAAATTAGATGACATGGAAAATGATGTGTAAGACATAATATGTTAGTAGATTAAAGTGTAGGGTTCAATTCCACTTCAGCTACATCGACTAACTTACCCAAGTTAACTAACCACACCTAATCCACTTCTTTTTTACTTTAACTAGAACCCTAATTCTATCTTTGCCTACTATAAATCTCTCTTTTCTATATATCTTTCTTTCTTTGGTCGACAGAGTAGTAAAAATCTCCATATGGATTCCTCAGTTAAAACATCTGTGAATTCAATAATAAGAAGAGCCATATGTTGCCCAAAGCATAATTTCACTTACGTTTCTACACATCAACAACAAGAAAAACCCAAATATAAGGTTTCTTCATTGTCCTTTCTAGAAGAAGCAAAATTGCAACATATTTCAATGGTTTGATCCAGAGAGCTCGATTAAGGATAAAAAAGTGTTTGGGATGCTATATATTGAGCTTGATACAAAAGTAGAGATGTTAATAAGAAAAAAAAGCCGAGCAAAAAGTAATGAAAGCGAAAATAATGAAATTTGAAGATAAGATTGCTAGAAAAGAATTAGAACATTAAAGGAGAAAAGGTCATTGATAATTAAAGAAAATAAAAAGCTGCATCTAGAAATTGGAAAAAGAGATTCAAAGGTCATGAACTTTATGATAATAGTTGTAGTATTAGTTTTAGAGTTTCTTTTCATTATTTTGGTATAAGAAGTGAAAATTAGCTAAAATTCGTCTATACACCTGAATTCTTGAAATTGCAAATTATCTGTGTTGTGTGAATGAATTGAAAATTCTACACATTGTTTGCTTTTCTTGCCTTAGTCTGGAATTGCATTACCATATGTGTACACTTTATATAGAGAAAAATTACTGAAGGTAGAAAAGGTTGCTTATAAATATAAGCTAAACTTCATACAACCATTATATTTTTCAAGTATCTTCTTAAGCAATTGGTAGCCAAGAAGTATTTACTTAGGCAAATGTATATCATAAAACACTAAGTAAAAATACAACTGGACTTAAGGCAAATTTATGCTATAAAATATATTAAGAATCAGCTTACTTAAGATAATGTTCAGCCACACAAAAGATCCTAAGAACTAAACTAATTAACAATGTCTTTAGTAACTAAAAGAGCCATTTAGGTCTTCTTGCTTTTTCCTTTTGACTTGACAGGGTTCTTCACTTGCTTTAGTATTGTTGATTGTGTGACAATTGACTATAAACAACTGATGTCTGTGAACTCTAGGTATTTGGTGGTTGAGTTGCATAAGAGTTCTGCTATGTTGCATCTAGGTAGTTGAGGCAGTGGACCTTGTTGCTACAATTGTTGCCTTAGTTCCACTAACATATGTAGCCTTCTTGTCACTTGACATCTAAATAATAGAAAACTACAATAATTACACTTATATACAACTTGCATTAAACCAAGAAACACACAAATAATAAAGTATAACACATTATACCAACCCTTGCATATATATTCCTAGTGTCTACAAATATCCTAATTCTATAACCCTGATTTGCCTAAGAAATGGGAGAAACCACAATAATTTCAGTAACTACACAAAGTTACAAAAATTACAATTAATAAAATCATCCCGCATGTATTGTCATTACCATGCTCTTCTCTTATGCAATTTTTTCTTGGATATGTTACTGGTTACAGCCTTTGCTTGTGTAAAACTTAATATTCCAACAATTGTGTTATATAGAAATTTGGAAACTAGAGTAACATAAAGCCCGATGATGAGAAGCTTTAGTTATCAAGAAATTCGAAAAGAACCATAGTTCCAAAATACCTAGGGAGATTGCCCTAGAGCGAAAAAGGAAAAGGAAAATACTAAAAGATATCACTCTCGAGCTAGACTTTGCGTGGGTTCGAGTTGACCCCATGTGTGTTTAATCTGAACTATTATAAATGGACCTGGACACTGTGTGGCATGGTTGACAGCCTCGCGCATGTCCTAGTTGAGATTGCGCACCTTTAGATTGAGCCCGGGCAACTTCATTGAGCACTCATGCTAAGAGAGGCATTAACCTAAAGGAGCGGCCCCTGCACCTATGCTCGCGTTCGTTCACTCTAAGCTCATGCATGTCTAAGCTGAATTGGTGTGAAGACCCCTCTGACCTCATGTGAGCTCAGTCTAGACAGATAACAGGCCAAAGGTGATGTGACGATCGTTTATTGGTTGAGATGTTGGGTAGGGTTTTCCCGCTAATGGGGCAGAGGCACATGTCCAAAACTCTCCTAACTAAGTCAAAGGTTGGCAACTTATTTGCTGGGTGGAGAAATTAAATATTGCAAGTTAAGAAAATGAGGAACTTTTTGAGAAAAGAAAAAAAAAACTTTTAGGGGGGCAATTAATCTAGTCCTTTTGAAGAAAATCACGCTTCTTCTTGTTTCCCTATTCATAAAAATCTTTGATCCATCCTTAATTTCAAATCACCAAGGTAGCCACTTAAGGGTCCAAATCTACTCTTGATTTTGTCTTCTTGCATTTTTTTATTTTCTATCGCATTACCCCATTATTCATTTTCTGTTCATTCCCATTTATTTTCTTGTTTTTATTTTATTTACTGTGGTATTAGTCTTTTTTAAAATTTTTCTAGCTATTATGAATGTTCTGAATATCCATTGGGTTGGTTGGACTCGCGCGAGTTGACCCTATACTCGCGCAAGGTCAGCCTCTTTCCTGCTAATTTCTATCATTTTAAGAATTATGTTTTGCATTGTACATTAAAATGGTGTCGGTTAAGATCATTAGGACTTGAGCCACTAAGCCGCATGAGGCTAGGGAGCCCGAGGTCTCCTCCCAACATTATTTTACTCAAAGTGTTGAGTTTGGAGAATTCTAGGCGTTGAGACCCTAAGCCAGCGCGAGGTCACCCTCTCTGCATGCAAGTCTAGGTGCCATATAAAATCAAATAGTGATGTTTCAAGCAACACGGCATCACATAGCGTTTGTAGCCTATGTTGGAGCTAAGTTCGTGCGAGCTTACCTTTGTGCCCGTGCGACCTCATTTTTTCTCCTTTAACAACTAGGGGTTAGCGTCCAAATAATGCCATGACCCCTCTATATCCTGAGAGGACTAACCTTGCGCCAATTCGCTCTATACTCTAGTGAGGTTAGCCTTTGTGATGATAAAAAGAAAGTTATTTCGCTTTGTTTATTTCTTTTACATTATCTCGCTTAATCCTTAATTATGTTTATGTCCTATCTTAACCTTTCTATGTTTAATTCATTGCATTTATATTATTATTATTTGATTCATTATGTTCGCATTTATGATGATTCTAAGTGGCTAAACCCATATAAAACCAAATAGTGATGTTTCAAGCAAAACGGCATCACATAGCGTTTGTAGCCTATGTTGGAGCTAAGTTCGTGTGAGCTTACCTTTGTGCCCGTGCGAGCTCATTTTTTCTCCTTTAACAACTAGGGGTTAGCGTCCAAATAATGCCATGACCCTTCTATATCCTGAGAGGACTAACCTTGCACCAATTCGCTCTATACTCTAGTGAGGTTAGCCTTTGTGATGATAAAAAGAAAGTTATTTCGCTTTGTTTATTTCTTTTACATTATCTCGCTTAATCTTTAATTATGTTTATGTCCTATCTTAACCTTTCTATGTTTAATTCATTGCATTTATATTATTATTATTTGATTCATTATGTTCGCATTTATGATGATTCTAAGTGGCTAAACCGAGGTGCATAATAGGTAGTTCTCGGAGATCCACCCTACGAGGAGGATTAATTTGATTTTATTTGGTCTTATTTCATTATCACTTATTAATTTGTGTCAAGGCCGTTAGGGACATTTTCATGCGTAGCTTCCCCTTGATTGATCCTTGCTTTCTAAAATCATTCTAGTTCTATTATCCTCTCTCCTTCTATGGATGTTTAATTATGGCTTAGGACATCACCTCCACATACTAAAAATGGATAAAATTGGACTTAGCACTTATTTTGATCACCTCACATGTAAAAATAATATAATTGGATACTTACCAAAGTAAGCTCTCGTGCCTCATATGTACTCACCTCAAATGCTAAAGGTAAAATAAATTTGACACTTAGATTTAGGATAAATAAGAAAAGGACAAAGTAATGTGAACACCTATGGTATGCTAAGATAAAACCTAAGGCACCAAAGTGCCTCCCGCTTTGGACTCATCAAGGTACCAAAGTACTTTCCCTCTTAGGATAGTCTTATGATTTCTCACCTCACATGCTAAAGAAGATAAAAAAGAATATTGATGTGTAAAATGAATACAGGGTGAAATATGCTAAGACAATGTTATTAGGATAGGCAATGGCTCATCTGCTTTACTGGAGGCTAGGCTTCACCACCTAGATGGATAGGAGTGCTTTCATAAATCTTCTATATCCATATCTAATTTTTTGAACTTAAACCTTTGATTTTTGATGTAGATGATTCTATGCATATTTATTGACTGTTTATCGACCGTTTATTTGTGTATTTGAGTCATATTTATTCTTGTTTGATCGCACTTTGGTATGTTTTTTAGTTTTTCAGGTTTTTGGACTCCTTGATGGGAAATTGATTGATTTCCGGGCAGAAACCAAGTTATATGGATGATTTACGCATATTAAATGTTTATCGGATTCGATTCCTTGTTGGCGCGCAATTCGAGGCTTTTGCAGAGGTAGTTGCACGGCCTCCCTTGCTCGTTGCACGAGCCGTGGCATGGGCTAGGGCACTTCTGCCTATAAGTAGGCGCACGCAAAATGAGACAGGATTCCACTTCTGATTTCTAGACTTCTCTACGCACGCGACCCCTCATTTCTACACCTCTGTTCTTGGCATTTTAGGAGACCAACGTCATTTCAAAGGATTGATTTGGGGAGATTCAAGCAAAGATTGAAGGTTCTAGACGATTGATCAAGACATCCGAGATCCATACTTGAGGCTGGTTTTAGAGTTGGTGCTTGTGACATTTCCACTCCAATTCAAGAGAAGAGGGGTTACTTGTTCCAATTCCTTTTCTATTGTTTATTTCCTTTTATATTTGTTTCTTTCATTATGAGTAGCTAGGGCTGCTGAACCCATTGGGGTTCACCTTTGTTGATGGATTGTGCTTAGTTATTAGATTTTTAATTGCCATTTTTATTATCTTCTTGCTGTTTAGTAATAAAGTTTGATTCAGTTAATTTGAGACGTTGAATTAATTGTCTTTTAGGTTGTTTCTTGACATTGAGAAATGCTTGTTACAACTGGAATTTGAATAGTAAGAACTGGTAGTTAACACTTAGAGATAAGGTTAATTTACTCGCCGGATTAAGAATTAACAACTTTTAATAGTTCTAAATCACGCTTAATGCTAATCTGTAATAATCTAATAGGAAGAGATTCCATTAGGTTAGTGTAGGTTTAGGAACTCGGTGAGCTCGAGAGAGGAACCGAGTTCGATTCAAGATTTAGGCACGGGTAAGCAAGATTGGTAATTTATAAAATCAACCTTAGAATTCCATCAATTAGGTCCCCTTTGGGTTTGTTTCTCTTGTTGGCGTTATCTTTCAATTGTTAGTAGTTGTTCATTCATTTATTTGCATTCATAGTCATTAGTTAATTAACTTAGACTTCTCACACCTTATTTCAGACTAGATAACATAGCGAATAGTAGTAACTTCAGGTTCACCCGATCTCCAGGGATACGACCTTGATACTCACTAGTGCTAGGCCGCATCGATAGGTTCACTACCTTAGGTGTAGGTTGCATCAATAGCCCATCAATTTTACGGATGGGGAAACTTAGGCTCTCCACGAGGGGTACAAAGCTGTCATCCTTACTCCCGAAACTATCCCGATCTCATATGGTGATGACTCCTTCTCCAATTGGTCTTAAGACCATTTGTAATCCCTGAAGGCCCTAAACCGAACAACCCATTTTGAAACGAGCCTAGTATGGAGAGCAGACCCCGGACCAGTAGTGGATCTCGGTCGCTCATAGGTTAGTAGGCCAGTACCTGTTGATCTAGTACTTGGTGGCTGATTTAATGTTGGTTCAGCACCTGCTAATGAATTCCTTGTGGACCTTCTTACTCTATTGCTACTTGTAGCAGTTCCATTAACAAAATTCTTCCTATGCCTCTCTTTTCTCATCTGTATTTTAGAAAAAGTAAATGAATTATAAATATTCTTAAAATGAAGTGTATTGAATTCTCACAACTAATAGATGAATTACTTGTACCTTTGTAGGTCTTTTTGCTGCTAGATGATCAATCCTTAGGCATCCTCTTTTATTGTGGCCAATTTTATTACAGTGTTGACAAGTCATATGAATTCCAAATCTTCTAGCTACACTAGATTGTCTAGGTTCCTCATCAACTGTTTTTTTTCTATTCTTTTTTGGCCTGCCTCGCATATTCTGTATGGTGGGGGCAAAAGTGGTGGTGCAGATACCTTAGGCTACATTTTAGGTCCATTTAGACGCTCTAAAGTACGTTTGTAGACCTCAAAGTATCTACTCTTATTATAACACTCATCAACATAATCTTCCACCCTTAGCTTTTGAAATTGATTGTTGCACATGAATAGCAGCATAGGATTCCACTCAATTCCCATGCTCTACAAGTGCAACTATTGCCGCTTAGACTCACCACAAATTAATCATCTCTCACTATCACTTGAAACTTGCTGGCCCTAGTAGGTTTGACATACAAAATCTAGTTCCCAATTTCTTTTTCTCTAGTTTATGTCTTATACTTGGACATATGACATCCTCACATTTTTACATGAGCTCATTTTTCTGGTAGATCCTCTCCATCAAATAAGTTCTGATTTCTTTAAGCATTTTGATTACAGGCATAGTCCTTGCCTTATAGATGTAACCATTGAAATTTTCTGCCAGGTTTGGTGTGATGACATCACATTTAGGAAGGTGCTTATGAAAGTCTTGCAGAAATGAGTTGGACCTTGTTTCATAAAGTCATCATGAGTAGCTTCATTGACTTCTTTTAAATCCTTCAAATGCTTATTAAACTCAGAGTTGAATTTGCTGCCTTCCAAAATAATGCTTTGTACTCTTGGCCATTATTTTTTTTGTCCAATATGCATGCACATGTTTTGCATAATTTATATGCTCTAAATGTAGTGTAAGTTCATATATGGATTCGGCTAGTCCCTATATAACACATAATCACAATAAGTACAATAAATATAGACAAAATAAAGAACAAACTATATTACTTTAGGATAATTATCTTTTTCTTGGCATTGACCAAGGTTAAACCAAGCCCTATTCTTACGTTGATGTATTTAAACAGCTTGTCTAAGAACCTCCTCCAAGTATGCTCGTTTTCACCTTTTACAACAGCCCAAGAGATGGGATATATCTGGTTATTTTCATCTCTTGCTACTACACTTAATACTGCCCCTCTAAGTAAAGTCTTTAAAAAGCACCCATCCAAGCATAAGACAGGCTTGCATCCTTCTAAATCACCCCTTTCTCAAGCTTGAGAATCCAATATAAAGTATCTTAAAAATAGGCATTCCATCAAGCCCAAGCTCACTAATATCAAACTTAAATGTTCCTTCCCTATCTATCCTCTATAATTCCGCTTTGTAATTATGCAACCTTACATAATATGCCTCTAAAACTCCCCTCAAATACTAAATGTTTATGCCTACCCCTGTAACACACCTAATTAGTACATCTTATGCCATATTTCTCTTTCATTTCAGCTTGCATGTCATCTATCCCATATGTAGGCTTCCTCTTAGAAATTCATTTACCAACCAAAAAGAATTGGCTTGCTTATTAGTATATTTTCTATAACAAGTATTCTCATATACTATTTTCCTAATAGTAAATGTATTCTCCAACTACTTCTTCACAACATACAACCTCCATTTGCAGCCACCAGGACATGTAGCTTCCATTTTTTTTTACTTGATCTTGGCCATCTCAAATTATACCCACCACATATTCCCCATCTATGCATAGCTTCTTTTGGCTGGGTAGCATTATAGAAAACCAGTTCAGGAACAAACTCTAGTTTATTATGATCATACTTTTGATTGTAGACTACATGCTTCTTCCTTTTCCTATTAGGATTGATCTCCAAATCACCCTCCTCATTGCTATAGGAAGTATCATACTCTTCTTCACCTGAATCCTCAAAATCATTAATAATTTCTCCATCATCTTGGCATGGTTGGTCATTTCTAGCATGTTGGATACCTTCACTACAAACAATACCAATGTTAACTTCAGTGTTAATCATGTCATCCAATCCTAAGCTATTACCATGATCTATAATGGTTGTTCTAAATATTCTCTTATTTTTTTAGCTAGAATATACTCTTCATTATCTATGTTAAACCCATTTTCATCACTGTCCCACTCTCACTATCCACTTCCTCCTCTTTATTGTTTAGATCAAAATCATCATCAGTTTGGCTATCATTATTGACTTCCCAAGGTGCATCAACAATGGGCACTTCAACTTACTCATCCATCAAACTTATTTCATTAGCTTCAAAGAACAGTTTGGCATAACTAAAGTCAACAGCCTCTTCCCACATCTTATTAAGTTTTTCTTCATTAGTAACCTTTGTATAATACTCCAATGTTTTACCATATCTAGGTTCATAATATCCATCTTAATAACCAGTGCATAACCTAGATCTCTAACCCGAGCTTTCACATCAACCATACTCATATTTACATGGTTTAACCATCCATTAGGTATCCTCTGATCTCCAGAATATGATTTGTGAATGCTGTTATGTAAATATCAGAGAAGACATTTTTCTTGTATGTTTTTGTCATCCGTAGCTTAAACAAATAATTAACTTACAACTTTAAATTACTTATGCAATTTCAAGAAAGTTTCATCCACCATCATAATTGCTTTATAGTATTTCCATTCTTTAATTATTACATCAAGTGCCATAAATACATAGAGGAATGAGTTGTCATCTTTAGTTTGAAAGTTTATAACTAATTCGGGAGTTGTAGTCATGAACATAATTCCTATCATTGTATAAGAATCATCTAATTTACCTCTAATATACCATAATCTTCTTTTATGTCTCTCACTATGTATGTCGATGTATATATTGTTTTATATTCAAATACTTTGACTTTATACATTCTCTAACTATATTTTTTGTGCTTGATAACTTAATATGATTTCTAAATGACAAGTATGGGTATTGTTGTACTTTCGAATAATAAATAAGTTTGTATTGTCATATTCTGATGACCTCAAGTTTCACTGCAGTTCTCATTCCAAACAAGTAACAAAATATGACTTTTTGCATGATTTTTTTTACCTCATACTAAAAATTATTACTTATTGTATAAAAACTTTAGTATTGTTTTCAAGTTTTTTTTTGTCTTTGTATATTTGCCCAATTTCAATTTTTGTATGTCTTGTATTATTGATGATTGTCGATTCCACATTCTATTCTTTTAGTGATTTCTTGAACAATGGTCTTTGCATATTTGCGTACTAAATGATATCTAAGATGGTATTTATTTGATCCACATTTATCGAAAGTTGTTCGAATACTGTTCTTGATATTGCTAAAGTTGTTTCTGGTCTTACTATTTCAAAACTTGTTACCTTTGAGTTTGATGTAAAAAATATGTGTTTACATTTTCTTATTCATAATAGTAATGCACAAAAGGTACTTTGTATAATATAATTCTTTCTTTTTTAACTTCAAATAAAATAAAAGATTAGTATCATCTTCTATTTTTAATGGTGGATAACTATTTTTCATCTGATATTTTATATAGAAGGTTTATTCTTCTATCTTGATTTTTATCTTTTTGATACTATTTCTAATAGATTTTTTTAAAATTGCAATCCTTTGAAATTAGTATACTAATTACTTTAAAATTGATAGAATTTATGTCTTCATTCCAATGTCTTTTGTGATGAATGAGAACTCGTATTGTATAGAAATATGATCTCAAAATTCAGATATATATTATCATTTTAAATTACATACTAATATACTCAACATATATTGTTTATAGTCATTTTAAAAATCGAAATATACAGTCTTTGCATATTTCAATTTTTTTTTTATTTTCATACATCAACTCAATATTTGATAATATATGCCAATATTAATAATAAAATATACCATTTTATTAATAATTCATTTGTTATATTATTAACATAAAAACTATGTTCTTACTATGGGTGAATTATACATGTAATTTTGAGATCTGATGCTTTATTGTCAACTTGAGTTCTTCCAAATGTTTTAAATCAATTTGGAATCTTTACAATCTGCTTTTAAAATCATTCAATAATGTTAATTTAATAATTTTTATTTTCAGTTAGGGTTAAATTTATTCATAAATATGTTAAAATCTATAATTCCAAATTATAAAAATTTGAATATACCTTCGATTAAATAATAAAAAAAAGTTGTCCATCCGGTATTTGACATTGAATAATTGATTTTACTTATAGATTGTTGTCGAGAAACTTTTGAATAACAATTTCATAGATTTACAAAGAAATTTGTGTTGCGTTTTTTTAACTTTACAAGCAAGCTGTAAAAAGTAAATTACAAATAGTGTGTACAATATTCTTATAAATATTATATAAGAAGTGTATAAATCTAAAATGTGTTTCAATTTTATGTAGTTGTTTAAATTTCCTTTGTTTATAAGCGTAAGTGGCGGCAGTAAACCGGCACCAGTGGTTCCATTCCAATTCAGAAACTATCATCTTGGATCGGTATTTACCGGTCTAGCATATTCTGGTTTAGAACCGGACATGGTCACCCCATTAGGCCTTAACTAATAACGAAGGATATTTTGGCTTAGGCGGGAGAAGTAAAATTGTTTAAAATAGGCGGCAGCTAATTCCCAAACAGCACTGTACCAATTAAGGGAAGAATACGGTAGCCGTATAGCAAAGAAGATAGCAACCTCCAAAACGATGCCGTGAAATTGCAATTTCATCTTCTCGATAAATATCATGGTATTCCTACACCATCAAGCCCCTTCCCGTAAAAGACCTTCCTCTTCCTCTTCTTCGTCGTCGTTTTTGTCCCCTCTCCGCCCGCCCAAAATCCCCAACTCCACTGCCGCCGAACCACCCCCGTCATCATCATGTTCAGAGAACGACGGTGTTCAAGCAATTGATAAAATGGTCTCTATTCTAGCAGATGCAGGCTGTACGCTAGTAAATCCCTCGGGTCCACCTTGCCTTCCTTCTGATCCTCTCAAACTCCGCTCCCATCTCCACCGTCTATTTTCCTCTTCCGATAATGTCTCTGCTTTGCGCTCCATCTTCCTAACTGGTTTCTCTGCTTACATCAACTCTCCCAAAAATCTTCAAAGGTCCGTTTCTTACGACATCTTTACATTAATTTTTTTTCTTCTTTCAGTTGGCTATTGTTTTTGGCTGTTGTTTCAGGGTTTTGGTTTCTTCAAATCAATACGGCAGCAATGAAAGCTTACTACGACAGCTATTACTGGTTCCACCAATCCAATTAGACCTTCAAATGTTACTTCTGGAAAAGCTTCCAGAATTTTTTAGTCTAGGTCCAGAATGTTCACTCGAGGATGACGTGGCGCGTCTTATCATTAATCAATTTCGTTGGCTTGATTTCATAGTCGATTCTAATGCCTTTTGTGATAAATTGATGCAAGTTCTCTCTATTTGTCCTTTACACTTAAAAAAAGAGATAATTGGCTCATTACCGGAGATTATGAAAGATCATAACTCTAAAGCTGTGGTTGATTCCCTTGGACAAATGCTCCGCGAAGATTCTTCTATTGTAATCTCCGCTCTAGACTGCTTTTCGAATCTTTATCTGGATGACGAGTTACAAGAACAGGTTTCTCATTTTCTATTGTTCTTTTCATCATTTACATATAAGAATTAGTGTGGCGGTAAGCTGTTTTATTAGACCTTAAATTCATTTCCGTAGGTTGTTACCATAGCAATCTCCTACATTAGGACAATTGACGGGGAACACATGCCTCATTTGCTTAGGTTTTTACTGCTTTCAGCAACACCTCAAAATGTTCAAAGAATAATATCACAGATTCGTCAACAGTTAAAATTTATAGGATTGTCATCGAATTCTCATGCAACGCAGAGTAGAAAACTTCAAGGAAAATCACTCATGGACAATACGGAGGCGTCTATTCTTGATGCCTTGAGAACTAGTCTCTTATTTAAGAATGTAAGTCTGTGCTACTGCTGTAACGTTAGTTTAGTGGAAGTGGATGATTTGATTTATTTCATGCTTTATGCTTGCTGTTGTTATTAGATGCTACGTCAAGAGATTATGAGAGAACTGATTAGCCTTGAGAAACCTCAAGATCACAAGGTAATAGACTTGTGGCTTCTTGTGTTAATACACATGAATGGCGATTCCACTCAAAAGAGCATTGAGAAGATTTTTAGGAAGAAGGTAGTTGATGATTGTATTCAGAAGGTTATGATTGACCAGTGTATTTGTGGGAACAAGGAATTGGTACAGGTATATGTGCCAAAATCATATGGAATGATGATATTTTTAACTAATGAATTTCAATCTCAATTAAGCTACTTTGAGAATTCCCTATAGGTGTCTTACATTTTTTTCTATTTTCTTTTTTGATAGGATTATTTTCCATCATTTCTTTCTTTGTCCACATACTTGTTGGCATGCAGAGAACAAAAGGCTAGGGAGTTCGGGATTCACATTGATATTTGTTTGTTTGAAGAGTTCGACAATACTTACTACAGACAGGAGGTAAGCATTACAAAGAGATTTTTCTCATTTTTCAATCTCATACACATTTGTAGTCTCACTCTTGCATTTTATTTCCAGGTTCTTGGTGCACTCGTAACTCATGTGGGATCTGGTGTTAGCTTTGAAGTGAATTCTGCTTTGGAGGCCATGGCTTTACTGGCTTCCAAATATCCTCAAGAATTAATTCCTTTTTCTACTCATATAAATGGTAATCTAACTGATTCATGTTTGACATGCATATTAATTGTGATCAGTTGGATGTCCCATTTCTGTTATGATTTTTATTTATAGGAAAAGGTGCTGCAGTTGTTTGCCAACATTTCCTTTCTTGCATTTCATGTTGTAGGTATATTGGATTACTTGGAGGCATTTAGCATTGAAAATCTACATAAGGTGGCTAAAGTTCCAGACATGATCATTGCTCTTGGCAGTATATGTTAATAGTTTGTTATTCATTCCAATTTCAAATAGCATTTCCATGGTGCAGGTTTATGAAGTCTTCAGCCACCTTGCACTGATGGCTCGGTCTAGAGAAGAATGTTTTGGATCTTCCTTTGCCAATGAACTTTTAATTATATTAAAGAAACAGGTATCGTGGAGAAGTTTAAATATTACTCCCTTCTCTTTCTCTAGCATTCCTTCTTTTATTCATGGTGTATTGGTTGTCTTGGCAGGTCAGCCATCCAGATGTGAAGTACAAAAGAATGGGTCTAATTGGAACTCTAAAAATAGTCTCTCGTCTTACAGATGCAAATGAAGTTGGCAGTACATTTCAGGTGGGTCTAATATTGTCTGAGCTGTGCAGTTGTATCACTTGACGGTGATGTTATTTATTTGTTTATGGACTTGCCCTTGCTTAATAGTCTTCAAGATGCGTTCTTGTCAATTATTAATTGGATCCTAAGAAAAATAAAAAATGAAAATGAAACCATCATTTTTTAATACAAACAAGAGCTATTGAAGTTCGGAAAACTACTTGAATTACTTACATTTTTTTTTATATCAATTATAAAGTTGTACATTTTTTATATCAACTCTAAAGTGGCCTTCTTTGTGACAGTGAAGGATAATGCAACATTCTTCTAATTATTGAAAAGTAAAGTGATGTTTGTAATTAGGGAAATACTAAGGCACTAGGCATCATCAGTTTAGTGTCACAGGTGTCAAGATTATTAATTTTATGGTCTTGATGAAGTAATGGTGGGGTAACTTATAGAAATTGAATTTAATCAAAAAAAAAAAACAAAAGAAAAAGAAAACTTGTATAAATTGAATGTATTTTCTGGTCTATACGTGGAGGCAGCCATTTAATTGGTATGTTATGGTCTTCATGAATTTGTAGGATTTAGAAATCATAGCGAATTCAATAAACATTGTTTTGGTTTTTTCTTTTCTTGTTTGTTCCTTTGTTTATGAGTTTAAAATGCAACGGAGTAAACAAAGGAGCAAGTTGAAGAGCTGAAAGGGATTATTTAGGAAAGAGAGGATTGAAACTTAATAACTATTACAACATTAAATGCATTCCTAATAGAATACCAAATTGAAGGCATACACAATACATATCATATCATAATCATAAAAGATAGACAAATTTACTAAAATAGCCTTATTGATTATTTAGTTAATTGAGTTAATAAAAATCGGTAAATAATTTATAATTTATTGATTACATATCCAATTTTAGAAGTCAACTCTATTAGAATTTTTCAATGTTGGTTATACAGTAGAATTTTAAAAAGAAAACAAATCTAAAAAAAAAAGGAAAATTTCTCAGGAAAAAAAGTGGCGTTAGGATAGAAGTAGAAGCGAAAGTCTATTTTGTATAGGGGTTAAATATTATTTGTTCTCCGAGGTTTGGTCTAATACAAGAGTCGATCTTTGTATTTTTCTTATTACATCAAAATCTCCTTGAGTTTTAATAAAGGTAACTACTATTCATTTCCTTGTTAGTCGAAGGACTAAACTGGTAATATAAGATTATAATTTGATCTTTAAACTTATTATGAAGTATCAAACTCGTCCAAAACTAATTTTATTATGAAATTAGAGTAAAATTTTATTTTTAGTACGAGTTAGTTTTAGTGTCTAATTAAAATAATAAATTTAATATTCTTTTTCTTGCTCTATGTTTTTTATTTTGAATACAATTTAATTCAAGCAAATTTAAATATTTTAAAACTATTTATATTTACAGTAATATTATCAAACTATTATATAATTTAATTTTAGTTATTAATATAAAATAAATATTTTTAGTTAAAAAACATTATTCTATTATCATTTTTATTATATATTATAGTTAAGCTATATTAAAAGTAAAAATTAAATTAAACAATCATGTCTTACTCTAGCGAAATAATTTAGTTACCAAATTAACAAGTCCATTATCAATGAAGAAGATCATGATAATCTTGTATGTTAAAAGTGAAACTTTTTATTAACTATTCAAATGAGATTAATACGAGTAAAATTTCTAGTTTTAATATAGTTTAATTTTAGTGTCTAATAAAAATAATAACTTTTAACTATTTATTTTATTTAAAATCTAAAATTAAAACTGCATATTAATTTAATAATATTATGCAAAAAAATAAGTGTTTTTAACATGTTTAAATTTTTTAGAATTATGCTAAAAAAATAAAAGATATAATTAGGTAAAAGAATATTAAATTTATTATTTTAATTAGACACTAAAATTAATTTGTGCTGAAAATAAAATTTTACTCTAATTTGATAATAAGATTAATTTTGGATGAGTTTGATATTTGATAATAAATTCAAAGATCAAATTGTAATCTTAAATTACTAGTTTAGTCTTTCGAGTCCACTATCAATGAAGAATGTATGTTAAAAATGAATCTTTTCAAGTATTCAAATGAGATTAATAGGAGTAAAATTTCTAGTTTTAATATAGTTAGTTTTAGTGTCTAATAAAAATAAGGGATAAGGTTCGATTTAGCCCCTGAACTTGTTTTGAAGTCCAAAACACTCTCTTTGATATTTTAAGGCTATTTTAGCCCAAAACTCAGCGGAGATGACTCATTTTGAAACAAAAATGAGGAAGTATATTACACCACACACCAAAAGTGCATGAATGCAAAAAAAAGGTAAAAGATATTAATTATAAATTCTTAATCAAAATCTTAATAAATCCTTAATTATTTTCATAATAAATAACAAATATTACATATAAACTTTTAACAAACCATTTCCACATTTAACTCCATTGCCAGTCAACACTGTCACCGTCCTTAATACCGCCTAGCAACACTACCCCAACAATTACAATTTCATCAACACAATGCATTAATAAAAAAAATCACATTATAATAAAAATTGAAAAGAAGAAAATAACCAAAAATACTGCCACACAACTGTAACAACCACTATCATTGCCATAGAAGCTATAACTGTATCACCATCTCTATTCTTTTTTCGAAACAAATTGAAAAGAAAAAGACCAAAAGAAAATCATTGTCGTCCTTGTTGTTGTCATCGCCGTCACTGTCGACCTCGACTTTCATCATCGTTGTCACTAAGTATGACCTCAGCTTTCATTGTTGTTGTCGCTCAATACAACCTTGGCCTTCACTGTTGCTGTCGCTCAGAACGATCTTGGCCTTCACCGTTGGCGTCAATAGTACAACCTCAGCCTTTACAGTCGCCGCCATTATTTGGATATCGTCGATTGGGTTTGATATTGATGTACAAATTTGTATCTTTTTTTTTCCTGGGTGAGATTCCGTTTGTATAGGGTTTGATTTTCTTTCTTCTTAGGTAGGATTAAATTTTCCTTTATTTATGTAGGTAGCATTTGGTTTGGGTAGGGTTTGAATTTTTCTGTTTGGGTGGGTAGAATTTGTTTGTTTCCTAGGAACTTGATAGAAAGAAAATATGAGAAATCTAATGATTTTTTTTAGATTACAAATGAAATTTGGGTGGGTTTGATTTTTCTTTTATTTATTACTTTGTTTTAATTTACTTTTTAAATATTTTTATTAATAAATAAAGCATGTGTAGTTCACTTTCTAGAAAAGGATTGAAATGAGCCATATTTACTAAGTTTTGGGCTAAAATGGCCCTAAAAGGTTAAAAGGGGTGATTTGGACTTTAGTGATAAGTTCAAGGGCCAGTTTGAACCTTATTTCTAAAAATAATAACTTTTAACTATTTATTTTATTATGAAATTTAAAATTAAACTATATAGTAATTTAATAACATTAAAAGAAAATATTTTTAACATGTTTAAATTTTTTAGAATTAAATTATGCTAAAAAAAAAAAAAGATATGAACAAGTAAAAAATATTAAACTTATTTTTTTAATTAGATACTAAAGCTAACTAGTGCTAAAAATAAGGTTTTGCTCTAATTTGATAATAAAATTAATTTTAGATGAGTTTGACACTTGAAATAAGTTAAAGGATCAAATTGTAATTTTACATTACCAGTTTAGTTCTTCGACTAACATGGAATGAGATAGTAGTTAGTTTTATTAAAACTCAAGAAAGTTTTGATGTATAAAAAAAGAATTCAAGGACTGAGCCATATATTAGATCAAACCTCAGAGGGTAAATAGTGTTTAACCCTTTGTATAACAGAGTTACTTAAATAAAATTAAGTGATTAGTTTTAACCATGATTGTCTGTATAAATATGAAATATAATTATTAAAAATAATTATAAAATACAAACACAAAATATAAATTATTTTATATCTAATTTTAATTAGGATAGAACCCCTAATCCTAAGATTAAAAAAAATTATTATTAGATAAGAAAGTTTAACATATCAAAAATTTTAAATAAATTAATACATTACTAACCACGAAAGAGTTAATACGAAATTATTAACATATTATGATTTTATTGTCAATCCTCCTAGATAACAAACTAAAATTATAGTTAGCTAGAAAAACTTATAAATGCATATATATAATTCTAAGGTTAGATAACAAATCATTTAATTGTATTGTGAATTCCTTTGAGTCGTTCTGTTAAAAGTCTTAGATAAGTACAAGTATTTTTTTTTCTTTTAGTAGACAGAGGTGACTTTAAATAATAAATTGTAATGAACATATTTAAGAAAATAATGGTTAACAATGGTGACTAAATTTTAAAGACATTCTAAAATCTTTACTAATCAAGACTATTGCCAAATTAATATTAATAATTATTTAGTGTGAACCTTTTTAACTAAACTTTTTTATCTGTATCAAAAGTTTAACTAGTTTTAAAAATAATTTATTATTCAATATTTGCTAATTACTTATTATTTAGAAGTATTTATATAATTAGTAATCTCTTAGTTAGAATCTTATTTCTTTAAGAAATAGGAATATAAGTTTTTTAAAGTAGAATTCCAGTTATATAGAAAAATTATAAAATATATTATTTTTAATTGGATCTTAAACCAAAAATAAAAATATAACACCTATATTAGGATTAGGCTATTAGAAGAGTGCATTAACAAGTTCAATTATTAATATTCATGTGAATTGAAACGTGCGTGGAAAATTACTCATTTAATTTATTTGATTTCATAATAATAAATAGTAAAATAAAATATTTGAAGAACAAAAAAAACTACAATTAAAATTTGTTTATTTAATAGTGCCACGAGCAATGCATATTATCTAAAATAATGAATTATTAACTCATCATTAAGCTTTAACATTAATTTTAAATTAATTGATAGGATTTAAACATAAAAGCTTTATAAAATTTTTATAATAACTTGGATAATTTTTTACATTTTAAAAATTCTTGAAAAGTAAATTATCAAGCTTTCATTTAATTATACTCATCCTAAACAGTGATAATGACTTAAATATGTTTTAGATATCTAAACCTAAATATAATATTAGAATTAAAAGATTTAGTTTTATAATTTTTTAAAGCAAGAAAGAAAAGAATAGTTCATACTGGAAAGGGTTTGCTATATTCTACTTTATTAAAATAAAAGTATTGCTATTATTGTATAATTATTTAATTATATTAATATGCTTTTACAACATATGTGAATCTTAATTTTTCTTTGACAATATATTAAATTTATTTATTTATAGCTATACAAATAATCGGTATAAATTTCATAAGTCATAAATAAACTCCTTTAAAGATGAGTTGACTATAGAAAAATGATTTTCATTATCTTGACGCTGGAAATATTTATGATGATAAATTTAAAATTATAAATATTATTTTTTCTTTTAAATTATAATGAGTCAAATACATAATATTCACGTGCAACGCACGTGAGTAAAGAAACTAGTAAGAACAAGAACAAGGAACACAAATGCATTATAATCTAGGCTGTTTGAATAATCTAGGCTGTTTGAATATTAGTTCTGGCTGCTTATGTGCTGTTTGAATAATTTGTCTTCCATCAGCTTTCTTCTGATTCATTTTGGAAAAGCTTTATTTCTGCAGATGTGCTAGTGTCATTGATTTCAACCTAGAATTTATAACAAGGAGAAACTTTAGATTAATTTTGGAATTGCCTGTCCTGATTTGTACTCATGCAATTTGACTAGGTGTTTTTTTTAAATTTATTTTGCAAGTAATTAAGATTTTTAAGTTTGTGTTTGTCTTCATTTTGAATTGTTGCTTAGGGTGATGGAAATTTTTGATTATGCAAATGGTTTTACAACTTATTTATTTTTCAATTTAGAACCTCACGTTTTGGTATGCCCATTCACCAAATCATGAATGTCATTGGCACAGAAAAACAACTGTGAGGAGGCTTTGGAACTTTTAAGGACATCTTTGGATTCTTGCAAACATTTGCACTTACCATTGGTACTCTTTTATGATGAACTGACTGAAATGCTGCAACATAAAAAGCTTCAGCCAGCAATTATGGAATGGTCAGTAAGCACATCAGCTTTGTTATTGGTGGTTGAGCCTCTCCGCCACGTAAAAGAGTGTCCAGTTATCATATATCTCAACTTGTCTGTATTTCTTAGGATTGCCAAACATGCTGGAGAATTTGAATCTATGTATTTATCTGATCTTGATCATGGGCAATTACATGGTGCAGATTCATATGGAGGATTAGAAGGTGAGTTTAGTGACAGTCTTTGCTTCTTTTTCCTTAAGTTTGTGACATCAAATTTGGTAATGATTACAGCTTTTATGTTTCCTTTTAGGGGAGCTATGGATGAATCTGGATGGAGACATAACTCCCATATGTTTGAGTATCCTTCCAATGGCGTCATCTTCTTTGCAGTAATTTTTGGCCATTCTCTCCCTTATCTGCCTAAATCTTTTTTATGTTGCTCATTGGATGCTGAAGTTGAAATTTGCTTTTTGCAGGTCTACATCTAGTTTACAGATTCTCCCTGCTCACTTTCTTTTACTGTCATCTGTAAGTTGGCCTTGAAGGCATGAGGATGACATAGACAATAAAGCAAGCTTTTAGATTTTACTTCTCTTTCTATGTTATTTTTCAGGTGGAGAGGTTGACAAATGGGGGATCTCTTGGTGGAATTGATGCATTACTAGGCTGCCCTTTACACCTTCCCTCTTCTAAGGCAAGGCCAAGGAAAATCCTTTTTTTTTTTTTCCTTCTTTTTTTGTCATTTTTATTTGATTTGTTATTGGCTCTCATCCAATTAGCCTTAAAAAAAAAAAAGGGAAGACAAAACCAATAGAGTTCAATTCTTACGAATAGGTACTGTGAATGATGAACAAATCTCTATGCATTCGCTCATATAAAATTGAGTCAACCCCCTATTGCGTATTGGTACTTATCGGGTATAGAAATAGATCATCAAAGAGTTCTCTTGAACTACATTTCATCATCTTGCCTTACGAATAATTATTTTGCTAAAACAAAGAAAAAGCTTGAAGGCTTAAAAGACCAATGAATAGTATCAAGAACTGATAATGACTTATTATTGCACATGTTTGCAAACTATGGAGCGTAATTGGACTAGCAATTTGTCACCAATTATAAATCTGTTCTTTTAGTCGTAATCAGGTTACTGAAATCTTCGTCTTTTGTGATGCTAGTATCTCTCTGAAGCTGGACGACAGTCATTGACAACAAAGCAGAAAGAGATTGTGGGCATTTCTCTTTATTATGCAATTAATTGGATAAGAGAATTGGTATATGTGATTCAACATCACTACTTTCGGGGTTGTCTGGGTTTTCATTTTAATTAGTTCATAAACGTTGTGGTCTTTGGTTGATTTTGTTCTATCTTCAGCTTAATGCTTTTTGCACGCAAGTTGCTCAAGGATTTGAATGCATAAGCCAAGCCATGAAGGAGGATATAGTAGCCAAACTATTGAAGCGTTTGAGGAACCTAGTGTAAATTTTATCTCCCTTAATTCCTTCAAAATTTGTGCATTGCTTCTATATCATATTTTCTTTTTATGTATTAAGAGCAAGGAAATTACCCTCGTATAAGAATTGATTTCAACTTTAGTGTTTAGGTGGGCTGGGCCTTTAGGTTGTACTATGGAGTACTAATCGAGCCACTTGAAACGATACAACCAACATTCTAAAAGGCTTTAACCAAAGAGGCTTGCTTTTCCTAGAAGTCCTGTGATTTGGGTTTTGTAGGTGTCCATGGCATATTGGAATATGATTGGGGGATATCAATTTGGTTGTGTTTTGTTCCTGTAATTTGAATGAAAGCTTTTCATGAAATTTGAGGTTGACTAGATTAATTTTGAACAAAATGATACTTATTTTGTGTATCATTTGTCAGAAATATGACAATTACTTTCCTAATCTTTTGTTGCCAGTGGCTTTAGAAGTGGCAGCGAATGATGGTTGTAATGAAGTGATCACTTGTATTTTTTTTCTTCTCTTTTTCATGTATTCATTACAAATCATATTGAAGCTTATCCTTCAAAGCAATCTCATGATACTAATTGAAAGGAACTTCTAATTACAGATTTCTGGAGAGCTTGTTAAATAATTTCATCCAAGGTTATCCTATGTGTCTACCAGAGTTGTTCCTTCATGTGCAGCATTCTGGAACTTTATCCCTAGATCATGCCAACAGTATGCTACATGTTGAAAATAAGAATGAGCACAAGAAAACACATGATACTGCATCTCCAGACAAGAGAAAACATAGAAAGATCTTGAAGTCATCAAGTTCAGGTATAAATGGAAAGCTCCGGCAAACAACAGTATTTGATGTGTTGAAGAAAGGGGGAGCCATAACCAGCCAACAGTCCTTACATGAGGATTCTTCTCACCAGTCTTTGAAGACTCCGGTTTCAGCAAATCAAGGTTCCTGTACTGAACCATTAATTCTAGAAGTCCCTGCAGATACCAAGACTCTTGATGGACACAGATCTAAATTCCGGCCTCTTCTGATCCAATGCTTCTCCCTTTTGGAATTTTCTAAGGTTCGTCTAAGCATCTTAATATCTGCAGCAAACTGTGATTTTTCTTTCCCTTCTAGGATTTGCATGGCATTGAATATGGTTCCTATTTCATCTGCAAAGTATTAACTCTAGGATTTTTGTAAGGATCTTACTGCTTGTTTTCCAACCATTTTGGTCTCATGCAATTTAGTTAGCGTTTTCACACCAAGACGCAATTGTACCTTAAAAAAATACACGTTCTTTCATCTTTAATAGCAAGCTAGAATTCAGAGTTCTCTGTTAAACCAAATCATTCATTTTGTTGTTTAGTTTGTTTATTGCTGAATCTGGGTGCATGCTTTTTATGTTTTCCAATTGCTCCTCCAGTTTGTTAGTTACCTTGTTGAGTTCTTGCTTACTGAGAAAGCTTATGAAAACAAGTGGTAAAAGTGCAACAGTTATTCAATAGTTATTCACTTTGATAGTTCCTGTCATATTTATAGAAAACATGGCTTTCATTTGCGTATAGGTTTTGAAAATTCAGAATTAGTGAAAGAGTATCCTGTTTCATTTGAAAATTTAGCCTGTTAATATTACAGTTACATTGAAAATCTCAGGCTAGTCATATTTGACATCTGAGAAATAATTCAAGTGCATCTAAAATTTAAGTTTAACTTTTGAATTTTGAAAGTTTAATTTTCCAAAATTTGGATACTAACTTGTTAAACTTTGTTTTTGATAGTCTTATAATCTGTTAGCTCTATTATCATAACTTTTATCAATTATATATTCCTTGAGCTTTTTCCAAATTATGAGCTACCATTGGTTGTTCTATTAATTATACAAAATATTCTATACAGTTTGTCTTCATTTAAACATCAGCTGTAGCTCTCACCCTTTGTCTTGTATCTTTATTACTTCGATAACGAGCTTGATGTTTGAAAACGTTGCATTAAAAATAAAGGCCATTACTAGAGGAATCCATTTTTTCTGCCATCATTTCAGGTGCGAAAAGTTCTATCATTTATGTCTACCAATTTTAACAGTTACATCCATTATGAAAACTCTAGAGATCTTTATTCTTACACTAGTGGCACTGCTTTTTAGTCCAATTACACCTCTACTATCAATTTAACCTACAGCTCTTCCTGCACCTCTATTGGCTGAACAATATGTAGATATACATTTTCCATGTACTAGTTAGCGTTCCATAAGACTGGTGATTGTTGATATATGACAAATGGGCTTGGGCAGAACTCAAAAGAAGAGGGTGCCTAGTTCTTATATAAACACCATAACAGCCTAGTAACTGGCGATGTGGGATGAATACAACTTCTACCAATCATCACAGACAAAATGCCGAATCTGATACCATGACAAACAGGCTTGGGTAGAATTCATTCCCAAAAGCTAGCTCAAATGGAAAGGGTGCCCAATCCATATCTATATACCAAAACAGCCTATTAACTAAGCGATGTGGGATAAATACAAGTTCTAACAATATAAATATTAAAGGTTATGTATAGTTAATATAAATTCTAATGATAAGTTGATAACTGAGAATTGGGGGAGAGTTAACCTTGTTGATAATGATTGTATAATCCACATGGTATTTTGTTACATAAGTTGCATGTTGGTCTCTGACCTGGTTGCTTAGGGAAAACATTAGCAGCTTTGTAATTATCTATGATGTATATAGTCCATATAATTATAAACAGAAGAATGATGTAGGTTATTTAATATGCATTTTCAGTTGCAGAAGAAAGACTCCTGTTGTTCAGATCCTGCAGCTGAGGTACAGAGCTTTATTATATCAAACACAAACTCAAATTAATTAGAAAAAGAGGAAGAATATAATTAAATTTGGCTTCTGGTATATTTCTGTGGTAGTTACCCCTTTACTTGTACCTTTTGGGCGACCTACACAACAAGCTGGATTACTTTACTCCTGGAAAGGAAATGCCATCTAGATGCATGGGCCCTGCTCCTGGTTTCAGCAGATTGATATCAGAAGAATTCTTGAGCAAAGTCGGGCCACTTTTCCCAAATCTCAGAAGGCACTTTGAATGTGCACTTTCTGTTCTTAAAGAAGGTAAAATCATGACATCCAACATGGCTCAAATTTTGATGACTTGTTGCTGATGAGAAGATCCTGGTGCATCATTATATGCTATATAATGATAGCTGGCTACGTCATCATCACCTTTTCATTTTGATGAAAGTAGTGGCATTCCTAGAGATTTGGAAGGAGATGTCATAAGATTAAAAGAATGCTCTGTTAAGTGCTAAAGCTGCTTCGAACTTTAATTTGCTTGTCTGATATTTTGAGACAAAAAAAAAAAAAGATTTTTGTCTGTCTTCTTATTTTGTTTTTTATGTGTTTTGTTAAAACAGTTTTCTATAATAGTTCTCTATAATTAATTTACAGTATGAAGATTAGTAAATTTTTTCAAAATATAAATTTTGTTGTTGGTTTGATTTGTTATTTGCTTTTCAAGAGGATGATGCTTTGTCCTTCTCTCTATATTTTTATTTTTCTCCATAATTTTCCTTTTTCTATTTATAAAATCTGACCACTCTGTAATTTCTCTTGTGCTCTAATCATAAAATCTGATTACTCATACACACACAGACATGCACAAATATTGATTGGAGAAAAATTGAACGCTTAAGGTTTGACATATCTTCAAAAATGCATTGTAGTGGTTAAAGATACTTGTGAAGAACATTGGAAAGTGCATTCTGCATCTGCTGGCAATCCAGATATAGGCAACCTTGTCTTTTCAAAATCTTCGGTTTCCATCTCGGTATCTAAAGAAATACTTTGTTGTTTTCGTAAGGTAAAAGATCTTTTAAATTTCTTTGCATCTACATTGCCACCAGTCCACTTAGTTGATTATCCACATGAAATTCTATACACCTGTTGCTGATTGCAGTTCCTAAACCTTCCTGATGTTCAAATGGAAAAAGCAGTTCTCTCGGATCTGCTTGAAGCCTTCCAGTCCAGCAAAATATCTGAGGTTGTTCTATCTTCTATTCAACCTAGTCCTTTACCTGGGACAATTGAATTTTTATATCTAGGTGCTTCATCATTTTTAGAAGATGTGTTGAACACGGGTATGGCATCTTGTTCTTTGTAAAGTTGTTTTATGATGATCACAGATTCTTTTTCGTAATTGTAATTGTCTTGGCTCCTTGCAGCATCTTCAGTCTCGTTTACATTAGCTTCAGAATCTCTTCTCACCCTAGAATCACTTGTTGCCTCACTCCATATATTCTTTGATAAGTCGGAAAAGACTGGTAAAAGCACAGGCTCAATATCCATTCACAGGATTCTTCCAACTTTGCGCAGAAGTCTTGGTACTTCTGCCCAGAAGCTCTTAAGGCATAACTGGGGTAACGGAAATCTTGAGAATGGTTGGAAAAACAAAGTGAGATAATTTCTGTTGGACCTAGCTATCATTACCTGAAATTTTTGTCACCTAGTGAAGTAGAAAGCGTACATAACTGTTGTTAAATTTCTGGTCAGGGAGAAATTGTGCAAAAAATGTTGCATATTTACTTGGAGAATAATGAGTCTCAATCTGATTTGCTTGATGAGCTGGCTGCCTCTATTTTTCCTCAGGTGAGTAAATTTTCTCTTCTAATATTTGTTCGCTCTTTTGCATCTCTCAATGTGAAGGAATGGGTCATCCTATTATGATTGCTGCTAGATGGTAAATAGAAATGGGAGGTAAGTTTGAGATTAACCTTTTCAGAAACCTGGTTTTTCAATTTTGAAGATACTGATTTGCTTGAACCATGGTTGGATAATAGCCCTACGATGAAAACAACATGATTTTATTGCCTATAAGCTAAATATTGAATGAGGTTTCCCTTCCTTATCAGGTCGATTCATCTGGAACAATAACAGAGGACAATAATCTTGGTTTTGGGATGCTGTGTAATGAGACATTTGTTGTGTGGTATCGTGTACTGGTATGTCTTTTGACGACACTTCTTTCTTTTTTTCTTAGCTGGCCTAAATCTTTCATTTCAAACTCATTGGCTAGGTTTTGTTTCAATCTGCTTATTTCAATTATATCATCTACATAGACAATTAAAACAGAAATTTTGTCTTCAATAGAACTCTTTATGAAAAGAGTATGATCAGATTGACTTTGATTATAACCTTGACCTTTAACAAACTTTGTGAACCTCTCGAACCATGCTCTAGGAGATTGTTTAAGGCCATATAAAGATCGCTTTAGCTTACATACTTTGGTTCCAAATTTCTGAGCAAAACCAGGTGGAGGTTCCATGTATACTTCCTCCTCTAAGTCACCATTCAAAAAGGCATTCTTCACATCTAGATGATTCAAGGACCAATCTAGATTAGCTGCAACATACAAGAGCACTCGAATAGTATTGAGTTTCGCCACAGGAGAAAAAGTTTCATAGTAGTCCACTCCATATATTTGAGTAAATCCTTTGGCTACTAGACGAGCTTTATATCTTTCCAAGGATCCATCTGAATTGTACTTCATAGTAAACACCCATTTACATCCGACAACTGTCTTCCCATCTGGTAGATCCACTTCTTCCCAAGTAGCATTCTTCTCCAAGGCTCTCATCTCCTCCAAAATAGCTTCTTTCCACTCAGGAATATTTAGAGCCTCCTGAACACTATTTGGAATAACCATACTAGACATTTGTGAGATAAAAGCATAATATGGTGATGAAATATTTTTGTAAGATACAAAATTTGACAAAGGATGTTTAGTACATGACCTGACACCTTTCCTAAGAGCAATGGGAAGATCAAGTTGACTAGATGGATTATTTGTAGGAAGTTTTGGAGACTTAGCATAAATTTCATGATCCAACCTCTGATTAGATTCTTGATGGTGCTATGGGATGGTGGCTCTTTTTTGTGCTTGATGTTCTTTTTAATATACAAGACCTTTAAACTTTTTCGCATAGATATCAGTTGTTTCAATATTTTGATTTTGAGATGACCTTATCAAAGGCTGTTCAGTATTTTCAATAATTAAATCATTTGTTTCCACACTTTCTTTATTTTTTGACCCATTTTCTTTTGAAACATGATCAGACCCCCAAGAAATACCATTATTTGAAAAAAAACTCAAAAGTTAAATCATAATCAGAATTTAAATCAGAACCAGAATCAGTTGAGACATCTTCACTAGTGTTCTCCCCCTGAAGATGAAACTTGTCAAAGTATGATTGTTCTTCAAAAAAAGTGACATTCATAGAAATAAACTTTTTTTTCAAAACTGGATCAAAACATTTATAACCTTTTTGATTTGCAGGATAGCTTATAAAAATACATTTATGTGCTTTTGGATCAAGTTTTGAATGTTTGGGATCATGATTATGGACAAAAGCCACACTTCCAAAATTTTTTAAAGGAATGTAGCTAGTTAGCCGAGTTATGGGAAAACATTCACTAAAAACTTTAATTGGTGTTTTAAAGTTCAAAATTCTTGTAGGCATTTTATTAATTAAATATATGGCTGTTAAAACTGCTTCTCCCCAAAGATACTTTGGAATTTTAGTTGTAAAACTAAGAGCTCTAACAACCTCTAGGATATGTTTATTTTTTCTCTCAGCCACCCCGTTTTGCTGAGGCGTGTTACCACAAGAACTTTGGTGAATAATCCCTTTTTGAGCAAAAAATTGTCCCAACACATTGTTAAAGAACTCCTTTCCACTATCACTTCGAAAAATTTTAATTTGAGTCTGAAATTGTGTTTGAACCATATTATAAAAATTTTTGAACACACTTTCAACATCAGATTTCTCTTTTAAAAGAAAGACACAAGTAACTCTAGTATGATCATCAATAAAAAGGATAAACCAGCGTTTTCCAGAAAATATTGGCGCTCTAGAAGGACCCCAACATCATTGTGAATCATGGTAAATGGCTTGGACTGTTTATAAGGTTGCGATTGGTAAACAGTTCGGTGATGTTTAGCTAATTCACAAAATTCACATCGGAAAAACAAAAGATTTTTACTCATGAATAACTTTGGGAACAAATACTTTAAATATTGAAAATTTGGATGTCCTAGCCGATAATGCCATAACATAATCTTAGTGTCACTTGAAACAGAAATAGAATTGAAACAAGTTTGCAGGTCTTGCCTTCCAAAGGTTGACTCATCATTGAAGAAGTAGAGTCCACCATCCAATTTAGCACCCCCAATCATCTTCCCCGAGGTTAAATCCTGAAATTTACAATAGGAAGACTTAAATATCACTTGACAATTATGATCAGAGGTTAACTTACTGACAGACAAAAGATTATATGACAAATGTGGAACATGTAAGACATTCTTAAGAACTAGAGAAGACGAAATAGGAATTGTTCCTTTCCCAGCAACAGTGGCTAAGGAACCATCTGCAATTTTAACTTTTTGATTTCTTGCACAAGGTATATAAGAGGAAAAGATTTACGAATTGCCAGACATGTAATTAGTAGCACCTGAATCTAATATCCAAGTGCTATGGGATTTGGAACAAGCTATGGCTGCAATGAAAGAATTACCTGATTGTGCAAAAGAACAAGACAGGTTAGATTTTTCTAAAGTTTGGGACTTAAACATTTTATACAGGTGCTCTATCTGTTCCTTGGTAAAAGGAAGAGATTCAGAAGAAGACTGCTGCCCCGGATTAGTATTGCTAGCTTGAAAAGCTCGTACATCTCCTCCTAACTTGGTGTTATCGCTACCTGTTTTCTTCTTTGGTTTTTCATGTAATTTCCAGCAAGTATCTCGAGTATGCCATGGTTTTCGACAATGATCACACCAGGGTTTCTGCTTTCCCCCTGAGTCTGTACCTCGAGTTACAAGAGCAGATCCGTCAGCATCTATTTTTGGTTCATCATTTTTTAGCATCACTTTTCGTCGTGCTTCTTCTCTACGCACTTCTGAAAAAACTTCTCTAATAGTTGGTAAAGGATTTTTTCCTAATATACGTCTACGAACCTCATCAAGATCTTTGTTTAAACCAGCCAAGAAAACAAATACTCGTCCTTTTTCAATTTTCTTTTTGTATCGAGCACTGTCATTAGGATTCTCCCATTGTTTATCTTCAAACATGTTCAATTCCTGCCAAACAGCCATCATATCATTATAGTAAGTTGTTACCTCTCGATTACTTTGTTGCATTTTCCACATATGGGTGTTTAATTCGAATAACTGCGAATGGTTGTCCAAATCTGAATAGGTTTCTCGAACTGCTTCCCAAACATCCTGAACAATCTGCAAAAACATGAATGGTTTTCCAATAACTGGATCCATTGGGTTAATCAACCAGACAGTAACCATTGAATTTTCTGAGCGCCACTGCCTATATTTCGAATCATCGGTTGCTGGTGGTTTTATCTCACCATTCAAGTATCCAAGTTTCCCTTTTCCATCAATCACCAACCTTATGGACTGAGACCATTCAAGATAATTCTTGCCATTCAGTTTGTGAATGGTGATTTGAAGAGAATTTTCAGGAGGAACAGGTGGAAGGAACTGAGAAACTCCCCCTGATGGTGTCACGCCACTGCTAGGTTTTGAAGTGGCCGAACTAGAGCCAACCATGGCAGCCTTAAAATTCATGATCAAGCCCTAAGCTCTGATACCATGTAGAATTTTATAGAGAAAGGAAAAAAGAGAAGTGTTCTCTTATGTTTTTCATATATCAAACATAGGAGAAACACAACTTATATAGACTAGCTAAAGGATAGAAAAAATCTTAGATAGGAACTAATTTATCTTATCCCTAAACCTTAGAATGTTTATCCATATCTCTAACAAACAAAAACTAATTAGTTATTCTAACTTATCAACAAATTATATATTTATCTCTTTTATTCTTTTGATATTCGCAGCAGTCTCAATTTCTTCATATTGATATGAGGTTCTTCTCTTTCCTTCTTTTTTCTCTTTCTTTTCTGCAGCATGAAGTGAACCTTGCTATTCTTAACAGTAAGGTGAGTTGGACACTAAATGATATTATTCTCAAATATTGATATTCATGAGATTGATTCTTCTTTCCTGTCTATGCTTAGGTTAAAGATACCATTATCAAGAAACCCAGAGCTGGTGTTGAGTTTGAAACTGTTGAAAAATATTTAGTCGAAATTCGAAGGATTGTCAATGTTGTAGTATCATTAGTTAACATGTGCAGGACTTATGATAAGGTAACCAAACAGAAATTTGAAGCAGTCATTTCTGATATTCTTTCGTTCATTCAATTGTAATTTCTTTGCATTCGGAGTTCAAAATATATTTAACTGTGGAATTGTTGACATGTGAAATTAATGAACAGGTAACTGTGCATGCCATGGCTGTCAAATATGGTGGGAAATTTGTCAATTCGTTCCTCAATGGTATTTGTGTGACTTTCTATGTGCAGTGGAATCTTAGATGTGGTTGCTTGGGTACTGAAATATGTAAACCTTGTGCAGTGTTCGACTTCTTACGGGCCCACTTTCAAACACACAATGAACTTGTAATCGAATTGGTTAGTTCAGATGCATTGAATTTGTATTTTATTTTCTTCTACATCCTGAAGGTTTTGACTCCTAATTTGCGATTTTTTTATCTTCCTTTTCATTTCGATATAGGTGAAGGAGCTTCAGAAGGCCACAAGAACCATACAGACCTTATGCTCTGAAGCAAAGGTCAGTCTCATTTGTAAACTTTGCGACTTGTATTTTCAGAACTTTAGCTTTCAATCTAATCATGTTCTTTACGACAGGTACTGAAAAAAATTGCGGTCACTAGCAAAATTCCTTCTACGAAGCGAGCTATAGAACGCTTTCTATTTCATGTCAAGGCTCTTCTTCATGCGACGTCTAATGCGCGTACTTTTTGGATGGGTATGGAAATATTTTTATTACTTTCAGTGTTTCTTCAATTTTTAACCAAGTTTATCTTGGTTGTGGTACTTTATTGACACTAGTTCGAAAGATGATTTCAATCTTTCATGCGTTTTCTGGTACTATGTTATGATAGATAGGGAGCAAGGGATATTTCAAAAACTGGAGCATGGCTATTTTATTTGGAATTCAGGGATTCAGTTTGGTAATTTACTTAAAAGAGTATCAAAATGGTTAAAAATTTGTGAAATGGTTCATGTACATTTTTGCTTGAGATAGCTTTAGAGAAACTCAGAGCCACGACTATGCTCTGTCATCAAGATGGCAAACCTAGATTGCTGCCCAACTAATTGCTTTCTGCTATTGTTTTTTCAGGAAACTTGAAACACAAAGATTTAATGGGTCAGGTGGTAGGGTCCCAAGTGTATGGGGATGATCAAGATGCTGACGTTGATGGAGATCTGGCAGAGGCTGAGGATAATAATCAACCTATTAGTGTTGCTAGTGAGGACAAAGACCATCACCTTCTGAATAAATTAAATGCTTCCTTGCATTATGCTGAATTATGAAAAAGCTTCACTAGCCCATCATGGCGATGTTTGGGACACTTTGTAATTATTCCAAAATTAATTTGGATACAATGAAATAAAATTTAATGACATTCTTGAAGATCAAATGTACAAATGGATGCGATTTTCAGTAAAATTCAAACTATTTAAATTTAAATATTCTAAAAATGTTGAATTTTATTTACAATATTAAGAAAATAAATGTTTATAAGAATTGCTATAACTAGAGATGACAGTCTTATTTGAATTCGAAAATACTCACTAGAAACTCGATTTTAATACAAAATTTAATATAAAATTAAAAATTCAATCTTAAAATGACTTGAAATTAAAATTACTTGAACTTAAAATGATTGAAACTTGAAGCAATTCGAACATTGATATGAAATCTAAGTGACTTGAGAACGAAACAATTTAAGTTTGAAACAGTTAAAAATTAAAAAATAATTTGAAAATTGAAAACGACATGATTCAAGATTCGATAATATTTGAATTTATAATTAATATACATTCCGATTTAAAATTTAAAATATAATCAAAATATAACAAAAATAACATTTTGGTGACATTTAATATATTTTATTTTTAGTAAGAATTTTAAGAGATTTTTTGTAAAATCATATCTGAATTTTGTTAAAATTATTAATCATTAGATAACATAATTAGCTTAAATATATATATATCAAAAAAATAAAAATATTAAAACGTGATCACATAAAATAATTGAGGTTAAGAATCTTGTCCTTTGGTTTAATTTCTATCCAAATATTTCATGAAAGAAAATAAGAAAGGTAAAAATAAATATAAAAAGAATATTTGAGACAGAACGTAAAATTATAATTTGAATAAAAAAATTAAATTAATAATTTTAAACAGTTTTCTTATAAAAATTAAGTAATTTAATTGATAATGAAAATACTAATTAAATAAATTTTTGATGCTAACACTATTTTGATTTAAGATTTTAACCATTTGAATTTAGATTTTTAATTAAGTAAACTAAATAATTAAGTTAATAATTTTTAAAATTAATAAAACTTGTATTTTTTGAAAAAAAATCTAAAATAAACAAAAATGATAGTCTAATAAAAAGGCGACCATGCTGATATCAGGCAGAAAATGATTCACCATAATATAGAAATTTGAATTTTGGTTTGAAAAAAATTTTAAAAAAATTAAATATATAGAATTTTATTAGATAAAATTCATGAGATTAAAAAATACAATCAGATAAATTAATTCAAAAATATACTTAAAACCCCATAAATTAATATGAAATTCGACTCGAAATTCGAGACAATCTAAATTAGATTTTATTCAAACTCGTAATGATCGAGATCGAAAAAAAAATAATACAGAACTAAAAAAGACTTAAATCTGGCCTAGCCTGAACCCAACCCAACCCAAAACTGAAATTAATTGAACCTAAAATGACCAAATTTAAAATAATCCAAAATTGAAAACGATTTTATCCTTCCAACCCAAATCAACGCAGCTGTTTGCCATCTCTAGCCATGATTTCACACTAATAGAAGCAAACTTACAACTGGAAGAAAAAGAAAAAAGACTCATCATCTTAAGTTTTGTCAAGAAACAATGAAAGAATAGCTGTATTTGTACAAAATTGCAGACTCTATTATATTCACCAACATTTTTCTATCCTTTATTAGAAAAAAAAAACATTCTTCTATCCTCAACAACCAACTTGAAAGACCACCGAGTTTCTTCCCTTACATAAGCAAATCTACGGCCATAAGGGCATCTCTTCCGACAGTACTAGGAAACCTTTTCCACAAGTTTTCTTGCAGAACTAGCTCATTTTCCTTTGCTATCAGCACCTCTCTTATCGTGTTAGATTTTCTTGAGATAGTGTTCATAACATAAACGTAATGGAAGAATCTAGAAAAATCCGATCAAGGATCTACCTTTGCATGTTAAATTAGAGTTATTAAGATAATATAAACGTGATGATGGTAATGATTTCTTCTGGTATAATTAAGATTTTGAATTCGAATTTTGAATTTGCAGCTGCATTAAAATTCTTGAAATAGTGTTTTACTGTCTGCAAGTATCCTATTCTAGATGTTCTGAATTACTTTAGATTATTATATAAAAAGAAGTAGAATTTACATGAAAAAAATAATATAAATTACATTGGGGCATCTAAATTTCTTTTTTCTTATTCAAGGTCAGATTCGTTGCAAACCACCATGCATCCGGTCTCTAACAGTTTGCACACTAAAAAGACCAAAAAGAGTAAAATATTTAATGCCAGGAAAGAGATGAGACAATAAGAAGTTTACTAGGTTTCTCTTTTTATCTTAGCCATTGTGTATTTAGATATGTCTATCTTTAGCTTCATAAGCATGTATGTATAGGTTTAATCAAGTAAACCTATTCTATTAGGATTTTCTTAAGTGTATATATTAGGTTTAATTATCCATATAATTAAACTCTCAAAATAACATTTACTTTTTACAATCAAATACATTTTATCATATATCTTTTGCATTCTTATGTTTGTATCTATTGACGTATATGATCCATATGATTCTCATATCATGACAGTAAATGACAATTAATTACCTCGCTTAAAATTTAATTAATCATTATTTAAAAATGATCCAATGTATTAGTGTTAGTATGATTGCATTCCGGTCCTGCTCAATACGCTTTATATTAACTTTAGATGCATCATTCCATCATTCAAATTCGCACACTAAATAAATATGACATCCCATAATATTAATAGATATATTAATAAAGCTAAAGCGATATTTTTCTCAAATGAGGCATTTAATGTTACCATGTAATGCTATTTGAGCTCAAGAATGTCAAAGAATTACTATTATATTGGTTACACGAAAATTCTAAAATGGATTTCGTTTCCGTATCGAACACGTTTCAGACATCGAAGCTCTTTAAAAACTTTTTAAACATGTTTCAAAACCTTTAAAAAATATTTCCTTCTATTTTCTATATTTTTATTTATTATTTAAATTTTAAGAATTTATTTTATTTAATTGGATTTTCTACTTTGAGAAAGATTTTTAATATTTTTTCTATTTATTTTGCTTTTTTTTTATAAATGATTTTTAACTCTTTCCTGTTATATAATTTTCTCATTATATGAATATTCTTAATTTTTAGTTGTTTTATATTTAAAAGTCTCTACATACATGTATATTTTTATATATATTATTTTTTTCTTAGTCTATAGTAATTGTATAATTGCCAACATGACCAATTATGTTAATTATATAAATTTGTATCTTTTATGATGATAAAGACAATAATGCAGTAGAAAATCTAGAATAGTCATATATATACATATAACTTTTCGTTTCTTAGTTGTTTAAAAAATATCGTATTTCTGTGCCGTATCATGTCATGTAGCGTTTCTCGCTTCTGTTTCCGTGCAATCTAATAACATAGAATGGCTACCATATTATTTGTCATATGATGCACAAAGAAACTGAATTCTATATGGATAATATGATAGTCCAACCTAAGATAGCTTAAAAACCAAACGCACCATAAGGACATCTTATTTTGTTATAACATTTCCTCTTTAGACTTCATTAATATATAATCTCAAGCTCAACCTAACAAAGGGTTTGTTTGGGGCACCTTGTGGAAAATTTTTTGGATACATGATCATGCAAATGGGATAGAAATTAGCCTAGCAAAGTCAAAAGTCATTCTAGAAATGACACCTCCTAAAATCAAGAAGGAAATATATGACTTTCTTTTTACACTCTAATATATTAGTTCTTTCAACAACTAATGGTTAATACTTGCAGTCTTGTCTTTAAGATGTTAAGGAATAGGACACCCAAATAATGGAATATGATTGCCAATGAGCTTTTGATTAAATAAAAGAGTATTTCTTAATCGTCTAGTTCCTTAGCCTCCTCAGTTATGAGAACTTTTGTTGCTATCTCTCAACTTCAAGAGAAGCAATAAAAGCAATATGTGAAACCTAAAATAAAGGAGAAACTTATACTACTTAAGCAAGAATAGGGCTATGAAATCAAGTACATTGACATCAATCTAGTTTGGCATTGTCACGACTCAAATTGGAGGCACATATATTTCACTTCCATTATTATCAATCATGTTACTTTTGGGAAGCACACTTATATAAGCCTTACAAAATTTAGAAGTATCCCTTTCAATAAAGTTTGTATGAGCACCTTCATTGACACCCTTCATTGCATACAAAATCTCAGTCATTGCAACCCTTCATTTAACCCTATTCTTCCTTGCTTCCAGATGTCCTGCCTTGATGCGCTACGTATGCAACTACAACTAAGGCAGTGAACCTATCGATGTAGCCTAGCACAACGACAAGTATTAAAATATCGTATCCCTCGGAAAAGTGAAATCGTAGAGTTACTACTTCGTTCTTTGTTATCTAGCCTAAAATTAATGACGGATAGTTTATAGATTTACTAATGACTAAAAGCATAAGTTCTAAATGGAATGCAAAAATGAATGAGTAAATAGAACAATTAAGACAAGAAAGCAAACCCAAAAGAGATCTAGACTAGTTGACAATCAAACAAAAGATAACAGATTGTTGAGTCCGTTCATGCTACCCGTGGACGAAATCCTAACTGAATTCGGTTTCCCTCTCGAGACAACCGAATTCCTAAGCTGAAGAACCTAAAATTGGAATCTCTTTCTAATGATTGATTATTACGTTTGCCTTAAGCTTTAATCTGCCTCTATTAAGCTTAGTTAATTCTTAATCTGAAAAATTAATTAACTTTATCTCTAAGCGAAAATTAACCTGATCTTGCAATTAAATTTCCAAACTCAATGAGAATTTCTCAATTGCTAAAAGAATTATATGAATAGTAATCAACACATTCAATGTAAAGAAAACTGGATTTAATTATTAATTGCAAAAAGAATACAAGAAAGGAAACTCAATCAATCTCAACAATTCAACACAATGCCAACATAGCAAGAAACCCCAATGGGTTCAACCAATCTAGCTACACATGTTTATGTCTAAAGCAAATAGGAATTCAATTACAATGAAAGAACAAAGAAATTGAAACATATACACCCTTTTCCTATAATTGGATGAACAGCTTGAAGCCTGGATCTATGCTGCAGTTGATCTCCAAAATTGCTCCTTGATTTGCTCCAAAACTCCTCCTCAATCTTCAATCTAAAAACCAGATCACGAATCTGACATCCCAAGGTGGAATCAATTTCCTGGAAACCCCCTGAAATGCCTGACAATACATCTAGGAAAATTACAACGGAAGATAAAAAGTCAAAATCGCCGATCCGGAACTCCCTTTCTCTTTTTTGGCTCGTTCCTTTTATATATTGCGCAAATACGGGTGCGTTCCAGCCTGTGTCCCTCAACACGGGCCGTGTCCGTGCTGTGTTAGACTCCAATTGAAAGAATGAACTGAATTGAGCATGGCCATGTTAGCCAAAACGCTCCGTGTTCTTCCTGTGTTAACCAACAGGGGCCGTGCTCTAGGGCGTGGTACCTTGGAAAACGTGCTGCTTCAAAGTGCTTAAGCTACACTTCCCAAAAGTCAACCTAAGGCCAAAAGCTTCTGATTCTGTCCGTTTTCGCCCAAAATTGATCTAAAATTGCTAAGCACTGATGATGGACCTATAAAATCTCCTGAAACACAAAAGGACACAAAACACGGGTGATCTTGAAATAAAAATACAATAAATGCTAAGAAAATGCGCAATAATATGCCATCAAATATGTTTAAAACTATGCATATCAAATCACCCCACACTTAAGCTTTTGCTTGTCCTCAAGCAATTAATAACTCAACCTCACAAAACTGCAGTCAGCAAGTCCTCAAAGTTCATGCCCCTAGACCATAACAAATAGCACTCAACATATCTTAAAAGAGACTTAATAATAAGTCAAGTTGCAAATTATTAGCAGAGGATGAAGATAATATTAATGCATGAATAATTTAAACAACAACTCAATAACATACATCAAGAACCAATTCCTCACAGGGATCACTCAAGCACTCAAAGTGTGTATAAGGTGAAAAACAAATCTCTTAACACAAATGCACAAACCGCTTACCATAAGCTTACTCACAAATCCTATCTATGCTATTGTGAATAAATGAATACTAATCAAGGATCTTTACCAGGGTTGTAATGGGGTTAAGGTAAAGGTATGGGGATTTGGGAAAGAGGTGTGAAAATGCTGAAAATTCTTGCAATAAACAACAATGTATGCTCAAAGGATTAAAATGCCCAAAAAATCAAAACCATAAGTACCCAGGGAATTCCCAAGATGTGTTGTTCCTTTATTCATTTTTTAAAAAGGAGGAATAAAGGAACAACCGTCGAGTCCTTCCTTACTTTTAGTCTGAACACTTTTTGAGTTCCTTGCTTTTAGTCTGAAGGTCGCTTGGCTCACGGCTTTTGATAGGGAATGAGACTAAGGCTCTTTTCCCTAGGCTAGGATCAGCTACTGTTGGGATCGGTCCGGAAAACTAATCCATCGACTGAGAAAGAAGGTTCTTCCACGTACTGAAACTGTTGAAGCATTGAAATGCAGTCATGCGTCAACGCCTTTATCCATTAAAGAAGATAAGATCCTTTACTGAAATCAAATAGATTTTGGTTCACTAAAATCCTCAATTTGTAGAATAATGTTTGAAAACACTCTAAATCCAATAAAGAGATAAAGAAATAAAGAATTTTGTTGTTTTGTTTTTTTATTTTTTTTTAATTTTTGAATTAGTAGCTTATAAGGAAATTGCTGCATACAATTGAATAAAGTAAAGAATAAAATATAGTTTGGATTGAGGGGAGCATCTAAACTATCAAAAGGACTTAGTGAATTTACCAACATAGTAAATAGCATTTTAATCCTAAATAAAAGTGAGCAAATCACAAAAAAATTTCAGCATAAATGTAAAAGAAAGATAAAATGAAAAGGCCAAGATGTAAAGTGTGAAATAGTGTAAAATGAAGAAAAGGGTAAGGGCTCAACTATGGCTAACTAATGGAAACATAAAGGGAAAGCTTTTGGCCAAGTGTGGTGAGTCCTAAGTTGCCCGAATCATCTCATGGTATTCACAGGTTCATGTAACCTCAACAAGCATTATAAAGCAAGTTCTAGAAGCAAAGCCAAGTACAATGCACACTCAAACAAGAAATATAAAGAGCATATGTATATTGAATGCTCGAGTGGCTCAAAATCTCACATTTGAAGTGTGTCATTAGTTGTTATTGGTTTCAACATCATAAATTGAGTCATTACTTAAGAAACACATGCATATGACATAATCAACATTCTAATTTAAAATTCTACAACTCGAGAAACAATAAGGTAACACCGATTTAACTTGACAGAGTTGATGTATTAAACACCATTATTTTTTCAAGGACAATAAACAACAAAGAAAAGTAACTGAAATTCTATAAATCAAATTGTCAATTAGCTCAAAAATAGGATACTTAAGTTCATAAAGACATAGTATCCTAACATCCTAACAATATACATCATCAGCAATAGCAATTTCAGACACATCTAAAAATCATAGGAAAGAGAAAGGAACACATGGTTTACCCACACCTTCCCCACACTTGAAGAACACACTGTCCTCAGTGTAAAACGAAGTGGGTACCCCGCATGGGATGTGCAAATAAGAGAAGCAGAAGCAATAAAATCCAAGTACATACATGTATAAGAAATACAGTAAATAAACGCAGATAATAAAAGAAGACCTAGGGGAGACTGCCTTGATCTTCCACCGAGGCTGGTGGATTGAAAATTTTATGCGTCCTCAGCAAGAGCTGAAATTGAAAGATACAGAACTAACAGAAATTAAAAATAAAAATTAAAAAAATATGGAAACTAAAACTAGGAAAATGTTCTAAAACCAAAGATTCAAGTATAAAAAACACAATAAAAGTTGGAGTATCTCCCAAAAGCGCTTCTTTTTGTCTCGAGTCATTTAGCTAGATTCGGTGATCACTCCTTGCATGTGCGGGCTTGACGTATGCTGCGGTCGAATTGCTAGTTTATGGATCCTTGGAATATCATCAATCTTTCAAGCAACCATTTTTTGGTACTTCCTTAGAGAGGGAAATGTCATTTCCCTCACCTCGGCTGTTAAGTCTGCTACTAGAGTGGCAGGTAACCTGTTATCCTCATCCATATGTGCATAGTCGAGATTAGACCTGTTCATGCATTCCTCAGGTCAGGCTTGGACAACAATTTTTGTGTACAAGCCCGACCCGGCCCGAACCCAAAAAAAGCCCGTAGTCCTCGGGTCGGGCTTGGGATTTATAAAAAAACCCAAGCCCGGCCTGAGGTCTAATTTAGTTAAGAAAAAGAAATGTCATACCTAAAACTCGAACCTGTGACCTTTAGTTTATAATTGAGTGTTATAAACCACTTAACTACATATTATTCCTGTTTATAATTTTCATGTTATTAATAATATCAAACCCTAAACAACCTTGTTGTACATTGCAGAACCGGGTTAGGCCCGACCTCTTTATACAGGTTTAACAATTGGTCGGGCCGGGCTTTTCAAAAAACTTCAGGCTCGGGCTTGGGCTCAAAGATATTAAAAAATCTTCAGGCCTAGGCGGGCTCGGGCTTGTCCAAAATCAAGTCAGGCCCGGCCCATGAACAGATCTAGTTGAGATGCTGTGGAAGCTTTTTCAAATCGAGCACTGGTGGTTCTTCAAGTGATGGTCTCAACTTCTGCACACCTGTCTTGTCAATCACAACAAACTCATCAGTATTGTTGCTTGGCTCATTTGCTAACAGAAACTCAAGCTGCTCCAACACTTCCTCATTTGACAGCTCATGCTCATCTCCTCTTGGCATAGTAACTTCTAGAGGGTCTTCAACTAATATTTCCTGCAACTGTGCCTCAATAGCATCATCAAATACATTAATAGCATACACAACATCATCATGATCTAAAGACTGTCTTATAGAATTATGCAAGTCAAAGGTGACAATCTCATCTCATACCCTAAGTTTTAACTTTCCATCACAAACATCTATCATTGCTCTAAATATTGCAAGGAAAGGTCTACCTAGAATCAAGGGTACACTACTCTCACCATCTATGTCTAAGATCACAAAATCAACAGGAAATATAAATTTATCTACTTTTACAAGCACATTCTCTACAATACTCTTAGGATACTTAGCAGACCTATCAACTAACTGTATACTCATCCTAGTGGGTTTAGTCTCTCCCAGCCTCAACTTTACAAATATGGTATACGGAATTACATTAATGCTAGCCCTTAAATCAGCTAAAGCATCATCAATAGATAAGTTACCTATAACACAAGGAATAGTAAAACTCCTTGGATCAAGTCGCTATTTAGGTAACTTATTCTGGAAAGTTGCCGAACATTTCTCGTTTAGCGTAATGCACGCCAAGTCCTCAAACTTCCTTTTGTTGCTAAGAGTCTCCTTTAAGAACTTAACATACATAGGCATCTGCGAAATAGCTTCAACAAACTATAAGTTTATATGCAGTTGTTTAAATATATCCAGAAATTTACCAAACTGCTGCCTGACTTGCGCCTGTTTCAACTTGGCAGGGTATGGAATTTTGGGCTAGTATTCCGTTAGTGGAATCTCCTTTGCCTTTTCCTTCTCTGGTTCCTTCGCCTTGGTAGCTTCAACTTTCCTGCTTGAATCTACCTGCGCATCAGCATCATTGTTAGAAACAGAAGAAGAACCAAGAACATACTTACCTGACCACAACGTGATTGCATTCATATGCTCCCTCGGGTTGGACTCTATAGTGCCAGGCAGAGTCCCTAGCTGCCTCTCAGCCAACATCCTAGAAATATGGCCTATTTGAGTCTCCAAGTTCTGCATGGAAGCCTGTTGATTTCTATAAGCTGTGTCCGTCTACTAAAACTTATTTTCTGAAGTAGACATAAACTTCATCATCAACTCCTCCAAATTTGGCTTCTTCTCCTGGTTCTAAGGGAGTTGAGGGAGAATAGTCTGCTGTTGGGGTTGCTACTGGTGACCCGCTGAAATCCTGGTGGACCCTGGGTGTTGTTATTTCGCTACCCGAAATTAGGATGGTTTCTCCACCCTAGGTTGTATGTGTTGCTGTAAAGGTCATTCTGCTGCCTGGGCGCATTTCCCATATAATTAACCTGTTCATGATCAGTAGAAGATGAAGAAGAAGCAAACATACCTCCCGCATTACAGTTTGTACTGTAGTGCAGGCCACCACAAAACTCACAGCTAATTTATGCTGCATGGACTAGCATCTAGAGCTAGTCGATCTTCTTGGCCAAAAGCTCCAACTGAGCTGCCAAGGCTGATGTAGAATCTACATGTTTCACCACTCCTGGCCATCCTGGCCTACTCCTAGAAGACTGCCACTGATAAGTGTTCATGGCCATCTCCTCAATTAAATTCTAGGCCTGCTCTGGCATCTTACTGTTGATGGCCCCATCTGCAGCTGCATCTATCATCTGCCTCGTGGCTGAGTTCAAGCCACTGTAAAAAGTCTGCACCTGTATCCATAATGGCAAACCGTGGTGCGAGCAACATCTCAGCAAGTCCTTGTACCTCTCTCTTGCATCATACATGCTCTCATCATCAAACTGCACAAAAGAAGAAATCTCATTACGCATCTTTGTAGTCTTAGCAAGAGAAAAGTAATTATAAAGAAATTTCTCAGCCAAAGAACTCCAGGTGGTGATAGTGTTAGCTGGTAGGGACTATAGCCATCTTTTTGCTCTATCCTTCAAGGAAAATGGAAACAGCCTAAGCCTAATGGCATCATCAGTAGTCCTATTTATCTTGAAGGTATCACAAATCTCCAAGAAATTTGCAATGTGGGCATTAAGATCTTCACTGGGCAAGCCCCCAAACTGTACACTATGCTGCACCATCTGAATGACATTTGGCTTAATTTCAAAGTTATTCGTTGCAACAACTAGCCTTACTATACTAGTGTGTGTCCCCTCCAGGAAAGGTCTAGCAAACTCGTATATTGTCCTGTTTGCTTCAGCGACGTTGTTGTTGCCGTTTCCCATGTCTACTGGTGTATGGACAGGAATCTCAATCAGCTCCTCCTCCTCCATGTCTAATCGCTTCCTCAACTGCCTGAGAGATCGCTCTAGTTCTGGCAGAGGGTCTACTGGTGCAGGATTAGAACTCCTGGTCATAAACTACTTGAATTGAACAAGGCAGCAATAACCCAAACAAATAATTAGAAGAATACTTAAATAAAAAGCAATAACAAAAACAGAAAAGAAAAATGACTAAAGTAACAAATAGCAAATTTCACTCTAGTTTTCAAACAAGTTTCCCCGGCAATAGTGCCGAAAATTTGATGCGCTGCGTATGCAACTACAACAAAGGTAGTGAACCTATCGATGTAGCCTAGCACAACGACAAGTATTAAAATATCGTATCCCTCAGGAAAGTGAAATCCTAGAGTTACTACTTCGTTCTTTGTTATCTAGCCTAAAATTAATGATGGATGGTTTATAGATTTACTAATGACTAAAAGCATAAGTTCTAAATGGAATGCGAAAATGAATGAGTAAATAGAACAATTAAGACAAGAAAGTAAATCCAAAACGGATCTAGACTAGTTGACAATCAAATAAAAGAGAACATATTGTTGAGTCCAATTATGCTACCCCTCGACGGATTCTTAACTGAATTTAGTTTTTCTCTCGAGACAACCGAATTCCTAAACCTAAGAACCTAAAGTTGGAATCTCTTCCTAACGATTGATTATTACGTTTGCCTTAAGCTTTAATCCGCCTCTATTAAGCTTAGTTAATTATTAATCTGGCAAATTAATTAACCTTATCTCTAAGTAAAAACTAACCTGATCTTGCAATTAAATTTCCAAACTCAATTAGAATTTCTCAATTGCTAAAAAATTTTTATGAATAATAATCAACACATTCAATGTAAAAAAATTGGATTTAATTATTAATTGTAAAAATAATACAAGAAAGGAAACTCAATCAATCTCAACAATTCAGCATAAAGCCAACATAGCAAAAAACCCCAATGGGTTCAACCAATCTAGCTACATATGTTCATGTCTAAAGCAAATAGGAATTCAATTATAATGAAAGAACAAAGAAATCGAAACATATACACCCTTTTCCTATAATTAGATGAATAGCTCAAAGCCTGGATCTACACTGCAGTTGATCTCTAAAATTGCTCCTTGATTTGCTCCAAAACTCCTTTTCAATCTTCAATCCAAAACCCAGATCACGAATCTGACGTTCCAAGGTGGAATATGTTTCCTAGAAACCCCCTGAAATGCCTGATAATACATCTAGGAAAATTACAAAAGAAGATCAAAGATCAAAATCGCTGATCCGGAACTTCCTTTCTCTTTTTTGGCTCGTTTCTTTTATATATTGCACAAATACGGGCATGTTCCAGCCCTTGTCCCTCAACAAGGGCCGTGTTGGACTCTAATTGACAAAATGAACTGAATCGAGCATGGCCGTGTTAGCCAAAGCGGGCCATGTTCTTGCCCGTGTTAACCAACATAGGTCGTGCTCTAGGACGTGGCACCCTTGGAAAACGTGCTGCTTCAAAGTGCTTAAGCTACATGGCCTGGAATTTCTGCACGGGCTCCAACACGGGTTGTGTTGACTTTCCAAAGTCAACCTATAGGTCAAAAGCTTCTGATTCCGTCCGTTTTTGCTAGAAATTGATCTAAAATTGCTAAAGCATTGATGATGGACCTATTAAATTTCCTAGAACATGAAAGGACACAAAACACAGGTGATCTTGGAATAAAAACATAATAAATGCTAAGAAAATGCACAATAATATGCTAACAAATATGTGTAAAACTATGCATATCATTGCTTCATCACCTTCAAGTCCATCATGTGTATCACTTTGCACTTTTGGCATGTAATCCAGATCAATTTCATTATGACTTTCTTTAAATTGATGCTCTATCACATGCATTTTATGTACTATAATTTTGTAGCAATTTCATCTAGCTCATTAATCTCTTCTGGATCATCAAAAGCATTAACTATATCTGGTTTTTCAATAGTTTCTCCAACACATCAACCTCCTCAACAACAGGTACATCAACTATAATCTCTTTTTTTTTCTTTTTCCTTTTACATAAAGTTTTATCATGTCATTTAATGTGAACCTAACCTATCTAAAAGGATAGAACCGAATTGAGAATAACATCTTTACCAAGGATCATCTAAAGTTCAAGTAGAATTGGTGAAGAGCTAGAACCCAACACTTATATAACAAATAAGAACTTTAGTTATAAGGGAAGATGCCACAATTAGATGCAAAAGTATAATTGATAAGTCAAATAGTTATTCGTAAAAAAACTTAAGGTTTGATAAGAACTCATGTTCTAGTTAAAGGCAAAGAGAGAACACTCTTTTATTTTATTCCATTCCAATCTCTAGTAATAATTTAGCTATATAAGATATTAACAGAGCTAGAAATTCTAATACAAAATAGAAAGAAATAAATTTCTAATTTTAATGATAAAAAAATAAAAATCTTCTTAAATGAACTAAATTTTCTAAATACTTATTCTAATAGAATAGGAAATAATATTCTTGATAAGCCCAACAAGTGTTTCCTTTATCTTCTTGGCCTTTGATCTTATGAGTAGTCGTTCTTGGATGCTTAAAGGGTCTTGGCCTCTTGAAGTATATGGACTCTTGGCCTTGGTCATATCATCCCCCCCTTTTTCAAGATAATTCATCCTCGAATCAAAACCTTCATCAAAATCAAAAGGAGGCAAGTCAACTATATTAAAGATAGTACTAAAAACATACACACGAGGCAAATCTAATTTGTAGGCATTGTCATTGATACGCTCAAGGACTTGAAACAGTCTATCTCCTCTTAGCAAAAATTTGGATTGTCTCCCGGTTAGAAAATGCTCCTTTCACATGTGAACCTAAACCCATCTGCTAGGTTCTAACACCATTTTCACTCGCCCCTTATTGGCTTGTTTTACATATTGTTCATTCTTTATTTCAAGATTTACATACACTTTTTCATGTAGCATTTTTATAAATTCTGCCTTCTTTTTGCCATTTAGATTCACTTGCCACTCAAAGGTAAAGGAATTAAATCTATAGGACTCAATAGAATAACGTCATAAATAATCTCAAAAGGATAAATATTAGTGGAAGAATGCACACTACGATTACATGAAAGTTCAATATGCGACAAGCAATCCTCCCAAGATTTCAAATTTTGCTTAACCATGACCCTAAGTAATTGGGACAAAGTTCTATTAACTACTTTGGTTTAGCCATCAGTTTGGGAGTGACAAGTAGTAGAAGATAAAATTTTAGTACTCAACTTTCCCCATAAAGTTTTCCAAAAGCAGCTCAAAAAACTTCGCATCCCTATCACTAACAATGGTTTTTGGCAATACCATGTAAGCACACAATCTCTTTAAAGAATAAACATGCAATATGTTGTGCACCATCGATTTTACTATAAGTAATGAAATGTGACATCTTAGAAAACCTATCAACAAAAGCATAAATAGAATCATGCCCACGCTTAGTCCTAGTTAATCCAACCAGTAAGTCTATGGAAATATCAATTCGAGGAGAACTAGGCATGAGTAAAGGCATATATACACCATGTGGTTTGGTCTTAGACTTGGCTTGTTTACACACAATACACCCATTATAAATTCTAGCGACATCCTTTTTCATGTTAAGTGATGTGTGCTACTCGTGTTAGCTACAATCTAAGGCAGTGTACCTATCGATGCAGTCTAGCACTAATGGCGAGTATCAAGGTCGTATTCCTCGGGAAAGTGAAAGCCCAGAGTTACTCCTTTGTTCTTTGTTATATTAACCTAAAATTAGCGATGAATATTTTCTAAACTAACTAATAGCTACAAGTTAAGTCCTAAGGGAGATGCAAGAGTAATTGATAAACGAAATAATCAAGACAAGAAGACAAACCCAAAAGGATCTAAACTAGTTGGCAATCAAACAAAAGATAAAGGATCGGTAAGTCTAATTATGCTACCCGTGGACGAATTCTTAACCGAATTCGGTTTCTCTCTCGAGATAATCGAATTCCTAAACCTAATAACCTAAAGTTGGAATCTCTTCCTAACGATTGATTCTTAAATTAGCATTAAGCTTTAATCCGCCTCTATTAAGCTTTGTTAATTCTTAATCCAGCTAGTTAATTATCCTTATCTCTAAGCGATTATTAACTAGTTCTTGCTATTCAAAATTCCAATTGCCAAATGGACTTCTCAATCACACAAAGCAATCTAAACACACAATTCACAACGTCTCATGAATAATGCATTATCTTATTAATACTGAAAACAAGAAGAATACAAAATTAACCCAAGCAATCCAACAATATAATATCAAGCCAACATAGTAAAGAAATCCCAATGGATTAAATCAATCTAGCTAATCATGTTCATTATTACAATACACAAGAATTCAATTACAACAATGAGTAAAAAGGTAGAGAAAACCCGATTACTCCCTTGGATGAGAGTAAACAGCCCCAATTCCTCTTGCTCAATCTTGAATCGATCCTTGTTTCTCTTGCTCGATTTGAAAACCAATCAATGAACCTCGCCCAATCTTCAATCTTTAAAGGGAATCCGATTAAAACCTTGATCCAAGTCTCCTTTTCTCTTGGTTTCAGCTCAAAAAACCCTTAGAGAGAGAAATATTAGGGTTTGGGACATTCTAACCCTAGCCGTCTTCTCCTTTTCCTCTCTTCATTCTTTTAATTAATACCCCCTGTCACCTCCAACACGGCCGTGTCCCTGGCCGTGTTGGGGACACGGGCTGGTGTTCTTGGCCGTGTTACTCTCTGTGGCCGTGCTCCCTAAAAGCTTTTTTTTTTCTTTCATGTTTGACGCATCCAACACGGCTGTGTTGGTAACACGGCCAGTATTGAATACAACACGACCGTGTTAACCTTCTGCATGGGCATACTTAGCTCGTTTCAGCAGATTTGACGTCCAATTATGCTCCAATTCTTTCCTTTATCATCCTTTGACCTCTTTTGGACCTAATGCACACAAACATACGTATAGGGTGAGTGTTGGGACCAATTCACATCCAAATGTCCATAAAATCAATCTTAAATATCCCATTTAGATGTGTGTATTTTACGCACATCAAATAACCCCACACTTAGCTCATTGCTTGTCCTCAAGTAATCAAAAGTAAAATAAAGAAAATAAACCACTAAAGAACAATACTTAAACTGACAGACAAGCTGGAGAGCTCCTGCACATATCCTTAACAAGCGTAAGTCAAACAAAAAGAAAAGAAGCAATCAATTTAAATATCACAACCAAGATGCCAATAATTCACACAATACTATCTCAACGAAATTATTCGGAACCAACTCCTCACCAGATTCACTCTAAATCACTCAAAGTGTTTAAAGGGTAGTGTTTAATCGCTCAATGCATCAACTACTGCCTTACTTACTATATGCTTGCTCTAAAATCCTACTCCTACCATTTATGGAGAGTCAACAACCATGTCAAGAGGTCTTTATAAAGGTTGTAATAGGGATTAGGTAAGGGTAGGTAAATTTGGTCAGAGTTGAACCTATGGTATTCTGCAATGAAATACATGACCTGCACACAAGTCACAATAATCACAAGGGGTAAACAATGGATAGTAGTCCAAGGTGGAAAATAGGAATCAAGTCAAAATGTTTAGCTCACTTACTTTCTTTCTTTTCATCACCTTTCCCTCTTATTCTTCTTTTTATATATTTTTCTTATTTCTTTTTTTTTCTTTTTTTTTTCATAAGGGAAGAACATTCACATAATAGAGTGAATTTCTTTTTGGATTGAAGTAAGCTGCTACAAGATTCCAAAGCTATTCCCACGATAAAAATTCCCAATAAAAACAACTCATGTGCAAAATCATAACCCAAAGCAGAATAAAACTAAGTGGTAATGGAATATGATAGAAAATGGTGAAAGAGGGGGTTATCTACAGAATCAATAAACGAATGAAGGCTATTTGGCTAGAATCAAAACCTAAGTGCCTCTATCATACCAAAGTGTTAAACTCTCCTTGTGGCCCTCATAAGCATTACCGAGCAAGTTCTAAAAGTAAAGACAGTAATCGGCACTCTCAACAAGAAATAAATACAAGCATATAAAGTGTATGCTTACAATTTAGGCTCAATTTCTCACAAGTGTGCTTTTGAGTAGGTTCCAAACAAAAATCATCAAAACAGAATTAAATAAGCCAAAGTAACTTAGTGCAAAACTCAAACTAATTATCTTACATTCTTCCACAAAACTCAACACTATCGGTTTTACCCGATCACATGGACATAAACAGGATTTCAAAAGCAAGGCAACAATAAGAGCATCGAAACAAAGTGAAAAAATTTCAAAATTTTATAAAAAATTGCATAAAGAATAAACAAATAACTGAGATGGAATAAATGAAATGCGATATATACACTAGAAAAGGATCTGAATTTCATATACAAAATAATAGAACATGAAAGTAAGTATATATTGATATCACCACCCCACACTTGAAGGACACACTGTCCTCAGTGTACAAAATATATGAAATGAAAAAGGAAAAAGAAACTAATACTGCCCTGATTATGGCTCCGGAGTGAAAAGAGGTGCATCAGCAGGTATATCAGGGCGTTGGCTGGTCTGTGGTGGAGGAGTGGCTGCTCTCTGAGGATCGGAAGTAGTGTCACATGCAGGAGCTGGTGGATCAGCAGGAGCAGCGTCAATAGGAGGCTCGTCAGGCTGCTGTGTTGAAGGGTGCTCAGTCGGAGAGGGAGGGCCAGCTGGATCATCCGCTAGAGGGATGTCAAAATGGCTCTGCTCTGGAACCCGGCTCTGTGGACAGGCAGGTGCAAAGTCTGTAGCAAAAATATCATCAAACATGTCATTGGCCATAGAGGCCTCTAACCTACCTCCCTGCTCAATCAGGGCCTGAAGCATAGCCCTCTGCCTCTCAAACTGAGCCATCATCTGGCTCTGAAACTCAGCCTGACGCTGTAAAAGGTCCTGTTGAAAAGCCTCTTGTCGAATGAAATGCTGCTGCTCCTCTGCCAACCTCTGCACTCTAAGCTGCAGCTCTCTAAACTCAATAGGGGATACTCCTAAAACAGCTGATGAAGAACCAAAACGAGTTGAAGTAGACGGTCTGGAGGAAGACTCTGGAATATCAGAAGAAGGTGGGATATCCTATGCACCATGGGCTTGTGGGGCAGGTCGCTCCTCTCTGAGTGCTGCCAAGAGAGCATTCCTCAGTCTATACTCTGGTCCTAGCGGACCCTGCCTACGAGTCACCATCCCCATACTAACCATCTGGGGAAGTCCCAACGTTTCCATCACCCCCAGCTCTGTCAGATGTGGTATCGCCTCCTCTAAAACTCCTAAGCTCCTAGCCAGTCGAGTAATGTAAGTCCCAAAACAGAAAAATACCTTCTTTGAGTTGTTGCAGAAGGCACTGATCTGTCTGGCCAATAAGTATCCCATGTCGACGGACTGGTGCTGGTGCATGCTGTAAAGTATAAATAGGTCCGGCTGGGTAACTACACCACCGCTATCTCCTCTGCCAGTGATGGTCCTAGCCAGCAATGCATGCAAGTACCGCAGTCCCTCAGGCAAGTTAGACGCCTTGGACTGGCTGGCACTGTATCCCTCAGTGTCATCAGAAATCTCGGCCCACATCTGCGGATATGACACACCAGGCGTGTGTATACAGCGACTGTAAACCTCCCCAGCTGCATCCTCCTCAGTCCACAAGCCTAAGTGTACCCCAAACTGCTGTACACTCATCGTGAAAGTCTGCTTTGCTAGTCTGAAACTGATCGCATCCGGTTGTTGGAAGTCCCGCAACTGGCTTTGCAGAAAGAAAGTGCTGGCAAACTCCACAGTCAACTCCCTATATGTTGGTTCAACAATGTCAAAGAAATGTTGAAATGGGGGCGTCTCAAGATATCGGCGGACTGCAGCTGCAAGTCCGACGGTCTCCAGTGCTGGCCAGTCTATCCTACGCCCCTTTCCCAAATCTTTGTGCCTCATCGATTGATATCTCTGCTCAAAGGTGGGCTGCCCTTGGAAAAGTAAGAATCGATGGTGCTACTGTGGTCTAATTTGACCTGATCTAGTCGGTGCAGCGCCTGACGATCGAGAGGAAAAGGAACCATCGGTGCACCTCCTCTTGTAAACTCCTGATCCTCGTGTGGTGGACATGGGACCTGAAAAGGAAACTTTTAGTACTAAGGATCAACAAAATTCTGGCAGCATAACGGCATAAAATGAACAAACCAAACGATTTAACTCGATAAAATTAAACTGCTCAATGTCCTGCAAAGAAAATTTAATCCACAACACTGCCAAGCAATGCTAACCAATTAAATTTACAATTCATCCATATGGAGTTTACTTCGCCATAATCCATCACAAGGCAAACCAACATGCTAATATAAAATAGACACAAACAGAGTCGACTATCTATGACAGAGCCTATTGTTTAGCGGCCGACAATAATAATAAAGAGAAAAATAAGGAATTAATCACAATCATAAATAATGGTAGAAAAGAAAAATGGAAAATACGAGCAAGTTAAGTATATAAACTACATTAAAGAAAATAAAAGAAAATCAAGCACAAACATGAATGTAAATGCATGCACCAAATAATAAAATAAGGAGATAAACAAAAAAAAAATTGAAACACAAAATTCGAACACAAAGAAAACATAAATTCGAACTAATATCAAAATAAAATAATGGAAAATGAAGTTGGAGGGTACTTACTTGACAAACGCAATATCCAAAGTCTTCGAGATGAGAAATAAGAAGTGAGAGAGTAAGAGAGGAGATAATTGCCAAACTAAGGGGAGAGCAAAATTTTTGAAGATTTTGAATAAAGTGGTATATATAGGTAGTGTGCGGAACACGCCCGTGTTCGCCAACATGGGACGTGTTCATGAACACAGTCCGAATATCGGGCCGTGTTAAGCAAATTAAAACGTGCTGACTTACCACTTCTCAGAACACGCCGTGTTACGGACACGGTCTTGGACACGGGGACGTGTTGTGGACACGGTCGGGCATAAATTCCCGTGTTAGCTTCTGTGAACGTGTTAATCTTAGTTTGATTTTCTTCAATTAGAACACGGGCCGTGTTAATGAACACGGTCTTTAACACGCCCGTGTTGAGCTCCAAAAAAATGCAAAACTTGCGATTCTCAGCACTTTCTCACTTTTTCTCACCTGCAAAACCAATAAGTCCTCAACTCATACACTCAACACAAATAAAACTTAACAAAAACCAACTATAAAACCTAATCAACTAAGTTCACAATGGAAGGGTAAAGTATTCAAATTGAAAAATAGAATTTGGGGTGCCTCCCAAAAGCGCTTCTTTTTGATGTGATGAGTCTTCTTAGCTGGACTCATGGTGAAAAGCAAGTGGTGGGGATTGACGACCATCCATCCTTCTTCCGAGCAAATGGCTTCAAGTATCCGCTTAGAGGGATAATCGTCGACTTCCTCTTCCCAATTGTCAAGCAAGCTGCCAGTATGATGGGCAAAACTCGCTCCTCATATAATTGAACGTAGTCATGATGCTCTAGGGGCTCTTCCAATTTGAAAGCTGGAGTTTCAACAATTGGAAGGATCGATGGTTGGGCAATCTCTTCAGGAGTGTCGATGGTTTTCTTCAGTCCCTGGCTTGGTTCACTTGCTAGAAGAAACTCGAGCTCCTCCAAGACTTCTTCATTAGATAACTCGTGCTCATCTTCCATCATCGAAGGGACTTGTGGAAAATCTACCAACAATTCCTCTAACTGCAACTCAACATCATCAACTGTACATTCCTGTTGATAGTCTTTCAGAGGAATTATGTTCGCCTCTTCCTTTTCTGGTTCCATCTCCATGTTCAAGAAATCGTCCTGCACAGAAGCATCATCGTCAAACATAGTAGATAAACCAGAAAAATTCTCACCTGAACGCAAAGTGATGGCGCTCAAATGCTCCTCGGATTCATTAGCGTTTGATGGAGTTTCCAGTTGCTCTTCAGCTAGTAACTTGAAGATTAAGCCTACTTGATGCTCTATGTTGTTAATCGAGGCTTGTTGATCTTCAAGTGTCCTCTCTGTTTATTGGAATCTATCATCAAGACTTGTAATGAACCTCATCATCAGCTCCTCCGACACTAACTCTTCATCTTGAGTTGAAGGTGCAAGATTAGGCTGCTGATGTGGTTGCTGAGATTCTGGTGGTTCTGGGCCATCTAAGCTCCATCCATAGGGTGAATGAGTGCTCCACTCTTGATTATAGGTGCTTCCATACGAGTCATTTGGCCAATTGCCCGTATAATTCACCTGTTCACAGTTATAAGAATAAGGAGTAAAATCACTGCACAATGGACAATCATTACTCAAATGTAAACCACAACAAAATTCACAAAAAACTTGAGATGAAAGGATAGGAGTGGAGAGTTGATCGGTAGCCCCACAAAAAGATTCCACTCGAGCTTCTAAAGATGCACGGGTATCCCAATTTTTAGCACTCTCTTGGTTCCTAATCCCATTTCCCAATGCATCATACAAAGAGTTTGAGTTTAGCATTGAACCTCCTTATCATTCACTATCTGAATCATAAACTTAAACAAAATAAATATATACAAACAAAACAAAAATAAAAATAAATAAAAATTAAAAAAAATGGCTAAATTAACAAATAGCAAATTTCACTCTAGTTTTCAAACATTCCCCGGCAACGACGCCAAAAACTTGATGTGTACTACTCGTGTAAGCTACAATCTAAGGCAGTGTACCTATCGATGCAGTCTAGCACTAATGGTGAGTATCAATGTCATATTCCTCGGGAAAGTGAAAGCCCAGAGTTACTCCTTTGTTCTTTGTTATATTAACCTAAAATTAGCAACGAATATTTTCTAAACTAACTAATAGCTACAAGCTAAGTCCTAAGGGAGATGCAAGAGTAATTGATAAACGAAATAATCAAGACAAGAAGACAAACCCAAAAGGAATCTAAACTAGTTGGCAATCAAACAAAAGATAAAGGATCGGTGAGTCTAATTATGCTACCCATGGACGAATTCTTAACCGAATTCGGTTTCTCTCTCGAGATAACCGAATTCCTAAACCTAATAACCTAAAGTTGGAATCTCTTCCTAACGATTGATTATTAAATTAGCATTAACCGTTAATCCGCCTCTATTAAGCTTTGTTAATTCTTAATCCGGCTAGTTAATTATCCTTATCTCTAAGCGATTATTAACCAGTTCTTGCTATTCAAAATTCCAATTGCCAAATGGACTTCTCAATCACACAAAGCAATCTAAACACACAATTCACAACGTCTCATGAATAATGCATTATCTTATTAATACTGAAAACAAGAAGAATACAAAATTAACCTAAGCAATCCAATAATATAATATCAAGCCAACATAGTAAAGAAATCCCAATGGATTAAATCAATCTAGCTAATCATGTTCATTATCAAAATACACAAGAATTCAATTACAACAATGAGTAAAAAGGTAGAGAAAACCCGATTACTCCCTTGGATGAGAGTAAACAGCCCTAATTCCTCTTGCTCAATCTTGAATCGATCCTTGTTTCTCTTGCTCGATTTGAAAACCAATCGACGAACCTCGCCCAATCTTCAATCTTTAAAGGGAATCCGATTGAAACCTTGATCCAAGTCTCCTTTTCTCTTGGTTTCAGCTCAGAAAACCCTTAGAGAGAGAAATATTAGGGTTTGGGACGTTCTAACCCTAGCCGCCTTCTCCTTTTCCTCTCTTCGTTCTTTTAATTAATACCCCCTGTCGCCTCCAACACAGCTGTGTCCCTGGCCGTATTGGGGACACGGGCTGGTGTTCCTGGCCGTGTTACTCTTTGTGGCTGTGCTCCCTAAAAGCTTTTTTTTTCTTTCATGTTTGACGCATCCAACACGATCGTGTTGGTGGCCGTGTTAACACGGCCAGTGTTGAATACAACACGGCTGTGTTAACCTTCTGCATTGGCATACTTAGCTCGTTTCGGCAGATTTGACGTCCAATTATGCTCTAATTCTTTCCTTTATCATCCTTTGATCTCTTTTGGACCTAATGCACACAAACATATGTATAGGGTGAGTGTTGGGACCAATTCACATCCAAATGTCCATAAAATCAATCTTAAAAACCCTATTTAGATGTGTGTATTTTACGCACATCATTAAGCCAATAAAAGTGATAATGTAAAACACTCAAAGTCTTGGTAATGCCAAAATGACCCATCAAACCACCCTCATGGGCTTCACGCACAAGCAACTCACACATAAAACATATAGGCACACATAATTTATTCTCTTTAAATAAGTAGCCTTCGTGCCTATAAAACTTATCAAAAGCAACTTTCTCGCATGCTTGATGCACTTTTCCAAAGTCATTATTATTTTTGTATAAGCCTTTAATATACTCATATCCTAATAACTTGGCATCTAAAGCAACAAGTAATGCGTACTTTCTTGAAAATGCATCGGCCACAACATTGTTCTTAATTTGTTTGTATTTAATTACATAAGGAAAAGACTCTATGAACTTGCTCCACTTCGCATAGCATTAATTGAGCTTGTTTTGCCTTTTCAAGTGCTTCAAGGACGCATAATCTGTATGAATCATAAATTATTTCGAGCAAAGATAGCGTTGCCACGTCTTCAAAGCCCTAACCAAAGCATATAGCTCTTTGTCATAGGTAGGGTACTTCAATGTGGCTCCATTTAGCTTCTCACTAAAGTAGGCTATTCATCGCCCTTCTTGCATTAACATGGTGCCAATTCTTAAACTTGAAGCATCACATTCAATTTCAAAAGTGTTAGAAAAATTAGCAAAGGCAAGTAAAAGAGCAGAAATTAACTTTTTTCTTAACATTTTAAATGCTTTTTCCTATGCCTCCCCCCATTTGAATCCCACACTTTTCTTAATAACTTCAATCAAGGGCTTGATAAGGATACTAAAGTCCTTCATGAATCGTCTATAGAAGCTAGCCAATCCATGAAAACTTTGTATATCACCAACACTTGTAGATATCAGCCACTCCTTGATTGCTTTCAACTTTTCCTTATACACCTCAATTCCTTTTACACTAATAACAAGACCTAAGAAAACAAGTTTATCTATGCAAAAATCACACTTTTTAAGGTTAGCATATAATTACTCCTTGAGCAAAACATTCAAAACCATGCACACATATTCCAAATGATCATTTAAGGACTTACTATAAACAAGAATATCATCAAAATAGACAAACACAAATTTACCAATAAAAGCATACAAAACATGATTTATTAGTCACATGAAGGAATTAGGTGCATTAGTTAAGCCAAATGGCATCATTAACTACTCAAAACAAATCATTTTTAGATTTAAAAGCAGTTTTCCATTTATCGCCTTCTTTCATGTAAATTTGATAATTATCACTTTTCAAATCAACTTTAGAGAATATGCTAGAACCATGCAACTCATCTAATATGTCATCTAATCTAGGAATAAGATAGAGATACTTTACAATGATTTTATTGACAGCGCGACAATCAACACACATATGCCAAGTTTCATCCTTTTTATGCACAAGTAGGACAGGTACGACACATGGAGTCATGCTTTCTTTAATGTAGCCTTTGCTCAAGAGCTCTTCAACTTGCCTTTGAAGTTCTTTTATTTTCTCAGGATTAGTTTGATAGGCTGGCCTATTTGGGATTATTGAGCTAGGTACAAAATCAATTTGGTGCTCAATACTACTTATATGTGATAAACCACTTAAAACTTCATTGGGAAAGACATCCTCAAATTCTTGCAAAAGAGACACAAAAGAACTAGGAAAAAAAGAGCTCGTTAGTACTCAAGCATGCCTCTTTGTACAAAAGTACATATATAGGATGCCTCAAAAGTGAAGCTCTTTTTGCATCTCGTTTTTTTTGCATAAGAACTCATCTTTCCCTCTTTATTTTCCACGCTCAACTTTCCTTTTGCATGCGCATCATTCTCTTTCTTTTTATTGCGTATCCTCTCATTCTCCTCTTTTTCAGCTCGTGTCTCACATCTCTCATTCTTTTCCACATAGCTCTCCTTTTTTTAAGTGCCTTCTCTTTTTCATACACTTTTTTTTTCTCTCTCCTATCATCTTTTGATCTTCATATACTTCCTTGGAGGTTAAAGGTATAAGGATAATAGGCTTATTATACATAACAAAAGAATACCTATTTGAAAATGCATCATGAATGACTTTCCTATCGTGTTGCCAAGGATGCTCCAAAAGGATGTAGCTCGCATGTATAGGCACTACATTGTATAAAACCTTATCTTCATACTTGCTTATGGTGAACGCCACTCTCACTTGCTTGTTTACCTTCTCTTCTCCATAATCATTCAACCATTGCAAGGTATATGGTCGAGGATGCTTTAAAGTAGACAGCACAAATTTCTCCACTAATAAGGTTCTTGCAAAGTTAGTACAACTTCCTCCATTAATGATCATGTTGCACACCTTATCTTTCACTTTGCATCTAGTATGCAAGATGTTTTCTCGTTGCACTTCCTCTTCTACCTTGGCTTGCATGTTCATGGCTCAATGTGCTACTAACATCTCACCATATACAGGCACTTACAAGGATTCATCATCACTTGCATCTTCTAGCTCGGGCATCTCATCTTCTTCACTCTCGCTCATAACTTAACAATTGCTCTAAGGTACATAGTACGCTTAGTCGGACAATTTGAAGCTATGTGCCCATATCCCAAGAATCTAAAGCACTAGATGTCCCTTTTAGTTACTTAACCCTTGTTCTTCTCTCTTTTTTCCTTTAACATTTCCCGCTTCTTTATCACCTTCGGTGAAGTTTTTAGATTTTTTTGAAGTTCTTATCTCCTGCCTTCCAATTTCACTTTCATGTAGAAATGGTGGAGACCGAATTATTCTTATTGCTTTTAGACTTCACTTGTCTCTTAATTTTGACTGCCATGTATAACATGTCCTCCATGTCAACATAGTGATGTAGTTCCACTAAGTTCGTTTTGTCCATATAAGAACCTTGCCATGGTTGCCTCGCAGTCCTCCTCAATATTGGCTCTAATCATTAACATCTCCATTGCTTGGTAGTATTCTTCCACACTTTTAAAGCCATGTACAAGACTTTAAAGTTTATTATACAAATCTTTATAATAATGTTAAGGAACAAACCTTTTTCGCATAATTTGTTTTATCTCCTCTCGTGTCTTAATTGGTGGCTCTCTATTCATTTGTCTACTAGTTACCAATTGATCATACCACACTAAGGCATAGTTGGTGAACTCAACGGCGGCTAATTTGACCTTCTTTTTCTCAAAATAGTGATGGCACTCGGAAATGAAATCTACCTTTTTCTCCCACTCCAAGTACGCTTCGTGGTCACTTTTGCCTTGGAAGATTGAAATTTTCATTTTGATACTTTCTAGGTTGTTGTCAAGCTGTGCACGTCCATATCTATCTGAATTAGACATTTGGTCATCATCTTCTTGATCATCTTAGATCTCCCTTCTCCTATGGAATTGATTGTTATGTGTACTATCATCCCCTTGTGATAGGAAATCATCATCTTAGCAACCACACACCCCAATAACTAATGAGTTATGATCCATATGGGATGCAAGAAAACACCCTCCAATCAAGATGATTCCAAAACCCAAGGATCTCCTCAAGTGAAGTTAGGAAAAACTAGTTCCAATAATGAAACTAGCACTTGAATTCAACTCCAAACGCCACAAACCAAGTATGATTTGATAAGTTATGAATCAAACACGAGATTTTGGTTAGAGAACGCCACAAACTAAAACTAGTTTGATAAGTTCAAAGTTTATGCAAGAACTTAATCAGAAACACTCACAAAGAGCAAACAAATATCATTCAAAATTTTATGTTTACAAATGGATTTGGCTTTGATATTTATAGCCAAAACAAGACAAAGAAACCTAAATGGATGTCTTTTGAGCTTCCCCACATTTTTCCCTTTAATTCCCCTTAAAACTTATTAAAAGTGGCTATTTTTACATTGATGTCACTCATTTTGTAACTCCCAAATGACAACTAATTATGTGCATCCATTTTGTAACTCTAAATTATGACTAATTATGTGCATCCATTTTGTAACTCTAAAAGACAACTAATCACACCATAACTTAAGAATAACCTAATAAAAATGAAAATAAAAAGGCTTCAAATGAATCTTATTGGAACTATGAGTTCAGCCCAAACTTATTACACTAAATTGATGATTTTGGATCCTTTTTACAATCCTAAGTCTTGGGCTGAGCCTTATTGTATTTGAACACTCCAAATATCTTTAATTAAGCCCAACAAAGCTTTTTGCATCCTTTTGGACTTGGATCTTGTCATTGGACCTCCTTGAAAGCTTAAAGGATCATTTATAATTCTTGTCTTTATTGCATCAGTAAGGTTGGACTCTTGTTTTCATGCATGAGTTGCATTTCCATTTTGGACCTTTTGTTGCATGCCTTTTCAATGGAATCTCATGGCAGCCTTGATTCATATCACCTTGAGTTTGAGATTCAAACTTGTTAAATATGTTCTCAAAGTCACTTAGTCTCTTGACGAAGCTCATCTCCATCTTCTCTATCATTTGTTGGATGACTTCATGGAGAGTTTCATATCTATATGCCCTTCCTCACTTTGAGTGCCCTTTTGCTTTATCTTGAGATATGTTGTATAACCTGCCTAACAAGAAAGAAAATAAAAGATACCTCACCTAGTTTCTCCCTTACGTGTTTCACTCCTTTGATGGAATTGCTCGTGTTTTCGCTTAATTTTAGGCTTTTACCCTCTTTTAAATTCGCCGCTCGTCTTTTATCACTCAAATTTCTTTATCTAAGTTGTTATAGAACTAAGACAAGTATGGAAGTAATTGCAATAAATTACTTATCAAATCAACATAAGAACTTAAAATTTAAATTTTTAAAACTCAAATGCAACACACAAGTATTAAATAAAAGAAAGTAATCAATTGAACAAGACTTGATTAAAATAAAGAAAAGCAAGGTATAGGCTACCACAATGGTAAAGGAATGGGTAGCAAATGGGATTCAACAAGGAATCATGTTTTGTAGTTATAAAGCCACTTCCAACTTACTTTTTGTGCACTAAACAACTTTCTTCTTCTCTTCTTTTTAACTAAGTGCAAACTAAAATTGTATGAACTCTTTTTTTAATATAGACACAATAAACAAAATAACTTTCTAGGGTGGTACTTTGCTTGAATCCAAACCCTTTAGCAATAAGAAATCAATTTTCAGCCTTTTAGTGTAATAAAAAATAATTTCAGCCTTCTTTGAACTTTTTTGAATAAGGTAAAGAAATTGAATCAATAAAAAAATAAAGAATTAAAAATTGGATAAGTAAACCTGATTTGAAACCAAAGTTTTGATACAAAATGATGTGAACTCTATCTTTAGAGAGATAGAACCTAAATCAAAATTGATGCTAACTTTAGCATCGTCAAATTCAGATCTCTGATAATGGAAATAAAACTCTTTGATCATAAGCAATCAAGAACTTTAGTTATAAAAAGATGTATGTCACCACAATTTCAAAATCTTAAAAGATTAAGTTTTAAAAATTGATAAGACAAGGAATTTACAAACAATGCAAGAAAACTTGAAAAGTTACAAAGAACAAAGTGAAGAAATAACTCACGTTATTAATAAGAAAATAACTCATACAAGATTGATTGACATAGGTCAAATACAAGGTATTTATAAGTTTTCTATAACCCTAGAATGAAACTAGAAAAGGAATAAAATCATTTAGGAAATAATAAATTACTTCCTAAACTAAATAAGAAATAAAAAAAAAAATTCTAAATAGCTAACAAGCATGTGTTACTTATAACTAGAATAGAAAAAATTAAATAATCATTTAGGAAGTAAATTATTACTTCTTAAACAAAATAAAACAAATAATAAATTTTCTAAATAAGAAAAATAGAATGTGTTGCCCCCTTGTTGACTAGTCAACAAGTTTAAGTTGAAACCTTAATTACTTAAGGAGGTCACATGCATGAGCTTGCTCCTTAAGTCCTCCTTGGCCCAACTTGCTTTCTTAGTGTTTTATTAGATTCATTTGAATAATTAAGGCCCAATTGGACTTAATCAAGCCCCTTATTATTGGATCAAGCTAATAAGTGTTAGACTTGATTTTAGAGCTGACTCCTCATGGCTTATAGTATCTTGAGTTCAAATATTCTTGATAAGCCCAACAAATGTTTCTTTCATCTTTTTGGCCTTTGATCTTCTGATTAATCTTTCTTAGATGCTTAAAAGGTATTGGCTTCTTAAAGTATATGGACTCTTGGTATTGGTCACATCATCATCACCTTTATGTGCATACTTCATTATTTCCATCATACGCATGTCATCCTTTACTTATCTTAAGCCATTAATGAGCTAGACCCTCTAATCGGTATAACAACCTCTTGAATTGATATCTCATCTTTTCAATTTCAAGCAACTGAAGATACCATATCCTATCTTAATACAACCCATATTTTGACTTGATCCCCTTATTAAAATATTCTACCTTGTTACTTATTGAGGCAAACTATTCACTATGGTGAAAATAAAAAGACAATCTTGTGTCCATCTTATATTAAATAAATTAAATTAAAATAAACTAGGTTTCATTCTCTATAATCCTAAGCAGAAGCCTAGATTAGCACAAACTAAATACTTATTTAACTACATAATCTTAAAAGTTTAAACTTTAATAAATTGATTAATAAATTTCAAATGACTTTTAAATTATTCTGCCTAATGACTATATATATTATTATTTTACGAAACCCTAAAAAACATTTCTCAATAATAAATGCACATAACTGGATTAAACAAATAATTACCTGTCCAAGTCATAATCACATGAAGGAAGTCATTTTCGACCATAAGATTTCTCACTCAACAGAACCACAATCAATTTCTATAAGGAAAGAGAAAGAACAATCATTTTCTGTCGTAGTCATTTTCTATTTCATCCCATTTAAGGTATTAGTTGTTTGAGTTAGATGATTTTATTTTTCTTTAATTCACTTAACTAGGTAAAAGTTGTTCAAAGCGCACCGTTTTCCTGATGTAAACCTTCTTTGGAAGAGAAGGATACACGCCAAGATCGATACTTATAAGGTTTGCCAAAAGATATTTGCGGAACTATCACCCTTATTTATAGAGAAATAAGATCAATAGCTATAATGGGATGAACTTAATTAATCCTAGAAACTAACAAGTTAATAGAATTAAATTAAGGTAGAAGTGAAATCAAAACCTAAACAATAAGTTTTAATCTCAAGAACACTTAAAGAAACTCTTTAAGCAAAAATAAGGTTTTCTATTCAATCAAAGATATATGTATATTTCGAATTACATAGCTCTATTTATAGAGTTTAAAACATAATAATCCTAATCCTAGAATGACTAGGATATGTGGCCAAGATTCCTAAATAAATAAAACTTTGAATTAAAATAAAAGAAAACTCCTATTTTAACTTGGACTTGTTAAAAGAAGACTCTTAGTTTGACTTGGATTTTGGTTTTGAATATTCAACCTTGGACTTGGGCTTTACATTTGGGCTTGAATTCAATATAAATCAGAGTTGATCTTCATGTCTTTACGTTGGGCTTTAATCCATGAATGAAATACAATTAATCAAAGTTGAATCTTGATCTTCTAAGTCCAACTCGCTATCCTTGCTTCTTGAATGCATCGTATTTATCACGTGGACCATGAAAGAACACAAGGTAGCCTTGAATCTCTTGCTTCTAGCTCGTGTGATTGGACCCTCATACTTCAATAGATCCATTCGTGGCTTGCTTGGTGGTAAAAGATCAGCATTGATTTCATCATCCCCTCCCTCCTCGAAAGGATTCGTCCTCGAATCAAGACCTTCATCAAAAGAAAATGGAGATAAATCAGCAACATTCAATGTAGCACTAACTCCATACTCACCGGGCAAGTCAATCTTGTAAGCATTATTGTTGATGCGTTCCAATACTTGAAAAGGTCCATCTCCCCTTGGCATCAACTTGCTTTCTCTTTGGTTTGGGAATCTTTCTTTGTGCATGCATATCCACACCCAATCTCCGGGTTCAAAGATCACCTCTTTTCTTCCTTTGTTGGCATGTTTAGCATTTGCTTCATTCTTGCGCTCTAGATTAATTCGAACCTGTTCATGCAATTTAAGCACATATTCGGCCTTTTTCTTGCCATCAAGGTTAGTTTATTCCTTTCAAGGTAAAGCAATCAGATCTAAAGGACTCAAAGGTACAAACCCATAGACAATCTCAAAAGGGCAGAATTTAGTTGAAGAATGCATGGTTCTATTATAAGCAAATTCTACATGCGGCAAGCAATCTTCCCAACTCTTAATGTTGCATTTTACCATGGTGCGTAGTAGTTGTGATAGTGTTCTATTTACTACTTCAGTTTGACCATCGGTTTGTGGGTGACAAGTTGTTGAAAATAACAAGCGTGTACCTAACTTACCCCATAAAGTCTTCCAAAAGTAGCTCAAAAACTTCGTATCCCCATCACTAACTATGGTGTGTGGCATACCATGTAAACGCACTACCTCTCTAAAGAATAGATCAGCAATATGTTGCGCATCATTAGTTTTCTTACAAGCTATTAAATGTGCCATTTTTGAAAACATATCAACAACAACAAATATGCTATCATGCCCATGCCTAGTTCTAGGTAATCCAAGTATAAAATCCATAGAAATATCAACCCAAGATGAACTAGGTATAGGGAGAGGCATATACAAACCATGTGGTTGAAGTTTAGACTCAGCATATTTGCACACAATACAATTTACCACCCTCATGTGCTTCTTTCACAAGTAAATCACACATAGAACAAGAAGGAATGCATAAATGTTTTTCAAAGAAAAGAAAACCATCATGCCTATAATACTTATCAAACGCACCTTGTTCACATGCCTTATACACTTGGCCAAAATTACTATCATCATGATATAAGTCTTTTAATTGTTCAAAACCTAGTAATTTGGCATCTAAAACAACAAGTAAAGCATACCTTCTAGATAAAGCATCGGCCACTATATTATCTCTACCTTGCTTGTACTTGATGACATAAGGAAATGCTTCAATGAACTCACTCCATTTAGCATGTCTTCTATTCAGCTTATTTTAACCCTTTAAGTACTTTAAGGATTCATGATTGGTGTGGATCACGAACTCATTGGGCAGCAAGTAGTGTTGCCATACTTCTAAAGCTCTAACAAGTGCATAGAGTTCCTTGTCATAAGTTGGATACTTCAGGCTTGCTCCATTCAATTTTTCGCTAAAATAGGCTATTGGCTTTCCATCTTGCATTAGAATAGCTCCAATACCTATACCGGAAGCATCACAATCAATCTTAAAGTTTTATCAAAATTAGGAAGAGATAGAATAGGAGAAGAAGTAAGTTTTTCTTTGATAAAGTCAAACGCTGATTGTTGTGCTTCTCCCCAATTAAACTTCACATCTTTCTTCACTAATTCATTCAATGGTGCGGCAATGGTACTGAAATCTTTCACAAAATGCCTATTGAAGCTTGCTAGTCCATGAAAACTTCAAACTTCACTTGCATTTGTGGGAATCGGCCACTCCTTGATTGCCTTCACCTTTTCTTCATCAACCTCAATTCCTTTTGCACTAACAACAAAACCAAGAAAAACAAGTTTGTTTGTGCAAAAATTGCACTTCTTGAGGTTAGCAAACAGAACTTCTTTGCGTAAAGTTTCAAGAACTAAACGCACGTGCTTTACATGTTCATCATAAGACCTGCTATAAATAAGTATATCATCAAAATAGACAACCACAAACCTGCCTATATAAGCACGAAAAACATGATTCATTAATCTCATGAATGTACTAGGTGCATTAGTTAAACCAAACGGCATGACTAACCACTCATATAACCAAATTTAGTTTTGAATGTTGTTTTTCATTCATCACCCTCTTTCATTCTAATTTGATGATAACCACTTTTTAGATCAATCTTAGTGAACACAATAGCCCCATGTAACTCATCAAGCATATCATCTAACCTAGGTATAGGATGACGATATTTAATAGTTATTTTGTTAATTGCACGACAATCCACACACATACGCTAAGAACCATCTTTCTTAGGGACAAGTATAACAAGAACAACACATGGACTTAAACTTTCCCTAACATAACCTTTATTAAGAAGTTCTTCCACTTGGCGTTGTAGTTCTTTGGTTTCCTCAGGATTTGCTCTATATGCCGGCCTATTGTATGGTAGAACCGGGCACAAAGTCAATTTGGTGCTCAATTCCACGAATGGGTGGTAACCCACTTGTAATTTCGTCTGGAAACACGTCCTCAAACTCCTGCAAAAGAGACTTGAAACATGAAGGCAAAGAAACATTAAGATCGTTAGTGGTCAGAAAACTTTCTTTGTAAACAAGCACAAGTATTTGTTTTTGTGACATTAAAGCTTTCCTCACATCTCTCTCTCTTGCCGCAAAGCTCACTTTTCTATCTTTTGCACTCAACTCACCTTTTTCTTGCGCCTTACAACTTAATGTTTTCTTTTTGTGCAAACTCTCTTTCTCTCCTTTTTTCTCTCTTTTCTCACACCCCTCATGGTTTTTCACACAGCTCTCCTTTTGCTTGTGCACCTTTTCTTTTTCACGTGCACTCTCTCTCTCTCTTTCTTTTTCTTTTTCATAGGCAGCAACTTTAAGTCTCATTGTACGTTGGTCTTTATTAACAATCTTTGGACTTAAAGGTGTAAGAGTATAAAGTTTGTTGTGAAGTGTAAGACAGTAGTAATTTGAACGCCCCTTGTAGATGACATCTCTATCAAACAGCCATGGTCTTCCCAAAAGTAGATGATAAGCTTGCATTGGGATCACATCACACAATACTTCATCTTGGAAATTTTGCACACCAAACGCCACCCTAACTTGCTTTGTAACCTTGATACCTCCCGAGTCATTCAACCATTAAAGAGTATATGGTTTTGGATGTTTGGTTGTTGGAAGTTTTAATCGATCCACCATCATTGTGCTAGCAATGTTAGTGCAACTACCACTATCAATAATTAAAACACAAGGAGTTTCTCTTACCAAACAGCGTGTATGAAAGATGTTCTCTCTTTGGCTTTCATCATCAGCCCCTTGTTGCATGTTCAAGGATCTAATGGTGACTCCACATAGCTCACCTGAATGCCCCTCTTGCTTAGCTCCATCATCGGAATAGTAATCTTTCAATTCGGGCATTGAATCTTCATCACTTTCAGCTCCAATTTCTTCTTCACTAGCATACACCAATTCACCTCCTTTTAATGCTAAAGTGCGTTTGTTTGGACATTGAGAAGAGATATGTCCATAGCCTATGCATTTGAAGCATTGGATCTTTTTGGGCTTGCCTTCTTGAGTTCGGCCTTTATTGCTTTGATCCCTCTTTGTTTCAGCTTTATTATCGTTAGACACTTCCTTTCCTTTGTTTTGGGCAGAATTTGTACCTTTCCAATTGGATTTCCAATTAGAATTTATTGAAGAGGAGTTCTTGCTCTTTTGCTTAATTGCCGCTCTATCTTGATTGCCATGTGTAGCATGTCCTCCATCTCTATATAATGCTGCAATTCAACAAGATTAACAATATCTTTGTTAAGACCATGCAAAAATCGAGCCATAGTAGCCTCCCTATCCTCTACTCTGTTGGCCCTAATCAAAGCAATCTCCATCTCTTGATAATATTCCTCTACATTTTTCCCCCTTGTACCAAACTTTATAGCTTATTGTACAACTCTCTATAGTAATGAGAAGGAACAAAGCGTTTTCTCATTATTCGTTTCACTTCAGCCCATGTTTGGATCTCCCCCTCACCATTCCTACGCCTATTACTCACTAGTTGATCCCACCAAATTACGGCATAATGGGTGAATTCAACTACGGCCAATTTTACTTTCTTCTCTTCACTATAGTTATGGCATTCAAATACTCTCTCAACCTTCTTTTCCCACTTTAGATACAACTCGGGATCACTCTTACCTTGGAAGGAAGGAATTGTAAGCTTAATACTACCCAAGTTTGAATATACCTTATTTCTCCCATGGTGAGTTTCGGTTCTATCTCCCCATTCTTCTTCATCTCTCCACGTTCCTCTCCTTGCTCTAGACATACTTTCCTTATCTCGAAAGCTCTTACCTCTCGATTCAGATTTGATTTTTATTAGTTCATCCATCATTTCAGCATACCTATTTTCATTATCTAGCCTTTGTCGTTCAAGTTTGGAGTTTATAGCCTCCATGAATGCTCTCATATCTGGAATTTCGTGATCGGAATCTTTGGAAGAAGACTAATTAGACATGGTTTCAAGAAGATTGGTTTCTCCCTCACGTGTTTGCACTCAATCAAATAAAGAGTTTGTCTGTGTGCCCTTCAAAATTAACTCAAATTGTAAAAGTTAAAATCACAACCAACTTAATAAAATACAATTAACAAGCTAGAACAGAAATTAATTAAGCTAAAGATAATTTAGAGGAAAAGGAGAATAAGATAACAAACAAAGAATAAGGATGGGAGTAGAAGAAATAAAGAATAATAGAATGATAAAGAGGAATATAAGAATTCGAATAGGAAACAATTAAGGAAAAGTAGAATAGGAAAAGAATTGAAAATAGAAGGTTATGTGATATCTTCAAACCTGATTTTCTTTGGATTTTGACCTTGACCAAGTCAATCTTTTTTTCTTTTTGTTTTTTGAATCAGCTCCAAATCTTGCTTTCTATACTCTTTCCCTTTTTTATAACCAAACAAAAACAAAACACATAGAGCTTAATTTGATTGAAACGTCTCGAAGACTTTGATCAAGCAAATTAAAGGAAACGAAATAACAAAATAAAGATATCACAAACCAATTTATCTAGAACGTCTTGAAGACTTTAACCAAACAAAAGAGTATGTGAGTAGAAGAACAATGAAGATAATAAATAGGATACGTAACCAAACCTTGTAAGCTAGCTCTGATACCAAATGATGTAAACCTTCTTTGGAAGAGAAGGATACACGCCAAGATCGATACTTATAAGGTTTGCCAAAAGATAATTGCAGAACTATCACCCTTATTTATAAAGAAATAAGATCAATAGCTATAATGGGATGAACTTAATTAATCCTAGAAACTAACAAGTTAATAGAATTAAATTAAGGTAGAAGTGAAATCAAAACCTAAACAATAAGTTTTAATCTCAAGAACACTTAAAGAAACTCTTTAAGCAAAAATAAGGTTTTCTATTCAATCAAAGATATATGTATATTTCGAATTACATAGCTCTATTAGTTTAAAACATAATAATCCTAATCCTAGAATGACTAGGATATATGGCCAAGATTCCTAAATAAATAAAACTTTGAATTAAAACAAAAGAAAACTCCTATTTTAACTTGGACTTGTTAAAAGAAGACTCCTAGTTTGACTTGGATTTTGGTTTTGAATATTCAACCTTGGACTTGGGCTTTACGTTTGGGCTTGAATTCAACATAAATCAGAGTTTATCTTCATGTCTTCACGTTGGGCTTTAATCCATGAATGAAATACAATTAATCGAAGTTGAATCTTGATCTTCTAAGTCCAACTCGCTATCCTTGCTTCTTAAATGCATCTTATTTATCACGTGGACCATGAAAGAACACAAGGTAGCCTTGAATCTCTTGCTTCTAGCTCGTGTGATTGGACCCTCATACTTCAATGGATCCGTTTGTGGCTTGCTTGGTGGTAAATGATCAGCCTTGATTTCATCATTTCCAATGCGAGCAAACGGTGCACTACGAATCAACTTATGTTTTTTTTTCCATTTGAATTATTTAAATACTAAATAAATATAGTTTTATACAAAACGGGGCATGTAGGATGTGAACCCATGTGGGTCCTAGCTGTAGAAGTGCCTTGAGCTCCTACTACTGCGTAGAACTCAACACCGCAAAACTTATAGGTGGATTGAATTGTAAACTTAAAAGATGATATATAATTGTAAAAATTAAAAAGGCATATAATAAAATAGTAGAAAAAATAATAATATTTTATATTTTAAATTTTAATTATTTTAATTTTTTAAGGATATTTTGATAAATTAATATCATAATTATTAATCTAAGTGTTTCAATAAATTCTTGATTATTTAAATATCATCAATTGACTATTTATTTTAATCTTTATTTTATTCTATTTTAATTGAACCTAAATTATCAATATTTTTTTATTTGACTTTACTTTATTTTAATATAATATAACTTAATAGATAATATTTCTAGAGTATTTAATTGTAATAAAATATTTTGCATTCATGTATGTTAGCGACAGTTTCGAACGCACTTCCAAGTACTTTTAGCGATTCAGATAATTCTCTGGGCACTTTTACTAATTGAGTCACTATTCTTAATTCCATAAATAAGATTACCCACATTCGAAGATGGATCTGTAAACCAACTTCCTTATTTATGTATCATTATTTTTAATTTTATTGTTTAATGGACTATTCCCTATAAATGCAACAGTTATATTCTACCCATCAAACACTACAACATGTAAGGTCCACATAAGTCTAGCTCATTTTAGTTAAGTCCATCTCTTATTTAAATTGTTAACCTAATCAACTATATAATTATGTATAAAGAGACCCACTTAGTTTAGCCCAATTATAATTTATACTTTTGATTACTAAAATCTTAACCTAAATGGACTAAATTTGTATTCCAAAGCCCAATTCAGTGATCTTATTATAGATGAGTTAATTGATTAATTAGGAACATGACAAAGCCCACCTAAGTCTAATTAGACTATAACTTAAGCCCACCTAAGTCTAATTAGATTTTAACTTAAGCTCAATTTACCATCTTTTTAACCAAATGGACTATTAATTTCATGCCACGATTAGGTTTTAAAGCCTAAGTCTACATGTCAAATTTTAGTTAACAATCATGTAATCGATTATTGACCATATATCATCAAGATAAAGAAAAAATAAAACAAGAAAAGGAAAACAATAAACCTAACTATTATAACCTTTAAGAAAACTTAAGAAAAATAGCTAATATAGGTCAAAATAGGCAAAACATTTAGCAAAACAGCTCGAAAATCCACGAATTATGGCCATTTGGGACGAATAGCCGATTGATGACATCACAAAGCCAGCCGGATCAACGCACAACTGATCAGCTATGCACTGAGTCGATTGGCTCTATACTTTTGTCCAAAGCCAATTTTGATTATTTAAGCACTCAAATCCCTAAAACTCTGACGTTACATGCATGGACCACATAAATCTAATAGAAAATATACAAAATATCAAATAATACATGAATAAACCTATTTTTAAGACAATGGAAATCAAATTTAAGAAAAAGAGAACTTATAGTAAATAAACATAGCAGTTTCCTAAAAGCATAAATATTAGGCTAATCATATGAAATTAATAAAATTTAGATCTAATCGTACAAACACATGTGAATTATCGTCAAAGAAAACCTAACATGTTGATTTATTCATTTATAGCATAGGATTATCATATTTTAAACCTAAGAACAAAAAGGTTATCAGATTTAAAATCCAAGAAGATAAAAGTTATCAGAATTAAAATCTAAGAACATAGAAGTTATTAGATTCAAAATCCAAGTAAAAGCTGTCATATTCAAAATCCAAGGACATAGTAGTTATTAGATTCAAAGTCCAAGAATATATAAGTCATCAGATTCAAAACCTAAGAACATAGAAGTTATTAGATCCAAAATCCAAGAACACAAAAGTTATCAAATTTAAAATCCAATGTGAGCGGCAGTTTCGGGTACACATCCAAGTGTCTCTAGTGACAACGGCATTACAAGGCTTTTCAACCTAATCGAAAACATACTAACTAGTCATAGAGACTAGCGCGAAGATAGGAGTCGCTACTCAGGTAACTGGGACACTTTTATTAATGAGTGACGTTTCTCAATTCCATAAGGAAGCTTACATTAAAAATCTAGAGAGGATTCCGAAGCCAACTTCCTTATTTATGTATATTTGTCTTTAATTTATTGTTTAACGAGCTTTTCCCTATAAATGCAACATAAATATTCTTACACATCAAGCACTACAGCATGTGAGATCCATCTAAATTCAGCCTATTTTATTAAAGCACAACTCATTCTCAAAGTTATTAACCTAACTTTCTAATTAATTATATGCAAGGCTCACCTAATCTAGTCCAATTACAAATTATACTTTAATTTCCAGTCTTTAGTCCTAATAGACTACCTTTTATGAAATGACCCCATTTATTGGTCCTAAATCTAATATGGCCCAATTTAACCTGACTAAAGTATGGCAAAGCCCATTAAGTCTATGTTGATTTAAGACCCAATTACCATCTTAATTAAGTTAATGGACTATATTTTTCATGATAGGTCCAATTAATGGACTATGTTGATTTTATCTATACATCAATTTTAATTAAACAATCACATAACAAATATTTAGCGTCCATCATAGATAAAAAAATAAAAGGGAAGAAAATAAATCTAGCTATTACAATCCACCTACAACTAAAAAATTAGAAAGAAAACCTAAAAACAAATTTACAAAATGAAATTACCAAAAGTAAATCAAAAACTAAAAAATCAGCCTAATATTATGCACAGCCAATCGGCTCTGAGCGGATTTAGGTGGATTTTTGCAGTATTCTTTGATTTCTCGCACCTTAAATCCCCAAAAATAATTAGCTGCTTTGCTCTTGCTACCACGACCGCCTCTAATCCAAATAAACATGCTTCGTACTCCGCCGTGTTATTAGTCACTCTGAAATCCAATCTCTTAGCCATCGGTAGTATTTGTACTTATGGCGTAATCAAAGCTTCCCCTAACCCTGCACCTCTTGCATTTACAGCTTCATCGAAGTACATTTTCCACTCTTGAATCTCAATTGCCCCTAAATTCTTATCAGAAAACTTTAGATCCCAAGGTCATCCTCTTTAATCATATTCTCAGACAAAAACTCTGCTACAACCCTACCCTTGACTACCTTCTTGGTGATGTACTCGATGACAAATTCTGTTAGAAGTATTAACCATCTAGTAATTTTTCTAATAAGAGACAGCGCTTCGAACAGGTATTTTAGCGGATCTAGAAACTGCTTGCACCCTATAAGATTGAAAATAATATCTCAACTTCCTTGTAGCCTATATTATGGCTAGACACATCTTCTCCACGAGGTTATACTTCAATTCATAATGCAACAACTTATTGAGATAATAGACTGCATGCTCCACGTCATTAGGCCCATACTACGCCACCATCGCTCCTATGGCTTCTTCTTCTAAGGCCATGATAAGAATTAATGGTTTTTCATCCTTCGACGACTTTAGTAATGGCGGCTTCATTAGATACCCTTTGATCCTGTCAAAAGCTTTCTGACAGTGTTCATCCCATACAATAGGTTAATGTTATCTCAAGAGTTTGAATATAGGACCACAAACCATCGCGAGCTTGGAAATAAATTTGTTGATGTATTATAGGCATCCTAGAAATCCTCTGACTTCTTTCTTTATCTTTGGCGCTGGCATTTCCTGAATAGCCTTTACCTTATCTTGATCAATCTCTATTCTCCGTTGACTCACTATATGCCCTAACAACTTTCCCAACATTACTCTAAATACACTCTTCTTTAGATTAAGCCTTAGGTTATACCTTTCAAATTGTGCTAAGAACTTATTAAGAGCTTAGAAATGCCCTTCCCTTGTCTCAGACTTTACCATCATGTCATCTACATATACCTTTACCTCCTTGTGCATCATGTCATGAAACAAAGATGGTGGCTGCTCTTTGATAAGTTGGCCCCGTATTCTTTAGTCCAGAAGGCATAACTTTATAGCATTATGTCCCCCATTCAGTGATGAATGATGTCTTCAGTTTGTCTACTACTACTATCATGATCTAGTTGTATCCGAAGAAACCATCGGTGAAAGAGTACATAGCACTTGAAGCTGAGCTGTCAACTATGACATCTATGTGAGGAAGAGAAAAGTCATCCTTAGGGTATGCCTTGTTTAGATCCCGATAATCCACACACATTCTCACTTTACCATCCTTCTTTGAAACTGGGACAATATTAGCCAACCATTGGGGTAGTCGACTACATCGAGAAAATTAGCTTTCACCTGCTTAGCAACTTCTTTCTGAATCTTCTCTAGCCTTACCCTTCTTATTTTCTGCTTTATTGGCTTGATGTGCCGATAGGTTGGGATGTAGTGCTATGCTAGCTTTCTATCTAACCTTGGCATATCGTTGTAGGATCAAGGAAATACCTTTTATTTTTTTTCATTTTTTTTCTCTAATTCTCTCATTTCCTCAGGAGTTATATCATGAGCTATCATAATGTTTCTTGGATTTTCATTTGTATCTAAATTAAATGAATCAATTTGTATGAAATTAATGTCAAACATGCACATGTCATGATTATCAAAATGTACACTACCATTAGGAAAAACATTACAGAAGTAAGCAAAATTATCATTCATATCATTTATCTTTGAAATGTATAAAACACCATTGATTGTTTTCCAAGGACAATGAACAACAAAGAAAAGTAACTACAATTCTATAAATCAAGTCATCAATCAGCTCAAAAATAGCATACTTAAATGCATAAAGACATAGTGTCCTAACATCCTAACAATACACAACACCTAGTGATAGCAAGTTCAGATATATCTAAAAACCATAGGAGAGAGAAAGATTATAAGGTTTTCCCGTTCCATTTTAGGTGGTGGTACACCACATATAATGGTGCCCCTAGCTCGATGAAGGTTCTATGTGGGCTATTTGACTTGGTTTCTAGTTCTGGCTCAAGTCGGGGTATGTCCTTGAAAGAATTCATGACCCCCTCTTCATTAAAATGAGGTGTGATTATGGACACTTGGTTTGGTGGTGGTGTATTATTATAGTTTGGCAGAGGGTTTCTTCTAGTATTGGGCTGCTCTGGGCCAATCAGTTTTTTGGTATTAATAAGGTCTGGGATTTCATATTTCAGCCAGATGTAGTTTGTCTGTGTGGTGGCCAAGTGCTTAGTGGAACTTGCAATAGGTCTTGTAACTAGGTGCATTTGGGTTAGGTGGGTTTTTGAGGGTGGTTTGTTGGAGCATGCTATTCTGCACTAACCTCTCAAAATCATTGAGAGAGGTTGCTTGAAGGTGGAGAACTTCCATAGGTTATTGGACAACATTCACATCTAGAGTTATACTCCCTCAAGCCTGATAGTTCGGCCTTCCACCCGTTCGCACAGTCTTCCTTTTGTCATTCTCGATTTCCTCGACCTGAAGTCCATTATCATACAAGTCCATGAAAATCTTTAGGTTCATCATCGGAAGCCTTTTCACCCAACTAGGAAGAACATCTCGGACCACCATATGGACTTGATCTTTTTTAAAAGGCTTATTCTTCATCAACCCAGCCTTGTTTCTCCACCCAGTCAAGAAATCAGAGAAAGATTCATTTGACTTTTGTTTGGTGGACTTAAGATCTCCAATTGAGACTTTCAACTGAGTATTATAGTCATATTGCTTAACAAATGAATTAAATAGATCACACCATTCATCTTTCACAGATTTTCTAGACCATGATAACAGTTTACAACAGGTCCTTCTAGTGACAACACAAATAGTTTGACAATTTTGGTCCTACTCAACCGCGTAGATTCCATGATGGTGACATACTACTTTAAATGGACCTTCAGGTCACCAGTCTCGTTGAATTTGTTCATCTCATGCTTCCTAAACTTCGTAGGTAGCTTGTCCTCACCAGTCAATACTAATTCCTCAAAATCATAGGTCGGTTCCAACCCTTTGATTTCTAGCACACTTTGCATTTTGTCAAGCTTGGTGCTTAAGCCACTTATAGCTTCATTAATGGCAAGGGTTTTTTCTCTTTTAGCTTGGTCCAACACATACTCATCAAAATCTTAGAAATTCAGAGGCATTCCCCTTTTAAAAGCTCTTCGGCATTGGCATTGGCAGCAGCAATTTTAATTACGACTGCAACTAGTTCAATAATAGTAGAGGAATTAACTAGTGCAATTAGAGCCATAGGTGGGGCTTGGTTTGCAGCCATCCCAGCCAAAAGTTGTTGGAGTTCCTCCTAGATCACACCTCTTAGATTATCGATAATGACATTTTTAAGGATCTCAAAGTCCTGCTCATTAGCTCTTTTGTTAGCCATTTCAGATGTAGCTTCATCTCACTTATGGAAGCTTGATGTATTGGCTTTTCAAGGAGCTCTAACATAGTCTAGATTCTCAGTGAGATTGGTATCATCTCCAGCCTTCCACTATCTTATCTCGTCCAACCAAAGGAGTGTCTATATGGCTAAAAATAAAATGGTTAGTATGATACATGTATGCATGAGATGCATAATGCACAAGGACAGAAAAGAAAAGGGTTAGCACACATATTAATATACAAATCATCCTTCCAACCTTATTACTCCCGCACACAAGTCATGGTGAGTCTTTCTTCCTTAGATTTTTGGTTCTAGGCTTTCTGTTAACAGGGAATAGTAGGCTTAACGCGCATGCTATATTCTCTAAAAGCAAATTTAGCAAACAAGTTGATTTTTTTTTTGTATAAGCATGAAGCCTACATTTTTTGGGCATAGGGCCTTATTTCACACGTTCTTAGGCTAAGGCTTTCCAATATGTGGGCTTTAATACTTATAAGGAGAAACATCTCAAATAGCAAGCAATGGGGTTCTTAAGGGAGATTGCTACTGTCATTACCATAAGCTGAATCTTGGGTAAGGATGAACGGCTCCCAAAAATAAAGAAGTTTCTTCCTTGGCTCATCTTCCTACTCAAGGGTCCATGTGACGAGGAAAATTTACTCATTACTTATGAATGATGGTTAGCCAGTGTCACAATTCTAGGTTTTGAGTGGAACCAAAGAACCATTAATTGATGCCAATGGGGCTATAAGGACCCATGTGCATAATGTTCAAAGGTGTAGTGATGCAAAAATCACTCATTACATAATAAAATTAAAGACAAACATATATTAGAATCAATTGGTCTTATCCCTACTGGAGTCGCCACTATGGGCGAAAGTTTCGGGTGCGCACACAAGTGTCTCTAACAACTACGACAGTGCAAGGCATTTCAACCTAATTGGGAACACGCTAACTAGTCATAGAGACTAGCACAAAGATGGGAGTCGCCACCTAGGTAATCAAGACACTTTTACTAATGAGTGATGTTTCTCGATTTCATAAGGAAGCTTACGTCACAAAGCTAGAGATGGATTCAGAACTCGACTTCCTTATTTGTGTATATTTCTCTTGAATTTTATTATTTAACTAGTTATTCCCTATAAATGCAAAATGAATATTTCTACACATCAAGCACTATAGCATTTAAGGTCCACCTAAATTTAGCCCACTTTATTAAAGCTTACCTCATACTCAAAGTTATTAACCTAACTTGTTAAGTAATTATATACAAGGCCCACCTAGTCTAGCCCAATTACAAATTATCCTTTAATTTTCAACCTTTAAGCCTAATAATAGATACTTTTTATGAAAAGGCGCAATTCAGTGATCATAAATCTAATATGGTCCAATTTAACTTGGCTAAAGGATAGCAAAGCCCATTAAGTTTGTTGATTTTAAGGCCCAATTACCATTTTAATTAAGATAACAAACAACAATTTTCATGCCAAATCTAATTTTAAGGCCTATTGTTTATATGTCAATTTTAATTAGATAATCACAAAATCCATCACAGATAAAAAAATAAAAGGGTAGAAAATAAATCTGGTTATTACAATCCGCCTAAAACTAAAAAATTAGAAAGAAAACCCTAAAAACTAAGTTACATTAAATGAAATTACCAAAAATACATTAAAAAACTAAAAAATAAGCCTAATATTATGCACAACCGATTGTCTCAGGGTGAAGAGTTGATGGCTCAACAGAGAGCCAAATCGGCTCTGCACTGAGCTAATTGGCTGTGCATAATATTATGTTGGTTTTCGAGTTTTTGATTTTTTTTTGGCAATTTCTTTACAACCCGCCTACAACTAAAAATTAAAAAGAAAATCCTAAAAACTAAGTTACAGTACATGAAATTGCCAAAGTACATCAAAAACTCGAAAATCTACCTAATATTATGCACAAACGATCGGCTCAATGGAAAGCTGAATTGGCTCTGCACTGAGTTGATCAGCTTAGGGGGGCTTCAGGTGTCCCTTTGCAGTTTTCTTTGATTTCTCGCTCCCATAATCGATTTTCACATGCACAAAGGAAAAAGAATTTAGTTAAAACATGCATAATTAACAAAAAAAATAGAAATATAATCTATTATGTCTACTATTACCCAGTCAAACTCAAAACCCAATAAAATCATGTTCAAAATTCTAAATGTTCTTATTATCAAACTCAAACCCAATAAAATCAGCATGTTAAATAGAAATATCTAATCATGTGCATTGTGTTGAACAAAAATTAAAATACATTCCTAATATATTTCTATAATCGAAAAAATATATATATATATAAGAAGCAATTGGAGAAGAGATGTTGATGATGCGGATGTAGGGCAACCCCTCAAGTTGTCACTGCTGGTTGTTATTCTGCAAGTCTCAGGAGATGAGGAAGCTGTTGAATCATAGAAGGGATAGGAATCCAGTTTTGCTTTTTGAAATTTTAGAAAAGTTTTTATCATTCTTCAATGGATTTCCTAGTTTGACAGTTCTTCCTTAATGACTTGCAAAGAGCTTCTATATAGATTGATGTAGCTAGGAAATTTAGTCAGTCTTTATACGCTAAGCTTTGCTAACCTTACACCTAGGCCATACTATTCTATTTATAGGACTAGGGTTAGGAAACCCTAGGAGATACTGATAATTATTCAATTAAAAGATGGACTATAGTTATCCTCCCCCTTTATCAGATTAAATATCAAATAAAAAACATATTTAAACAATTATCATAAAAGAATATAAAACAAATTCAATAATTATTATAAATACCTTTTAGAAACTTATTTTACTAATTTTTGACATTTTAAGTAAAAAATATACGTAAAATGGTATTGAATTTGGAAAATAACCAATTAGCACTATGTAGATGGCTCTATGCTAAGCCAGATCGGCTCTGTGTAGAGCTGATTCGGCTGTGCATAGAGCAAATTGACTCTAAGGAGTAAAAGTTTTTAAAATTTTGACAATTTAGTTCCTGAACTTGTGAAAACTACCATTTTACCCCTCAAACTTCTTTTTTTTGTCAATTGGGTCCAAATTAATTTTAAATCCAATTATTCCCATTCTTCTCTCAGACTCGCCCCTTTTCAATCTTTAAGACTCAAGAAAGGTAGTAACTTTCATTATCGGGTTTTTCATAATTCCCTCGATATCTAGGTTCAAAAAATAGATACAAACACCCAAGCGCACAAAAGTTATCAGATTCAAAATCTAAGGACGTAGAAGTTATCAGATTCAAAATTCAAAAAATATGCATATCATAGAAACATAAAATTAAAAATAACAATCATTGAAATAAACTACAAAATCCTAGCATGTTCTTTAATAACAGAAAAATAAAAATAAAGTAATAAAGAAATAAAAAAGAAGAGAAAAATGATGATATTGATGCTTTAAAACCCTCATGTTGTCACGATATTATTTAGATCCTTGAGCCTCAGGTGATGAGGAAAAGATTGAATCGAAAATAAGGAAAGAATCCAATGTTTAGAGGTTTTTGTGTTTGATTTTTGAGAATGTATGTATTGCTTAAGAGTTACTATAGTTCTGCAGAAAATTGCCAACTCCTAAGCCTAGAGCTTCCTCTTTTATTTATAGGGGAAGGTTTACGAAAATCCTAGATACTTAAATATACATTCTAATTTGTTTGATAAATATCCATAATTAAAAAACTTATATTTTGGACTTATCAAAATTTTTAACGATAATTATTGATAATTATTGAATAAATTATGAAAACCATTAAAAATTTGAATACTTATCAATAAAATATTCTAGAAGATTTACTTTTATTTATTTTGGCATTTTAAAATGAAAAAATACTAAAAACGATGGGAAAATTCGATTTTAGGACAACCGGTACTGCATAGCCGATTGGCTCTCTAGGTTGACAAACTTGTAAAAATTTGCGTTTTAGCCTCTAAACTTGGCCATTTGACTGATTTAACCTCAAAACTTATTTTTTGGTCAATTTAGCCTAATTTAATTTTCAAACACAATATTTAGCTCATTTAACTATAACCTTAATTAGAATTTTGACCTTCTCCAACTTCGTGAGACTTAAGAAAAATAACAACTTTTATCATCGAGTTTTTCATAATTTTCTCGATATCTAAATTTGAAAAATAGGTACTGATAGTGTATTATAAATGAAAAATTTATTTTTCGATTTAGTGCAAAAATAAAGTGAAGTGATGATTTTACTTCCAAAATTAGATCTAATTATATATATAGAGCATGTGTGCATAAGGTTTATTATAGCAGAAAATAAATAAGAGGGACTGACCAGTATTAAATCATTATGCCAAATATCCATTCAACTTCTTCCCTCTCTTGCTTCTTTGAATTTGCACTACCACTCTTTTTACCTTTTGTTTGCCCATTTCTGATAACCAAACCTTCCCAAACTTTGGTCAAAATACCTTCACCATCTCATTAGATCCCTAATGATGTTTATTTCACTTGAAAAGTTATGGTCTTGCAATTTTTAAGAGAGAGGGACTTGCTTTCTTTAGTCATTGCTAGAATAAGCTCTTTCTAACGTCCTTGTCCAATATGAGGCAAAATTCAAAACTGCGCCCTAAAAACTCTTACCTGGAGAAGACTAGCTTTGATTGCTATAATTTCTTACTAATGAACACACCTTGCTAGCGTTGAAAATTTTGACCCTCGATTCACCATGATTTGGTAACTTTTAAGAAGAGATTTTGTATGACTGGATTCTTAAAATTGTGGGTTTTGCATTTGTGCCCTTGCAACATAATTATATCACTATTGGAAAATTTCCAAGTGATCAGATTCCGACTAACTCAGGCGGCGTGCCGATGGGTAGAATTTTTGTCTCCACTTTTCGGACTCCCGTGCAATAGTACCATAAGGTAAATTAAGCCTAAGACCTAATTTTAGATAATAATTATTTAGTCATTTCCTTAATTGGTATTTTAATTAATTAGTAACTGTTAATAAATTATAAGAAAAATAAGTTGAGGTGTATATTAGGTTACATCAAAAGTTAATGTGTTAAAATGACCAAATAGCCACAATTTATGTGTATAAACATTCATTTGCCCTATCAAATATAAATTTTGATAAACAAACATACATGTATCTCACAAAGTTAAGCAAACCTGAATTCTGAAAATAAACAAGCTTGGCTAGGGTCTTATTCGGCTAATAATACCTTGATCCCGAAGCCTTTAGAGTATCCTTTTGATAGGCATCTCTATCTACATGAGAATTCGTTGTTGGTTGATCTTGCCCAGTGTCATCCTGATATGAATCAAGGCTGCCATGAGATTCCATTACAAAGGCATGCACCAAAAGGTCCAAAATGGAAATGCAACTCATGTATGAAAACAAGAGTCCAGCCTTATAATGAAGCATTCAGTCCATTTTGAAGAATAAAAGCCATTTGGCTATGATTAGGCCTTGGGGCTTAATTCATATTTATATGGGTTCTTATCTTTTAGGTTTTAGCTTAAGTAATTATTTTAGTTTATTTTTATTTAATTAATGATTATTTTATTAGGTTGAGTTATAGGTGTGTTGTGTGGAGTTACAAATGAGTGCACATGTTTAGTTGTCATTTGGGAATTATAAAATGAGTGCTATCAATGTAAAAAATTAGCCATTTTAATGAGTTTTAAGGGGAATTAAAGGGGAAAACGTGGAAAAGTTCAAAAGACATCCATTTAGGTTTTCTTTGTCTTGTTTTGGCTATAAATACCAAAGCCAAATCTATTTAGAATATGATAATCTTTGTTTGCTCTTTGTGAGTGTTTTTGCTTAAGTTCTTGCATGAACTTTGAACTTATCAAACTATTTTTAGTTTGTGGCGTTCTCTAACCAAAATCTTATGTTTGATTCATAACTTATCAAATCATACTTGGTTTGTGGCGTTTGGAGTTGAATTCAAGTGCTAGTTTCATTGTTGGAACTAGTTTTTCCTATCTTCACTTGAGGAGATCCTTGGATTTTGGAATCATCTTGATTGGAGGGTGTTTTCTTGCATTCCATATGTATCATAACTCATTAGTTATTGGGGTGTGTGGTTGCTAAGATGATGATTTCCTATCACATCCTCCATCCTTTGAAAATAAAAGAAAGTTGGTTATAGTGCTCATAGCTATATGCTTCAAACCTTTACATTTAAATGTTGATCTTTGCTAGTTCCGTAAACCCTTAAATGCCTAGCTTTTATAATACATAGTTCGAGCGCAATTCCTTTGGTCACCTCCTTCCTGTCACCTTCCATGTGGTAAACAATAAATGGGTAGGGAAAAAGAAAATTGTCAGTCCGGGCCAGGAAATGAAAATCCCTAGAGTTAATTCCTTATTTAAGAATCTCATAAAAATACATGAAATCAAGCTCAAGATCTTGCAAATAAAATAAAAACGGCTCTCGTAGAAGTGCAAAATGAAACCAAAATCTAAAAATAAACAAGCTAACAAGCCCTAAAAATAAGACAAATAAATTTTAGGCTTAATTTAGAGTTTAGCCCAATTACATCGAAACAAGCTTAAATAAGATATTAACTAAATTTTGGGCTCAAGTAAACATAACTAGAGCACAAATACCTTTAAAATACATCTAGCATGTAACAAAGAAAAGCCAAATAAACTAAAATAAGAAATACAAGCAATGATGCTTGTTGCTCACACTATATTTCGTGGTCATGACAGAAAGGTTTTCTAGTATCTTCTAGTTTTGACCCATTTTTTGATCCTAAAGATGATAGAGTGATGCGATGCTTATACAACTATAACTAAATTTCCAAACTTAATTAGAATTTCTCAATTACTAAAAGAGTTCTATGAATAGTAATCAATACAATCAATGAAAAATATTATTAATTACAAAAAGAATACAAGAAAGGAAACTCAAACAATCTTAACAATTCAATACAAAGCCAACATAGCAAGGTACCCCTAATGAGTTCAACCAATCTAGCTACACATGTTCATGTCTAAAATAAATAGGAATTCAATTACAATGATGATGTGAATCCAAGTTCAAAGCTTAAAGAGATCCAAGATCCATTAATAGTACAAGAAGGCCCAATCACAATGTCCAAATCCAAGAAGCTTCAACAAGCCATATTGGATTTAATTAGGGACATTTGGAAAGCCCAAGAACTTCAACCCAATAAGGCATCCATGGAGGCCCAAGGAATAATATTTAACTTGTTTTCATGTTAATAACAATTAGGGTTACATGTAGCCACCATACAAGTTAATGTGGTAACTAATACCAAGTAATGGCTATCAATGTGGGTAGTGGTTATTAAGAGCCACCATATACAAGTTAATGGGGTAATCAATACCAAGTAATGGCTATTAGTGTGGATAGTGGTTACTAAGGCCATTTAAGAGTAAAAGTAATCCTATGTGTGTGAGTCTATTTTAGTAGTGTGTGCATGGACTTGTACTCTATATAAACAAGTCCTTTTCTCTTTCTTTGAGAGCATGATTGAATTTGATATATGAAATTTTGTTTGAGTTTTATTGTGAGGAATTTTGTCTTTAATTTCTTGCTTGGACTTTGCGACTTATCAAGCTTTATTCTAGCTTGTGGTGTCAAAATCTAAATCTTTGTTTTCTTGTTATTTATCAAACTTTCTTGTTTATGGCATAAGAGGAAATTCAAAGTCTATCTTAGTATCTTTATCCTTATTGGTAAAGGGGTTAAGTAGCATCCATCTTCTTACTTCAATCTTTGAACGATCCGAATTTGTAGATTAAATTGGTAATTTCTAGTTTTCTTCTAATTCAACTTATCATAGTATTTTTGCTATTGGGGAGTTAATTGATGAAACCTACAATTCCCATCATAAGTGGTATCAGAGCATTGGCTCAAGATTGAGGTTTGCGTATCCAATACTATCTTTTAATTCTCAATATCTTGTGTTCATCTTATATTTTGCATCTTTTGCCATCTATTGTTCTTGTTATTATTATTATTTTTATCTTTATTCTTCTTATCTCAAGATTTTGTTTGCATATATCAAAAAAAAAAAAAAATCATCCTAAAAGAAAAAAATTGTTATCTTTGATATTCTTGTGTTAGATCTCAGATTACATAAAAAAAAATTGACTCTTCATATTCCATTGAGATCTATCTTTATAATTCTATATCTTTGTGTTCTTTGATGATCTATCTTTGTTTTTCATTTCTATTAGCCTATTCGCTACAAATTGTTCATTTCTTTAAGCCTACCTTATTATTTTCTTGTTAGCCTACCTTATTTTTTTTTTCATTGATTACTACATTCTTGAAATTTTGTTTGATTGAGAAACTTAGTTCATCTAAGAAATCAAAAGGCAAATTTGAAAGGTAAAAGGCAAGAGTGTGAGATCATTAGAAAAAAAAAAAGAAGCCAAAATTGAGTGTAAACACAAGTGGTATACATCAATTTTGAGTGAAAACACGTGAGGGAGTGTTGTGAGATCGTTTCTTTCTATTTTCTTTTATTAAAACTTTAGGTTTTACAATCATGTCAAAAGATACAAGTTCTTCTACAAATGATCATGTGATTCAAGCTATGCAACAACAATTCGAAAGAATATTTAGTATGATGGCGGGAGTCAATGAAAAATTAGAGAAGCATGATGGCATCCTTAACCAATTACATGGAGAGCCTAGACAAAGGAGACATCCACCAATTGACCAAGAGGACTATGAAGGAGAGGATGATTTGGATGATGATCAAGTCACCTTGTTGGGACAACGAATCAATCCTAGGAGACAAGCTAGGAGAAGACATCCAAATGATGATGTTGATCGCAACCTTGGAAGCATCAAAATGAAGATTCCTTCATTCCAAGGAAGAAATGATCCAGATGTGTACCTTGAATGGGAGAGGAAAGTGGAACTCATCTTCGAATGTCATAATTATTCAGAGGAGAAAAAGGTAAAACTTGCCGCTGTTGAGTTTAGTGATTATGCAATTGTTTGGTAGGATCAATTTTGCAAGGAAAGACGTAGATATGGAGAAAGACCCGTAGAGTCTTGGAGAGAAATGAAGCAAATCATGAGAAAGAGGTTTGTTCCAAGCCACCACTACAGAGAGCTTCATCAAAGATTACAAACTCTAATTCAAGGATCCATGAGTGTGGAGGAGTATCACAAAGAAATGGAGAAGGCTATGATTAGAGCAAATGTGATAGAAGATTGTGAAGCTACCATGGCAAGGTTCTTGAGAGGGCTAAACAAAGACATTGCTGATGTTGTTGATTTGCAACATTATGTGGAGATTGAAGATATGGTGAATTTGGCCATGAAAGTTGATACGAACTCGAACCGGATACGTTCAAACACCAAGATAAGTAATGGTGAGAAAATCAAACTGATAAACGCTCTCCCTATTTAAGAGGAAGCACCCTTACCAATAAGTTCGAATTTGTCGCCCCAAGATCTAACTTGAAAGTTTGCAATTGATTATGGAACTAACAAACTTAGCAATAGAACTACTAAGCCCTTTAGTTATAAATAGATGAAGAATGTTCAAACAACTCAAGAAACTAATAAAAAGTTAATTGATTGATCAAACATGTAGATGTGAAACTAAATCAAACAAGTTAATTTAATCTCAAGAAATTCAATAAGGAACACCTTAAGGAATAAGAGTTAACAACTCAAATTAAACTTCATTCAGAAATGTATATTGATCTTATGTCCTTTAGCCCGAAATACATAGCTCTATTTATAGAGTTTTGAAATGATTCTAACCCTAAAAAGGACTAAGAGATAAGCAATAAAGAATCAAACCCTAAAAGACTTCTAATGTCGTACGCCTCCTTCTCTAAGCATAAGTGGTGGCTGCCCTAGGGTTAGTGAGACCTCCAATGCTTCTAGAAACCCTAATGTGCGGCCCAATATTTCTAGAAACCCTAATGTGCGGCCCAATGCTTCTAGAAACCCTAGGAAAGCCTGTTGACTTTGATCCCTGATCTTTGACCTTGACCTTGTTCCATGACCAGAAGTTTAAGCTTCATTAATAGCAATTAATGTCACTATCTTCAAGGCGTTGTTATCTTCATTAAAAGCACCATCATTAGCCATCTTCAAAACATGCTCCAAGTAAGAATTTAAGGCTTGCTTGAACCTTTTACTCCTTGCTCGTGTCATCGGTCCTCCATAGGCTAGTGGATCCATGCTAGTTGACTTAGATGCATCTTTGGTTGCATCAAAAGTGGAAAGGCAATTGAAAAGAAAGAGGTATGATTCTAAACCAAATATGGGTTCTTGAGGAAGGAAAGATTTCCTAACCAAAGGAAATCAAAGCTTATGCCAAGAGGAGATGGTCCTTTTAGAGTGCTTCAATGCATCAACAACAATGCCTACAAGCTAGAACTTCCAAGTGAGTATGGCAATGTTAGTGCTACTTTCAATGTTAGTGACTTGTCTTTGTTTGATGTAGGTGATGAAGATGATGGAGCTGATTTGTGGACAAATCCTTTTGAAGAAAGGGGGAATGATGTGAATCCAAGTTCAAAGCTTAAAAAGATCCAAGATCCATTAATAGTACAAGAAGGCCCAATCACAAGGTCTAAATCCAAGAAGCTTCAACAAGCCATATTGGGTTTAATTAGAGACATTTGGAAAGCCCAAGAACTTCAACCCAATAAGGCATCCATGGAGGCCCAAGGAATAATCTTTAACTTGTTTTTGTGTTAATAACAATTAGGGTTACATATAGCCACCATACAAGTTAATGTGTAATTAATACCAAGTAATGGCTATCAATGTGGGTAGTGGTTATTAAGAGCCACCATATACAAGTTAATGGGGTATTTAATACCAAGCAATGGCTATTAGTGTGGATAGTGGTTACTAAGGCCATTTAAGAGTAAAAGTAATCCTATGTGTGTGAGTCTATTTTAGTAGTGTGTGCATGGACTTGTACTCTATATAAACAAGTCCTTTTCTTTCTTTTGGAGGATGATTGAATTTGATATATGAATTATAACTTGTTTGAGTTTTATTGTGAGGAATTTTATTTTTAATTTCTTGCTTGAACTTTATGACTTATCAAGCTTTATTCTAGCTTGTGGTGTCAAAATCTAAATCTTTGTTTTCTTGTTATTTATCAAACTTTCTTGTTTGTGGCATAAGAGGAAATTCAAAGTCTATCTTAGTATCTTTATCCTTGTTGGTAAAGGGGTTAAGTAGCATCCATCTTCTTATTTCAATCTTTGAACGATCTGAATTTGTGGATTAAATTGGTAATTTCTAGTTTTCTTCTAATTCAACTTATCATAGTATTTTTGCTATTGGGGAGTTAATTGATGAAATCTGCAATTCCCATCAGAAGGGAGCATCTAAAATATCAAAAAGATTTAGTGAATTCACCAATATAGCAAATGGCATTTTAATTCCAAATAAGAGAGAAAATCATAAAAATTCCAGTGTGAAGGTATAGGAAAGATAAAATGAAGAGGCTAAGATGTAAAGTGTGAAATGATGTAAAATGAAGAAAAGGGTAAAGGCTCAACCATGGCTAACTAATAGAAACACAAAGGGTAGGCTTTTAGCCTAGTGTAGTGAATCCTAAGTTGCCCAAATCATCTGATTATATTCACAAATTCATGTAACCTCAACAAACATTACAGAGCAAGTTCGAGAAGCAAAGTCAAGTACAATGCATACTCAAATAAGAAATATAAAAAACTTATGTATAATGAATGCTCAACTAGCTCAAAATCTCACATTTGAAGTATGGCATTAGTTGCAATTGGTTCTCAATCATCATTAATTGAATCATCACTTAAGAAACACATGCATATGACATAATCAACCTTCTAAGTTAAAATTCGACAACTCGAGAAACAATTAAGTAACACCAGTTTAACCCAGCAGAATTGATGTATTAAACACCATTAATTATTTTCCAAGGACAATGAACAACGAAGAAAAGTAACTGAAATTCTATAAATCAAATTGTCAATCAACTAAAAAATAGCATACTTAAGTGCATAAAGACATAGTATCCTATCATCCTAACAATATACATAATCAGCGACAACAATTTCAGATACAGCTGAAAGAAAATCACAACAAAGAGAAAGGAATATACAGTTTACCCACCCTACACTTGAAGAACACATTGTCCTCAGTGTAAAAAGAAGTGGCTACCCCACATGGGATGTACAAGTAAGAGAAGCTGATGCAATAAAATCCAAGTACATAACATGTATGAAAAAAAATAAAGTAAATAAATGCAGAAAATGAAAGAAAATCTAATAGAGACTACCCTGATCACTCACCGAGGCTGGTGGAGTGAAAATCGATGCATCCTCTACAAGAGCTGAAATTGGAAATACAGAAAGAACAAAAATTGAAAATAAAAATTAAATGAAATATGAAAAATAAAACTAAGAAAATGTTCCAACACTAAAGATCAAAGTATCAAAAACACAAAATAAAAGTTGGAGTGGCTCCCAAAAACGCTTCTTTTTCCCCCGAGTCATTTAGCTAGACTCGTTGACCACTCCCTACATGTGAGGGTTTAACTTGTGCTACTGTCCAATCGCTAGGTTATTGATGTCGTCCATAAGTGCGGCTAATCCTTAGAATGTCAGCAATCCTCCAAGCAAACGCTTTTTAGTACTACTTTAGAGAGGGCAATGTCATCTCCCTCAACTCGGATGTAAGTCAACAACTAGAATGACAGACAACCTGTTTTCCTCATCTAGATATGCATAGTTGAGATGTTGTGGGAGCACTTTCAACTCGAGAACTGGTGGTTCCTCAACTGATGGCCTCAACTTCTGCACACCTATCTTGTTAATCATAACAAACTTATAAATATTGTTGCTTGGCTCATTTGCTAATAGAAACTCAAGCTGCTCCAGCACTTCCTCATTTGACAGCTCATGCTCATCTCCCATTGACAAAGTAACTTGTATAGAGTCTTCAACTAATATTTTCTACCACTATATCTCAATAGCATTATCAAGTACATTAATAGCACACACAATATTATCATGACCTAAAGACTGTCTCATAGAATTATTCAAGTCAAAAGTGATAGTCTCATCCTCTATCCTGAGTTTTAGCTTTCCATCACAAACATCTATAATTGCCCTAGATGTTGCAAGGAAAGGTCTACCTAGAATCAAAGGTACACTACTCTCACCGTCCATGTCTAAGATCACAAAATCAACAGGAAATATAAATTTATTTACTTTTACAAGCACTGTTCTACAATACCCCTAGGATACTTAACAGACCTATCAGCTAACTGTATGCTCATCCTAGTGAGTTTAGTCTCTCCCAGCCCCAACTTCGCAAACAGGCTGTATGGCATTACATTAATGCTAGCTCCTACATCAGCTAAAGCATCATTAACAGTTAAGTTACCAATAACACAAGGAATAGTAAAACTCCTTAGATCATGTCGCTTTTTTGATAACTTGTTCTGAAAAATTTTTGAACATTCCTCGTTTAGTGTCACACATGCCAAGTCCTCAAACTTTCTTTTGTTGCTAAGAATGTCCTTTAAGAACTTCGCATACCTAGGCGTTTGCGAAATAGCTTAAATAAAAGGTAAGTTTATGTGCAGTTATTTAAATATATCTAGGAATTTATCAAATTGCTGCTCGACTTGCGCCTGCTTCAACCTAGCAGGGTATGGAATTTTGGTTGATATTCCCTCAGTGGAATCTCATTTGCCTCTTTCTTCTCTTATTCCTTTGCCTTAGTAGCTTCAACTTCCCTGCTTGAATCTATCTGCACATCAACATCATTATTAGAAATAGGAGAAGAACCAGGAATATACTTACCTGACCGCAATGTGATTGCGTTCACATGCTCTCTCGGGTTTGACTCTGTATTGTTAAGCAGAGTCCCTGGTTGCCTTTCAGCCAGCATCTTAGAAATCTGACCTATCTGATTCTCCAAATTTTGTATGGAGGCCTGCTGATTTCTAAGAGCTGTGTCTGTCTGGTGAAACCTGTTCTCTGAAGTGGACATAAACTTCATCATCAACTCCTCTAAATTGGCCTTCTTCTCCTGGTTTTTAAGGAGTTGAGAAAGAATAGTATGTTGTTGGGGCTGCTACTGGTGCAACCTCTGAAATCGTGGTGGACCCTGGGTATTATTATTTCGCCACCCGAAGTTAGGATAGTTTCTCCACCCTTGGTTGTATGTGTTGTTGTAGGGGTTGCTCTGCTGCCTGAGCGCATTTCCCTTATAATCAACCTGTTCATGGTTAGTAGAAGAAGATGAAGAAGAAGCAAACATACCTTCCGCATTATAGTTTGCACTATAGTGCGGGACACCATAAAACTCACAGCCAAACTATGCTGCATGGACTGGCATTTGGAGCTGGTTGATCTTCTTGGACAAAAGCTCCAACTGAGCTGCCAAGGCTGATGTAGAATCTACCTGGTTCACCACTCCTTGCCGTCCTGGCCTACTCCTAGAAGACTGCCACCGATATATGTTCATGGCCATCTCCTCGATTAAGTTCTAGGCTTGTTCCGGCGTCTTACTATTGATGGCCCCACCTGCAGCTACATCTACCATTTGTCTCGTGGCTGAGTTCAAGCTACTGTAAAAAGTCTGCACCTGTACCCATAATGGCAAACTGTGGTATGGGCAACATCTTAGCAAGTCCTTCTACCTCTCCCAAGCATCATACATGCTCTCATCATCAAATTGCACAAAAGAAGAAATATCATTACGCATCTTTGCAGTCTTAGTAGGAGGAAAGTACTTATAAAGAAATTTTTCAACCAAAGAACTCTAGGTGGTGATGGTGTTAGCTGGTAGGGACTATAGCCATCTCTTTGCTCTATCCCTCAAGGAAAATGGGAATAACCTAAGCCGAATGGCATCATCGGTAGTCCCATTTGTTTAGAAGGTATCATAAATCTCCATGAAATTCACGATGTGGGTATTAGGATCTACATTGGCAAGCCCCCAAACTGTATACTTTGCTGCACCATCTGAATAACATTTGGCTTAATTTCGATATTGTTCACTGTAACAGGTGGCCTTAATATACTAGTATGTGTCCTCTCCAAGGAAGGTCTAGCAAACTCGTACATTGTCTTGTTTGCTTCAGTGACGTTGTTGTTGTTGTCTCCCATATTTACTAGTGTATGGACAGGAATCTCAATTTGCTCCTCCTCCTCCACGTCCAATCACTTCCTCAGCTGCCTGAGGGATTGCTCTAGTTCGGACAGAGGGTCTACAAATGCAGGATTAGAACTCCTAGTCATAAATTATCTGAAATGAGCAAGGCAGCAACAACCCAAACAAATAAATGAAAGAGTAAATGAATAAAAGAAATGACAAGAAAACAGAAAAGAAAAATGGCTAAAGTAATAAATAGCAAATTTCACTCTAGTTTTCAAACAAAGTCCTCGGCAGCAGTGCCAAAAACTTGATGCGATGCTTATGCAACTACAACTAAGACAGTGAACCTATCGATGCAGCATAGCACAACGACAAGTATTAAAAATATTATGATCGCTGTGAAACTAGTACCGTTGCAAAGCTTCTGACGAGGAGAGTCCAAATGCATCCTCAGATCATCTGAAGCTCAATGGCACTAGCCGAAAAATTCCAAAAATCGAACTGCCCTTACAAGCTTCTTCTTGCTGGATCTCCTTCCTCAACAACCTTCACATCTGTTGCTATCCTCGAAGAAATCCACCAGCCGCTGGCCATTTGAAACTAGAACCACCGAAATGGTTGCCAGAGTTACTGCCATGCTCGCTAACTCGGCTGTTTCGACAGCTAGCTGCAATGCACTTCAGCCGAGCTCCTCCAATCAGCCATCCAAGGTAGCTCCATCTCCCTCCTTCTTTCTTGACGCTGACGGCAGCTTCAAGTGAAGAGAACGAAGACAATACCGGGCGATGCCGAGCACCCTCGTCAAGCTCGACGAAGCAATGACGCCAATAGCTTACTAGAGCTAATGCCGTTGCCACCTTCATGTTCGCTCGCCTCCACTGCTCCTTTGGTCAACTCTACAGCCTCCGACACGCTCTCCACCCCTACCTGCCATTTCCGGCAGCAAAAGCTTCCTTTCCTCTTCTTCGATCATTCCCTTTCTCTTCTTCTTTTCTTTCTTTTCTCTTTTTTTTCCTCTCTATATCAACTTTCAGTCCTTGAACTTTTTTTCATTACCATTTAATCCCTCAACTTCTTTAATTACTAACAATTTCCTCCTGTAAAATTTCTAATTAACCCTTAAACTTTTCTTTAGCTTTTCAATTAAGCCCCTAACTATTTAATTTGGGCCAAATTAGAATTATTGAAAATATATAATTACATATTTACCCTTACTTTTAAATATAAAATTACTAAAAAGCCCTTGCCCACATATTTAATTACAAAAATACCAAACATACAAATTTTTATTAAAATCTCATATTAATAAAATTATATTTTTAATCCTTATTCCAAAATAAATTTCTAAATTAATCCTAACACAATTAATTTAATTAATCAATTTCTAAATATTTTTCCATTAAAATTTAACACCATTAGCTAATTTAAAATGCCCTTTTCCCTAATATTTCTTTATAAAAATATTATTTACTAATTCTTTCATAACTCTCAAATATAGAATTTTAATTTATATATATTCATTTGGGAAAAATTTGAATAACCCAAAAAATATAATTTATTTCTCAAAGAATTTACTTAATTAATTTCTTACAATCAAACCAATTGGATATAGAAAATAACTCCCTTATTTCTCTAGCATTAAAATTTCACTTAAATCATTCCAATTTAAACCAACTGAAAATAAAGTAAAAATTAATTGTAAATAAAAATTTATTTATTAATTATTATTTATATTATCATTATTAAAGAAAGATTCTAGGTATTACAGACTCTATCTGTGTAATTGTGGATCAATTGACTAAGTCAGCGCACTTTCTTCTTGTAAAGACTACTTATTCTATGGCTAAATATGCACGAGTGTATCTAGAGAGAATTGTCAGTCTTTACGGCATTCTTGTTTCTATAGTGTCTGACAGGGGACCGCAGTTCACTTCGAGGTTTTGTAGAAAGCTACAAGAGGAGCTCGGTATTAGATTGGATTTCAGCACAACTTTTCACCCCTAGACTGACGGACAGTCAAAGAGGACAATTCAGACCTTGTAAGATATGCTTCGGATGTGCGTGATAGACTTTGGTGGATAGTGGATTGGTACCTACCATTGGTTGAATTCGCTTATAACAATAGCTACCATGCAAGCATCCATGGACCCTTGTGAGGCACTGTACGGCCGGAAGTCCAAATCTCCTGTGTGTTGGGAAGAAGTTAGCGAGCGGAAGTTAGCGGGAACGGAGTTGGTATAGATCACTTCAGAGAAGGTACCTATTATTTGCGAGTGACTAAAGATAGCTTTCAATAGGTAGAAGAGTTATGTAAATCCGAAGAGGAAGCATGCAGAGTTCAATATTGGGGAGTATATGCTCTTGAAGGTGTCCTCTATGCTTAGTGTGATGAGGTTTGGCAAGAAAGGCAAGTTGGCCCCTTGTTATGTGGGACCTTTTAAGATTATTGATAGAATTAGAGAGGTAGCATACAAGTTGGACTTATCATCGAATTTCTGGCATGTGCATATAATATTTCATATATCCATATTGAGAAAGTACATTTCGGATCCTTCGCACGTGTTGCAGCCTCAATATGTGGAAGTAAGCCAAGACTTGACCTACGAGGAGCAACCAGTTATGATCTTGGATACTCAAGTTCGCTAACTGCTCTTTAAGGTTTTACCGATGGTTAATGTGTGGTGGTGAAATCATTCAACATAGGAGCTTATCTAGAAAACTGAGCAGGAGATGAGAGACCTCTACCCTCATTTATTTCAATCTTGAGGTAAGCCTTGCTTTTTTCAAAATTCAAGGAAAAATTTTCTTAAGGAGGGGAGAATGTAACACCTGTAAATTTAAATTTTAATTGCTTTAATTTTATCGGGGGTAATTTAGTAAATTTTTAAATCCCATTTCTTGCTAGCGCCGTCTCTCTCCCTTGCCCTCGTCGTTCCTCGCTATAACAAGGAGGAAAACTCGACTCACCTTGCTGCCACAGTTGAACAGCCTCCTACTGGCGTCTCTTCACCGATCTAATGTTGGAAACGAACTCCGAGACCCCAAAAACCTCAAGGCAGCCCTTCCTCGCCGATTTCCCTCTACTAGTAATAGTGGATGAGCCTCGTCGGAGCTGGAACTTTCCAGCCTCGATCCGGTGACTTCCAGTGAGTTTCAAGCGAAGACATTTACATATTTAGACTCCCAACAACTCAAGCTTCGTGTAAGCTCCTTCGAATTCGAAATCAAATATTGTTGGCGGTACCGGCTTTTGGACCTCAGCATTTCCCGGACGCATAGAAGTTTGGGCTTCGACTCGGTATAATTTTATTTAGACTTTGAAAATTATTTTGGAATCATTAAAAAATTATTGGTGTATTAATTATTAGTTATAATTAATTAATTAAATTATTTAATTACTTAATAGCCTGATTTTAGAATTACTACAGATTAATTACAGAAGAAGTTAATATTCTGCTATATAAATTGAGGCTGTAAGTAATTAAATTAATTGCGAGGAAAATATTTGTGTGATGTATCATGAAATAATATTATTTTGGCGAACAGTTCATTTTTTTATTGTGATTTGTGTTGTGTTGCGGACTCGGAAAAATAATACATTTTTGGTGGCTCAACTCTCATTAAATAATTATGGAATATTTGAAGTGTTTCTAACAGTTTGGACCCATTGTATGGGGATAATGTCCATATTTTAGGAGAGTTTCTGCTGAATTTTTGAGTCGAAATTTCTTATGCAGTCTAATCTAAGAGTCTAGGCCTAGAAAAAATTATGAATATCTTATTAATTGAGTTATTTTCGTGCATAGATAGTCTGTCCATCCAGCCAGCTCCACTCGAGGCGTAGGAGCAGATTGAGGAGCACGACAGAACCATGAGTTAAAATCATATATCTTTTGTACATGTGCCATGACAAATTTTATATAGCAATTTCGATTAATAATGATTACATATATATATATATATATATAGCTCTGTGCTTGCCTCGTTTGAGGATCCTGCACACCAGAAACTTGTTGATCTGTTTCTATTTTTCTCTTATCTTGGTATCAGAGCCAATTGGGTTCCGGGAAAGAAGCATCATCTGCATAAAGAAGATTTTAAACTCATTTTAATCTACATCATATCAACGATAAACAAGCACCGCTCATTTATGCATGAGTAAGTCCCGTCAGTGTAAGGGCGAAACCGGTGGCTTGGTTCATGTTTGTTTAGAAAGTTATTTTGGTTTATTTTAAAATGAATTTAGAACCATTTTTCTGTAGATCTTCTTCTTTTTCAAACTCTTCTACCTCTGAGTCCTCAAGGTACAAAGGTTTAATAAATAGTGAAAAAATCACTATTGAAGATTTTACAAAGCATATTGATGATTGAGAAATACCCAAAGTTCCAAAGAAAGATGATGAGGATATAGAAATCGTCTCTACCCCTTCTTCACCATCACCATCTGCCATAACACAAAATCTAGAAGCAGAAATCAACATGATTTCAAAAGATTTTCAAATTGATAAAAAGCTTTTACATGAAGATTTCTATTCAAAGAAAAACCATTCTAAAAAACTTTGGTTTTTTAAGAATTTTTTACAAGAAAAAGACAATATTCAAGAAAGATACTATCAATTTTGCATTCAAAACAAAGTCCAAATCAAATTTTTTGATTTCTTTCAAATTTATTGCAAAGAAAATAGTATTCTTTATCCTTTCAAAGAAAAGATCATTAGTCCTGTCACGGTAAGAAACAAGGCTCCAGAGTTGAAGGTCGGAGAAAACCTAACCATCCAGTCTGAACATCCTCCCCTTAGGAAGATAACCATTCCTTATGGAGAGAATGAGATAGAGGCTACACCTTACAAATTGGTAGGAGAAGATCTTGAAAAGAATGTCAAGAATATTGTTCAGCAGAACAATTTCTCGAATACCTATCTTAACACAATAGGGAAGCAGCTTGTTAGGATAGAAAGCCAAATCCAAAAACCTCCTATAGTCTTCACCTCTCCAATCCCCAACACTGAACATCCAAAAGAGATAAGCCAATCTGAAAAGCTTAAAAATCCAGTCTTCAAACCCTACCAGATCTCAAAGCCTAGCCAAGATCAATTTCAAAAGCAAACTGAGTTTGCTAGAGCAGTCAGAGAACAGCTTAGCAAATTAGCAACTTCTGAATCCTCCAAAAACCTAGTACCATATACTCCTCAAAGCAATAGGAATATCAGTGCTTTAGATCAAGCCCAAAGCGATGAATCCAATGATTCAGAGCTTGAAAGTATCATTGACAAACCATCCAACATTAACAGATTGGGATGGCAAGCCCCTAGATTAACCTGGCATACTCCTAGGAGTACTGCTCCAAATCTAAGAATAGAAAATAGGAACAATATCCTAACCCAGTCTAGATTCAATGCCTCCTCCGTCTATGAATGGAATATAGATGGAATGTCGGAATACAACATTCTTGGTCTCTTACAACAGATGACCATGGCAGCCAATGCCTACAAAACCCAAAGCGGTACCTCTGATAGAGCCATTGCTGAGCTCCTTATAGCTGGATTTTCTGGCTAGCTTAAAGGATGGTGGGATTACCATCTCACACAAGCACAACAGCTCCAAATCCTAGGTGCCATCCAAACCACAGTAGAAGGGACCCCCATCTTAGATGAACTAGGAAATCCAATTGAGGATGCTGTGTCAACCTTAATCCTAACGATTTCCCTCCACTTCATAGGAGACCCTTCTCTTCTGAAAGACAAGAATGCTGAGCTCCTTAGCAATCTAACCTGCAAAAAGCTTAGCAATTTCCAAGCCTACAAAGACACCTTTCTGACCAGAGTCATGCTTAGAGAAGATTCAAGCCAACCTTTCTGGAAAGAGAAATTCTTAGCTGGTTTACCTAAGATTCTAGGTGAAAGAGTTAGGAATACCATAAGAGAAGCCCATAATGGCCAGATCCCTTATGATTTCTACACTTATGGTGAATTAGTTAGCCTTACCTAGAAAAGAAGGTCTAAAAATTTGCCATGACCTTAAACTCCAAAGACAACTCAAATGGGAAATGAAAAAGACTAGGCAAGAACTAGGAAGTTTTTGTAATCAGTTTGAGTATAACCCCATAGAGCCTTCCTCTACCTGCAAAGGAAAATGCAAAGAAGATTTTCCCAAATCTTTTAAGAAAAAACGATTTTTCAAAAATAGAAAGACTCCTAAAAACAAGGAGAATTTCTACAAAAAGCCATCATCTTCTAAATTTGCAAAACAAAATTCCAAAAGAGATTTTAGCAAAATTACTTGCTATAAATGTGGCAAGAAAGGCCATACTTCAAAGTATTGCAAGTTTTCCAAAAAACTCCATGAGCTCCAAATAGAAGAAGAAGTTTTAACAAAAATTTCTGCTCTTCTTATTGATTCCTCTGAATCAGAATTTTCGAATAGTGAGGAAGAATTTCAAATTGATGAAATCAAAACCTCATCCGATTATTCTGAGACAGATTCTGAAAGTATTTCAAAGAATATTAATATGCTTACTAGGCAACAAGAAGCCCTTCTTGAAGCTGTCAAGCATATTAATGATCCTCAAATCCAAAAACAGGTTTTGAAAGAAATTTTAAAAACTGAAACTCTTGTCCCCTCTTGTAGTAAGAGTACTTATGATCTTACTATGATATTGGATAAAAGGAAAAAGCTAAAAAACCCTCTTGTTACCGTTCAAGAACTTCAAAAAGAAATCAAAGCTATCAAAACAGAGCTCAAAGATTTGAAAGAAAACAACAAAATGATTCTGTTTTGCTCCAAAGTCTGATCCTCAAACAGAATAGTGATTCTGATTCTGAAGAGGAAAATGATTTTTAAAATCTTGAAGTTTCTGAAAGTGTTCCAGAAAACTTCCATTAATGTTTTAAAGGAAATTACTTCAAGAAAATATTTGATTCAAATAAAGCTCATTTTTCCTGGTGATTTCCAAATAGAAACCATCGCTTTATTTGATACAGGAGACCGGTTACTAAAAGATATCATCAAGAAACTAAAGAAAGGCTTACTTCAGCCAATAGTTCAAAAATTAGGATTGCGGGAAAAACTGAAGCTGCAATTCTAAATAATAATATTGCTTTAAAAAATGTTTTTATTCTTACAAAAGATCTTCAAATAAAATGATTATTTTGGGGACTCCCTTTATCAATTTAATTACTCCTTTCAAAGTAACTACTGCTGGTATTATTTTTAAAGCTAAAGATTCAAAGATTGTTTTTCCTTTTATAGAAAAACCCAAAAAGAGAAATCTCAATCTCATTAAAGCCCACTCGATTTACAATTTCGAGATAAATGCTTTGATCAAAGGAAAACAAACCCAGCTTTCTCATTTGAAACAAGATATGGGTTTAAAAAGAATCCAAGATCAAATGCAAAATGATTTTGTCCAAAGAAAAATCTCTGATTTGCAAAAGAAGATTGAAAATGAAGTTTGTTCTGATTTTCCCAATGCTTTTTGGAAAAGAAAACAACATATGGTAGATTTACCATATGAAAAGGATTTTTCTGATAAACAAATCCCTACCAAAGCCAGACCCATCCAAATGAATGAAACCTTAGAAAGCCATTGTAGATTAGAGATCAAAGACCTAGAACAGAAAGGTTTGATTTCCAAGTCTAGATCCCCCTGGTCATGTGCAGCTTTCTATGTCAATAAAAATAGTGAGATAGAAAGAGGAACACCTAGGTTGGTGATCAATTACAAGCCTTTGAATAAAGCCCTAAAGTGGATTAGGTATCCAATTCCAAATAAAAAAGATCTTCTTCAAAAGCTTCATTCGGCTTTCATTTTTTCAAAGTTTGATATGAAATCAGGATTTTGGCAAATCCAGATTCATCCAAAAGACAGATATAAAACTGCTTTTACAGTTCCATTTGGCCAGTACGAATGGAATGTGATGCCCTTCGGATTAAAAAATGCTCCTTCTGAATTTCAAAAAATTATGAATGACATTTTTAATCCTTATTCAAAGTTTTGCATTGTCTACATTGATGATGTGTTGATATTTTCAAATTCCATAGAGCAACATTTCAAACACTTGGAGACAATTTTCTATGTTGTTAAGAAAAGTGGTTTAGTGGTTTCAAAATCCAAGATATCTTTATTTCAAACAAAAATTAGATTTCTTGGACACTATATCTCCCAGGAAACTATTACCCCAATTGAAAGGTCTCTAGCATTCACTTCAAAGTTTCCAGACAAAATTTTGGAAAAAACACAATTACAAAGATTTCTTGGTAGTTTAAATTATGTTATGGATTTTTATCCAAATTTGAACTGTCTTGCAAAGCCCCTTCATGATAGGTTAAAGAAAAACCCCCCTGCATGGATAGAAGAGCATACAAAAATTGTCCAAAGCATAAAAAAACAAGTTTCAGAAATACCATGTTTGCACCTAGCTGATCCATCTGCATTCAAAATTGTTGAAACTGATGCATCAAATCTAGGTTATGGTGGGATTCTTAAGCAAGTTCAAAACAACAAAGAATGTATTGTCCAGTTTACTTCTGCACACTGGAATGATACACAAAAGAATTACTCAACTATCAAAAAAGAAATTCTTTCGATAGTTTTGTGTATTTCAAAATTTCAAAGCGATCTTTTAAACCAAAAATTTCTTTTAAGGATTGATTGCAAATCTGCTAAAGAAGTTTTACAAAAATATGTCCAAAACATAGCTTCCAAACAAATTTTTGCCAGATGGCAAGCTATTCTTTCTGTTTTTAACTTTGAAATCGAATACATAAGAGGAGATTCGAATTCAATTCCAAACTTTCTAACCAGAGAGTTTCTTCAAAAACAGGAGTGAAAAATGCCGAGAAAATCAAAATCAAAAGAAGAAAAATCGACAGCAAGTTCAAAGCCTGTCCAAAGCCCAAAGAAGGAAATTTTTCCTTCTTCTTCAAAGCCCATCAGAACCTGGACCCAAATCATCCAGGAAGAAATTGATCAAAGCAAAACTGATCCGGCCCAACAACAAGTCCAAATCCAGGAATGGCTTGCACAGCAAGACCCTGAATTCCTTAAAAGAGTTGAAGAATATTCAAAGCAAGTGGTACAATTTCAACCAGAAGCATCTCCAAAGTCATCCTCCTCCTCCAACAAGGGTAATTTCAAAAACTGAGATAGAAATTTTCCCTCAAAACCTATCTCAGAGTTCTAAAAGCATTTCAAAGCCCAACTCTCAAGAAATAGTTTTGTCACAAACAAAATGTTTTAAATCCAACGAATATATAGAAAACAAAATTTTCAAAACATTTTAACTGTTGAGGAAGGATTCTGTACAGAAAGCCCCTCAAAACTGATTTCAAAGATTTTCCCCCCAGGATGGTATTTCAAGCCCTGGAATATTTCAAAGCCTCAATCCTATTACCAGTCTATCCTTGAGATAACTGGTTCTGCAAAATTCAAATATTTCAAAAAACACAAAGACCATAAAGACCCTGCATATTCTATATGCACCATACAAAGAATCCTTCACCCTACAGATTGGGGAATGGATTTACACTCTTCAAGATCTTTCCCAACTTCCCTTCAAAGAACCTACCCTTCAAACCTCAATACCTCCTTCAACTATTGGGATTACCAACAAGCTTGGTTCAATACCTTTCTTCTCCAAAACGAAGGACAAAGCCATTCTTGGCTTTTCTACTTCGATACAAGCTCATTCCAAACTTCAAAAATCCCCTATTGGTTTAAACAATGGTGGAATTATTATGGCAATGTTCCTGAGACCATAATTCCAGAAGTTCTACCTCTGTTTAACCTCTTCAAAGCCCACTACAAGCCAAACAAAATAGAAAGACGTTTTCCCCCGTTACTTCTATTTTGTTCAAACTTTTTTCTCCCCTGGGTATGTGTTTGGTATTTCCATTTCAATCAAACAGCAGATGGAGAAATCATCCTTACCCGAAGATTCAAAGTCAAATGGTGAGATAAATTTAACCACCAAGATAAATTATCTTTAAAATTAGTCCAAAACTTCCTTTCAAAAATAGCTTCTTGCCACCTCCAAAAGAACAAACCACTTTCTTAGCACAAAAGTCCTTCATAATTCCAAAGCTAGCAGCAGCCCAGACAGAAGAGGATTTCTTACAGTTGATCAAACAATTATCAGAAACCGCTTCTTCCAAATGAAAATCAAAAGCTTCATCTTCCTCTTCCAGCACCAGCTCGGCAGCAATAGACCTAGATGGTGACTCAAATGAAGATGACTGTTTTGGGATTTTCAAGCCCATTAAATGACATCTCTGCAAAGCCCGTGGGTTGAAAACCAAAAATGGCAGCCCAAAAATATTTTGTAATGGGCCAAAAGGCCCAATGAAAAAAAAAGAAAAAGAAAAAGGAGTCTTATAAAGAAAAGAAAAAAGACAAAAGAAAAAGCAAAAGATTCTTTTTCAAAGCATGGCCGACAACTTTCTCAAAAGAGGTAAAGCATCTTACTTCATTATCACAATACTACAAGCATTATCACAAGACTACAAGAACAAGTGGAGCCCTCTTTATTCCACTAAGAAGAGCATCCAAAGCTTGAAGACCTCTATATATAGAGGAGTTCCTCTTAGAAGAAGGCAGACTGAAAAATACGAAGAAGAACCTCTTGTATTCTTCAAGTCGCACAAAGAAGAAGAAATATAGTGAAAAGAGAGAGTATAGTGTGAGAGTGATAGTGAGAGAAACACCTTCCTCTTGTTTCTTATCCTCCTCTTATAAGTTATATTTCTTTATTTTAAAGCTTTCATTTCTAAAGCTTTCAAAGTTTGTATATTTGTTTAAAAGTTTATGTTCAAAGTTTGTGATTATCAATAAAGTTTATCTTCTTTATCTACCATTTTAAGATTTAACAAGCGTATGCTCTGTGCTTGCCTCGTCTGAGGATCCTGCACACCAGAAACTTGTTGATCTGTGTAACACCCGGAATTTTTTTATATATTTAATAATGAGTTTTTATTTAAGTTAATTTTATCTTTATTTTTATTCGGTTTAATTGGAATGATTTAAATACAAATTTTGAATGTTCATGTTAGATAAATAAATGAGTTATTTTCCATATCCAATTAGTTTGATTTTTAAGGAGTAATTAAGTAAACTATTTGAGAAATGATTATATTTTGGTTATTCAAATTTTTTTTTCCAAATGCATATTTATATAAGTAAAATTATATATTAGAAAATTTTGGTAGAATTGTAAAGGATGTTTATAAAAGAATTTTTGGAAAATTGGTATTATAATTGATTAGTAGTATTAAATTTTAAGTTGGAAATTGATTATTTAATTTAATTGTGTGTTAGGACTAAATTGTCGGTCAGGGGTATTTTTGTAATTGTGTATTTTTAATAATTTGGATTTGGCCCAAATTAATTAGTTAAGGGCTTAATTGAAAGGCTAAAGGAAAGTTTGGGTGTTAAATTGGAATTTTAATGGATGAAATTGTAAGTAATTAAGGAAGTTGAGGGACCAAATTGTAATAAAGAAAAGTTCAGGGGTCAAATGTCGATATTGAAAGGAATGGAAACCGGGAGAGAGAAAAGAAAGAAGGAAGAAGAAGAAAGGGAGGAGAGAGAGAGCCGTCCATGGTGGACGTCGGAAGGAGCGCACGCAACGGCGAGCACAATGGTGGCGTGAGGGCCGAATCGCGCGACGTGTGGCAGCTGACTTCCGAGCTGCTCGCCGTTTCCGGCGGCCTTCCGGCCGATCTCGGTGGCGATCGGCCTCCCCTTGGAGAGAGCTTCCTTTGGCGGCCACGGCTTTGGTGGCCGGAGGAGAGAGTTCTGGCGAAGTGGTGGCAGCCGTGTTTTTGGGCTTTTCCGGCGAGCTCCGGCGGAGGATGGATGATCGGAGGATGTATCCCGACTCTCCTCAGCTCAAGCTTCGCGATGGCACTGGTTTCGTGGCGATCGGGCTTCGTTTGCAAATCGACGGTCGAGATCGTCAGCAAATTTCTCCGGATGATCGGGTGTCAGACTGAAAAATCGGAAGCAGGAATCGTCATCAGCGCATCGTTGTGAGTCCGATGGTGTGTCCAGATCGTTGATCGGACTCCGGCGGCCGGAGGCGAGTCGACCGAGCATCTCGGTAATTTTCTCTGGCCGTTGATCTTAGAAATCCTTGATTTTAAATTTGTGTCTATTGGATTATATTGAGTATTTGATGATTTTTGTGAGTTAAAAATATTTGTTTGTCAATTGGCCTGCCATAGTCGTATTTTATGCTGTGTGGCGGAGTCGGAAAATAGTAAAGTTTGGGGACCCGACTCCCGTTGTTTAAATTGTTGGATATTTGGAGTGTTTTTCTGGCAGGTCCTGGACCCGTTTTTACGGGGGGTAATGTTCGTGTTGTAGGGGAGGTTCTCACGGATTTTCTAGAATTCTCCGAGTCGAGATTCTTAGATGCTCCTAGGAGTCTAGACCTAGGATTAATGATCGATTGTTTCAGCGTTTTGATAAATTGTTTTCCGTGATTAGATGATCTGTCTGTTCGGCTCGCTCCAACCGAGGCACCGGAGCAGAGCTAAGAGGTCGCCCAATCCTGTGAGTTAAAGTCATTTAATCATTGCACTATTGCTAAGTCTGATTTTAATATGCTATTTTGGAAGTTTATGTTTAACATGGTTACTAATATCTCAACGTAATTAATTTTACTGGATTATTAATTATTGAAGATAATATGAGTATTATTATAGTAATGTTATAATAATTCCAAATATTATCGATTTTCCACCGAGTCACTCGATGTTTTACTCTTAATTGTTAATCATTAATTTGATATGGTTGAATGACTTCATTATACAATGATATTTATTAAATGGATGATTGTGTCTTGGGAAACGTGGCTTGTAGAACATGCCGCCTGATGGGTTACATCGTGATCGCGCGCACGGTGAATGATCATGGACATGTAATAAGATTTTCATGGGTTTGCCCTGGTCGAGCATGGCTCTCTGGGCTGATTTGTGTAAATTGCCGGAGGTAAGGTCCCTGGTCGAGCATTGCTCTCGGGGCGCCAGTCTTATTGGATTAAGAGAGCCGAATGGCTACTAGATTTTGGGGTTTAGGGTTCTACCGAGCCACTCGTCCCGTAAAAGTAAAAATATATTTTTATTTATTCATTTATTAATTTATTGTGGTATGATTATAATATGGATTGTATTTACGTGCATGGTTGATATTTTGATTTGAATGATTAATATTTTATGTGAAGGAAATAGTAGGGTATGATTATAGTATGGTTTGATATCGATTTGAATAATCTATGTTTTCCGAGAAGCGTAATAGTCCCTAGATTATTTGATTTTAACTCACTCTAGACCCATACCATTTATGTTTTTTCGGATTCGTGATCGTTAGTTCTCCGCGACTCTTATTCAAGAATCCGACTCCTTCATCATCGGGTGATGTATTTGATTTGGTATGTAAATTGGTAAATCTTAGATTCTCCGCAGTAGTAATAGTAAATGTATCAGTTGTAAATTTTCCGAGCTTGGGTCTCGCCTAGTTTTTCCAAGTAATTTTGTAAAGTGTAACTATTAAGATAAATTGTGGCTTTAATAATATTAATTTGAGATGAGATTTGTTTAAATCAGTGAGTGTCGGGGCTTACTACGGGTTTCGGTGGCCTTAAGCCTACCCATTCCTAGTGCTTGGAGTCACGGCCCAGTGGGGTCGTGACAATCCGCTTCTATTTTTCTCTTATCTTATGGTATATATATATATATATACATATATATATTGTCATGGTGGATATTACTTTGGAAATTTTTATTAATTCTTATTCTATATTTAATTAATTGACTTATATATTTAAATTATTTATTTATTATTTATCAAATTGATTGATTTATAAATTTTAGATTAATTATTTATTATTCATCTAAATAATCATTTTATGGAATTGATCATCTATTTACTATTTATTTAGTTTTAAATTTACGACTGCAGATATGTATTATTCAATATTATTTAATAAGTTATTGAACAATAGTTAAGTTGCTGGCTATTTATATATCATTTTCTGTATTGTCGATATTATGATTGCATATTGTTCGGGATGAGACGGCAATAAAACATTCCACCTGATGGTTGCATTAGGACCGCGTGCGCACCGGTACTAATCAGAGACATGTAGTAAAAGAATATTTTTGAAATTTTTCTTGGCTGAGTATAACTCTCTAGGCTGTGAGAATTGGTTACCGGAGGAAAGGTCCCTAGTTGAGTGTTGCTCTCTAGGCGCCAGTCTTATTGGAATAAGAGAGCCGAAAGGCTAGTATTGGGGTTAGGATTCTACTGAAGTGCTCGTCCGTTATGAGTTAAAAATCAATTATTTTAAATTATATTATGGCACTTATTATTTTGTGATGTTCCACCTTATTTTATCAACCATTAGTATTGGGGTTAGGATTCTACTGAAGTGCTCGTCCGTTATGAGTTAAAAATCAATTATTTTAAATTATATTATGGCACTTATTATTTTGTGATGTTCCACCTTATTTTATCAACCATTGCATACGTACATTTATGGCTGCTTTACTTTAGATATATGATTTTAACTTACTTTAGAGACTGACAGTCTTAATTCTAAATTTTTCAGGTGACAGCTAGGTCCTCCGCCAACTCCTTTTTGCAGCCCGACTTTCCATTCCCCTTAAGGCTTACTGTAATTAAATCTTAACTATTTGTATTTTAAATTATTTGAAATTCTAAACTCTCCACAGTAGTGTACTTGGTACCTTATATTTTAAATTGGTTTTTTAAAAATTATGGAACATTTGCTAGTAATCCAGATGGAGGATTAATTTAATTATATACGGATTTGTGAGTGAAATGTTGGTTTGTTTTAATAGTATATAATCATGTGTTTTTATTTGGATTTTTGGCTAATTAGGCTTGCTACGGGTTTCGATGGTCTTAAACCTACCCATTCTCTAGCGCCGGTCACGGGCCCGCTAATTGGGTCATGACACTTATAACCAGAAACATCTTCTAAAGGAGCACTAATAGAAGCTTGCAACTTAGATGAAAGGACAATTAGAGTGGAAGCAGGCTTGGGCTCTAAAAAACCAATATCATCAAGAAGATCTAAGGTATACTTCTTTTAATAAATGTTTATACTAGACTCTAAAGACCAAGAAAGTACTTAGGATTGCCAAGATCTTTAATTTTGAACTCAATATGAAGATAAGACTTAATGCGATCAATTTCTTGCAATCAGTTACTGGCTAGGATCACATCATCTACATAGATGATACGTGCTAAAAGCACTTATTGTTAAGATGGGTTTTATATTGAATTTACCTTTAATCGAATTTGATTTATTTGTTTAAGCTTGCTTTTCAGCTCTTTAGGCATTCTAAGGATAATACATGTTAAGAAGTAATACAAATTTGAAAAGCTTGATAATCGAGCAAAAGAAAAGCATATTTGTCAAAGTTTATATGAGCATACAAGCATGACATGGGAAGACACACCCCCGTGTCAGTTTAGTTGTTTTGATTTCATAAAGAGCATAAAGTTAGGAGACTCACACGGGCAAGGCATACCACCATGTGGCTACCTTGTGAGTCTAATCAAGAAGGCAATGAAATAGCAACAACTCAATAGAGTCACACAGGTAGGATACCCCGTCGTGTGTATCACATGGCAAGAGGCAGAGAATGGCAGAAATTGAGGAAAGTCACATAGGTAGGAGGCATACTAGAGATAGGTCTACAAGATTCTTTGGTATAAAATTTTTCCAGGCTTAATGCATGACCTATGTGAGTGGATTTGAGAAGATATTCATTGCCCTCCTCTTAGGAGTTAAGGGTTTAATTACTTAAGAAAGGTTTTTACCTAATATTTGAGGAATGTCAATTCAACTTTTGGATTTGATTTAATTGCTAGTTGACACATGAAGTGTTTAACTAAATACTTGCATTCAGAGGGAATATTTTATTAAATAATAAATTTAAAGACTAATATACATAAATAAGAAAGTTGGCTTTCAGATCCATCTATGTACTCTATGGCTTAAGCTTCCTTATGGAATCTGAGAAAAGCCACTCATTAGTAAGAGTGTCCTGGTGATTACCCTGGTGGTGACTCCCACCTCCGCGCTAGTCTCATTGAATAGTTAGCATTCCCAAATAGGTTGAAAAGCTTTATAGTGTCGTAGTCGCTAAAGACACTTGGGTGCGCGCTCGAAACTGTCGCCCATAATGGCGGCTCCACTGCGATAAAAGAAGCTTATTCCAATGTGTGTTTGTCTTTAATTTTATTATTTAACAAATTATTCTTGCATCACTACACTTTCACACAATGTACACTTTGGTCCCTATAGCCCCAATGGTGTCGGCTGACAGTTCTTTAGTTCCACTCGAATCCTAGAATTCTGATACTGGCTACCATCACTTATAAGTAATGACTGTACTTCCTTCATCGCATGGACTCTTGAGTGGGGAGACGAGACAAGGAAGAATACTTTTTACTTGTGGGAGCCTTTTATCCTTACCCAAGACTAAACCCATGATAATGACCATATTAATCTCCTCTAGATACCCTATTACTTGCTCTATGAGATGTTGTTCTCGACCAGGGACCTTACCTCCAATCTGGTCATTTAAATTTCCAAATAAGCCGGCGCCTAGAGAGTAAAGCTCGACTAGGGACCTTTACTCCGGCAACCACACTCAACTAAGCCTAGAGAGCGATGATCGACCAGGGCAGGTCCTAATCTTTCTCTCTTAAAATTTTACCTATTTATCCTTTCTCTATCTCTCTCAGATTTATACTAGAACACTCATCCAACTTCTATGTTCTACTGCCGTCCTATCCCGAGTCATCATACAATATTAAAATTGGTGATAAAGGAAGAACATATTTAAATAGTATTTGAAAAGCATCATACATATAATAATAATTAAATGAATAATTGGAATTGCAAATGAACAATCACAGTAGCAAATCAAATTTTATGCATGACACGTGCATAAGCGATATATGACTTTAACTCACTCGTTTGGCGACCTCCTAACTTTGCTCCGGTGCCTCGGTTGGAGCGAGCCGAACAAACATATCATCTAATTACGGAAAATAATTTATCAAAACACTGAAACAATCGATCATTAATCCTAGGTCTAGACTCCTAGGACTGACTGTCTAAGAATCCCGATTCGGGAGAATTCTACCGAAAATCCAGCAGAACCTCCCCTACAACACGGACATTTACCCCTCGTAAAAATAGGTCCAGGACCTGCCAGAAAAACACTTCAAATATCTAACAATTCAAACGATGGGAGTCGGGTCCCCAGACTTCACTATTTTCTTGACTCCGCCACACAGCACAAAACACGAGGCATGCAAACCGACAGACAATTATTTTTAACTCACAAATATCAAATACTCAACACAAAATAATAAGCATAAATTAAATCAAAGAATTCCAAATCAATGGGTCAGAGAATGACTGAGACGGTTGATTGCTCGGTCAACTCGCCTCCAGCCGCTGGAGTCCGATCGACGATCCGAACATACCATCGAACTCGAAACGACGCGCTGATGACGATCCCTGCTTCCGATTTTCTGATCTGACCCCGATCATCCCGAGAGATTTGCGAACGATCTCGACCATGGATTCACAAACGGAGTCTGATCGCCACGAAATCGGTGCCATTGCAAAGCTTGAGCTGAGGAGAGTCGGGATACATCCTTCGATTGTCCATCCTCCGCCGGAGCACGCCGAAAAATGCGGCTACCACCTACTTCGCCGGAACTCCCTCCTCTGGCCACCAAAACCGACGCTGCTGCCTCCAAAAGGAAGCTCTCTTCGAGGGGAGTTGATCGCCAATAAGATCGGTAGGAAGGCCATCGAAGCTGCCCCTTCTTTTTTTTTTCCTCGCTAACGCCGCATTGTTGGACTCATGGCCGGCCACAGGACTCTTCTCCCATAAAGGCAATGAGCCACCTACCTCTCTCTCTCGATTTTTTTCTTCTCTCTCCCTGACACCCTCTTCTCTTTTCTTCTTCTCCATATCGACTTTAGGCCCCCTAACTTTCTTTTCTTACAATTAGGTCCCTCAACTTTCTAAATTACGATAATTTTACCCTACAGAATTTGTAATTAACCCCCAAACTTTTCTTTAGCCTTTCAATTAAGCCCCTAGCTAATTAATTTGGGCCAAATTAGAATTATTGAAAATACATAATTACATAAATACCCCTGCCGACACATTTATTTACAAAAATACCAAACATCCAAATTTTCAATAAAACCCCATATTAATGAAATTACACTTTTAATCCTCATCCAAAAATAAATTTTCAATTTAGTATTAACACAATTAATTTAAATAATCAATTTGCTAAATATTTTCCAACTTAAAATTTAATACCACTAGTTAATTAAAATACCTATTTTTCCTAAATTCCTTTTATAAAAATACCTTTTACAATTTCTCCATAATTTTTCAATATATAATTTTATTTATATAAATATGCATTTGGGGAAAATTTGAATAACCAAAATATAATTATTTCTCAAATAATTTACTTAATTAATTTCTTAAAAATTCAAACTAATAGGATATAGAAAGAATGACTCCTTTATTAGTCTAATATTAAAATTCAAAATTTACATTTAAATTATTCCAACTAGACCAAGTAAAAATTAAATTAAATTAATTTTAAATAAAAGCTCATTATTAAATATATAAATATTTTGGATATTACAACAACCTTGAAGTAGGGACCCTAAAAAATTAGAAGAGATTAAAAATCAGTGCTCTAATCATAAAAAATGCAAGGCCTATTTACATTTGACTCCAAAAAGAAATTTAGCTTGAGCTATAAACTTTCATATTAGACAAGAAAATTATGCTCGAAGATGCAGAAAGGAGTTCAAATCTCGGGGGCAGTAAGTTCCAAGTCAATCTATATTGTTTCAAATGCTATCTTTTGAAAAAAAGAAAGGGAAGAAATAGAATGAAGTTTCTTACTGATTAGGAAACCTTCATAGGCTAGTCAGGAAAAATTTAAGGAAAAAGTGAAGGAAGAATAGTTGACTAGAAAATCCGAAAGGACTAGTTGATAACAAGAGTAGTATTATGTGAAATAGAAGGTGTATCTTTTTGTGTCCTTATTAAATGAATAAAATTTGATTAGAATTTTCATCAAACTTGCACATCAATTTTCATTGCTTGTGCACTGCCAGAAGGATAAAATAGAATAAGAAGCAAAATTTATGAGATTTGAATAAAATCAAAGATCAATTTCTTTACTCTTTTGCAAGAAAAACCCAAGAATTGGCAGCACTTAAGTCTCCATCAATTTTGACATCATGGACAATGAATTGGCAGAGTCAAAGCCTTTCGCATACATTTAAAGAAGTCTTGTCTCAAGGGAAGTCCTGAAAATCAGTAGAGTCATCTATAAGCTTGTCAAAAGAGACTCGAGTAACCAAATTTGAAAAAAGAGAAAATAAGGAAAAATAGAAAATAAAGAAGATTATAAAGAAAAGAAAATGCTAGCTTAAAAATTCGAAAGGGTGATTTAGGCAAAAATTAAGTCTGCTAAGTTAAAAATCCGAAAGGGCAGCTTAGTCAAAAGTTAAGACATTAGCCTGCTAAGTTGAGAACCTGAAAGGGCGGTTTAGGCAAAAATTAGGCAATAAAAGTAAGAAAAGAAAAGAGATTTGGTTGCAAATTGCATGAGATTTTCGCGAAGCCAACTGTCGTTGCACAAGTATTAGTATAGTCCCCAAGAAAAAATACTCAGTCCCTGCATACCTGAGTTATCTCTAGATCTACACTTCCTATCGTCACCATGACTTTCAGATCTTTGATGTGAATCAATTACATGTACCTGAAGAGCAAGACCTCTCAAAATGTTGATGTTGATAAGCATCAGAATATCTCTATCCAAACTGAAAGATGATTTTTAGAAATACATTACATGTCATACATAACATGCATGTAATACCCGAAATTTTTTTTTAATAAAGATAACATTAATAATGATTAAATAATGAGTTTTTATTTAAATTAGTTTAATTATATTTTTATTTTGGTTTAAATTGGAATGAATTAAGTTGAATTTTAATGCTAGATAAATAAGGGAGTTATATCCTATATCCTATTAGTTTGAATTTTTAAGAAATTAATTAAGTAAATTATTTTGAGAAATAGATTATATTTTTTTGTTATTTAAAATTTTCCTCCAGATGAATATATTTAGTTAAATTCTATATTTGAAAATTATGAAAGAATTTGTAAAGGATGTTTTTATAAAAGAATTATTGGAGAAAAAGGGTATTTAATTAGCTAATGGTATTAAATTTTAAGTTGGAAAATATTTAGCAAATTGATTATTTAAATTAATTGTGTGTTAGGACTAAATTGGAAATTTATTTTGGGATGAGGATTAAAAGTATAATTTTATTATTATAGGGGTTTAATAAAAATTTGTAAGTTTTGTATTTTTATAAATAAATATGTCAACAAGGGTATATATGTAATTGTGTATTTTTAATAATTCTAATTTGGCCCAAATTAAATAGTTAGGGGCTTAATTGAAAGGCTAAAGAAAAGTTTAGGGGTTAATTAGAAATTTTGCAGGGCGAAATTGTTGTAATTAAAAAAATTAAAGGACCAAAATGTAAGAAAGAAAAATACAGGGACCTAATGTCGATATTGGAAGGAAAGAAAGAAGAAAAGAAAGTGAAGAGATTGGGGGAGAAAGAAGGCGCGAGGGGAGAAGGAGAATTCGGGGCTCCGATTGTCCGTGGTCGACTAGGTGCATGGCATCTTTGGTGACGCAGCGTCGGCCAGTGGCGCCAGGGGCGAGAATAAGCGTAAAGAAGGTAGTGGCTTCCAGGCACTTTTCCAGCCGTTTCCGGCGGCCTTGTCGGCTGATCTCGATGGCGATCGGCTCCCCTCGGCGAGAACTTCCTTTTGGCAGCAGCGGCGATGCCAATGGTGGCCGGAGACGGAAGATTCCGGTGGAGAGAGAAAGTAGGGGGCAGCCGGCGTTTTTCAGTTTTTCCGGTGAGCTCAGGCGGGGATGGATGATCAGAGGATGTGTCCCGACTCTCCTCAGCTCAAGCTTCGCAATGGCACCGGTTTCATGGCGATCAGACTCCATTTATAAATCAACGGCCGAGATCGTCTGTAAATCTCTTAGGATGATCAGGGGTCAAATTGGAAAATCAGAAGCGGGGATCGTCATCAACGTGTCGTTTCAAGTCCAATAGTGTGTTCGGATCGTCGATCGGACTCTGGCGGCTGGAGGCGAGTCGACCGAGCGATCAAGCGTCTCGGTAATTTTCTCTGGCCTGTTGATTTTAGAATTCTTTGATTTAATATGTGTCTATTGAATTGTGTTGTGTATTAGAAAATATGTGTGAGTTAAAATAATTGTTTGTCGAACTGCCTACCTTAGTCGTGAATTGTGCTGTGTAGGGGAGTCGGGAAAAATAGTGAAGTCTTGGTGACCCGACTCCCGTTGTATTAAATTTTTGAATATTTGAAGTGTTTTTTCTGGCAGGTCCTGGACTCGTTTTACGGGGGGTAAATGTCCGTATTTTAGGGGAGGTTCTGCTGGATTTTTGGTAAAATTCTTTTGAGTCGAGATTCTTAGACAATCAGTCCTAGGAATCTCTAGGATTAATGGTCAATTGTTTCAGCATTTTGATAAATTATTTTTCGTGATTAGATAATCCGTCTGTTCGGCTCGCTCCACCCGAGGCACCGAAGCAGAGCTAGGAGGCCGCCTAAGCTGTGAGTTAAAGTTATATATCGGTTATGTACATGTCATGCATAAATTTTTGATTTGCTATCGTGATAATTTTATTGCAAGTTTAATTATTAATTTAATTATTATTCATATGTATTATGCTTTTTAATTACTATTTATGTATGTTCTTCCTTTATCATTGCATGATGACTCGGGATGGGACGGCAGTAGAACATAAGAGTTTGATGAGTGTTCCGATATAAATCTGAGAGTGATGGAAAAGGGTAAATATGTAAATTTAAAAAGAAAGGATTAGAACTTGCCCTGGTCGAGCATCGCTCTCTGGGCTTAGTAGAGTATGGTTGCCGGAGTAAAGGTCCCTGGTCGAGCATTGCTCTCCGGGCACCGGCTTATTTGGAAACCTAAGTGACCAGACTGGAGGTAAGATCCCTGGTGGAGCTTCGCTCTTTGGGCGTCAGTCTTATTGGAATAAGAGAGCCGAAAGGCTAAGGCTGATAGTGAACATTAAGTGACCGGACTAGAGTTAAGGACCCTGGTCGAGCTTCGCTCTCTAGGTGCCAGTTCCGTTGGAATGAGAGAGTCGAGATGTTAGAGTTGAGATTGGTCGAGATGTCAGTGTTGAGATTGACCGAGATGTTAGTGTTGGGATTAGGGTTCTACTGAAGTACTCCGTCCCGTAGTGTGCAAGAAATTATTTTATTTAATTTAAGCATGACATGACACATTTGTTTTTGCATGACTTAGTATTTATTTCAAATTAAATAAATGTATTATTGAAGTGTTTGCAACTGTTTTTAGATATATGATTTTAACTCACTCTCGAGACTGACTGTCTCAATTTTATTGTTTTTCAGATCCGTGACTGTTAGTCTTCCCGCGACCCTTATCTAGTAACCCGACTCCTTCATCATCGGATGGTGTATTTGATTTGGTATGTTAATTTGTAAAATCTTAGATTCTCTGCAGTAGAAATAGTAGGTGTATCAATTGTGATTTTCTGTAGTTTCGGGTCTCGCCTAATTCTTCTGACAGACCGAGTTAATTATGTAAGATTTAACAGTTAAGATAAATTTATGGCATCAATAATATTAAATGAGATGAGATTTATTTAAGTCAGTAAGTGTCAGGCTTACTACGGGATTCGGTGGCCTTACGCCTACCCTTTCCCTAGTGCCGGTCACGGGCCCACAGATGGGGTCGTGACAATGCATATCATGCACCCTTATTACTTTTTGCTTAATGTAATCTCCTATATACTTGTATATGTTCCACTAACTTATAATAGAAAAATGAATAAAAGTTTAATGAATAAGAATCTCGCTATAACAAGTGTTGATCTATACTCAATCTACTTTTTAAAGTGAAAGTTCACAAGTTTACATCTAAACCGGAAGATGATTAGCTCATTCCCCAAAATGGAAAATCAGTTTACTTCTCGATGCAGAATTTCATCACTCATCTCAAAGTGGAATATCACAAGCTTATTACCAAAAGTGGAGAACCAGTTCAAGTTTTAAAGAACAAGTGTACTTCTCGAGTGATGGGCTCTTTATGCAACCTACACCTAAGGCAGTGAACCTACCGATGCAGCCTAGCACTAGTGAGTATCAAGGTCGTATCCCTGGAGATCGAGTGAACCTAGAGTTACTACTGTTTGCTATGTTATCTAGTCTGAAATAGGGTGTGAAAGTTCTAACGTACCAGCTAATGATTATGAGTGCAAATAAGTAAATGAAGAACAACGAACAATCAAAAGACAATTGCAAAGAGAGAAACAAACCCAAAAGGGAGCCTAAGTGATGGAATTCTAAAGATGGATTTTATGGATTGCCGATCTTGCTTACCCGTGCCTAAATCCGGAATTGAATCCCGGTTCCTCTCTCGAGCTTACCGAAATCCTAAACCTGCACTAACCTAATGGAATCTCTTCCTATCGGATTACTACAGATTAGCATTAAGTATGATTTAAAACTATTAAGAGTTATTAATTCTTAATCCGGCGAGTAAATCAACCTTATCTCTAAGTGTTAACTACCAGTCCTTACTATTCAATGTCCAGTTGTAACAAGCATTTCTCAATGTCAAGAAACAACCCAATAAACAATTAATTCAATGTCTCAAATTAACTGAATCAAACTTTTATTACTAAATAGCAAGAAGATTGCAAGAATGACAATTATAAAACTAACAATTAAGCATAATCCATCAACAAAGGTGAACCCCAATGGGTTCAAAAGATCTAGCTACTCATGTTCATGGTTAAAGCAATTAGGGAACAAAATAAGGAAAAGAAAATTAAAGGCATGTACACCCTTCTCTTTCAAGCTGAATGAGAAACCCTAAAATTGCAAATTCGAAATCTCAAACCCTAGTTGCCTCTTGAATGCTCCCAAAGTTTGTCTTGATCTTCAATTCGATGTTAGAACAAGTGAAATCCCTCCTTCAATTGATGAATTTGATCTCTCAAGGTCTACAATTGAGGTATAGGAAACAATTGATTAAGTGTGTGTCTTGGAATTGAGTCCAAAATTCGTCCCCTCTTTCCAAAAGAATTCAAAATTGCCTATATAGTTGATTCAGCATGGCCGGAGTCCAGGCTGTGATGATTCAAAGACCCGAGTCCAGGTCAATCTATGGAGTCTGTTGTCCGACTCCTTCCAGGGCCGTCCCAGTGGTCTTTGAGCCACCACAGGCCGTGCTGGAGGCCGTGGTGGCTTCGAAAGTCGTGCTGAAATGGCAGAATTGGGGATAGCTTCTTGGCAATTCAGCACGGCCGGAGTCCAAGCCGTGCTCGACCCTCGGGGTGCTAGTCCTCGCCCAATTTGATGGATTTTGGTCCATAATCACACGTATTTCCCTCAATTATTGATGTTGTCTTTCAAAAATGGCCTGAAACGAGAAAGGAAACAAAAGACAGGTGATTCTAGCATAAAACGGGATAATCATGCATAAAAATGTAAACAATCGGGCATGAAAACATGTGTAGTATGATGCTTATCATCAAGGCAGATGATTCCAAAGTAAATGACCAATTTACTTCTCAAAGCAGAAGTTTGTCGGTTTACTTCCTAAAGCAAATATTATCAAGCTTACTTTCTGAAGTTCAAGATTATCAATTTATATCCTGAAGCAAAATAATCATCATCCTATAGTGGAATACAATTAGTGAAAGATCATCAATTTACTTTCTGAAGTGAGAGCTCACTGGCCTTTTTTTTCGAAAGTAGAGAATCAGTTTAAGTTTTGAGGATTTGATGCACATCCCAAAGCAGAAGTTATCCAAGAGAGTAAAGTAAATGTCAAATCACAACCCAAAGCAAAAATTACAACATAATTGCATCCCAAAGTGGAAAGTAATCAAGAAGCTAGAGGGAAGTCTTTGCAAGTACAAATTAGACAGGTGTGGTTCCTAAACCATCGGGTGAGGTTCCTAGATCATCGGGCATGGTTCATAAATCAATGGGCGTGGTTCCCCAAATCTACAGGCGTGGTTCCATAAATCAACAGACGTGGTTCCTCAAATCAATAGGCGTGTTCCCAAATCAACGGGCAATTTCCCTAAATGAATGGGCGTGGTTCCCTATATCATTGGGCGTGGTTCCCTAAATCATCGGGCATGGTTTCTAAATCAATAGACGTAGTTCCTAAACACTAGTTCAGCTTCTAGAAATCATCAAAACAAATCAAATTGTGCCTCGAGAATAAAAATTAGCCAGAGGGAAGTCCCCGTAATCACCAATTCAACAGTATAGCTCCCAATTCCATGGGCATGGATCCCAATTGAAACGGGCGTAGTTCCCAAAAAGTAGGTGAAGTCCTCAATCCAAGCATGCGAAGTCCTCAAACCCAAGCAGGCGAAGTCCACAATCCAAGCAGGTGAAGTCCTCAAATCCAAGCATGCGAAGTCCTCAATCCAGGCAAGCAAAGTCCTCAAAGCCAAGTAGGCAAAGTCTTTAAATTCAAGCAAGCGAAGTCCTTAAACCCTAGTAGACTGAAATTGGCAATTCCCTAGTAGAGCGAAGTCCTCAAACCAAGTGGGCGTGGCCCCACATCGAATCATCAATCAAAGTTTGAGCTTATGAAGTGTGGCTTATACATCTCAAATATCCTTTGTTATATCATTATTGTCTAAAATTTGTCCCAATTTCTTCTGCGCATTTGCATGTTCATAAATTTCGACAAATGGGGAGCAACTGTCAGCACCCTTTTCTTGATATAGATATTAGGGGAAAAACAAAAAACTCCATGATGAAAGTTACTGCTTTTTCGGGTCTCGGGAGGTGAAGGACAAGTAAATCCAAGGCTAGGATCGAGGTTAATCCAATTGGAATTGCCTTTTTGAAATCAATTTAGACCTAATTGTCAAAAGAATTAAATTTGAAGGTCAAAATGGCATTTTTTACAGAATCAAGGACTAAATCGCGATAAAATCAGAACTTTCTCTCTAGAGCTAATCGGCTCTATATAGTGCCAATTGGATCTTGACTCCCCCATGTCATTTTTTCAGATGATTTTACGTCCAAATACAATTTCCAGAAGGTTTTCTTAAGGATAATCACTATTTTATCGATAATTACTTTAATTTTAAATAAATAATTTGGATGTTTATTGATAAATTCCTAAGACTTATCTCTTTCTCTAGGGTTTTCTCTAAAACCCTACCTCTATAAATAGTAAGAGATGTTTAGGATTTCAAGGGGGAGGCAAGAATTGAAATTTGATCGTAAGTGAGATTAAAAAAGAAGAAACACTAAGAAAGAAAGGAAAGAGAGAAAATCAAAAGAAAACAGAAAGAATTGCACTGTCGATCATAGTAGTCTTTAGAAGATCCAAGCCATTTAAGAAAGAATCATTTTAGGAAGCAAGCCACTGAATAAATATCATTTTTGAAAACTTTTTCTAAATCATGGAATATTTCACAAGTTAGATCCAGCTCAGGTTTCCTATCTAGTTTTTGATTCAATTGCCTCCTCATCGCGCGAGACTTACAAATCTAACATCCACGGTGACAACTTAAGGGTCCCTTCCCCTATACATCTGCATCAATCACAAAAATTGGTTCTTTCACTCCTCTTCTGTTTTTTTATGCTATTTGTTTTAGAAACATGATTAGGATTTTGATCTTTGATAAATGTTATTAGATTAGGTGTTTTATTAATATGCATAACAATAGAATTTGAATCTGATATTAAGAACTAGGTTTTTATTTAGATCTGCTTCTTTTGCCAATTAGAATTTTAAATTTGAATAGAAACATATTATAGGGTTAATATTTAGATCCTTTTATTAATATGATTTAGTAATTAAGCCTAAATTAAACATGATTCTTTTTATCTTCTGTTAGTTTATAAGAATTTAAGGTTAGTGATTTAGGGTTTTTTAGCTTCTCTAACTTTTATGTTGTTGTTTTCTATCCATTTTATCTCATTCTAATTAATTTTTTAACTCTTGTGCATGTGAAAATTGACTATAGAGTATGAGATTGTACTAGCGAACGAAGAAAAATTGACAAAAATTCACCCTAGAACTCTAGAGCCGATCAACTCAATATAGAGCCAATTGGCTCTATACTGAGCCAATCGGCTCTTCATGTACAACCAATCGGCTAACCATGCTGACCCCCATAACTTTTTGCTCTTTTGTAGTTTTTAATGTATTCTTGGCCCCCATTCGGTTTTAGGCTGACATCTTGGCCTAGAGAAGTGGTCTGATGAGGGTAGGAAGTGGACACCGGGGCAAGGATAGGATCCTGGACAATAAGCAGCTTCTGGCAGGCTTCTAAGATGGCAGCACTCTAAGGTATAGGGGTACATGAATGAATCGAATTGCACATCAAAATGGGGCGGGGAATGGTTGATAACATATATGTAAAGAGTTGGAACTAATCATATAAGACACCTTTTGGTTGTTTGGCTATGGAGTTGTAGGAACTCAAAAGTTAAATATGTTTGGTTCAGAAAAATTCCAGGATGGGTGAACTCCTAGTGAGTTCTCAAACCCGCCAAAAGGACAAAACCGTGAGGCCTGTAAGGGGCAAAGCAGACAATATCTCATATGATCTAGTTCTAGGTCTTTACAAATGGTATTAAAGCAAGACCCCTCTAGTAGATGTGTGGTTCAAGGACAAACCAGGTAGAAGCTGGTGGGCATATGAAAGCCTGGCCTAGAGAACCGGTCCGATGAGGGCGGGAAGTGGACACCGAGGCAAAGATAGGATGCCTGGACAATGAGCGGCTTATGGCAGGCTTCTAGGATGGCAACACTCTAAGGTACGAGGGTACATGAATGAATCAAATTGCACATCGAAATGGGGCGGAGAATGGTTGATAACATATATGTAAAAATTAGAACTAATCATATGAGGCGCCTTTTGGTTGTTTAGTTGTGGAATTGTAGGAACTCCAAGGTTAAACCTATTTAGTTCAGAGAAACTTGATATGCTATTTACGTAGCTACAATCTAAGGCAGTGAACCTATCGATGCAGACTAGCACAAATGGTGAGTATCAAGGTCGTATTCTCAGGAAAGGGTGAACCTAGACCTACTATAATGTCTTACGTTATCTAACCTAAAGAATTCAATGAAGTGTTGTTCTATGATTAATTATGAACAAACAAGTAATTAAATGTCAAATTATCTGAAAAGAATTAGGAAAACTCTCGAAGGAAAAGCAAACCCTAGGGGACCTACGTTAATTGGATTTTTGTAAAGATAGAGATTAAATGGATTATCAATTGCAATTACCCGTGGACGAAGTCTTAACTGAATTCGGTCTCCCTCTCAAGATAACCGAATTCCTAAACCTAATAACCTAAAGTTGGAATCTCTTCCTAATTATCAATTATTCGCTTAGCATTAAGGTTTAACCAGCCTCTATTAAGCTTTGTTAATTCTTAATCCGGCTAGTCAATTACCCTTATCTCTAAGTGATTATTAACCAGTTCTTGCTATTCAGTTTTCTGATTACTAAACGAATTTCTCAATTACATAAAGCAATCTAAATTCCACAATTCACAATGTCTCATGAATAAAGTGACTTCTCATTAATAATAAAAGCAAGAAGAATCAAGAATTGACAATCAAAATCTCATAACATTAAGATCAATCCACAAACATAGGAACCCTAATTGGGTTCAACAATCTAGCTACTCATACTAATAAGCATAAAAAACAAGGAATAAAATCAGAAAAGTAAATTAAAAGCATGTACACCCTTCTCTTTCAAGTTGGATAAGAAACCCTAATTTTCCAATTCAAAATATCAAACCCTAATTTGCCTCTTGAATGCTCCCAAATCTTGTCTTGATCTTCAAATCGATGTTGAAACAAGTGTAATCCTCCCTTCAATTGATGAAATTGATCTCCTAAAGTTGACAATTGAGGTATAAAAACAAATGAATTGAGTGTGTATAACGGAAATCAAGTCAGAAAATTGAACCCCCATTCACCAAATCGTTTTTGCCTATATAGTCCCTTCAGCATGGCCGTGGTCAAGCCTGTGCTGGTCAGCATGGGCAGAATCCAGGCCGTCCTGAACCTGCGCATTTAGCTGTGTTGTCCTCTTCCAGGCGGTGCCCAAGCAGGTACTGAGCCACCACGGCTGTGGTGGTTACGGAAACTGTGCCAAAATGGCACTTCTGAGGGCAGCTTCTTGACAATTCAGCACGGCTGGAGTCCAGGCCGTGCTCAACCTCAGAATGCTAGTCCTTGCTCAATTTGATAGATTATGGTCCGTAATTGCGCATATTCTCCTCGATTGCTGACAATGTCCTTCGATAATGACCTGAAACATGAAAGGAACCAAAAGATAGGTGATTCTAGCATAAAATGAGACAATTATGCACAAGAATGTAAACCATTAGGCATGTAAATTTGTGTAATATGATGCCTATCAAAATTCTAGGATGGAGGACCTCTTGAAAAGTTCTCGAACCCGCCAAAGGGACAAAACCGTGAGGCCAGTGGTGGGCTAAAGCGAACAATATCTTATATGATCTAGTTCTGGATCGTTACATAGGCCTTTCTGGTTCTATAATCGTAGTTGTAGGCGGGTTGTAATAGCTAAGGTTTTTTCCTACTTTATTCCCATTATTTTTATTTTATTTTTTATTGCATGTTAACCCAATACTTGATCATATGCTTAATTAATTAAAAATGGGTCACCTAGACTTAGGGTTGAAAACTTATCCAACACGACTCGAATAGTCTAATAGGTTAATCCACCTTAACTGGGGCTAAGCCTTAAAATCCAATTAGATTAGTGGGGTTTGACATGTTTAGTTAGATTTTGAACTTATTTAGGGTTGAGATCACAATAAATGGGCCTTCTCATAATAAGTAGTAGTTCAATAGGCTTAAAGGCTAAAATCCAAAGAGCATAACATGTAATTGGGCGAGAATAGGTGGGCCTTGTACATAATTGGTTAGTAAGTTAGTGGGTTGGGCTTGAATAAAATGAGCTAGACATAAGTGTTTTATGTGTTGTTTTGGCATGCCTGTGTATAAAATGCATGCATTCATAAAGAATATTTTATTAAATAATTAATTTAAAGGCTATTATACACAAATAAGAAAGTTAGCTTCCAGATCCATCTCTGGACTCTATGGCTTAAGCTTCCTTATGAAATCTGAGAAAAGTCACTTATTAGTAAAAGTGTCCCAGTGATTACTTAGGTGGCGACTCCCATATCCACTCTAGTCGTAATGACTAGTTAGTGTGTTTTTAATTAGGTTGAAAAGTCTTATAGTGTCGTAGTCGCTAGACACTTAGGTGTGCATCTGAAACTGCCATCCATAGTTTGCATAGTCTAAGACTGCAAAAAAGTCTTGCAAATGGACAAGTGTGTCTAAGTCTTGTAGACATTTTTAAAGGAACATATCAATGTGGTAATCATAATCTGGAAGAGAGGGAGAAGTTGACACAAGAATTCAATTTTCTAAGGGTGGTAAAGTTTCTGAAAAAGGAGAAGGTAAAGAATTTGGTTTAGGAATAGGTAAAGGTGGGCGAATATATGGTGAAGAAAGAGGAACAGCTTGTTCTGAAGTCATATTGTTAAAGGTTAGATCATCAGTAGGGCACTGAGGTAAAACAATGTAATTATGCTTAAAAAAATTTACAAAATCAAGAAATGGAAATATATGTTCATAAAAATATGCATTTCTAGAAATAAAAACATGATTTATTGTATAGTCTGAAACCTTTAGTGTAAGGTGGAATCCCAAACAAATACATTGAGCTACCCTGAAATCAAATTTTGACCTATTATGTTCATTGGTGGATGGGTAAGCCAAACAACCAAAGATTTTCAAATTAGAGAAAGTAGGTGGGCTGCCAAAAAGAAGTTGAAAAGGAGTAGAATTAGCAAGCAAAGGAGACAAAATTCTGTTGATAAGAAACACTGTATAAAGAATGCAATCAGACTAAAGAAACAAAGTTAAGTTGGATTGAAATCTTAGTGCTCTAGCTACATTTAATATATGTTGATGCTTTCTCTCTACAATACCATTCTATTGTGGAGTATAACTGTAGCTAGTCTAATGAATAATCCCATTGGAAGAGTAAAATTAAGGCATGTTAAATTCAACACCATTATCAGATCGTATAACTTTGTTATTAGAATCAAATTGAGTAGCAATTAAAAAAAATCTAGATAGTATTAGCCACCTAAGATCTAGCTTTCAGCATGTAAACCTAAGTATATCTAGTTTTGTTATCAATAATGGAAAGAAAGTATTTAATTCCATAGTAAGAAACATCTTTAAAAGGACCTATATGTCCATGTGGACTAAATCAAAAGCTTTATTCACTGCTGATATGCTCACAAGAAAGGGAGTTTTTCTTTTCTTTGCAAAATGACAAATTTTACAATGAGGAGTATCATGAATAGTAATGGAAGAATTGAGGTATTGTAACATCCTAAGTCTCAGAGTTGATAAATCGCCCAACGTATAGTGCCATATGTATGCAGTAGGAATTTAGAAACAAGAAGTATGAAAAACATGATATACATAAGTAGATCCAATAGTGACTTAAGGTTGGACTAACTAATAAAGAGCATTGACTTTTTCAGCTAATCCAATCGTCCTCGAGTAGTTGAGATTCTGAATAAGCAACATTTTATGATGAAAAAGCAAAAGAATTTGGTTAGAATCAGTAAGTTTGCTTGTTGAAATGAAATTAAGAAAAAGGTGGGTATACAAAGAACATTATACAAGGCAAAATATTTTGATAGTTGAACAATTCTAATGTGAGTAATTCTGACTTTATTCCCATTTAGCATATGAGCAAAAGCATTTAAAATATTTTTATATGAATTATAAAAGATAAGAGAACATATGATGTGGTTTGTTGCTCCAGAATTAATAATCCAAATGAATCAAAACTTATTGATCTAAGAAAGGAAGAAAAAATACATGTGTCAGATGAAGATTCAAAGGTTGTAGAAAGAGCATTCACATGTAGAGTGGAGGTGGTTTCTTGAATTATTTTTCTAGCTTGTTGTAATAATTAAACTAAAGTAGCATATTGGTCAGGAGATATTCTGAGTTATGATATGTTATTGCCTACAAAGTTTACTAAAGAAACATCTTCATGAACTGCCTTAGACTCAACCTGGTTGGTATAACTATTTTGTGTCATGTGTTTAAGCTTGTAACCTGGAGGATATCCATGGTTTTTGTAACAAGTATCAACAGTATGACCTATATATACATAATGTGTGCAAACAGAAGTCTTGTTCCTTTGATTAAAATTCCTATTGTAATTATTAGCATACCCTTCTACTTTTGTAGTGCCAATCTCCATGCTCCAGGTTATATATTAGTGTATTACTTCCTTTGATAATCACTACTTCTAAAATTTTACTATCCATCAGAATTAGCCTAAAACATATTAGGCTCTTGTATCTTTATACCAGCTGGAGTATTTAACTGGCTCTCATATTATGAAGCTAATGCAAAGGCTTTGTTGATGCCAGGAAAAGGATCCATGATCATTATTTGTGATATGATTATGGAAAAATTCTCATTCAAACCTATCAAGAATCTAATCACATAACATGATTCTTGATAACTCTTCATAGCTTTCAAAACACCACAGTTACATTGAGGATTATATTTGCAATTAAGAATAGGTCTTAGATTAGTCAATTCATCCCACAACACTTTCAATTGAGTATAATAGTTTGCAACCCTGAGAGTATTTTGAGGAAAAGCAAATAATTCTTCTTACCCTCTTTGTCAGCTTCAAGGAGTTCTGCCTTTTGTCCATTCAAACTACCCAGGCAAAGAGAGGCATTCCTTGTGCCCTTCAAGAAAAGTAGTACTAGGTCGTCTTCTCAATCCACCCAATCACTAAGATTAAGCTTTAATGAAAAGGAACTCTCTAGATTAAGAAAGAATTTCCTTCGTAATTATGCAGCATCCTTTAAGTGAGTAGGGGTGCAAAGCTTTGCAACTCAACAATTCTAAAAGCATCACCTTGAGAGAATCTATCACATAAATCTTTCCATACATCCACAACATTATCAAATCAAACAATACTTTGATTAATAAAAGATGAAACAACATAATAAATCCAAGATAATACCATAGTATTTCCCATGCAAAATATGAAGGATCATCTTTCTCTAGTACAAAAATAGTTGCATCTACAAATCTGAATTTGTTCTTAGACATAAGTGCCATTCTCATTGTTCTTGCCCATGTATGATGGTTCGATCCGGTCAACATATTAGAAACAAGTTGTAAAGAAGGATTTTAATTAGAGGGCAAGTAAATGCACTAGCTTGATCTTCCCCTCTGTTATCTTGCCTGATAAAGTGGTTCGTAACCATTGAAACTCAAATCTAATTAAGTTTATTCAAAAATTTGAAGAGGATACAACTATTTGCAAGCATAGATTCAATGATATAAGAATCCAAAATAGAAACAAAAAAAAATTCTTAGAACATTGTACTTTGATCATGCTATGGTACCATATTACCTAAGTGAATGAGAGCTAACAGAATGAAATCTTTATTGAACAAATTAGTGGTTGTACAAGGAGCTAAAACACACTTATATACAAAAGGCTAAACAAGAAATACAAGTAACTGATTATGCGATCTATCAACAAACTATTGGCTCTTACTATAACAAGATTGTATTATCTAACGAATAACTTGTAATTGACGTTAACCAAGAGAGCAGCAACTCAAGCGTGTGAAGTTGGATGACAGCTTGAGTGTGAAGGAGAAGCTTGCTTGAGAAGAACCTCTCAAACCCTCCAAAAGTAATGTAATTTTGTTTCTATTATTTTTTTATTTTTTTTTCTTCTTATATTATGATTTATTTTTTTCTTCTACTATGACAAATAATACTAAGAGTGCAGAGGGAGGAGGATAAAAAAATTTAGCAAAAATCTTACTAATTTTTAATTAATTGAGTTAATTTAGTCTTTTATTTATTTAATTTAATAATAAATATTATTATTATTATTATTTAAGTATAAGTCTAATTCTAAAAGTCTAACTTTATTAGAATTTTGAACCACTAATTATAATTAAGTATAATTTTAAAAGTTCAAAAGATAAATTATAATTTTTATAAGAACTGCTTGACTAGCTATGCTAAAATAAAAAGATGTAATAATAATAATAATGATAACAATAATAATAATAATAATAATAATAATAATAATAATAATAATAGCAATAAAAATAATAATAATAGTAATAATAAGTTCTAATTGATTTATGTTAGTCTCGTATTGGTCTAATACTAATCCTAATCTTAATTTAAATACAATTTGAAACTATATAAACTATTTAATATTAATTTTTTTAATTAAAATACATAGTGCAAATTTATTTTTGTGATTGAAATAATTGTTTTAAGAAGGCCTAAATGCATTTTTAATCATGACCTTCTGCTTTTTTGCAATTTTGACATAAAATTTCAATTTTGGCAAATCTAGTCACATTTTGGACTGAGTGTTTTATTATAGAGCTACATCAGCATGTTGTGTTTTTAATATTTATGTCCCAAATGAAAAAGAAATGTTTTTTTATTAATGAAAAACCTAAAATTAAATTTCAACATCAACTTCCTTACCTGTCTCTCCTTTGGCAGCTCCTAACCCTAAGAAGAACAAAACTCTCAGAGATAAAGCATCTCATTAGTGACCAAAAAATGTATAGTAGAAGCACTTGAACACCAAACTCCCTGTTATCATGCACATCTACTTCTTACACAAGCTCAACGCTTGTAATGATGTGTACTAGTCATGAAATGCCCGTCAATCTGTTGACTTCCATGACAGATGATAACCCAACTTGAAAATTCTATTAATGCCATTTAGAAAGGTAAAAATTATACATTTTCATTTTGCGAATGGGAATTTAAGTTTGATTTTGGTTTTTGCTAAGCTAACTTTGTAACGATCCAGAACCAAATCATATAAGATATTGTCCGCTTTGGCCCCCACTGGCCTCACGGTTTTGTCTCTTTGGCGGCTTTGAGAACTTCCCAGGATTTAACTTTAAAGTTCCTACAACTCTATAGCCAAACAACCAAAAGGTGCTCCATATGATTAGTTCCAACTCCTTACATATATATTATCAACCATTCTCGCTCCATTTCAATGTGCAATTTGATTCATTCATGTACCCCCGTACCTTAAAGTGCTGCCATCCTAGAAGCCTGCTAGAAACTGCTCCTTGTCCAGACATCCTATCCTTGCCCCCGAGTCCACTTCCCTCCCTCATCGGACCACTTTTCTAGGTCAGGCTGTCATATGCCCACCAGCTTCCACCTAGTTCGTCCTCAAACCACATATCTACTAGAGGGGTCCTGTTATGATACCATTTGTAATGGCCAAGAATCAGATCACATGAGATATTGTCTACTTTGGCTCCCACTGGCCTTACGATTTGTTCCCTTTAGCGTGTTCGAGAACTTTCTAAGAGGTCACGCATCCTGAAATTTCTCTGAACTAAGCACGTTTATCTTTGGAGTTCTTACAACTCCACAGCCAAATAATCAAAAGGCGCCTCATATGATTAGTTCCAACTCTTTACATATATGTTATCAACCATTCCCGCCCCATTTTGATGTGCAATTTGATTTATTCCTGTACTCCCGTACCTTAGAGTGTTGCCATCCTAGAAGCCTGCCAGAAGCCGCTCCTTGTCCAGACATTCTATCCTTGCCCCAACGTCCACTTTCCGTCCTCATCAGACTGCTTCTCTAGGTCACTCTGTCACATGCTTGATTTTTGTTCTTAAATTCTAGTACGATGACTTTAATTTCTTCAATGGTGTAATCCTGAGCTTCCTTCATTCCAAAAAGCTTGTTATGTGAAGTCAAAGGCTTAAAAGGAGAAGTTAGAATGATAATAAGGAGCAAAGTTGAGTTGGAGAACATTGTGGTTGAGAAGAAGACATTGAAAAAAGCTAAAATGCTGAAAATGATTAAGAAACTCCAACTGAAGAAGAAGAAGCTAAAGGATCATAATAAACATTTGAAAGACAAGCTTGTAATACTGAAATTTATTTCAAATGGCATGATGTTGTTGGTACTGGTGTTAATTGTAGTTGCATTATCATTTTCCTTCCATAACATTAGTAGTCTTGAAAAGATGATATTGAAGTAGGTTGTATTAGGTTGTATTTGGAAGGTGTATTTGATTTAATAAAATGTGTTAGTTTGAGCTAGTAACATGATTGGCAATGCTCATATTTTGGATACTTACAGTGTTCAATTAACTCATGCTGCTATTAACTGAACAAGAATGATATTACATAAGTCATTAACAAAAAAGACATTGACAATGTTTATATTTCACCTCTTATCAAATATTTTTGCTCAAAAAGATAATGTACCACAAAATGACCTATAATAACAAAACATTGTTCAAAAGATTTAAGAAATCACAAAATATCATTTCCTTTAAGGAATCTATTTTGCATTGCTCTCCTAAGCTGCTAAATGCCATTAGAAGAAGACTATGATAAATTTTATGCACATGACCTCCTACCTCTTCCATTCCTACCCCCTACCCGTCCTACCGCTCATGCCATTTTGGCCACCTCTAGTTGATGTGGTTGATGAAGACACAGTATGTATTGCATAAGATGGCACACTATTCTATGAAGTAGCCCTTGCAGCTCCTTGAGCAGAGTGAACAATATCTACCTTGTTGTTTTTCAGCATCTGTGAAGATAAAATTAAAATAAGTTAAATTACATTACAACTCCTTCTCAAACTTACACTAAGCTATTTTACAAACTTTACCCTCAAGTACACATTTTCTATTTCGTCTAACACCTTAACTCTATATCTATGTTTAAACACCTTAAATCCATATCCATGTCTAACTTGCATGTGATAACATCATTTTCCATTACTACCCAAGCACACATACTTGTTCACTCAAGGTAAATGTACAAAAGAATGATATCATCTGTAAATTTACTAATGCTCTTTCCCTTGAGATAACTACTTTGGAATGAGGATCTGTCACATCTTTATAATATGAGGTTTTGGCTTCCATTTTTCGATTTTTGTTTTTTTATTCTTGTAGTCATCTTGTGAGTGAGTTGGCTTACTTTACTAGTAGATGACCCCATATTAGTGTAGTTCGACTTGTATTCCCAATTGGTGCATGATCAAATGAATTCCTTTAAGGTTATCTTTGACTACTCCTTCCTCCATAATTTAATGACTCAACTGCTGGTTAGGTATCTCCTCTTGGTTTTGGCAGTCCTCCTCTCTTAACTTGACATTTGAGAAATTCTAAATATATTCTTCTATAGAATTGTAGTAATTCATAAAATTGTAAGTCAACTTACATTCAATTTTGATGGTCTTTCCACAACTTGGTTGATGCAACTTTTTTTTGTTATGTCCAACTTGTAGACATTTGGAACATGTCATTAGAATGCTAGATCTTATAAGCTTGTTTCTATTTTTTAGTTCCTCTCCACTTGCTCTCTTCCTAACTTTCTTAAGCCTTCCTAATATTTTTTTAAATGGTGATGATATGATATTATTCCCACTTGTTTCACGCCACATTGTCTTGTCATTTAATGGCTCAAGGGCACACTGATAAGTGTCTATATAATGCAAAACATTATAGTATAGGTCTACATAGTCTGTAGGATCTATTTTTAGAAAATGAATTGATGAACATGCATGTATATGAGGGACTCCTGTTATATCCCAAGCTCTACAGGTGTGATTAAATCTTTTCAATTCAACAACAAATCTATCATCACTAATAGAAACTTGAAGTTATTCACCAACTGTTGGCTTACTGATACATAGCATGCTATTGTACCTAATTTCCTTAAGTCTTTTCACTCCAGTGTAGATATTATCAGTAACACCACTCATGTCCATCAAGTTATTATGCTATAAGTGCAACTCTAATTTCGTCAAGTATGTTTATTATAAGTCTACATCTAGCCTTAATTATGTACCCATTAAATGATTCGGACACATTTAGGTATAAGAGAGATGTATGACTTACAAAACTTGCTAGAATCTCTTTCTAGAAAATTTAGGTAAGCAACTTCATTTTCAGCCTTTAGCTCATCTAGTGTTGCATTCAAGGAGGCTTCAGTAGTGCTTCTTACAACTCTACTAAACATGTTCTTCAATGTCTCACCCTTGTACTCCTTCCAATTGCAATACACTTGGTACAATTTTTGTTTTTAGCATAGGGTATCAGGTTCCTAATGGCATTTATCAGTCCCTGTTATATGCATTGATAGGAAATCATCATCTTAGCAACCATACACCCCAATAACTAATGAGTTACGATACATATGGAATGCAAGAAAACACCCTCCAATCAAGATGATTCCAAAACCCAAGGATCTCCTCAAGTGAAGTTAGAAAAAAACTAGTTCCAACAATGAAACTAGCACTTGAATTCAACTCCAAACGCCACAAACCAAGTATGATTTGATAAGTTATGAATCAAACACAAGATTTTGGTTAGAGAACGCCACAAACTAAAAATAGTTTGATAAGTTCAAAGTTCATGCAAGAACTTAAGCAAAAACACTCACAAAGAGCAAACAAAGATTATCATTTAAAATTCTATGTTTACAAATGGATTTGGCTTTGATATTTATAGCCAAAACAAGACAAAGAAACCTAAATGGATGTCTTTTGAGCTTCCCCACGTTTTTCCCTTTAATTCCCCTTAAAACTTATTAAAAGTGGCTGTTTTTACATTGATGTCACTCATTTTGTAACTCCCAAATGACAACTAATTATGTGCATCCATTTTGTAACTCCAAATTATGACTAATTATGTGCATCTATTTTGTAACTCTAAAAGACAACTAATCACACCATAACTTAAGAAAAACCTAATAAAATGAAAATAAAAAAAAGGCTTCAAATGAATCTTATTGGACCTATGAGTTCAGCCCAAACTTATTGCACTAAATTGATGATTTTGGATCCTTTTTGCAATCCTAAATCTTGGACTGAGCCTTGTTGTGTTTGAACATTCCAAATGTCTTTAATTAAGCCCAACAAAGCTTCTTGCATACTTTTGGACTTGGATCTTGTCATTGGACCTCCTTGAAAGCTTAAAGGATCATTTGTAATTCTTGTCTTTATTGCATCATTCCCTCTCTCCTCGTAAGGATTCGTCCTCGAATCAGCCTCATTGTCAACTTCATCACCTACATCAAATAAAGAAAGATCAGCAACATTAAAAGAAGCACTCACATTGCCATACTCACTTGGCAAATCTATCTTATAGGCATTGTCATTAATTCTTTCAAGAACTTGGAATGGCCCATCCCCTCTTGGCATTAATTTAGACTTCCTTTAGCTTGGAAATCTTTCCTTTCTCAAATGTACCCAAACTTAGTCACCCGGTTCAAATACAACTTTCTTTCTCCCCTTGTTGTGTTGCTTTTGATATTGTTGATTTCTTTTCTCTATTTGAGTACGCACATTCTCATGTAAGCTTTTAACAAATTCAGCTTTTTGCTTGCCTTCAAAATTAGCCTTATCAATGGGTAATGGCAATAAATCCATTGGAGTTAATGGATTGAACCCATATACAATCTCAAAAGGTGAACAATTTGTTGTACCATGAATACTCCTATTGTATGCAAACTCAACATGTGGCAAACATTCTTCCCAATTCTTCAAATTTCTTTGAATTATTGCCCTCAATAGTTGTGAGAGAGTCCTATTAACCACCTCCGTTTGTCCATCCGTTTGTGGATGACAAGTTGTTGAGAATAGAAGCTTTGTTCCCATCTTGCTCCAAAGTGTCTTCCAAAAGTGGCTAAGGAACTTGACATCTCTATCAACGACAATTGTCCTTGGAACCCCATGCAATCTTACAATTTCTTTGAAGAACAACCCCGCAATATGAGTTGCATCATCTGTCTTGTGGCATGGAATGAAATGTGCCATTTTGCTAAACCTGTCAACAACAACAAAAATAGAATCTTTCCCTCCCCTTGACCTAGGTAATCCTAGAACAAAGTCCATAGAAATGTCTACCCAAGGTTCATTAGGTATGGGAAGTGGAGTATACAACCCATGAGGCATCACTTTAGATTTAGCTTGTTTACAAGTGATGCATCTCTCACATATTTTTTGAACATCTCTTTTCATTTGTGGCCAAAAGAAATGATTTTCTAAAACATCTAAAGTTTTTCTCACACCAAAGTGCCCCATCAAACCCCCACCATGTGCCTCCCTCACAAGCAACTCTCTTAAAGAAGATTGAGGCACGCATAACTTATTTTCTTTAAAAAGAAAACCATCATGTCTATAGAACTTGTCAAACCCCCCTCTCTCACATGCCCCATATACATTAGCAAAATCATGGTCTGAATTATATAATTCCTTAATGAACTCAAAACCCAATAATTTTGCATCAAGTGTAGAAATTAGAGCATACCTTCTAGATAGAGCATCGGCAACAACATTCTCTTTACCTTGTTTGTACTTGATGATGTATGGAAAGGATTCAATAAATTCCACCCATTTAGCATGCCTACGGCTTAGCTTCCCTTGTCCTTTGAGATATTTCAAAGACTCATGGTCGGTGTGTATAATGAATTCCTTATACCAAAGATAGTGCTGCCATGTCTCTAAAACTCTTACCAAAGCATAAAACTCTTTGTCATAAGTTGGGTAGTTTAGACTTGCTCCACTTAGCTTCTCACTAAAGAACGCGAATTGGTCTTCCTTCTTGCATCAAGACTCCACCAATACCTATTCCACTTGCATCACACTCAACCTCAAAGGTTTTAGCAAAGTCAGGCAAAGCAAGTAAAGGTGCTGAACTAAGTTTTTCTTTTAGCAAGTTAAAAGCATCATCTTGTTCTTTTCCCCACTTGAAACCCACATTCTTTTTAATGCATTCAGTTAAAGGTGCAGTGAATTGTAGAGAAATCCTTAATGAATCTCCTATAAAAGCTAGCAAGACCATGAAAACTCCTAACATCATGCACACTAGTAGGTTTTGTCCACTCTCTAATTACTTTTACTTTTCTTGATCAACATGAATTCCCTTGTCATTAACAATATATCCAAGAAAAGTAATTTCATTAGTGCAGAAAGTGCATTTCTTAAGATTAGCATATAATGTCTCTTGCCTTAACACATCAAAAACCAGCTTTAAGTGTATTACATGCTCATCTAAAGATTTGCTATACACAAGAATATCATCAAAATAAACCACTACAAACTTTCCAATGAAAGCGCGCAAAACATGATTCATCAATCGCATAAAAGTACTTGGAGCATTAGTTAAACCAAACGGCATGACTAACCACTCATATAATCCATGTTTTGTTTTGAAAGCGGTTTTCCATTCATCACCCTCATGCATTCTTATTTGATGATATCCAGATTTTAAATCCACTTTAGAAAACACACAAGCACCGTGCAATTCATCCAACATGTCATCTAGCCTAGGTATAGGATGGCGATACTTTACCGTTATTTTGTTGACGTACGACAATCAACACACATCCTCCATGAACCATCTTTCTTAGGCACTAAAATTACAGGAACCGCACAAGGACTCATGCTTTCTCTTACGTACCCCTTATCCATAAGCTCACTCACTTGCCTTTGGATTTCTTTTGTCTCCTCGGGGTTGCATCTATATGCTGGCCTATTAGGTATGCTTGCACCCGGAATGAAATCAATTTGATGTTCAATTCCCTCGAATTAGTGGTAATCCTTTAGGCACATCTTCGGAAAAAGCTCTTCATATTCCTGCAAAAGCTCAAGAACAACACAAGGCAAATCCTTATTAAGATCATTAGAAATCATCAAAACTTCCTTGTACATGAGTACAAGTAAGGGCTGCCTCAAGGTTAGTGTTCTCCTCACATCACTTGGCTTTGCATACACATTCATCTTTCTTTCACTCTCATCTCCCTTGTTTTCTCTCACCTTGTGTTTCCCATTACACTCACTTTTACCACTTACCTCACCTTTTTCTTTTTCACTATTTCTTGCTCCCTCCCCTGATATTCCCCATATGAAGATTCAAGCTCTTCATATTGTTGTTTAATTCTCACTTGATCATCAAAATGGCCTTGGGAGGTAATGGTCCAAGATTGAACTTTTGTCCATCAATAGTCAAGGAATATCGATTCTTGAATCCATCATAAATCACACGCCTATCATATTGCCAAGGTCTTCCCAATAAAACATGTCCGGCATACATGGGAACTACATCACAAAGCACCTCATCCTTATATCTCCCAATGGAAAAAGAAATTAGCACTTGCTTATTTACCTTCACAACACCACTATCATTCAACCATTGCAACTTGTAAGGCCTTGGGTGTTTGGTAGTTGGTAATTTCAATTCTCCACAAGCAAAGTACTAGCAACATTAGTACAACTTCCACTATCAACAATCATGTTACACAACTTATTAGCAATTAAACAATGAGTATGAAACAAATTCTCACGCTGCTCTCGATGTTCATCGTGTTTACATTGCAAACTAAGTGTGCGTTGTACTACTAACACATCCCCTTTAGCATACTCAACATCACTAACATCCTCTAAAGTTGGCATGTCATCATTCTCATCATCATTTTCATTTTCACTTTCAGATTCAACAATTCCATCTCTAACAATCATGGTCCTCTTATTAGGGCAATCACGTGCATAATGACCATGTCCAAGACACTTAAAACACTTCAAGCTTCTAGATTGATTAGCCTGATTCTCAACTTTGTTTTTGCTGCCTATTTCATTTTTATTCTTATTCTCATCCACTTTAGGCTTAGCAAATTTATTATCCTTTTTACTCCAATTCGATTTCCAATTAGAAGAACTAGAACTCGAATTAAGTTTAGAATCAAACTTACTTGCACCTTTTTGCTTGAGTTGCCTTTCAATTTTCATGGCCACATTCACCATGTCCTCAAGCTCCACATAATGTTGCAACTCCACAAGATCAGCAATATTCTTGTTTAGACCATTCAAGAATCTTGCCATGGTAGCCTCTCTATCCTTCTCCATATTTGCTTTAATCATAGCCATTTCCATTTCTTTGTGGTACTCCTCCACACTCATGGTTCCTTGCCTTAGAGTTTGCAATCGTTGATGCAAATCTCTATAGTAATAGTTAGGAATGAACCTCTTCCTCATGATGCGTTTCATCTCCATCCATGACCCTACGGGTCTTTCTCCATTTCGTCTCCTTTCCCTACACAATTGATGCCACCAAACACTAGCGTAATCACAAAACTCAACGACAGCAAGTTTTACCTTTTTCTCCTCCGAATAGTTATGGCATTCGAAGATCATCTCCACCTTTTGCTCCCATTCCAAGTAGACATCAGGATCATTCTTTCCTTGAAAGGAAGGAATTTTCATTTTGATGCTGCCTAGGTTGCGATCTACACCATCTTGCCTTGATCTCCTATTGTGTCTCCTAGGATGGTCATCTCCACCAAAAGTGGTTGCTTGGTCATCCTCCAAATCATCTTCGGCATCATAATCCTCTTGTTCAAAGGCTAGTTGCCTTTCTCTTCTAGGCTCGTTTTGAATTCTTGTAATAGTTTCACCTTGCCTTCTCACACTTTCAACAACATCATCCATTCGCCTATACATTCTTTCAAACTCTTTTTGCATTGCTTGCAAAGTTTGCTCAATGGATGCTCCAACACTACTTGAAACTTGTTCTTTTGACATTGTGCGAAAAACTTGAAAAACAAGTTAGTATAGCCTCACAAAAAAACACTCGCTCGCGTGTGTCTCTCAATTAAAATGTCACACCGCTCGTGTTTCACTCAAAGTTTTGGCTTTTCTCGATGCTAGTCTCACCACTATTGCCTTTTACCTCTCTTGCTTTTGCTTTAGGTTCTTAGATGAACTAATCACCTAAACAAACCAAATCAGATTATGGCAATTCAATGGAGTGAAAAGAAGAAAGAAAAGGTTGGTCTAGATTAAGTTGTTAGGTCAGGCCAAATTTAAAGTAGCTAGACACAAGAAAGCAATAAAATAAAATAATAGAATATGATTTCTATGCCGCCCAAACTTTCTCTTTTTTTTTTTTTTTTGATCTTGTGATTCTTTTTTTTTAATGATAATAACACAACTAAAAAGAAATTATGAACAACACAATTTTTTTTTTAGCAAAGGACAACGAAGTTTTACTTTATGCGCACAAAGGTGTAAACTTTGAAAAGAATGAGTACTTAGAAGGAAAATATTGAAACAAGAAGAATTTGGCACAAAAAAAATAAAGAAGATGAGAAACTTTAATAACACACAAAACACAAAGATAAGCAAACCTCAACTTGAAGCAAGCTCTGATACCAAATGATAGGAAATCATCATCTTAGCAACCATACACCCCAATAACTAATGAGTTACGATACATATGGAATGCAAGAAAACACCCTCCAATCAAGATGATTCCAAAACCCAAGGATCTCCTCAAGTGAAGTTAGAAAAAACTAGTTCCAACAATGAAACTAGCACTTGAATTCAACTCCAAACGCCACAAACCAAGTATGATTTGATAAGTTATGAATCAAACACAAGATTTTGGTTAGAGAACGCCACAAACTAAAAATAGTTTGATAAGTTCAAAGTTCATGCAAGAACTTAAGCAAAAACACTCACAAAGAGCAAACAAAGATTATCATTTAAAATTCTATGTTTACAAATGGATTTGGCTTTGATATTTATAGCCAAAACAAGACAAAGAAACCTAAATGGATGTCTTTTGAGCTTCCCCACGTTTTTCCCTTTAATTCCCCTTAAAACTTATTAAAAGTGGCTGTTTTTACATTGATGTCACTCATTTTTGTAACTCCCAAATGACAACTAATTATGTGCATCCATTTTGTAACTCCAAATTATGACTAATTATGTGCATCTATTTTGTAACTCTAAAAGACAACTAATCACACCATAACTTAAGAAAAACCTAATAAAATGAAAATAAAAAAAAGGCTTCAAATGAATCCTATTGGACCTATGAGTTCAACCCAAACTTATTGCACTAAATTGATGATTTTGGATCCTTTTTGCAATCCTAAATCTTGGACTGAGCCTTGTTGTGTTTGAACATTCCAAATGTCTTTAATTAAGCCCAACAAAGCTTCTTGCATACTTTTGGACTTGGATCTTGTCATTGGACCTCCTTGAAAGCTTAAAGGATCATTTGTAATTCTTGTCTTTATTGCATCATGCATATTGACATTTATTAGTGGCCTACATTTACTATAAGAAACTAAATAGAGTAAAGGGCTTGTTATACTTTTGTTGGTCAAATACAAAAGTCCAACCAAGGCCATTTGTGATGTTGAACTCTTAAAATATAATCTTTAAAAACCATTCCCAAAAAAATTCATTTTCAGATTCCATTACTGCCCAAGCAATAGGGAATATCTGATTATTGCCATCCTTAGAAGTAGCACACAAAAGGGCCTCACCGAGAAAACAAAACACCCATTAGACCATATTATTGGTCCACATCCCTTAAAGAACCCTTCTTAAGTACACTAAATCCAACAAAGAACCTTTAAATACACTCTCATCTACCAATAGAAAGTCAAACCTCATTTTTTGTCCACTCTCATTAATTCTACCTTGTATGATCTAAGATTAGCATAATGATCATGTATTGAACCTCTCAGCATCTCAAGAGCCTTCCACTTAGCTCTATACAGTTTCCATTTTGACAACTTTGTAGCATAGTTATCAAGCACATCATCCTTTAAATTCTTAATAGACCAATTAGGGCTTCTTCTAAATCTGTGTACATGTTCTTTTGCAGTTCAATCTGATGTAGCTTGTCTGTTCTTCATTTTCCTATATGAGGACCAAAGTAGGTCTTGATTGCCAATGTGTTTTCTCTCTTTATGATATTGCCATAAAGCCTCCAAGGGCATCTCACTTAGTTTCAAGTTTATCTTTATTGCTCTTACAAATTTGGATGTAATGTCCTTTTAAAATTGCATGGCTCTAGATGTAATACCCAGAATTTTTATATATTTAATAATGAGTATTTATTTATTTAATTAATTTGGTTTTATTTTTATTTTTATTTTTATTTGGTTTAATTTGAAATGATTCAATGGAAATTTTAATATTAGTCAATTAAATGAATTATTTTTCTATACCCAATTAGTTGAAATTTTAAGAATTAATTAAGTAAATTATTTGAAGGGTAGAATATATTTTTGGTTATTCTAATTTTTTCCCAATGTATGTGTATATGTATATGTATAAATAAAATTATATATATTGGAAAATTTTGGAAGAAATTGTAGAGGATGTTTTTATAAAAGAATTTTGGGAAAATTGGTATTTTAATTGATTAGTGGTATTAAATTTTAAGTTGGAAATTTATTATTTAAATTAATTTTGTGTTAGGACTAAATTGAAAATTTATTTTGGAATAAGGATTGAAAGTATAATTTTATTTTTATGGGTTTTTAATGGAAATTTGTGAGTTTAGTATTTTTGTAAATAAATATGTCGGTCAGGGGTATTTATGTAATTGTGTATTTTCAATAATTCGGCTTTAGCCCAAATTAAATAGTTAAGGGCTTAATTGAAAGGATAAAGGAAAGTTTAGGGGTTAAATTGAAAATCTGCAGGATGAGATTGTAAGTAATTGAGGAAGTTGAGGGACCAAATTGTGATAAGAAAAAGTTTAAGGGTCAAATTTCGATATTGAAAGAAGAAAGAAAGAAGGAAGGATCCGGGAGAGAGAAAGAAGATCGGGAGAGAGAGAGGGGTGTTGGTAGAAGAAGAAGAGGAAGGCGGCGGTCGTCGGTGGCGGCAGTCGGCCGGAGTAGCATGAGCGAGAATGGCGTCTGGCGAAGGAATCGCATAGGGCGGTGGCTTCCGGCCGTTTTCCTACCGATCTCGGTGGCGATCGACTCCCCTTGAAGAGAGCTTCATTTTGGCAGTGGCGGCGTCGGTTTTGGTAGCCGGAGGAGAGTTCCGGCGAAGTGGAGGCAGCCGGCGTTTTTGGATTTTTCCGGTGAGCTCCGGCGAGCTATGGAAGATCGGAGGACATATTCCGACTCTTCTCAGCTCAAGCTTCGAAATGGCACCGGTTTCGTGGTGATCGGGCTCCATTTGCAAATCGACGGCCGAGATCGTCCGAAAATCTCTTCGGATGATCGGGTGTCAGATCGAAAAATCAGAAGTGGAGATCGTCATCAGCGCGTCATTGTGAGTCCAATGGTGTGTTTGGATCGTCGATCGGACTCCGGCGGCCGGAGGCGAGTCGACCGAGCGATCGAGCATCCCGGTAATTTTTCTCTGGCCTGCAATTTTGGAAATTCTTGGTTTAATTTTGTGTCTATTGATTGTGTTGAGTATTTGATGATATTTGTGAGTCAAAAATAATTGTCTGCCTCGTGTTTTGTACTGTGTGGCGGAGTCGGGGAAATAGTGAAGTCTAGGGACCCGACTCCCGTTGTCTGGATTGTTGGATATTTGTAGTGTTTTTCTGGCAGGTCCGGGACCCGTTTTTACGGGGGTAAATGTCCGTGTTGTAGGGGAGGTTCTGCCGAATTTTCGGTAGAATTTACCCGAGTCGAGATTCTTAGACAGTCGGTCCTAGGAATCTAGACCTAGGGTCAATTGTAATTGTTCAACATAATTGATAAATTGTTTTCCGTGATTAGATGATCTGTATGTTCGGCTCGCTCCAACCGAGGCACCGGAGCAGAGCTAGGAGGTTGCCCAAAACCTGTGAGTTAAAGTCATTTAATCATTGCACTATTGCTAAGTCTAATTTTAATATGCTATTTTAGAATTTGTGCTTAATATGATTATTAGTATCGCAAAATAAATAATTTCACTTGATTATTAATTATTGAAAATAATATAAATATTATTATTAGTAACGTTATAATAATACAGATATTATTATATTTTTTGACACGAATTGCACGTTGTCTTATCCTAAATTTTTAATCTTTATTTTGATATGTGTTGAATGATTTCATTAGACAATGATATTTATTAAATGTGATGATTGCATTTTGGGAAGTGTGGCTTTTGTAGAACATGCCACTTGGTGGGTTACATCAGGACCGCGTGCGCACCGGTAATGATCATGGATATAAGATTATTATGGATTTGTTTGCCCTGATCGAGCATTGCTCTCTAGGCTGAGTTCAGTTGATTGCCGGAGTTAAGGTCCCTGATCGAGCAACGCTCTCTGGGCGCCGGCTTAGCTGGAATTCAAGTATTCAGGCTGGAGGTAAGGACCCTGATCGAGATTGCTCTCTGGGTTGCCAGACCTGTTGGATTAAGAGAGCCGAAAGGCTACTAGAATTTGGGGTTAGGGTTCTACTGAGCCATTCGTCCCGTAAAAGTAAATATATATTTTTATTTATTTATTTATTATGGTATTTGATTATAATGTGATTTGTATTTACGTGCATGGTTTGATATACTGATTTGAATAATCTTTGTTTTATGAGAAGAATGCAATAGTCCCCAGATTATTTGATTTTAACTCACTCTCGAGACTGACAGTCTCAATTTATTTATTTTTTCAGATGCGTGACTGTTAGTCTTCCCGCGACTCTTATTCAGTAACCCGACTCCTTCATCATCGGGTGATGTATTTGATTTGGTATGTAAATTGGTAAATCTTAGATTCTCCATAGTAGTAATAGTAGATGTATCAATTGTAAATTTTCTGAGTTTCGGGTCTCGCCTAATTTTTCTGGCAGACCGAATTAATTGTAAATTTAATGGTTACGAAATTGTGGAATCAATAGTATTAATTGAGATGAGATTTGATTGAGTTAGTGAGTTTCAGGCTTACTACGGGATTCGGTGGCCTTAAGCCTACCCATTCCCTAGTGCCGGTCACTGGTCCACAGAGTGGGTCGTGACACTAGACATCTTGTCTATATTGGAATCCATTCTTAAATCTCATACCTAAGATAAATCCAAGTGCTTTATGATCACACTTAGGGTCATATTTCTCCTCCTTTTACTTGACCCTTTCTCATAATCCTCATTTTCACCACTTGTGGTATCTAAATTTATATCACCATCAGAGTCTTCAAGTTCATCATTTGTATCACTCTATGTTATAGGGTTGTGGTCAAGATCTGCATGTTCATCTTCTGCATTTTGTTCACTTTCATCTTCTGCATCATCATTCACATTCTTTCATAATCTACCTCAATGTTAACTCCTTCATATTCCCCTCCTATATCAATTTCTTCAGGTTCTTCTATAACAGCATCAACTTACATTTCAACCTCGCCATTTCCACCCACTGACTTGTCATTACTTACAGTAGTCTTTTCTACCACCCTTCCAACCTCTACAAACACATTCATCGTACCATCCCCACTGCAAACATACTTTAGTATTTCCATAACACCAAAATCATAATTAATAGTCTTATACCCTTCACTAGTTCTCCAATCTGGTAATCTAAACGAGAGTATGTCCCAACAGTTATAGCCTAACTTCTCTACTGCCTCTTCCAAATCAAAATAGCCATATCTATCTAAATCATGCCTATGCCTGGGGTAGATGTCACCTCTAGCATATACCATTTCACTACCAACACTCACTAATCTCCCACCATGGTGGAAGTAAATTGAAACATTTCACGGCAGTATAATATAAGCAGAAAACTACTTAGTTAAATACAGTCAAACCAAGATAAAATAATAAAGCACAAAACAAAGAAACTATATAAACCTTAATAAAAAAAATTTAAAGTCAGGGTCCACTTCATTGTGAAAGTAAGGAAAGTTGCCTTACATGTTTGCGATTGTCGCAACACTAGGAAGCAATTAGAACAACAGCCGCAAGGGACCATTGAATCAATTTATATTAAATTTCCAAAATGTCTTTATTCGGACCATAAAAACTTGAATCCCTGTAAAATGGAAGGCTTTCATATGACGATAAACACTTTTGAATTCTTTAACTTCAATTTCAAGAAAGAATTAAAGTTATGTTAGTAGGAGATGAAGAATATTAAAATTTTTTAGGTTTGGGGATTTTAGTATTGTATTTAGGGGTTTTTTTAAAACATTGTGTTTTTACTTTTCAATTATTATAATTCAAACGCATTGTTTTGAATTATAAATGCAATGTTCTGATATGGCTTATAATAAAATACTCAGTCCAACATGGACAATCTCCTCCTAACACACTAGAAGCACCTCACCGAATTTTGCATTGATGCTTCAAATTGTAAAGAAATGAAATTAGGTGATTGGATTTACCAAAATTGAAAAGACATATCAAAATTGTAAAAATTGTGAAAGGTCATAATTAAATATGCAATTAGGCCTCTTCAGAAACACCAAACGCCTACATATTTCTTTTGTCATTCTTTGCTTTTTGTTTTACAATTTACATTAATAATACTATTTTTTCTAAATTACATAGTAGTTTTTTATTATGTGCATAATAATTATTCTAATTATATAATCATTATATCTTTTATTATATGAGTAATAATTTAATATCTATTATATTCTTTTAATATATAAATATCACGAGTCCAATTATTAAAATTCATGTGTATCTCACGTGGTAAAAAAAAACACTAAAATGCATCATGAAATTGTATCAATAATATATTGTATATGTAATCAAATATTAAAGTATTTGCTAATTAGTATGATTTAATTTATTAAAGTGTGTTACTTTTAGATGAAAAAGATATATTTATACAACATAAAACAAGAAATTAATAATAGTGAGATGAAACACAATAAAAGAAAATTTTGTTCTTAAAAGAAATATTTGCAGACAGTAAAATTAAGTGATTTAATTTAACTTTTGTTAGGATATGGAATTAATATTAAATTAGAAAATTCTAATTATAATCCATATAATTTAATAAATATTTCTAAGAGATAAATATTAGACAATATACGTATTAGACAGTAAACATTATTTAAATTTTAAAACTTATTACGGACTTATTTATTATCAGCTTTAAGAAAGAGTAAATATTTTTATTAATAGTACATAGGCTTTTTCATTTACAAAAATAATAAAATATAAAATTTGAAAAAAGTTTACTTTTTAATATTGAAAGTGCTCATGATTAATAAGTTTTCATCTTAATCAAATCTAGTAATTTAGTTAACGAATTTTTAAATATAATATATAGGTCAATCTATTTAAAAATAGAGGAATTTAGGTCAACATTGTAGCCTAAGAACTATGTTAGACTTTTTACAATAAAAATATTTGTAATTTTAAATTTTAACAATTATGGTATCTCCTACTACAGGTATGGCGCCAGCTAGGCTTGTAATTACAAATACCTCTCCAAAAGCTCATCTGACCCAAGATGCTCTTAGAATGAGAGGACTTTATGTACTTTCAGTAAGAATCGTTTTCATTCCACCTTCAGGCGATTTCAAAACTTCATATTTTTTGCTTACTACGGACCCATCTTTTTTAGGAGTCATACTATCCATAAATACACTTGAACTTCAAATCCTCTCATTTGCATCAACCCAACCCCACCAGTCCAAACCTCCCCTTAAGGGCCTTCTTTAGGAGACGTTCAGTCTATACCAGAGATGTAGCCAAGAAAAGCCTCAAAAGGTTTTGTTCCGCCTACTACATTTGACCCGGGCAGGGAGAAAGACATACTTTGTGGATTCATATAATGAAATTGGAAGGATTGATAGATAAATTTATTAAAAAAAATTATATATTATTTATTATAATTGATTAAATTATAATTTATTAATTGTGTCAACTGATAATTGATATTTTTATAATTATTTATTATTTACTGATTTATATTAGTTAGGATAAAGAACCTATATAAGCTGCCTACAAAAAGAGCTTCAAATTTTTCAAGAAAACATTCGTAATGGATCCGTTTTTAGTTAATTTCCTCTATTTTTAGATGTATTGGATAAAAAGAACTTCCTCCCATGAATTTAGAATTTTAATTAGGGTTAGATTACTCTTTATCTTATCCTTCCTTATAGGGATAAGATTAGCCACATATTAGGAGTCTTTTAGGGTTTGATTTTTATTCCTTATCTCTTAGTCCTTTTAGGGTTTAGAATCATTTCAAAGCCTTATAAATAGAGCTATGTATTTCGGCTAAAACAATAAGATCAATATACATTTCTGAATGAAGTTTTATTTGAGTTGTTAACTCTTATTCCTTAAGGTGTTCCTTATTGAATTTCTTGAGATTAAATTAACTTGTTTGATTTAGTTTCACATCTACATGTTTGATCAATCAATTAACTTTTTATTAGTTTCTTGAGTTGTTTGAACATTCTTCATCTATTTATAACTAAAGGGCTTAGTAGTTCTATTGCTAAGTTTGTTAGTTCCATAATCAATTGCAAACTTTCAAGTTAGATTTTGGGGCGACAAATTCGAACTTATTGGTAAGGGTGCTTCCTCTTAAATAGGGAGAGCATTTATCAGTTTGATTTTTTCACCATTACTTATCTTGGTGTTTGAACATATCCGGTTTGAGTTCGTATCATTACCCGTGCCTGAATCCTAGAATGAACTTGGATCCTCTCTCGAGCTCACCGAATTCCTAACTCTAGGAACTAAATGCCGGAATCTCTTCCTAACAATTATTCTCAGCACAGCATGAAGCTTAGATTCAAGTCTAAGAGTTGTTAATTCTTAATCCAGCCGATTGACCTTATCTCGAAGTGCTATTGACCAGTTCTTGCTTAATCAAGTTTCGACTATTTAACGAATTTCTCAATACCAATTAAATAATTTAAACAACATTTTACTATGTCTCAAATGAAATGAAATTAACTTTTATTACTGATAAGAAAGAATGATTACAATTTAGTAACTTAATAATCAAAACAAATCAAACAATCCATCAACAATAGAAACCCCAATGGGTCCAAAAGCTCTAGCTACTCATGTTCATAGTTAAAACAAAGTAAAGAACAAATAAGGAAAAGCAAATTGAAAGCATGTACACCCTTCTCTTTCAAGTTGGATGAGAAACCCTAATTTTTCAATTCAATATCTCAAACCCTAATTTGCCTCTTGAATGTTCCCAAATCTTGTCTTGATCTTCAAATCGATGTTGAAACAAGTGTAATCCTTCCTTTAATTGATGAAATTGATCTCCCAAAGTTGACAATTGAGGTCTAGAAACAAATGAATTGAGTGTGTATACTGGAAATCAAGTCAGAAATTGAACCCTCATTCACCAAATCGATTTTGCCTATATAGTCCATTCAGCACAGCCGTGGTCAAGCCTGTACTGGTCAGCACGGGCATAGAAAACCGTGCCAAAATGGCATTTCTGAGGGCAACTTCTTGACAATTCAGCATGGCCGGAGTCCAGGCCATTGTCAACCCTCGAAATGCTAGTCCTTGCTCAATTTGATGGATTTTGGTTCGTAATTATGCATATTTCCCTCGATTGCTGACAATGTCCTTCGATAACGACCTGAAACGTGAAAGGAACCAAAAGACAGGTGATTCTAGCATAAAACGAGATAATTATGCACAAGAATGTAAACAATTGGGCATATAAATATGTGTAATATGATGCCTATCATCAGACATAGACAAAATGGTAATGATGGTTGATCAAAGTGAAGATAATTGAATTCTTGTGAATTGAGATTTTTAACAGTGACCTTTTTGTCATGATTTATAACTACATACCTCTTTTTTTCATAAAGTAACATATACTAAGAACTGTAAAATGATCAAACCACAAAGGTACTTTTTTGTACTTATTTCTAGTCTAAGAGTGTGTCTAATGCACTCATGATACCTCTCTATATTGATATTCTATGTAGGAATAAACTCTATATAGTCATAAAATATTTCAGTCCCAATTTGGGTCAGTTATAAATAGGAATAAACTTTATATTGTAATAAGTTATGAATTTTTTAAGTTTCCTTTTAAGAAAATATTCTTCTATATAGTAATATTATTATGTATTATTTTTAAGAAATGTATATGTTATGCTATGTATTATCTTACTATTCTTTTATCTTGTATCGTCAATTTTATTTGTATAATATGATAAGATATTGACATATTATCTATGATTAGTATCATTTTAGCTAATATAATTAAGTATTAAGTCAAGAGAAAAAATCTAATACTTCATCCATTAAATTATAACCTCCTCATAGTCATAAATTTTATTTGGTCTCAAATGTATGACTATAAAGAGGTTTTACTGTATAAGTTTTTTATTTTAAAGAGTTATCTCATAAAATAAGATTCTAATGCACTATTTATTCTTTAAATATAAAGTAAAGAGTTAGTTTGGCTCTCCAAATTAATTTCACTCTCTATTTTATTTTACTAAATACAATACAAGTTTCTATGCATTTTATTTAATTAGTAATATTAATTTTATTTTTCTATTGAGAAAAGTTAAAAAGAAAAGGAAAAATATTTATAGCCATTAATGCTTATAGAAATAAAAGTAAAATAAAATGCATAATATAAAGAGTTTATCGAACTTAAATAAATTCTTACTTTTTATATTTAAATATTTCTTAAAATACTCTTTGTTATTATATAAATGATATTTTTAAAATAAAAAAGTACATGTTTATACCCAAATTTAGCACTAGCCCAAGCCCATTAAATTTGGTCATGCCTATAGAGAAAGTCTGTTTAATTTCTATCCATATCCAGAAGTCTATGGATTTTGACCCATATTTGGATTTCTGACCCATGAATAAATCTTCGGCCCACTGGCCAAGAGTTAGTCTGATAATCCATAAGGATTATTGACATGTGAAAAATGAGGAAGCATGAAGGTGGGAAGTTAGTTAAACAGTCTTTAGAAAGCTTGAAGCACGTTCTTATGAAGTGGGGAGAAGAAGTACAAGTGTTAACTAAGAAGGAAATGGTATAGATGTGAAGTACATCTAAGGAAGGAAGAGCACATTTGATGAGAACCCATGTAGCATAAGGAATCCTACTTTAACAAAGAATCCTAATTCCATTAAAGATCCTAATCCAGCAAGGCGTCCTGATGACATCAAGAGTTCAAGCGATAAAAGGAATCCTATTTCCACTAGGAATCCTAATCCAATTAGGACTCCTACCGATATTCAACTTTGATTAATTGTATTTCATTCATCGATTAAAGTCCAACGTGAAGACATGAAGATCAAATCTGATTTATGTTGAATTCAAGCCCAAACGTAAGGCCCAAGTCCAAGGTTGAATATTCAAAGTCAAAATCCAAGTCAAAATAGGAGTTTTCTTTTAAAGTCCAAGTCAAAATAGGAGTTTGCTACTCTTTTACTTCAAGTTTTGTTTATTTAGAAGTCTTGATCGCATATCCTATTCCTTCTAAGATTAGGATTATTTTAAACTCTATAAATAGAGCTAATTAATTCGACAAAATCATATATATCTTTAATTGAATAGAAAACCTTGTTTTTGCTTAAAGAGTTTCTTTAAGTGTTCTTGAGATTAAAGCTTATTGTTTAGGTTTTGATTTCACTTCTACCTTAATTTAATTCTATTAACTTGTTAGTTTCTAGGATTAATTAAGTTCATCTCATTATAGCTATTGATCTTATTTCTTTATAAATAAGGGTGATAGTTCCGCAAATAACTTTTGGCAAACCTTATAAGAATTGATCTTGGCGTGTAATCTTCTCTTCCAAAGAAAGTTTACATCATTTGGTATCAGAGCTAACTTACAAGGTTTGGTTACGTATCCTATTTGTTATCTTCGTTGTTCTTCTACTCACATACTCTTTTGTTTTCAGATTTCTCTTCATCTTATTCTCTTCGTCAATTTGTTTGGTTAAAGTCTTCGAGACGTTCTAGATAAATTGGTCTGTGATATCTTTATTTTGTTATTTCATTTCCTTTAGTTTGCTTGATCAAAGTCTTCGAGACGTTTGAATCAAATTAAGCTCTATGTGTTTTGTTCTTACTTTATTACAAAAAAAAATATCAATCCATTAGTTTCTTCTTCTTTGTGATTCGTTTTTCTTGTCTAGAGTATTTTCTTTTATTCAATTCGTCTTCTTTGCTATTCTTGGAGTCCAATTCATTCGTTCCTTTTGCTTCTTAAGTGTTAAATATATTATTTATTCTACGTAAATCAAATCTATCCTTTTTATTTAATTTGTTTATCAAAATTAGTTCGTCATTAATTCATCTTATTCTTGTGTGTTTTATTATGTTTAGAGTTAATCTTGGTCATTAAGTCTAGTTTTGTTTACCTAGTTTGTGTTCTTGTATGTTCTAAATCTGCTTCGTTAGTTATTGAGTCGTTACAACTTTGGTTGTTAGGTATTTGATTATTTTAGCCTCTATAAGTGCTAAAGAGTAAAGATTGAGTAGTACAAGGAAAATGGTGAGCTCATTAGAGGGTAAAAGCCTAATTGAGTGAAATACGAGAGTAAATATCTTTACTTTGAGTGTTAAACACGTGCGATTGTGTGTAAGATATACTTTATCAGGAGGAGTTTGCTAGAGGACGTCGAGATCTTCTTTATCAATCTTATGATAGATTGTGGGGACGAAAGAATGATGATTATTATGAAAAGTGTTTGCAAGATTTTTATAATCTTAAACCTAAACCAAAGAAGATAGAAAGACAATCATGTCAAGATTTCATTGATGAACTTTCAAAGGATATAAAATCTTTAAGGAGTAGCCTTAAAATTAGTTTTGAAGATTTAAAGGGATTGGAGCGTCTTGAAGATAAAGCTGAGTCTAAGCCATCTTTGGAAACTAATATTGATGACATAGAAAAGGTAAATTGCTCTACTGAAGTCAATGAAGATACAAAAGGCATAATGAATGAAGATGGTGAAAAAGATAAACTTTTGAGCGAAATCCAAAATGAAGAAATCATTATTGAAGATGAAGCAAAAGTTGAGCTGGTGAAGGAAGAAAATATTTTACTTGATGCCATTGAGCCAATTGAACATGTTGATTCTATTGGCATTGAAAGTATTATTTGTTCTAAAGTTCCTCTAACAACTTTTATGAAAGATCTGCAGGTTGATAATGAATTAGTATTGCTCTTTGAGATTATATGTATGCTTCTTTCACAATATTCTAGCAAGATTCGAGGACGAATCTTTTCAAAGAAAGGGGGAATGATGAGAAACCATGTAGCATAAGGAATCCTACTTCAACAAAGAATCCTACTTTCACTAAAGATCCTAATCCAGTAAGAAGTTCTGATGACATCAAGAGTTCAAGCAACAAAAGGAATCCTATTTTCACTAGGAATCCTAATCCAATTAGGACTCCTACCGAGATTCAACTTTGATTAATTGTATTTCATTCATGGATTAAAGCCCAATGTGAAGACATAAAGATCATATCTGATTTATGTTAAATTCAAGCCTAAACGTAAGGCCCAAGTCCAAGATTGAATATTCAATGTCAAAATCCAAGTCAAAATAGGAGTTTTCTTTTAAAGTCCAAGTCAAAATAGGAGTTCGCTACTCTTTTACTTCAAGTTTTATTTATTTAGGAGTCTTGGCCGCATATCCTATTCCTTCTAGGATTAGGATTATTTTAAACTCTATAAATAGAGCTAATTAATTCGGCAAAAGTATATATATCTTTGATTAAATAGAAAACCTTGTTTTTGCTTAAAAAGTTTCTTTAAGTGTTCTTGAGATTAAAGCTTATTGTTTAGGTTTTGATTTCACTTCTACCTTAATTTAATTCTATTAACTTGTTAGTTTCTAGGATTAATTAAGTTCATCTCATTATAGTTATTGATCTTATTTCTTTATAAATAAGGGTGATAGTTCCACAAAGAACTTTTGGCAAACCTTATAAGTATTGATCTTGGCGTGTAATCTTCTATTCCAAAGAAGGTTTACATCATTTGGTATCAGAGCTAACTTACAAGGTTTGGTTACGTATCCTATTTGTTATCTTCGTTGTTCTTCTACTTACATACTCTTTTGTTTTCAGATTTCTCTTCATCTTATTCTCTTCGTCAATTTATTTGGTTAAAGTCTTCGAGACATTCTAGATAAATTGGTCTGTGATATCTTTATTTTGTTATTTCGTTTCCTTTAGTTTGCTTGATCAAAGTCTTCGAGACGTTTGAATCAAATTAAGCTCTATGTGTTTTGTTCTTGTTTTGTTACAAAAAAAAATATCAATCCATTAATTTCTTCTTCTTTGTGATTCGGTTTTCTTGTCTAGAGTATTTTCTTTTATTCAATTCGTCTTCTTTACTATTCTTAGAGTCCAATTCATTCGTTCCTTTTGCTTTTTAAGTGTTAAATACATTCTTTATTCTACATAAATCAAATTTGTCCTTTTTGTTTAATTTGTTTATCAAAATTAGTTCGTCATTAATTCATCTTATTCTTATGTGTTTTATTGTGTTTAGAGTTAATCTTGGTCATTAAGTCTAGTTTTGTTTACCTAGTTTATGTTCTTGTATTTTCTAAATCTGATTCGTTGGTTATTGAGTCGTTACAACTTTGGTTGTTAGGTATTTGATTATTTTAGCCTCTATAAGTGCCAAAGAGTAGAGATTGAGTGGTACAAGGAAAATGGTGAGCTCATTAGAGGGTAAAAGCCTAATTGAGTGAAATACGAGAGTAAATATCTTTACTTTGAGTGTTAAACACGTGCGATTGTGTGTAAGATATGCTTCTTATGATAGATTGTGGGGACGAAAGAATGATGATTATTATGAAAAGTGTTTGCAAGATTTTTATAATCCTAAACCTAAACCAAAGAAGATAGAAAGACAATCACATCAAGATTTCATTGATGAACTTTCAAAGGATATAAAATCTTTAAGGAGTAGCCTTAAAATTAGTTTTGAAGATTTAAAAGGATTGGAGCGTCTTGAAGATAAAGCTGAATCTAAGCCATCTTTGGAAACTAATATTGATGATATAGAAAAGGTAAATTGCTCTACTAAAGTCAATAAATATACAAAAGGCATAATGAATAAAGATGGTGAAAAAGATAAACTTTTGAGCAAAACCCAAAATGAAGAAATCATTATTGAAGATGAAGCAAAAGTTGAGCTGGTGAAGGAAGAAAATGTTTTACTTGATGCCATTGAGCCAATTGAACATGTTGATTCTATTGGCATTGAAAGTATTATTTATTCTAAAGTTCCTCTAACAACTTTTATGAAAGATCTGCAGGTTGATAATGAATTAGTATTGATCTTTGAGATTATATGTTTGCTTCTTTCACAATATTCGAGCAAGATTCGAGGATGAATCTTTTCAAAGAAAGGGGGAATGATGAGAACCCATGTAGCATAAGGAATCCTACTTCAACAAAGAATCCTAATTCCACTAAAGATCCTAATCCAGTAAGAAGTCCTGATGACATCAAGAGTTCAAGCAACAAAAGGAATCCTATTTTCACTAGGAATCCTAATCCAATTAGGACTCCTACCGAGATTCAACTTTGATTAATTGTATTTCATTCATGGATTAAAGCCCAACGTGAAGATATGAAGATCAGATCTTATTTATGTTGAATTCAAGCACAAACATAAGGCCCAAGTCCAAGGTTGAATATTCAAAGTCAAAATAGAAGTTTTCTTTTAAAGTCCAAGTCAAAATAGGAGTTTGCTACTCTTTTACTTCAAGATTTATTTATTTAGGAGTCTTGGCCGCATATCCTAGTCCTTCTAGGATTAGGATTATTTTAAACTCTATAAATAGAGCTAATTAATTCGGTAAAAGCATATATATCTTTGATTAAATAAAAAACCTTGTTTTTGCTTAAAGAGTTTCTTTAAGTGTTCTTGAGATTAAAGCTTATTATTTAGGTTTTGATTTCACTTCTACCTTAATTTAATTCTATTAACTTGTTAGTTTCTAGGATTAATTAAGTTCATCTCATTATAGCTATTGATCTTATTTCTTTATAAATAAGGGTGATAGTTCCGCAAATAACTTTTGATAAACCTTATAAGTATTGATCTTGGCGTGTAATCTTCTCTTCCAAAGAAGGTTTACATCAACATTTATGTTATATGAAAAAGGCAGTTGAGCATAAGAAAAAAGTGGAGTGAAATATGGACAAGAAGTTGAAAAGAGTAAAGAAGTGAGCAAGGAAGTTACATGCATTTCAACTTGTGCAAAATGTAAAAAGCATCAATACGTGCTCTCAAAGTGTTGAGTTAATTGATGACCAGGCCAAGGATAAAGAATATATCAAAGCATCTCTCAAATCATATAAGTCTATAAATAGGCAAGAACCCTCTGATGAGCAAAACCCAATCAATCAAATATAAACACATACCCAAAGTTTATAAAAATTTTATCTTTACATTTATCCTTGGATTAGAACAACAATCCTTAGGTTTGAAAAGCAGTCCTAGTATATTCAAACAAATCTCAGCTTTAATTTGCAATATGTAGCTCTCAAGTGTTCCTTAGCATTCAATTACATCTATAAATCATCTACTTTATCCAAATAAATTCCTAAAGCTTTCCAATTACTGATACAACATTATATTTATTGCAATTAGGTTCTTGCTTACAGTAATAAAGCTCTTAACTTGATTATTTAAGCTCATTACATCTTTAGCTCATAATTGCATGCTCATAGAGCTTAATCTTTAGTTCATTAATTAGCCTACATAGTGATTTGGCAAAATTGCATCAGCATAGCTAAAAATTCAAGGTAGTTTAAGTCTTGTCATTACTTGCACAATCATTTAAATTAGAAGTCAAATGGTCATGCATTTTATATTTATCGCATCTATAACAATTATTTAAAGTAATTAGTTTCTGGCACACTTAGTAATCGATCGATCGCACATAAAATAACTGAAATACTGATTCTACAGAAGCATTAGGAATATTGTAAACCCAGTGAATATGTATATAACGCAGGCTTATCATAGTACAATTTCTATAAAATTCTCTTTCGCTATAATGATAAGTAACAACACCTATGACGCGTTAATAACTCCTGCTACCTTCCATATTGTCACTCTCCTTGTTAATGAGTTTTACAAATTAGGGAGCCTTCGAGTACTTAAACCTCAAGAAAATTTGTGCAAATTCACCCTAACAATTAGCGTCCCTATTCCGTGAAAAACCACGTCAACAACTCATGCTACCCTGCGCTTTTTAGATACCTCTAACGAGAAGTGCTTTGTGATGTAGGAAATAAAATTTCTAATTTTAATGTAGTTTTGAATTTAAAAGTCTTGCTTTTACTTCTCGTGCAAGTAAATATCAGAAATGACAATTTTATAAATAACATAGAATTTATTTTTTTGATACAAATAAGAGGATGTTGACTAGACCTTAAAACTTGTCAAGTTGGAATATATACCTCCAACAGCAGAATAGTTTACTGGTGTAAACCCAAAAAAGAAAGATTACTGAGGCGAATGAGATTGAGGTCAAAATGGTGATACGTAAACTAGAGACACTCCAAGTAGTACATCTAGCCATATGCACTGATTTCAATAGAAGAAATCCTTCATATACTTGATTACAATATAAACACTATAATGACATAACTACATTATCCCCGATCATATATAATATACCCTTCTGTTACTATATCTATAGCAAAATGAGGGAAATACAAATAGCTAACAATTTGGATTACAGAGAGTCGTGGACGGCACATATCACTTGGCCACACAGCCGTGATTCCCTCAAATTGTCATCTCCATCTTTTAGTTCCCATGGATTAGTTGGCAAGACATTTCAGGTTATACTCAACTTAAAATCATCAAGAAATTACATCTTCAATGACTCAGGTCATACTCGACAAGTCTTAGCAAGATAATCACATCCTTCATACACTTCTAACCCTGCCTGGCTTAGTTGGTCTTCTCTGAAGCAAGCACACCGTTTGCTCATCTTCCCAGCCGAAGCAATTTCTAGAGGCCTCTGAACTAACCTTGGGAATCCAGTCTCACACCAGACCTGGTCAAAGATAATCAAAGCTTCGAACATAAGCAACAAAAAGATATTAAACTTCCTATGTTTTGTATCCTGAACTGGTATTTGTGTTCTATAGTCTGCAGGCAGTTCTTTGCTACAAATTATTTGACGCAAACTCCAGTAAGCACATGTCGGCAGGGATTGTCATTTTACAGAACCAGCAGCAGAAAAATACGGAAATTTAAACAAACTAATACCAAATTTTAGAATAGTTTAAAAAAAATTTCTATCTTCATCTTTAGAAATAATAGCCTAAAAATATACCTCTCCACCCTCGTCCTGACTCCACCTTGAATTGCAGCTGGGTTGTTTGGCTTCTTCATGTTTTTGTTTCTCCAAAAGTTGTGCACCTCTTGCCGCCTTTGCTTCAACCCCTTTTAATAATTTTGTAGGATTTCCTTGCATATCATAATAAGGGCCAAGTAGTTTACCAACAAACCTAACAAATTAGAGTTACGAAAAGAGAAAATCATGAATTATCCTTGTTGAATTTAAAAAGTAGAACTTCAAATATAATTGCATCTTTATTCCTTAACTACTATTACCAAAATGCACACGTCTATATAGAGTTAATCTCAGACTATGAGACGGCCAGAACTGTATTTATTGATGATAATAGACATCCTATACTAACAGAATAGCTCCAGCTTACCATGACAATTAAGAAATATTTAAAAAAGAGGGCAATCAAGTGTTTGTGTGTGTGTATAGACAGAAAGACAGACAGACACACAAGTGCACGCACAAAGGACAATATCATTTACCTTCAAGCTTCTACAACCAAAACAGACAATTCACAAAATAGCAGGGGCATAAGACATCACAAATAGGCCAAAGAAAGGACAAGAGATTTTGTAAGCAAATATTAAACATCTTCAAATTGAGTTGGCAAATACATAATAGAGCATTTTGAATTCATATGAAATATTTAACCATACGTATTGGAAATGAAATTTCAAGTTTGAGGGAGGGGGCCAAGAGCATAAAATATAAGAAATATATACCAAATAGACGAGTAATAAGTGAGATTTTAAGTTCTTGTTTTGTGGGTTTTGGGAATAATCCATATATAAAATATGAGGGGAAAAATGTGATTCTGAGAAGTTTTTTTTTTCTTTTATAACACTAAAAACTACTACCTGAATCCAAACATTTAAAATGCAAAAAAGGATGGCAATATTGTTCTGCAGACAAATAATAAGTAACAAAAAGACGCAAGCAAACTGCAATTTCAGAAGAGAAATGCTTTCCACCTGAATTCTTGACTAGTGAGCATAAATCAAGTATAACCAAGAAATACAGCTTCATCGTGCAACATCCATGCTGGTAGGAAAGTTAAAAATTTATAGCTAGTCTTTTTGCATATGCAATGCTAAATTGAGTAGATCGAGGAGAAAATCAACATTGCCATCCAATTAGAATGAAATTAAGGTTAATTTGAATGTGAATGAAAAGAATTTCAGGCAAGACCCTTGAAAATTTTTGTGTTCTCTTGTTTCCTATTTAATGAAGTGCACAAAATAGTAAGAACTGGAAAAACAAAAATATCAAATGAAAACAATGTATAACTCACATGTAGCTTTTGAAGTAGAACTCCCGCCATTCAACAACACTCTTTACCTTAAAAAAGTGAAATAATCAAAATGGAAATTTTGGTAATTAGTATTCATATAAACTAGAGCTGTGATAAAACTTAAACACAATTGATGCCATGTATAAGACACAATATTACAATTCCGTTTTACTAACGTTTCATTTATGCACATAATTCTTGTGTTAAATGAAAAATGAGGGAGAAAAAAGCACCAAATACAAGAAGCGAATCTCATATAGAAAGTATAGCGCATAATCAACTTACTCCTTTTGGTCCTCCACAAAGCTTTTTCATTAAGTGTCATATATTCATTTATAACTAGTTTATGATATGCATGGCACAAGTAAAATTTGTTAAAATAAATGCAAATAATCACAGTTTTCAAATCGAGATTCAAAAACGACAACTGAATTCCTTATTTTGGGAATCGAGCTTCGAATTGAATAGTAAGAATCTGTTCACATTCCTAATATCAATTAACAGTAATATATATTATTTTAAGACTATATTTCATATAATATATTTTATCGCTTTAAGATATATTAAGTACTAAATATAAAAAAATAATAAAATTATATAGTAAAGAACCAAATTCATGTAGAATTTTTAATATACCTAAAAATTAAAGTGATATATAATTTAGAAGAACAACTATAATAATTTAAGTTATTTAATATTCTGATGTGTGATTATAGTTTAGAATTTTAAATGCTGCCAAGTTTAAAAGCGATGCTAGTGGCCAATTAAATACTACCAAAATCTATATATGCAAAGTTTTAATATGCAGTCAACTGAATTTGTATAGCAATCGACACAGAATCATGCAACATAAAATTGTGATACGTCGAATCTAACAACAGTGCAAATAATTCATACATGTACTGTAAATGAATGGTAATGGTCCATACAGTCACAAACTCATATAGCACCATACATATACATTATCATCTCTCTTCAGATAATTTTACAGCTTCTATTACCGTTTGAATTCATATCATTCATCATACAGAGAAAGTGAATCCAAATTAGAAAACTTTCTTCTCTAGGAAAAGCCTGAACTTGTTCATTTCTTTTTGTCTTGTTATTACTTGTGAATATCTTGAGATCAACAATGCAAAAAGATTTGAATTGGCATATGAATACATAGCTATTCCTCAACACTAAATTCCACAGCGGATATCATCATATTCTCATTAGGTCAAGATGAATGGAAAACAACATTTAAGTGGATTGTCCTCAACACTTTTATGACGATTGTCTATTGAAAAATCTCCATATGTAAATTTTTGATGCCATATTCGTATAAGATAAATGTACAGAGTACCCATGTCATCTTCATGAATATTTTGGCACTCTTAACAAACCTAAGGAAGTGTTCTTTTGTGCAATTTCAAGTGCATTTCTTAGGCTTTTTATGCTTGTGTGGGCAAGAGATTGCAGCTCCACCCAAAGAAGGTTAGAGAACACATTCTTATGGGTTATCCACTTTCAAAAGGAGGATTAGGAAATTTATTAGTGCAATGATGACTTCTACAACTGATTAGGCAAGTAACAAAGACTTAAATTGTACTATTGTAACCATTGATCTTCAATGAGATTAAACCCAAGAGAAATTGTTGGACGTTAAGAAAAAACCACTGGTCTTGTTGAGCTTAGGCTTTATTGGCTATATTTGATAAGCGATGTTGCTAGAATTGTGTCACCATGCCCATTACACATGCAGCTTGAACAGATGTATGGAATTTGACCTAAGGCCGATAAAAACATCTCATAGACATGATTCTTTCTTTCCGTGGTTGTTATTTGCTGTATTTGATACATTTTCCAAGATAGTACACATTATTCCAAGTAAAAGCAACACGATTCACCTTTTCCCATCTTGTCTAGTAGAGATATTCGTTTGTTATTTTCCGGAAGACACATAAAAAGATTGTTTGGCACCATTATATTTTCTATTTTTCACCCAGAAATAGATGGTCTAACTATGTTTGTCATTTGTTATTGGAGTTTGGGTAAATCCAGTCCAATGCTTTGTAAGAGAGTAAAAAAGCAAGGTATGTGCTTTTCCAATTAATTTTTGTTTTATTTTATTTTTGAGTTTTGAAAATTGCGTTTGGAAAAGGTAGGTAGATTGACAACTTTTTCAAAAGTAGGTTTGAGAAAAGCAGTTTAAAAAAAAATAATAATACATTAAATCAAAAAATTCTTACAGCAATCCGAAACACCCTCTATCAAAAATTCTTTGAATTCATTTATGGTTATTTTCCTTATGCCATTTATGAAAATAAGACATAATAAACTATTACTAGCAACAATGCAGTAAAGCTGTAGTGTAACATACAAGACACACATCATTCAGCTGGAAAGAGCACTTAGTGAAGATAATACCTCAGTGCTTGACAATCCTTGCAACGAGTCTGTGAGTCCATCTCCTGCATTATACAAGGCAAACAAAATAATTATACTTCTAACTGAAATTCAGAGATACATGTTTCTTTGTCAAACGTGTGTGTGTGTGTGTGTGTGTGTGTGAGAGAGAGAGAGAGAGAGAGAGAGAGAGAGAGAGAGAGAGAGAGAGAGAGGAAAATGTCTATGGTGGTGAACTAAGAATCTGAAACAAAAAAGGCACGTAACATCCATTCTTGATAGCTATGTAGTTGTAAATGAGAACACATTGAGAAGAATTATCTGGACAACAGCAAAACTGCCACTAGTGCTTATAATTAGCTGGTGCCTAGATGCTAGTAGAAACATGAAGGTTTAGCATATGTGAAACCATAAAGAAATGATTAATGTTATTAAACCTATCAAAAAGAAGGCAAAGAATATATACGATCATTTTTACCTGTAAAGTTTCCTGAAAAAAATGCACGGGAAGCATCTCTAAGTTAATCAAGAATAAGAAGTGAATCGGATGTCAGTATACAGTCCGAGATATATTCAATAAAACAATCAAATATAGAACAGGGGAAAAATAAAATAATTTGCTTCACATATCTCAATGGCCTACTGCAGATTAAAAACCTGTAAAGAACTGAAATTGATAATTTTGGAACTATCAAACATCAACTGCCATAGAAGGAACAATGAATAGAGGCTCTAAAATATATCCAGAAATGCAAATTCAATTGTCACAAACTATTATTTTGATAACAAACTGCCATACACAATTGATGAAAGTTGACTTTTCTTTATTACTAACAAAGAAGAAATCTAATAGAGAGAAAGAAAATGAGTACCAAATGGAGAAAATGGTTCCTCCTTATACAAGAAAAAAAGTAAAAGAGACCCATCAATCAATAAAGATCTCCAAGCATATCACACCTTTGCTACAAATTCCAAACAAGCAAAAAGTTTTGAGGCAAAAACATAAATAAATAAATAAATAAGCACTACAAAAGCCATGACATGGACACGAACTAATTTTAGATCAACCAGTTGACAAATGACCTAAATTCAATACTTGTGCGCCAATATTATTCCATCAGACAACAAATCTTACACATTTTGCTCACAATTTGCTAATATTTTTGGTAATTCATGTCAAAATCATTTGAAAGCCCCTAACTAAACAAGAATCATAACTAGGTGGACTTCCTAATAAACCTACAAAATGGGCCACCAGATTTGCAATCTCTACCTCACCTTCTACTCCTTCCTCCTTTAAGATAATAATTTTTCTTAAGTAACGAAAAAAGTCTTTTCTTCAAATTTAAATAACTCTACACCACTGCGCTAGAAACCCTATAATTTCACTAATAAAACTAACTCTAGATTGAGTAAAAACCATTACTTTTTTTCATGAAAATGACGATTTTTTGAAACTATTGTTTATCATGCACTAGGTGGAGATAGGAAGTGTTTAATCTACAATACATTTATCAAAAAAATGCTATATTTTACTTAGCCTGAGTAATGTCATACTTCATTTAGCCTATAATATACTTTGTTAGTAAAATAATTAATCAACTTAAATGATGAAAAGAGGTTCATTATTATTTAAATGAGAGAAGCACCAAAGTATATGAAAAGGATTGGAGAAGGAGAAAAAAAGAAAATTAAAAATAAAGGAGAAAAATGTCAAACCTGGTCAAGAAAATGAAAGAATCAAAGTTTGTACAAATAATAAACATAGCAAAATGAGAACCCTTGTCCTAAGTATCAATTGATTTAGGAAAAAATAATTTCCATTTGGAAAACAACCACAATGATAAATGAGAAAACATTTTAAACCTGGTCAGCCATAACTATGAAAAAACTAGAAAATCTGTTTTCTAGACTTCTTACAAAAGCTAACAACAGGCCTAGTATTTCTTTTTTTTTTTTTTTTTTACGAGTTAAAAAACCCTAATTTTTAAATCCTTGTAGGTTTCTTAACTACTCCTACTTCTACAAGACAGCTTGTTTTATATTTAAATAGATCGAATTCTGCATTATAAATCTAGCATCAAAAATATTAGATTATTACTTTCCAGCTAATATCCAAATGAGATTAATGATGACAACGTTATGCGATTGAATCAGCTGACCAATAAACAAGTTATATAAAGCCATAAGTGCTTGGCTTTCAAAATGAGCATGAGTTTTAATCCTACATATTTCAAAAAAAAATCCATCATATACAAGAAGTATCTGTGCAAGAAAACACTAGGTAAATTGCCATTTGCATTTCAAACCCTAAACTATATCATTTTTAAATTTCGAAAAAGAAATTTGTTCACATATATCATGCACAAGAGAACACAACGATATAGTGCTATACGCTGAAATAGCAAAAATAAAAATATAAAACAAAATAAATGGTGTAGTCTTTTGTAAAACTGTTCTTGCAAATGTCGCTGCAGAATAGCTGTTAGCTATTTAGCTCTTTTGCTGATTTTAAAATAAAACATGTCATCTAGCTTAAAAGAAAATTTAAAAATCTAAAAATCGTCATTAAAATAGAATGGAATGGTGTGGATAATAGCTGCAGAATAGCAAACAGCAATTCCAAAGTGAAATTGAACTGAAGGAATTATAATAAAACCAACCTTCCAGCAAAATGATTGTAACCACCCCCAGCACCATAATGAGATTTACCTTTAGTTACATCAAAAACAGACCTGCCTCAAGAATACAGAAACTTTAAAATATTCGCTGAATTTAAAATATCACATAGAAGTTACATATAAATATAGACTAGATGAGTAAGAGAAAAGTACCCAATAATTCCTAAGAGAATTGGTAAAGAATCATCAGTTCCATTGTATAAAGCAAGTTCTTCACTAGTAAACAATCTCTAGCAAAACAAAGCAAGTTTTTCTATAATCTTTAAAGAATTACCCACAACCCGATTAAAATAAGTGGAAAACAATTAAGAGTAGCCAGTACCTGCTTAGGAGCAAAAATGTTAATTGAAAATCTGGAAGTCATGAATAAGGCAATTAGTGTGACCAAAACACTAACTCCAACTAAGGGAGACGTCAAAAATCTCTTGATTACTTTTCCCATTTCTTCTTTTATCTTGACTGATTTGAAAAAGAAAAAAATAACTTATTGGCGATACCCTCTCCTCCTCGATCAATGAAAATCTTGCCCTCGTTTGTGAAAACTTTTGTGATCGCTAGTTATCAACTGGATGTGTTTATTTTTCTTTTCCAGCGATTATTAAAAGGCCTATTTACCTAAGAAAAACCTGAATTTTTTAATTTTTAACATTTTTAGCTAATCCTTTCAGATTTTGCAAAAATGGTACCATACTTTCATTTTTTATTCAAATATACTCTCTGGCAGCTGAGTTCCAATTCTCACGGTGGCTGTCGGCAGATATGGCAAGTAACAAAAGGAAAATTAGTGAGTCAGATTGTTTTTGCTGACTCGTAAAAACAGCTTCAAAACGCACCCCTGACTCATAAAAACACCTCCAAAACGCACCGCTTCAAAGCTATTAAGAACCCAATGCGTTTTGAATACATTTTACAAGGTCGTCTTCTTCTTTTGTCTGTAAGAGTTAGGATTCTTGTTCTTCGTCTGTAACCGTCACTTCACCACTGTGGAATATTCACCAATCTCAAAGCAACCACAACACATACCACCCCCGCCGCTGATACACCTGTCTATTAAACCATCAATCTCTTTAATGTTAGAATACAAACAACTGAAAAATTAATTCCCACGTCAGATAGCCAAGTTATCATGCCAAAATCAACAAATAGTACTTACTCATTTTTCCCAAGTCGAACCAAATCCATCGTGAAATGGAAAATATTCAACTCAAGAAGATTTAAACATGTAGTAAAATAAACTTATTCAAGAAACTGAGTTTCTGGATTTTTTGGCAGACATTATCTTACCTTGCTGAAAAATATGCACGAGCACATAAGCATTTAACTATCTCCTTTAAGATTAAATCAGTAGCGTCAAGATCCTGAAGAAACCATCAAGTCAGGGATTAATTAAAGTATAAAAGAACTCAATTACCTAGATAAGTACATTCCTGTCCATACCTCATTAATGCTTTTGCCTTTCCTTGTACCGTTTGTCAATTCCCAACATCAACACACACCCAGACGGAAAAACTCAAATCCAATTGGGCCCATGACCAATTTGATGTTCTTTGTATAAAATCAAGGATATGTCCATAATGCAACAAATAATATTAATAGATCAAAAATCAAATCGAGTAATTAGAAATGAAAAGAAAGTAGATATGAAAATGGAAATACCTGAGATTCTCAAGGTTAGTGCGGAGCTAAAGCCAGCATCATCGAAGACATGATCGGATGTTAAAACTGCAGCGACGACAGTAGGAACCTCAGTGTGGTGCTTAAGAAGCCAATCTCTCTTTATAATACCATCGACTGTTGTTGAATCATGAGGAAGAATTATGAAGAAACTTTTATTATGAGATTTGGTGGTGGTTCCTTATAGTATGATGATTGACGAAGGAAGAAGAACGGAATGGTGAAGAAGAAGGTGAACGATGAAGAAAAAGGTGAATGATTTTTTTTTTGAACGAAATGGGACATTAATTCATTGCAGCAATAGAGTAAAAAAGGTGAATGATAAAGACACATACAAAACTATCATTTGTTTTTTTAGCGAGAAGTGTGGTAAATTGCCGAGTTGGTACCAAACCTTAGAATTGTATATCAATTTGGTATCAAAACTTTAATTCGAATCAAAATGATGCCAAAAGTACAGAAAAGTCCTAATGTCCAATTTCCGACAACGGATGGTAATGTAGCAAGCTGAGGAGACAAACTTAATTAACGTGGCATACGCTGAGGGGGCGAAATAACTGGAATATACCTCCTCAGCTTGCCACGTCACCATCCGTTGTCGGAAATTTGACATTTGGACTAAATTGATATATTTTTCTGTACTTTTGATACCATTTTGATTCAAATTAAAGTTTTTGTATCAAATTGATGTACAGTCCAAAGGTTTGCTACCAGCTGGTCAATTTACCCGCATTTTGCCCTTAATGGTTGGACTCATTTATCCTTCAATTATTTTTGGGAGCAATTAAACACAAAATTCAGTAAAATATGTAACTCATGTCCTTTTCTTAATTAAAGAGTTAACTCTGTTTACTAGATGCTCTTGTGGAATAAAAATGGTCCATTTTAAATTTAAAAAGTGCCACGAGATCTATTCATGGGCTTAGTATCCACTCAGAGAATTTTTGGATTTACACATCTTTTTTTTTTTTTTTTTTAAATCCGTCCAAACTCAAACTCGCAACAGTTTGCTTATTTTTTTTAGTAAATTTAGAAATATTATTTCTTTAAGGCTTACCTAACAAGCTCGATCCAATCTAAAAATTATAAGAAAAAAATATAAAATATTTTTATAATAGATCGAGCTTGATAAAAAAATCTAGGCTCATATAACTGGATCGAACTCAAGTTTAGATTTTAAAACTTCATACCTGATCAAACTTGGCTAGAACCCAACCCAACCCAAAATTTAAAGAGATCTGCTTGCCATCTACTTTCATGTCTCTTTCTTTTTCTATTACCACTACCAATATCTAAAATCAATTAAATTAATATTACTTATATCTCTCAACGCTTCTCACTTTCATGTCAATATACTCGCTGCAATTTCGTATTATTATAGGTCAGATCATCAAGAAACAAAACCTCCAGCTCGGGGCATGACACTTTATTAAGTTTAACTATTAGATATCTAAAGGATGCTGATAAGAAAATCCAAGAAAGCTAATTAAAAGCTCTCTACAAATTAGTATAATTAATGCTAATAGCAGTTAGAAAGTATATGAAGCGGCAACCTTTGCAGTGAGATGGTTTTCAATTCTATTTTCTACCTTAACACTAGGCTAATAAGATTTTGACATTACATACAAGTTAAAAAAGTAGAAGTCTTCTATCTTAACACTAGGCTCAAATATGGAAACTACATAGAAGGTAAAAAAATACAAAGACACTGCTCACTACACAACAAAGCATTGATTGCTCTTTTATTATATGGGATTCTCCATTTTTTTTTATTTTGGAGCTTTCTTTTCTCTCTCTCTCTCTCTCTTTTTTTTTTTTTCTCTTTATCACTTTTATTTTGAATGAGATCTAAATCTCCAAGATTTTAGTATGGTGCTCATTCAACTTAGTGGTATAAGGCAACGACTTTGGGATCCTAATTACAAATGGTAATAATTAACTCTCAATATATTCACGCTCATACTCTATAAGAACTCGTGCCAGATGATAAAATGTTTTAAACCTTAACTATATATACAGTCAGGGCCATGCAAACATCCATGTTTATATAATAATAAGTGCTTTTAATTCAAATCTTTATTTTTCCAAATGAGTATGGACTACTGGTTATGGTGGCTATAGAGGTCTCAACGGTGTTTATACCGATTAATTTAATAAGAAAAAAATACATAAAAAAGAAAAGAAAAGCAGTGTGTATAGAGATATAGGAACTATTTATTATCCATGTCATCAAGCAATAAATGGAAGTTTAACTCGTTTAAATTTTAAAAAGTGATATCCTTAATATTATACATATTTGTATGCTTGATTTTGAGTTGTTTTTAGGGCAAATTATGTGTTTTTGTATTAGAATCACCATGTTCTAGTTTTCTTTATGTCTCACGTACTTTTCTAGGTGCATCATCAAAGTTAGAGAGAAATCAGACCAAAATTGGGAAGAAATGGATGAATCGGGCGCTTAGACTATTCAACGCACCTTGCCAACACGTCCGTGCTGAGGAGCACGGTCAGGGTCAGAGGGCGTGCTGAAATGTCTTACCCATGGCGAGAAGAAGTGATTTGCAACACGGTTTTCGAAAGTGACACAGCCTAGGAGCATGCTCGTGCTGAGCAGCACGACCCAATTCCAAGCTGTGCTGAAGAAGGCCAGATGTACAATTTTAGCTTAACATGGCAAGAATCCAGGCACGGGCCAAATCCAAGCCGTGTTGGATTCTAAAACCTAATTTAAAAGAAAAGACAAGGACATAGAAAAATATATATGAGGGATTCTAGAGAGTTAAGGGGGAGAGAATTTCGGGATGTTCAAGAAAGACTTTGAGATCAACCTTCCAAACATCAAGAAGAGGGAAATAGAGACGAATTCCACTTAAACATCATCCAGAATAGCTGTTTTTGAGGATTGGATTGAAGATTCAAAGGAAAGAAGGAGGAGATCTTAAGCTGCAGAGATTGGATTCAGAGTTATTCAAGAAGGGATAGCACTTCCACCATTTGAGAAAAGGGTGTTCATGTTCTTTTCGATTCTTGTTACTTTGTATTTGATTCTTGTATTAGTTTAATCATAAACATGTGTAACTAATCTTATTAAATCCATTTGGGGGTGATCTTTAGCTATGTTAGGCTTGTTTCATGCTTAATTGATTGAATTATTGATTTAAGATTGTAGTTTTCATTCAAGTATAATAAAATCTATTGTTTCTTCTTCATTAGTGAATCAATTTGAGAACTCCTTTGCAATTGAGAAATTCAATTGAGTTTGGACACTACTTGTGTAATTTGGTGAGTTGCATCTTAGAGATAAGTGTAATAACATACTGGAATAAGAACTAAACATTCTTATTAGTGATAATTTAGAGATTAATGATATTCTAAAATCAATTGTTAGGAAGAGATTTTAACTTTAGATCTTTAGGGTTAAGAATTGGTTAACTCGAGAGACAGGCTAATTCATTTAAGAAATTATCCATATATCACAATTCTTAATCAATCAATTCATAATTTATTGTTTTTAAGCCGGCTAGCTAAAGGAATCCATAATTAGGTTAACTCATCTCATTGTCTTTTCCAAACTTTCATTCTCTTTATTAAAATTTAGTTTTCATTTGCATTCTCAATCATTTTAGTTAATAATCTTCACTACCTTTTAATCAGTTAGATAATAGGAATAGCGTAGTAGCAGTAGGTTCTTAGTTCTCGTGGGATACGATATTGATACTTGGCATAGCTAGATTACATTCGATATGTGCACTTGCCTATAGAATTGCTAGTCGTGTTAAGCCAGCATCAAAAAGGAAAAGGCATGAATTATAGGTTTTAATAAATTTTATATTTAATTACTCCTAAAAATAATTTAGAACCAAATGTACTCCGCATTTAAATGGTAGGGACAAAAAAGAACCTTTTTCATTTCTTTTAATAAAGCGATGTATTTAAATATTATTTGATGAATCGACGTGAATAATTATGAACTCATGAAAAAGTATAATTTGTTTTTTTCTCAAGCTAAATGAGGGAAATATTATTTGTAGAATGATGGTCGATAATCTTACAAGAAGAGTAACTGGAGAGGAGATATATTGAGAGGGATAGAAAAAATAGGAATATGGAGAATTAATATGACTACCAAAAGAAGAAAAGAAAGGAAAGAAAAGTAAGGGAAAAATGAAAAGCCAAACAATGGTTAAATAATGCCTTAGTGCCATAATTCTAAATTTAAACTTATATAATATGTCATTATCTCATTATGCTTTCACTAAAATTTCAACATTTTAGTAGTATATCAGCATTGCCAGTCTTAACCAGGTTACTAAAATATTTGTCTTTTATGATGCTAGTATTTCTCTAAAGTTGAACAATAGTCATTGTCAGCACCTATTTTCTAGAATTAGATATCGAGGGAATTACAGAAAATCCTACGATAAAAGTTACTGCCTTCTTGGATCTCAGGAGATGAAGGAAGGACGAATTTGAGATTAGGATTGAGGTTAATCCAACCAAAATTACCTTTCTTAAAATTAATTTGGAGTTAATTATCAAGAAGAATGAAGTTTGAGGGCCAAAACGATAATTTTGCAAGTTCGGGAACTAAATTGTGAACTTTTCACAAACTTTTGTCCTTTTAGAGTCAATCGGCTCTACACAAAGCCGATCGGCTCATCACAGAGCTGACCAGCTCTACATAATGCTGATTTGTATTTTTCTGGCTCGATGTCATTTTTTTGGCACTTTTACATCTAAAAATATAATCTATAAAGTATTTTAATGATAATTGGTAGATTTTAATAATATTTGTTTGAATTTTAAAGATTTGATTTATTTATTGAATATTGGCAAATAATTATCTGATAAAAAAATTAACTCTTTAAAAAAAGTCTTAAAAAAGATTGAAGTCTATATACTCCTCTAGTGTTTCATAAAACCTACCTCTATAAATAGAAAATTATGACCTAGGGTTAAGGGACTGGCAATATCAATTAGAGGCTACTATTAATATAAACCTATATACATTAAGCAGAGAGTGTTTTTTGGTAACTAGATAGCAAGGTCACTAAGAAAGAACTGACATTAGGAAACCTTATAAAAAAATAGAAGCTTTTTCAATATCTCATCCAGCACTGGATTCTCAATTGACCTTCAATTCAACTGCATCATCATCTACTAAGACTCACAAAATGATCAACTACAGTGAGAATTTGAGGATTTCCAAGCATCATTATCCACATTAATTTTTTCAACCCTAGTTCTTTTATGCTTTCCTAGAAACATGATTAGGATTATTTTAATTGATTTATATGTTTTCATATGATTAGAATAGGATTTTGGATGATAGCATATTATGATATTGTTAGGGATTTAAATCTAATAATAAGAACTTCTTGGGAATTGAATCTGATAATAGAAACATGTAGGATTTTAATTATTTTATTCTCTTTAATTATAAGTAACATTTTTAGGATTTAGATTGGATATGTGATTTTAATAATTTGATAAGTTAAATGCTTTAGAAATCACATAATCCAAATATGATATTTAGCTATTTCTTATTTACTGCTAGTCTAGTTTTTTAGAGTTTGCATGTTCTTTCTATTGATTTTATATTTTTATATTTTCTATCTGATTTTACACATTATAATCAATTTCACGTTTTATGTGCATGTGAGTTTGGCTCCAAAGCATCGAATCGAAGGAGGAATGTCATAAACCACATACCAAAGCCCTAGAGCCGATCGACTCTACAACCATAGCTGGTCGACTCTGCTCTCCAAAACCATAAATTCGGCTTTTTTATGAATTCTTAATATATTTCTTTAGTTATTCATGTACTATACTTAGTTTTAGGCCTTCTTATTTCTTTTTTTAGTTGTAGGCGGGTTATAATAGTTAGATTTATTTTTCTGTATTTTATTTCTATTTATTTTTGTTTACTGAGTGATCAAATAAGTGTAATATGATTGACTAACTAAAAATGATCACATAGAATTTAGGCTTTAGAATTGGAACTCACATGAATACTGTAGTCCATTAGGCTAATTAATAGTAATTGGAATTAAAATCTAAATCGATGTAGACCTAGTGGGTTTTTGCCATGCTTTAGTTAAGACAATTAGGCCATATTAGATTTAGGATCATATAATTGGGCTTCATCATAATAAGTAGTCCATTTAGGATTAATGGCCTAGTGGATCATAACTTATAATTGGGCTAGACTAGGAAGGCATTGTATATAATTAATTAGTAAATTAGGTTAATAACCTTAAAAAGGGGTGAGCTTGATAAAAATGGGCTAGACTTAAGTGAACTTTATGTGATATATAGCATGCTTGTATATGAACTAATATGTTTATAAGGAATAATTTATTAAATAAGAAGATTAAATACTAAGATACACAAATAAAGAAGTTGGCTTTTGGATCCATCTCTAGATTTGTGGCATAAGCTTCCTTATGGAATCTAAGAAACGTCACTCATTAGTAAAAGTGTTTTAGTGAATTACCCAGGTGGCTACTCCTAAATTGTCAAGCTATTTGTGTTGTCCCTTGAAGGACCTACTATAATTTGGTACCATAGTATGGAAAAATCTGCCAAAGTTGAATGACGTGATTTATTTAATTCTTTTGTCAAGCAATACGATTATAATACTCATTTGGAAGAATCAATTAGAGATCTCAAGTCCACCAAGCAGAAGTCAAATGAGTCATTCTCCAATTTCTTGACCAGATGGAGAAATAAAGTTGGATTAATGAAGAACAAGGCCTCTAAAAAGGACCAAGTTCGTACGGTGGTTCGAAATGTTCTTCTAAGATGGGTCCAAAAGTTGCAGATGATGAACCTGAAGACCTTCATGGATTTGTAAGAAGATGGGCTACATGTCGAATAGATCGAGAATGACAAAAGGAAGACTATGAGAACTAATGGAAGGACGAATTACCAAGTTGGAGGGAGCAGGACCCTAAATGTGAATGTTATGCAACAACTGAAGAAGTTCTCCAACTTCAAGCAACCTCTCTCTAAAATGTTTGAGAGGTTAGTACAAAATGGCATATGCTCCAACCTATTACCTTTAAGAACCCACCTAACCCTAATGCACCTGGTTATAAACCCAACACCTACTACAAATTACACTAAGCATCTGGCCACTAATAACTGTATCTGGCTGAAAGATGAAATTCAGGACCTTATTGATAACGAAAAACTGACTGATCCTGACCAACCCAGCACTAGAAGAAATCCCTTGCTGAACTATAGTAACACACCACCCCCAAACTAGGTTTCCATGATCAACTCTGACTTCAGTGAAGAGGAGGTCATGAACTCTTTTAAAGACATACCTTATGCCGAGCTAGAACCAAAACTAAACCACGCACAAAGAATTTTCACCGAGCTGGGAGCACTATTATCTGTAGTGTTCCTTCATCTAAAATGGATCAGAAAATCAAGTCCTAACTGCCAAAGAACAGTTTTAAGCCTTACAATGGCTAGTATTGTGAGTATCACCAGGCTTTTGGATATGTGACACCAGTGCAACTGTATCAAGCATGAGATTCAGGACTTGATTGATTGTAGAGAATGGCAAGTTGAGCAACTTCCTCGGTATGAGTGTGAAGACCTACTAGGGCAGCCTTTCGATAAATTTGACTTCAAGGTCTGATACTCGAGGCCTTCTTCAATTGACATTCGACTTAAGGATATTGTGCCTAGTGGTTGGAGGTCAGACGATGATTAAGCAGCTTATGAGCCTTGTTTTCTTGAGGTATGAAAAAAGAGAAAAAGAAGTCAGTCATGACTATCGACATCTGGTATAGCTTTGGGGATGAGTGTGAAGTCTAAGATACCAAGGCTAAGGACATCTAGGCAGACGTCGACTTTGATAAGGAAACTGAGCCAGCGGGTAAGGGTAAGAAAGCTAGAGTACAAGAGTTAAAGCAAGGTAAGCAAGCCCTAAAGACAGGGATACTAAGTTATTAGAGTAGTAGAAGAAAGAGAAGAAGATAACCAATGTTTAGGAGTTGCTGATGCACTCATCAGATCATAGAAAGGCTCTAATCCAGGCCTTGTCTAGTATAAGCATTAGCATAACAGCTATCTCTGAGGAAATAATCAAAACGGTAATTGACAAGACCACTGAGGTTATCACTTTCTCGGATTAAGACCTACCACTTGAGGGAAGAGACCACAACAAGGTTCTCCACATAGCAATATAGGTCAAAGGGAAGAGAACTCCATGTATGATTATGGATGATAAATCAACCATCCACATGTGTCCATCTCACATACTCCCAAAGCTAGGAATGACTGCGAAAGACCTAAAATTATCAGATATGGTTATAAAGGCCTACAATGAAACAAAAAAAGATGTGGAAGGAACATTTTCAACACTAGTGATAGGTCCTATCTAATCTTGGGTGGAGTTTAATGTCCTGGACATCCTAGTAACTTCTACACTGTTATCGGGAAGGCCATGGTTCCATGTCCTAGGAGGAGTTCCTTCCACTATGCATTTAAAGGTAAAGTTCCCTCATGAAGGCGAGATCAAAACTGTCAACAGTGAAGGTGGTAAGATTGTCTCAGCCAACTAAGATACTGTCAAGGAGCTGGATGCCCATACTGAATTCCAAGTTGCCATTTTCTATAATGACTACATGGATCCTAAAGTAACCAGCATGTTCAAGAACATGAACTTCATCCTAGAATGGGGCCGAGAAAAAATCATCAAGATATCATAGAGCTATTAGACTTCAAAGGTCAGAAGACTCGGCATGAATTAGATTATTCTGAAGAGAAAGATGGGAGCAAACTAAAGGGTAAGACTCTAAAAGACGTATTTGTCTAGGAATATAAGCCTTTCTCTAGGGGGCCTAAACTTGTCATTGTAGTTGGGATTGAGGTACTAGGGTTTGAGATCTTTAAAAACATGATCATCTGCAGAATAGTCTAGCTGAGTATCAAGGAAGTCCGAAAGAAGGTCACCACCAAGATAGAGGAGCTGAACCTGGAAGAGTTCATCGCCTTGCCGGAAAAATAAGTCAAGAAGAGCTAGCTGCTTTTATGGAAGATAATATTCTTCATGTCTTTTACGATGATGTAATAACGTTTGAAATTTTGAGGATAATATATTTTCATTTCTAAGATCAATAATATGAATGATTTTGCTTACTTATATGATGTTTTTTCTGATGGTAGTGTGCATTTTTATAATCATGACATGTGCATATTTGATATCAATTTCATAAAAATTAATTCATTTAATTTAAGCACAAATGCAAATCCACGAAACATTTTGATAGCTCACGATATAATTCCTAAGGAGATGAGAAAATCTGAAAGAATAATAGAAAAAGAACGACATTTGCTTGGTCATATGACGACATGCCAGGTCTAGATAGAAAAATAGCAAAGAATTATATTCCAACTCATCCGCACATCAAACCGGTCAAACAAAAGATGAGAAGATTAAGGCCAAAATGGGCAGAGAAAATACGAGAAGAGGTCGCTAAACAGGTTAAGGCCAATTTTCTTAACATGGTTGACTACCCCGAATGGTTAGTAAACATTGTCCAAGTCCCGAAGAAGGATGGTAAGGTCCGGATGTGCATGGATTACCGAGACTTGAACAAGGCATATCCTAAGGATGACTTTCCTCTTCCTCATATAGATTTAATAGTCGACAACGCCGCCTCGAATGCGATGTACTCCTTTATGGATGGGTTCTTTAGGTATAATTAGATTATGATGGTAGTGGTGGACAAGCTGAAGACATCATTTATCACCGAATAGGGAATGTACTGCTACAAGGTTATGCCATTTAGACTAAAGAACGCGAGAGCAACTTATTAGAGAGCAACCATTACCTTATATCACGACATGATACACAAAGAGGTGGAGGTGTATGTGGATGATATAATAGTAAAGTTTGAATCAAGGGAAGGGCATTTCCAAGCTCTTGATAAGTTTTTAGGATGAGTGAAAAGGTATAACCTGAGACTCAAACCAAAGGAAAGTGTATTCGAAGTTATAACAAGGAAGCTATTAGGGTACATAGTAGTCAGCGAGGCATAGAGATTGATCAGTACAAAGTCAAGGCCATTCAAGAGATGCTAGCGCTGAAGACGAAGAAAGAAGTCAAAGATTTTCTAGGACGCTTGCTGGGATGAACATTTTTAGGAGGCCTTCAATAGAATCAAAGAGTATTTGATGAAGGCACCAGTACTAAAGCCGCCAAAAGATGGTAAGCCATTGATTCTACACTTAGCCTTGGAAGAGGAAGCCTTAAGGGCAATGGTAGCACAGTGCAAACACAATAACGTGGAGCATGCAGTCTATTATCTCAATAAGAAGTTGCTGCCTTATGAATTGAAGTATAACCTCATGGAATAAACATGTCTAGCCATAATATGGGCTACAAGAAAGTTGAGGCATTATTTCCAATCTTATAAAATAGACCCATTGAAATATTTATTCAAAGCTCCATCTCTTACAGGAAAGCTGGCTAGCTGGTTAGTACTCCTGATAGAGTTTGAATTGAGTACGTCCCCAAGAAGGTAGTCAAGGGCAGGGCCATAGTAGCCTTTTTAGCTCAGTACGTGATTGAAAGAGATGGTCCTTAGGATCTAGGGTTCCCTATTGAAGGTCTAGGGGCAATTAAGATTTAGAAATGGAAGATGTACTTCGATGGAGCTGTAAACGTAAGAAGTGCAGAGTTAGGAGTAGTTTTGATCACGCTAGAAGGAGAAATGCTACCACTGGCCAAAAATTGGACTTTAGAGTGACCAATGACATGGCAGAGTATGAAGCATGTTTATTTGGATTAGAATCGGTCGTGGCAGCAGGAGCTTAGCAGTTGATGGTCTACGGGGACTCCATGCTGGTAATCCAATAAGCCCTCGAGGAATGGAAAGTAAAAGAAGAGAGGTTGAAGCCGTATGTTTAACTATCTCAGGACTTTAATATGTAATTTCTCCAAGAGTTCCTTTGTCCACTTGCCTCGAGAAGAGAATCAGATGGCGGATGCATTGGCTACCCTATTGTCTTTGTGGGTCAAGCCCTTGTAGCTTTCGATGAAGCCTTTGGAGATCATGAAATCAGGTGCCCCTTGTTATCAAGGGAATCAGATAATGCAAGTTCAGATAGGACTGAAAGAAAAGCCATGGTTCTATGATATAAAGAGGTTCATAGAAAATAGGAATTATCTATAAGAAGTAATAGCTAAGAAAAGATACATGCTATGGATTCAAGCTAGGTATTACATCAGCCATGAGGGAGTCTTGTATAAAAGAATGGTGTCAGGTGTACAGATCCGATGTGTGACTAAAGTGGAAGCTCAAGTAGTGATAGAGGAAATGCACAAAGGAGTATGCAGGCCAAATATTAATGACATAGTATGAACCAAGAAGATCATGCGACAATGTTATTATTGGTTAACAATGGAGAAATATTGTATAGCACTAATGAGGAAATGTCGTGAATGCCAATTGTATAGTGACTTGAGTCACATGCCTCCAACCGAGTTGTACAAGTTAACATCCTCTTTTGACCTTTTGCAGCTTGGGAGATCAAAATCAATGGATACCTCCTTCGAGTGGTCATAGGTTCATAGTCGTAACGATTGACTACTTCTAAAAATAGGTCAAAGCCGAGTCATTCACTACTGTGGGGGTAAGGCAAATGGCTAAATTTATAAAAAGGAACATGATATGCAGATACAGGATCCTACACCATGTCGTGACGGATAATAGGGTACAGTTTATAGGTAAAACAACGAACCTACTAGCAGAGTACAAGATCAAGCATCAAAGGTCTTCTCCATATAGACCTCAGGCAAATAGAGCGGTAGAAGCAACCAAAAAGAATCTGAAGAAAAACTTTTATACATGGTGTGGAATCACAAGACTAGTCGTTTCGGTTACCCTTTGCACTTTGGGGATATTGGACAGCCAAGCGAACGTCTACTAAGCAAACACCAACTCTATGGTTTATGAAACTGAAGCAATTTTGCCAATTGAGTTAGAGTTGTAGTAGAGGCTGAAATACTGGAATACTAGTAGGTTGAACAAAGATACCAACAATTGACTTTGATTAATGAGAAGAGGATAAAAGCCCTATACCACATGTAGTTGTATCAGAAAAGGATAGCTAAGGCATTCAACAAAAAAGTAAAACTAGGAAAGATTAGAGCTGGTGATCTGGTATTGAAGCATATAAGACCTACTACATTCGATCCAAGAGGAAAGCTTAGGCCGAACTGGGAAGGCCTATACTTAGTAAAAAAGATCATGCCTAAAGGTGCTGCTAAGATTTCAGATCTGGAGGAGAATGAGTTCATCGAACCAATCAACATAGATCGTCTCAAGAAATACTATGTATAATATAAAATAAGAATAAATAGTAGAGAAAATAACCTACTGATCAAAATACCTGAAAAGGCTGGTCAGGCCAAAGTCAGGGCAAAAGAGAGAAAATAATCAGTCAGAATATCTGAAAAGACTGGCTGATAACATGAGTTATATTATGAGAAATCCAAATATACCCATCTGGGCTTTTACTAAATGAATAAAATTATTTAGAATTATTATCAAACATATGTATGTATGTTTACCATTTTATACACTAATTAAAAGAAAAGCAAAGCTAAAAGGTCTAAGAAAGATAAATGATATCTAAAAAGAAGCATAATTTCTATCTTCTCATCCTCTTCACATTTGTATCTGCATCTTTAGATAGAGTGGCTAGTTCTCGAGTCCTCTTGAATCAGGCAAAGTTGGGAGAGGTGGAAATCTGAAGCTGAACCCATGCCTTGAAGTTGTCATATCGAGTCAAATCACCCTTGAAGTCAAGGTTCCGCTCTACATCTCGACAGAACCACAGTTTCTCGATCTTATCCAAAAAATCCTATTTGAGTGGGAAACCTTCAAATTCGGTTGGGAATTCTAAGATTTTATGCTTCTGCCCATACTAGCAGTAAAGTCTAGAAGGTGTGTAAAAGTGGATGCTTGTAGTCTGGGTAAGGGTACACAATCACCATATACCATGAATGTGACATGCTTGATTCTCCACAAAGGACAAGTCCAACAAATGAGTGTGTCTGGCTGACGACTTTGCAGAGACCTGTGTTTTTGGTAAACAGTCACCCGGGCTTGGTCACTGCGAGCTGCATTTCACCCTTAACCATAACTCATCCGCTGATTCTTCAACATCAGTCGATTTCTTTTTTTATTGCCTTCCGTCATTCCTTAAGTCCCATAGGTTTGATCCTGTAGAATCTAACCCATTTTCTCTTTGAGTGAAGGGCCTCAGGTGGGTCAGTGATCGAGAGATTCTGTGTTGAACACCTTTTGTCTAGGAAACCCAGTCATCATAACCCCGTAGGGTAATAACAAATCGAGTCTGCACATGCTTCAACTCGTACTTATCGATATTCCTCGGGATGTTCAGTATTTGAAGCTTCTTTCGCAGCCAAATCTACAAAAAAGGATAAATAAGTAGATAAAAAGGAAAAAGGAAAGAAACATAAGCTAAGTTGAAAATTCGAAAGGGCGACTTAGGCAAAAATAAGGTCTACTAAGTCGAGAACCCGAAAGGGCAGCCTAGGTAAAAATTAAGGCAAAAAAGTAAAGGAAAAGAGATTTGGCTGTGTACCTATAAGAGAATAAGGCTACCACCAAACTGTTGATGGATTTGTACAATGTTTAACCCAATAATGGTTTCAGCCCAGATGACTAGAATTGGATCTGCTCCATGCTCCACCTAGTTAATAATGCCAACAATTTTGATATCTCCCTCTCCTTAAGGAGAAATCAATAAAAATTGGGCATAAAGATAAAAGCCCAGCATCTAGATCCAAAAAGGTGTGCCCTTCTCCTTCTTCTCACAGCAAGATATCAATGAAGTAAGGATAATAAACTCACCAACAGAATGGAAAAGTACCTCAGTTGGGGGAATGTCAAATAATTCCACTAGTTTACCACAAAAAGGCTCATTGAGTTTTGGTAGGGCAATGAGATGTATAGAATCCATGAGAACGCCAAGAATAGCAGAAAATTCTTTAATCATGGGGCACAACTCTTGTCCATTAAATCTAAAGACATGGTCCCTTAGACACCAAAAGTTGACATTAGAGTGGAGGAACCTATAATCAAGTTTGGTGTGCTGCATAGCCTTGAAAGAGGAAAGATGGAATTTCCTAAGTTTGATCCAATCATCACTAGTTAGGGTTTTAAGAAGAGTTTATAGGCTTTTGGTGCTTTTCTGAGGTATTTATTTTTATTTTTGATATGTGAAATCATGTTTGAGGAAGTGAGGAGGGCTCATGGTATAAATAGGCCTTAAATCAGTGCCTGTATTAGACTCTACAATCGCAGAGCCGATTGGCTGTATGTAGAGCCGCACCGGTTGAGCATACAACCAATCGGCTATATGGCCTCCCAATATAATTTTTAGCTAGTTTTGGCAATTTCTCGAGCACTCATTTGTTATTCAGTGCACACAAGCTCACACAAATGCAATAATAAAGCAAAATGAGCAAGATAGAAAGCCAAAATCATGATTTTATATCCTCAAAAAGTCAAAAGCTTACAAGAGTCTTAAGTTCTACAAATAATAAAGAGAGATAAAAGAAGATTAAAAGCGAGAGTTCTCTCTTGAATCCCCCATCTCGTCGTCTGATTCGGTGTCCATTCCCTAGGTCTGCAAGGCCGATAGCTAAAGTATCAGCGTGTTGATCCTACGTTGCTAAGCTTCAATCTATTGCTGTCGATCGTCTAGTTGCCCTTGTAAGCCCTCATGGTCTCTTTGACGAAAACCTAAAAAGGAGATTAGTTAGTGCATTTCATACATGCATATATACATATTGCATAAATCATTTTCTTACTCGCCAATCCTCGCCAAGGACAAAGAACTGCCTCCTAGCGGGACCGACCAACCGATTTACATGCTCGAATTGATCTCTCTGAACCTATATTTATATAAATATATCACTAACTTTTTAGGAAAAGAAGATTTGAAAACATAGAAGAGAAGAGTAACTTATATGAGTGCAAATATTCAGAGTGAACTCCGGAGGGAGGCATTGCTCCATGGAAAACTGGTGCTCAATCATACCATATGGACTCCAATATGAAACCATCGGTTCTGGAGGGAATGAAGCACTCCCTAGAACCATATCAGATGTGGCCATAGAAGGTGCCTTAAAGGCTACACCGGCAGAAGAGCCTATGATGTGGGAAGGCCTGAAGTGTCAGGCAGACCATCCTTCAATCGGCTCACGAGCAGTAGGAGCCTGGTGAATGAATTTTAAATAAATGATTAAAAAAGCGGGATGTAACAAAGGGGAAGTCTAAGTGAATCCAAGAAAATACTTGAGCTACAATATCGTCAGCTAGAGGCACAACCCCCAACAGCTGAGGGATGAACGAAGTATAATCCGTCCTTCGGGATCGGATGGTGAGATTCTCGGGCTCATTATACCCCATCAAGCACTCTGCTAAAACTCCTCCCCAACAAGATCTGCTCTCCAAAACATGGAAAGAGGAGGAGATAAGGGAACTCAACACCTATTAGGGCCTCGCTCCCAGCCATAGATCCTCTCCCCTAAGTACCAAGCCCAATAGGCGAGTCCACTCAACAGGATCCTCCTCTGCTCGAGGTCAGCCATAGATAACATCTAGGGCTCCTACTAGCTGCGCTCCTCCAGCTAATTGCCTCGAATATACAAATAAAAGAGGTAAGTGACGGTATAAATGAAGCATGAATAAGACTAATGAATTATATTTACCCTATCCCAGGCCAAGCTGTTGATTCACATACATGCATGTGAACTTGAGCCCACTCCAAGGTGACATTCATGCTCGAGCTCCAATGACTCAAGTGAGGGAAAGCCAGTGAAGTGCAGATAGGCTGTGAGCCCACCCGAAGGCCAATCTCCAAGGCCTAAACCTGTAGAACAAGAGTCAGCATTTACTATATTTATAAAAGAAATTAAGAAAAAGAAATCAGTGCATAACTTACATTGATCGCGTGCTAGAAACCAAAGATCCGGTTGCTGCCTCGAACTGTAATGTCCATCTAATGATACAAAATATGCTAGAGCCGTAGATCCCTAATTGTAGGAGAAAACCTAGTCCAAGTTCTGTAGTAGGGCTAAATAGTGGAAGTTCAGTAGTTCCCCAAGTGACTGAATAATGTCGTACTGAAGAGGTACACTAAGAAGGCTCAAGCCATCTGGTCAACCTCCCGAGTGTTCCAAGGAACAAAGCCCCGGTAGTGGAGGGGGATACTGTGGTAAGCAATGCAGCGTGAGTTCTTGAACATTGGTAAGAACTCGAGTAGATTAGTGATGAAGTGCTCATTAACATCAGAGCATTGATTGTGGACTGCATCATCAAATGGCATGGATGTGCTAGAAAAGTCAATGTTTGTAATGGCAGAAAAAGAAAGAGGAGAGAGAGTCAGCTCACCAATTAGGATATGGAAGGTGCGAGTCGTGTCCATCCACCTCTCTAGCAGGGCGTAAACAGAAAGTGTGATCGACCCTCCCGGTGACTAATAGGAATGTGGTTACAAACCGACGAAAGCTAGTATCTCCGACCCAGGCCTGGACCGAGCTAGGGAGCTCGTTGAACCACTCACGAGCTCCGTAAAAACTCCCAGCGAACAGATCAACATGATGTCACATTAGAAAGCCAAATACACATATATTAAACATTATGTGCATACAAAAAGACCCTAAACGGGTAAGTATATGACCACTAGTTGTTATTTTTTGAAAAAAAGCTCTGAAAACCTTTGTTTGGCCTGTGAACGATCTATTTGTACTATACAAAGCCGATTGGCTCTACAGGCTAAGGCACACGGATTTTGATATTTTTTATAATTTTTTATATATTTTGGACAAATAACATGCATCTAAAGTCTATAAGTTGTAGAAAAATAAAGTTTACGCCAAGAAATTATCTCTCCAACTGCTAGAAATGCACAGTGAGTGTTCAATTTTGCTAAAAGAAGAGTCTCCTCTCCTTTTACAAGCCCAAGATTATTTTAGCGAGAAACTGGAGTAGAAAACTCCAATTTGGTATGATTAGGGTACGTCCAGCAAATCTTGATGATAAGGTTGCCATTTTAAAATTGATTTCATGAAATTTGGTTAAGAATTGTTTAAAAAATTAAAGAAAGTGTAAAAAGGATTTTGAGAGAAAAGTAAAGGAAGATGGATAAAATGAATGAAGTGTTGATATAAGGCTATCTATATGTCTTGGAGGGGGAAAGAATGTCATTTAGGTCCTCGACCTGTCAAAATCATGTTTTGGTCTAAGAAGTTGGTATAAGTTCGTAGAAGACATATAGAAGTCCAGTTGGCATCCCAAAGAGGAATTCTCGAGAAAAATGTAATTTTGGTCCCTAACCCATCGAAGTCATATTTTAGTCCTTGAGTGGACCAAATACCAGCATAGCTTCTAGAAAGCATCAAAATGAATCAGATCGTACCCTTGAGGTGGGAAATTCTAACCGGAAGTACCCGAAAGTGGGAAATTACCAAAATGATCCAAAGTGGTAAATTGTTACATGGAATGGAAAATAGCCATAGGGAAGCCTCTGCAATCATCAATTCAATTGGCACGGTTCCCATATCAACAGGCGCATTTCCCACACAACAAGCAAAGTCCTTAAGCTAAGCAGGCGAAGTTCTCAACCTAAGCAGGTGAAGCCCTCAACCTAAGCAAGCTAAGACCTCAAAACTCAAGTGGGCATGGTCCCCACATTAAATCAATGATTAAAGTTAGAGCTTACGAGGGGCTTCTACAGCTCATAGAAATGTCCTTTTATCGTATCCTTGTGATATGCATTGTGTTACACATGTTTATATGCCAAACTACTAGTATGTTTGTGCATATTTATCTTGTTTTATGCTAGAATCACCTATGTTTTGGTTTCTTTCATGTTTTAGGTGATCATTGATGAACATTATCAGTGTTTAAGAGTGATACGTGCGAATACAGATCGAAATTCATCAAAATTGGACAAAGGCTCGCATTTCAAGGTTGAGCACGGCCTGGATTCTGGCCGTGCTGAACCATTGAGTTTTGATCTTTAAATATGGCCTTTTGGCATGGTTTCCGAGGCTACCATAGTCTCCAGCATGGCTCGTGGCGGCTCAGCACCGGTGAGGCACGGTCAGGGAGCAAGGGATTAATTCTTGGACTCCGAGGTTGAGCATGGCCTGAACTCCGCCCGTGCTGACTAGCATGGGCTTAACCACGGCCGTGTTGAGACATTTATATAGGCTATTTCGATTTGTTTTGTGGGATTCAGTTTTCTGATCTTAGATCTCATATACTGATGAGCATAGTTTTACACATATTTGCTTGCATATTATTGCGTATGTTCTTAGCAATTATTGTGCTTTTATTCCTAAATCACCCGTGTTTTGTGTTCTTTTGCATTTCAGGAACATTTATAGGACCGTAATCGGTGTTTAAGCAATTATAGATCAATACGTGCGGAAACGGATGAGAATTCATCAATATCGGACAAGAGCCCGCAATGCATACATTGAGCACGGTGTGGACTCTGGCCGTGCTCAACCATTAGCTTTGATTCTTGAAATTTGCACTTTGGGAACGGTTTCCATAGCCACCACAGCCTTCAGCACGGCCCGTGTTGGCCAACACGGGGAGCAGCACGGCCCGTGGTGGACAACACGGGGAGAAACACGACCGTGGTGAAACCCTACTTGGTGAGATCCACAGTTTCAGCACGGCTTGAACTTCGGCCGTGCTGACCAGCACGTCCTTGAACATGGCCGTGCTGAGTTAAATATATAAGAAAAATAAATTTTTCTTAGAAAGAGAGGGGGTGGGGGAAGAGTGACATATAGCCCTGGCGGCTGGTTCGGTTTTTGCATAGTATTGAGTGTAAGAGAGAGTTGCGGTGAGTAAGAATCCCGGAATCGCAAGGTTCCGAGTGCAAAACAGTAGTGGAGTAATTCAAGAGGCAGTTTGGGAGATTAATCAAAGTGTAGATGAAAATTTGGAGCTGCTCATCCAATTCGAGAGAAAAGGGTGTACATGTTTTATTTTCATTATTCTTTCATTGTAATTGATTTCCTAGATTGTTTTAAACATGAACATGTTTAGCTAGACTCATTTAATCCATTGGGATTTCTTTACTATGTTGGCTTGATATTATATTGTTGGATTGTTTGAGTTGGTTTTGTATTCTTTTTGTTTTCAGTATTAATAAGATAATCATTATTCATAAGACATTGTGAATTGTGTGTTTAGATTGCTTTGTGTGATTGAGAAGTCCATTTGGCAATTGGAATTTTGAATAGCAAGAATTGGTTAATAATCGCTTAGAGATAAGGATAATTAACTAGCCGGATTAAGAATTAACAAAGCTTAATAGAGGCGAATTAAAGCTTAATGCTAATTTAAGAATCAATCGTTAGTGACTTTCTTTGACCTTGGTAGTGACTTTCTTTTGGACTTCTCTAATCCTCAATTAAACCAGATGTTAGTAATAAGGCTCTTGAAGATCTTAAACCCTGGTACCTCAGTCCCAGCTATAATTACTGGCTCGGGTTCCTTAAAATAGGGCTTGTACTCCTTGATAAAAATGTCTTTCAGAGTCTTACCTTTTGGTTTTTTTGATGTGTGCTACTTGTGTTAGCTACAATTTAAAGCAGTGTACCTATCGATGTAGTCTAGCACTAATGGCGAGTATCAAGGTCGTATTCCTCAGAAAGTGAAAGCCTAGAGTTACTCCTTTGTTCTTTGTTATATTAACCTAAAATGAGTGATAAATAATTTCTAAACTAACTAATAGCTACAAGCTAAGTTCTAAGGGAGATGCAGGAGTAATTGATAACTAAAATAACCAACACAAGAAAGCAAACCCAAAGGGAACCTAAACTAGTTGGCAATCAAACAAAAGATAAAGGATTGGTGAGTCTAATGATGGTACTCGTGGACGAATTCTTAACCGAATTTGGTTTCTCTCTCTCGATAACTGAATTCTTAAACCTAATAACCTAAAGTTAGAATCTCTTCTTAACGATTGATTCTTAAATTAGCATTAAGCTTTAATCCGCCTCTATTAAGGTTTGTTAATTCTTAATCCGGCTAGTTAATTATCCTTATCTCTAAGCGATTATTAACCAGTTATTGCTATTCAAAACTCCAATTGCCAAATGGACTTCTCAATCACACAAAGCAATCTAAACACACAATTCACAACGTCTCATGAATAATGCATTATCTTATTAATACTGAAAGCAAGAAGAATACAAAACTAACCCAAACAATCCAACAATATAATACTAAGCCAATATAGTAAAGAAATCCCAATGGATTTAATCAATCTAGCTAATCATGTTCATTATCAAAATCCACAAGAATACAATTACAACAAAGAGTAAAGGTAGAGAAAACCCGATTACACCCTTGGATGAGAGTAAACAGCTCCAATTCCTCTTGCTCGAATTGAAAACCAATCAACGAACCTCGCCCAATCTTCAATCTTTAAAGGGAATCCGATTGAAATCTTGATCTAAGTCTCCTTTTCCCTTAGTTTCAGCTCTGAAAACCCTTAGGGAGAGAAAAGTTAGGGTTTGGGACATTCTCCCTTGCTCTCTTTCTCCTCATTTCCTCTCTTCTTTCTTTTAATTAATTCCCCCTTTCGCCGCTAACACGGCCGTGTTGATGCCCATGTTCCCAATACGGTCTGGTGTTTATGCTCGTGTTACTCTCTATGGCCGTGCTCCCTAAAAACTTCTTTTTTCTTTGATGTTTGATGCACCCAACATGGCCGTGTTGGGAACACGGCCAGTGTTGAAACCAACACAGCCATATTCAGCTTCCTCATGCGCATACTTAGCTTGTTTCGGTAGCTTTGACGTCCAATTATGCTCCAATTCTTCCCTTTATCATTCTTTGACTTCTTTTGAACCTAATGCACACAAACAGACGCATAGGGTGAGTGTTGGGACCAATTCACATCCAAATGTCCATAAAATCAATCTTAAAAACTCAACTTAGATGTGTGTATTTTACGCACATCATACTCCTTGATAAAAATGTCTTTCAGAGTCTTACCTGTTGGTTTTCTCTCATCTTTATCCTCATGGTACCCTAGGCCATGTCGGGTCTTCTGTCCTTTAAAGTTCAGTAGCTCCGTGAATCTCTGCTAATTCTTCCACAGCCCCATTATAGGGATGAAGTCCATATTCTTGAACATGCTAGCCACGTTCAGATTCACATAATACTCATAAAGGATGGCAACTTGAAATCCAGTTAGGGCATCAAATTTCTTAGCAGCTTCCCGGATAGCCGAGACGACTTTGCCATCTTCAGCATTGATAGTGATTATCTCTCCTTTATGAGGGAATTTAACCTTCTAATATAGCGGAAAGTACTCCTCTTAGGACATGAAACCATAATCTTCTTAATAACAAAACAAAAGATACTAGGATGTCTAAGACAGTGAATTGTATCTAGGATTCTATGGGACCTATCTTTACCAATGCTGAGAACGTCCCTTCCATATCTCTTTTAGTCTCATCATAGGCTCTTATGATTATGTCAGATGGCTTCAGATCTTTCACAAGTCATTCCCAATTTAGAGAGTATATGAGAAGGATAAACATTGATGGCCGACCCATCATCTACAATCACACAGGGAGTCCTTTCTCCTTTCACTTCAGTTGTAATATAAAGAGCCTTATTATTGTCCCTTTCCTCTATTGGTAAATCTTTGTCTAAGAAAATGATCATCCTGGTGGTTTTGTCAGTTAACCTTTTGATCATTTTCTCAGGGGTAAATGTTGTGCTTTTGGTAATGCTGGTTAAGGCCTGAATTAGTTCCTTTTTATGGTCTTGTGAGTGCATCACTAGCTTCTAGATGTCAGTCGTCTTCTTATTCTTTTTCAGCTCTTCTAATTGCCCCTTGTGCTCTTCTTTCGACCCTTTCTCAACCTGCTTAAGCTTTAGTACCCCCTTGTTATTAATCTTAGCCATCGGCTTAACTTCCTTATTTGAATCATTATCTTCCTAGATGTCTTTAGCAACACTATCTTGGACTTCACATTCATCCCTAGAATTATATCAGATATCCATGGCCATGACCAACTTCTTTTTGCCTCTTTTCACACTTCTAAGAGGCAAGTGTTACTAATTACTTGCTCTTTGCTATCCAATCCCCAATTGTCAACACCTTTTTCTGAGTCTAGATATTGAGAAAAATACGGATAACCCTATGATGAAAGTTACTGCCTTCTCGGGTCTTAAGAGATGAAGGACAAGTGAATTCGAGGCTAGGGTTAAGGTTAATCTAGCTGGAATTACCTTTTTAAAATCAATTTGGACTTGATTGTCAAGAAAAATAAAGTTTGAGGGTCAAAACAACAGCTTTAACAAATTTAGAGACCTAATTACAAGTTTTTTAACTTTTCCTGTGTAGAGCGAATCGGCTCTACATAGTGCGGCTTGGGTTTTTAGCACTTCGAAGTTATTTTTTCTCGATAATTTTACATCAAGATACAAAATTCTAGAAGATTTTTTTTATGATAATCATAATTTTTTTAATAATAGTTATTCAAATATGAAGAATTAAATTTGGATATTTATCAACATTATTTTTTTAAATAACTGAAATTATCATTTTCCTTAGGATTTTTTTTGAAACCCTACCCTATAAATAGAAAGAGGTGACTAGGGGTAGGGTTAACTAGCAACTGTTAATAAAGAAAACTCGACAAGAGAAAAAAATAGAGTACACTCAGAGAAAAAACCAGAGAGAAAAAGAATAAGTTATTGTTCTTATTTGGTAGAATACTCAAGTTATAAAAGTTTTCTCAACACTAAATCTAGCACTGGATTCCCACCCAGTCTTTGACTCAACTACTTCCTCATTACCTGAGACACGCAGAACCATCAACTACGGTGACAACTTAAGAGTTCCTCCAAACATGCATCCATCATCTTAAAAAAATCAGTTTCTGTGTCCCTTTTATTTTCTTTCTTTGTTATTTATTTTTAAAAACATGATTAAGGTTATTGTTATTATTTATGATTAGTATGATTAGATTAGAATTTTTTTGAATTTTCATGTTAATTAGGTTTTGAATATGATAATAAGAACTTTAGGATTTTGAATTTGATAATTTTGCTAATTAGGATTTAGAATCTAATTAGATACATGCAATAGGATTAATGATTAGATTTATATTTCCATTGAGATTCAGTAGTTAAATATGCTTGATAGGATTGTATGATTGATTTATTATCTTTCTAATTCCTGTACTTTTAGTTTTTTAGGGTTTTTATTTGTTTTAGGTTTTTTGATCATTTAATTGATTTTTGTTGTTTTTATTTTTTTTATTTTCATTTTATTTTCTTTCATATCTAATTAATTTTAGCTCTAGGAATGCGAGATATATTGGCAAATTGATAGAAAATCTGCCTGGAATCCTAGAGCCGACTGACTCTGTGCTTAGAGCCGATCGATCGTGCATTCTTTAGCCCCAGATTTTTTGGCTTTTGATCGATTTTGATGTATTTTATTGTACTGTATTAGTTTTTAGGCCTTTTTTTCTTTCATAATTTTAGTTGTAGGCCGGATTGTATTTTGTTTATTTTGCTTACTGTATGATTATCAAATATCTGTTATGTGATTGATTACTTAAAATGGGCCATACAGACTTAGGATTAAAACTGGATCCAACATGAATATTGTAGTCTAATATGCTAATCAACATTAACTGGGCCTAAAGCCTAAAATTGAAGTAGACTTAGTGGACCTCGACATGTTTTAATTAGGATTGAGCTTCATTAGAATTAGGATTACAATTAACGGGCCTTATCATAATAACTAGTCCATTAGGTCTAAAGGCTAGAAATCAAAAGTATAATATGTAATTAGGCTAAACTAGGTGTGCTACATATATAATTAACTAGTAAACTACCCTAACAACTCCAATATGGGCCGGGCTTGAATAAATGGGCTAGATTTAGGTGAATTATGTGTGTTATTTGGTATGCTTGTGTATAAATTACTTGTACTTATGGTGAATAATTTGTTAAACAATAAAATTAAAGACTAATATACACAAATAAGTAGTTAGCTTCTGGACCATCTTTGTATTTTGTGGCGTAAGCTTTCTTATGGAATATGAAAAAATGCCACTCATTAGTAAAAGTGTCCTAGCGATTACTCGGGTGGCGACTGCCATCTCCGCGCGAGTCTCAGTGACTAGTTAGTGTGTTTCCGATTAGGTTGAAAAGTCTTACAGTACTATAGTTGCTAAAGACACCTGGGTGCACGGTCGGAACTGCCGCCCATAGTGGCAACTCCACTAGGAATAAGAAAAGCTGATTCCAGAGTATGTTTGTCTTTAATTTTATTATTTAATAGATTATTCTTACATCACTACACCATTATAACACACTATACACTTTAGTCCTTATAGCCCCGATGGTGTCGATTAGTGGTTCTTTTATTCCACTTGTACCCTAAAATCGCGACACTGGCTAACCATCACTGATAAGTAATGAGTGAGTTCCTTCATCGAGTGGACCCTTAAGTGCGGAGACAAGCCAAGGAAGAACACTTTTTACTTGTTGGAGCCTTTATCCTTACCCAAGACTCAGCTCATAGTAATGATCATAGTAATCTCCCTTAGGAACCTTATTGCTTGCTATATGAGATATTTTTTCTTGTAAGTATCTTAAGCCCAAGTATTGAAAAGACTTGGTCCATAAATGTGGAACCAAGCTCTAAGCCCAAAATATGCAAGATTTTATGCTTATACCGATAAATGTTGCTTTGTTTATTTGAATATACTTTGAGAGCTTATAACATGCGCATCGGGTCTACTATCCCCTGTTGATAGAAAGTCTAGACCTAAAATCCTAGAAAAGAAATTGATAGGAATCACCAATTTAACAACCATACACCCCAATAACTAAAGAGTTATGATACATATGGAATGCAAGAAAACACCCTCCAATCAAGATGATTCCAAAACCCAAGGATCTCCTCAAGTGAAGTTAGGGAAAACTAGTTCCAACAATGAAACTAGCACTTGAATTCAACTCCAAACGCCACAAACCAAGTATGATTTGATAAGTTATGAATCAAACACAAGATTTTGTTTAGAGAACGCCACAAACTAAAAATAGTTTGATAGGTTCAAAGTTCATGCAAGAACTTAAGCAAAAACACTCACAAAGAGCAAACAAAGATTATCATTCAAAATTCTAGTAATGGTGTCTTTATAAAGGATTAAAGCCTTCTTTATATAGGCAAAGGCTGAGAACAAAGAAGGTCATTAGCTAACACATGTGTAACTCCTACATTAAGTGACAACTCCATAACTCCTAAAAAACAACCCACTATTTTGCCTTAATAAAGGAGCACGTTTTTTTTAACCATTAAAGCTTATGTTTCCTTATCCTTTATCCTTTGTTATGCATACTTAATAAGATTAAAACCTAATTTTAACAAAATAAAAATATTCTTGGCCCATTGAACTTTTAACCTCCAAACTTATTCCATTGGGCTTTTATTCATCAACATGGACTTTGGCTTACTTGAAGTATGTTGAATAGCTTTAAGTCTTCTTGCTTCCATGAAATTGGCTTGTTCAAGTCATGCATATTTTGTTTACATCAAATCTGATCTATGAAGGAGATTAAGGCCTCTTTCATCTTTTTAGTTCTAGCACGTGTGATTGGACCTTCGTACATGGTTAATGGATCCTCGACTTTCTGGTTCATGTCATCCTTGGCCAATTGATGATTAGTTTGTAGGTCCTCATCATTCCCCCTTTCCTCAACAGGATTCGCCCTCGAATCTGCTCCTTCATCACTTGGTAACTCCAGCTTATATACATTGTCATTGATTATTTGAAGGATTCGGAAAGGACCATCCCCTCTTGGCATTAGTTTAGACTTCCTTTTTCCTTTGAGATATTTCAGGGACTCATGGTCGGTGTGGATAATGAATTCCTTGTAGCAGAGGTAGTGCTGCCATGTTTGCAAGACTCTTACCAACGCATAGAACTCCTTGTCATATGTAGGGTAGTTTAAACTTGCTCCACTCAATTTCTCACTAAAGAATGCAATTGGCTTGCTTTCTTGCATTAAAACTCCACCGATACCTATGCCACTTGTATAACACTTAATTTTGTTGATGGCATGACAATCAACGCACATTCTCCAAGTTCCATCCTTTTTAGGCTCTAGTAATACAAAAATAGCACATGGGATCATGCTTTCTCGAACATACCCTTTCTCCATAAGCTCACTCACTTGCTTTTGGATCTTCTTGGTTGCCTCCGGATTGCATCTATATGCAGGTCTATTTGGAATGCTTTCACCTGGAATGAAGTCAATTTGATGTTTAATACCTCTTATTGGTGGCAAACCAATAGGTACATCTTCTGGAAATAGATCCTCATTTTCTTGTAAAAGTTCAACAATAACACTAGGCAAATTTTTGGTTACATCGTTAGAAATAATCAAAATATCCTTGCATAAGAGTACAAGTGCTTGCTGTCTCATTGTCAAAGCTTCCTTCACATCACTCATTTTTGCATACACACTCATTTTTCTTTCACTCAAATCTGACTTGTTTTCTCTCTCATTGTGTTTCCCATTGCTCTCTTTTTTTCCACTTAGCTCTCCATTTTCTTTTCTCTCCCTTACTGGTTCCCTCCCCAAAGTTTTGCTTAATGAAGATGTGAACTCTTCATATTGCTGTTTTATTCGCATTTGATCTTCAAAAATTGTCTTTGGTAGTAAAGGTCCAAGTTGAAACTTCTACCTATTGATTGTCAAAGAGTAACAGTTCTTGAATCCATCATAGATCACCTTCCTATCGTATTGCCATGGTCTTCCCAACAACATGTGACCAGCATACATAGGTACAACATCACACCATACCTCATCCTTATATCTACCAATAGAAAAAGAAATTAATACTTGCTGAGTCACCTTCACAACACCACTATCATTCAACCATTGCAATTTATAAGGTTTTGGATGTTTAATAGTAGGTAATTTCAGTTTTTCCACTAGCAAAGTACTAGCAACATTAGTACAACTTCCACTATCAATAATCATATTACACAACTTATTAGCAATTAAATAATGAGTATGAAACATATTTTTACGTTGTTCGCCAAACTCATCATTTTTACTTTGCAAACTAAGTGTGCGCTGTACAACCAAAGCCTCTCCCCTACCATATTCAACATCACTAACATCTTCTTAAAGTGGTATTTCATCTCCATTTTCATTTTCACTTTCAGACTTAACATCCTCATCTCTTATTAACATTACCCTTTTGTTAGGACAGTCACGTTCCACATGACCAAATCCTAGACACTTAAAGCACTTAATTCCTCTAGTTTGATTCTCAGCTTTACCCTTGCTGCCTATTTCATTCTTAGACTCTTCAAATTTAGGCTTAACAATGGGTCTATCATCCTTTGTACTCCATTTTGAATTCCAAGAAGTAGAAGAATTCGAATAAGGTTTAGAATCAGACTTACTTGTAACCTTGCGTTTGAGCTGCTTTTCAATTTTCATGGCTATATTCACCATGTCTTCAATCTCCACATAGTGCTGTAATTCTACAAGGTCAGCTATGTTCTTATTTAATCCATTTAAGAAACAAGCCATGGTGGCCTCATGATCCTCCTCGATATTAGCCATTATCATAGCTATTTCCATCTCTTTGTGATATTCCTCTATGCTCATGGATCCTTGTATCAAAGTCTGTAATCGCTGGTGCAAATCCCTATAATAGTGGTTAGGGACAAATCTCTTTCTCATTATTCGTTTCATCTTCAGCCATGTCTCCACGGGTCTTTCACCATTTCGACGCCTATCTTTACACAATTGATCCCACCAAACAATAGTATAATCACAAAATTCAACAGCAGCGAGTTTTACCTTTTTCTCATCAGAATAGTTATGGCATTCAAAGATCATCTCCACCTTTCTTTCCCACTCAAAATATGCATCTGGGTTGTTCTTTCCTTGAAAAGGAGGAATTTTCATTTTATTGCTGCCAATATTTCGATCCACATTATCAAATCGCCCTCTCCTATTTTATCTTCTAAGATTAGCATCTAAACCAACAACGGTGGCTTGGTCATCATCTGTTTCCACTCCGCCATCATAAGCATCATGGGCAAAGGCTGGTTGTCTTCTTCTTTGTTGAGATCCATCTTGTAACTGGGCAAGTGTTATATCATGTCTTTCTAGATGTTCTCTGACATCTCCCATCATGGTAAACATTCGTTCAAATTGTTGCTGCATTGCTTTGATGACAGGATCATTTGACGAAGAACTTGTTTCATTATCTTTGTTAGACATTCTTTTAATGAAAATCTGCAATAAAAATGGTAAAACAGCCTCACAAACTCCCTCACGTGTTTCACTCAATCAATGATTTCGCTCCACTCGTGTTTCACATTTTAAATGGCTTTTCACAATACTGGTCTTACCTCTCTTGTTTTGTTCTTTGGTTCTTAGATAAACTAAGGTACTCAAACCAAACAATTCAGATTGTAGCAACTTAATGGAGTGAAAATGGGCTGGTCTAAAAAAAACAAAAAAAATAGGATATGCTAATTTTGTTTCTTTATACTCTTTTTTTTTGTACTTGAAACATTGCCAAATATAGTAAATGAAGGGCAAGAGTCGAAATTGAAGGAAAAAGAAATATTAACTTTCTTTTTTCTTCTAAAGTAATGGAAAGATAAATCAACAGCAAATTAAAGATACGCAAACCTCAAATTTGAAGCAAGCTTTGATACCAAATGATAGGAATCACCAAAGAGATGGCCAATGAAAGAGCCAATGAACAAGATGTCGAGATCCTCAAGTATGCTGTCATTGATGACTTGAGGGGTGTGATTCGGGAGGAGCTCCAACAACTCTTGGCTGCGATGGATGCAAACCAAGCCCCACCTGTTGCTCCCTTTATGCTGATTAATCCCCCTGTTACTATTGACCTGGTTGTGGTTATCGCTGAGATCGCTGCTACCACTGCAGCTGCTACTACTGTCGTAGCCAATGCTAATGCTAATGTTGAGGATCTAGCCAGAAGGGGAGTGCCCTAGAATTTTTGGGACTTTGATGAGTTCATGCTAGAGCAGGCTAAGAGGGAGACTATCCTTGCCATCAATGAAGCTATGAGTAGTTTGAGCGCCTGACTTGACAAAGTGCAGGGTATGCTAGAAATCAAAGGTTTGAACTCAACCTATGATTTTGAAGAGCTAGTTTTGATGGGAGAAGACAAGTTGTCTGCGAAGTTCAAAATGCCCGAGGTGAACAAGTTCAATGGGACTGATGATCCGAAGGTTCATCTGAAGTAGTATGTGACTATCATGGGAACAACTTAGCTGAGCAGGACCCATATTGTCAAGCTATTTTTGGTGTCACTTGAAGGACCCACTGTCAACTCGTACCATGGTTTGGAAAAATCTGCCAATGCTGAATGGCATAATTTATGCAATTCTTTTGTCAAGTAGTATGACTATAACACTCATTTTAAAGTGTCAATGGGGGGATCTTGAATCCACTAAGAAGCCAAATGAGTCCTTCTCTGATTCTCTGACCATATAAAGAATAAGCCCTTTGAAAAGGACCAAGGTCATACGGTGGTCTGAAATATTCTTCTAGAATGGGTTGAAAGGTTGTAAATGATGAACCCTAAAACCTTTATGGATCTGTACGATGATGGGCTGCAAGTAGAGGAGATAGAAAACGACAAAAGAAAGATCATGAGAACCAGTGGAAGGGCAAACTGCAAGGCTGGAGGGATGTAAATGTTGTGCAACAACTGAGGAAGTTCTCCAACTTGAAACAACCTTTCTCTAAGATCTTTGAGAGATTGGTTCAGAATGGCATTGCTTCAACCTACCACCCTTAAGAACCCACCAAACCCAAATGCACCCAGATACAAAACCAACACATACTGTAAAGTCTACCAAGCACCTAGCCACCACACCGACAACTACATCCTGCTAAAATACAAATCCAGGACCTTATCAATGCTGGAGAGCTCACTGACCTTGACCAACCCAGCACTAGAAGGAACCCCTTACCAAACTACAATAACACACCACCCTTAGAGTAAGTGTCCATAATTAACACTGATTTCAGTGAAGAGGAGATCATGAACTCTTTCGTAGAACTATCTCAAAACAGAGCCAAAAGCCAAACCAGATAGCCCACAAAGAACCTTCACCGAGTTAGGGGCACCACTATTATGGTGTTCCGACATTTAATATGGAGCAGGAAGCTTAAGCTCCAATCACCAAAAGACAGTCCTAAGCCTTACAATAGTCAGGCCTTCGGGCATGTGATGAACCAGTGCAACCATCTCAGACAGGAGGTTTAAGAATTAATCGACTTTAGAGAATGGGAGGTTGAGCAATTTCCTCGATATGAGCGTGAAGACCTGTTTGGGCAGCCCTCGGGCAAATTTGATTTTAGGGTCTGATATTCGAGGCCACCCTCGACTGATATTTGAATTGAGGATAATATGCCAAATGGTTGGGGATCAGATGACAATCAAGCCACTTATGAGCCTTTCTCCTGAATGTCTAGAAAGAAGGGAAAAAAGAAGTCAACCATGGCTATCGACACCTAGTATAGTTTCAGGGATGAATGTGAAGTTCAAGACACCAAGGTCAAGGACATCTAGGCAGATAGTGATTCTAAAACTGAGCCAGCAGGTAATGGTAATGAAGTTAGGGTACAAGAGCTAAAACAAGAGAAGCAAGCACCTAAAGAAAATGATGTCGTGTTGCTAGAATGGTGGAGGAAGGAGAAAAGACAGACTATGTTTGGGAACTACTGATGCATTCATCAAACCACAGAAAGGCTTTGATTTAGGCCTTATCTAGTATAAGTGTTAGCCAAACAGCTACCCCCAAAGAGATGATCAAAATGGTAACCGACAAATCCATCAGGATGATCACCTTCTCAGGGCCTACCACTTGAGGGAAGAGACCACAATAAGGCCCTCTACATAGCAGCAGAAGTAAAAGAGAAAAGAACCCCATGTGTGATGGTTGATAATGAATCAACTATTAACGTGTGTTCTTTTCGGATACTCCCTAAACTAGGGATGACTACAAAGGACCTAAAACCATCAGAGATGGTCATAAGGGCCTACAACGAGACCAAAAGAAATGTGGAAGGAACGTTTTCAATGCTGGTGAAGACGGGTCCTATTAAATCCTAGGTAGAGTTCACCGTCCTAGATATCTCGATAACTTTTGCACTGTTATTGGAAAGGCCATAGTTCCATACCCTAAGAGGACTCCCTTCCACAATACATTAGAAGGTAAAATTCCTTCATGAAGGCGAGATTGTCATCATCAATGCTGAAGGTGGAAAGATTGTCTCAATAATCCAAGAAGCCATCAAAGAGGTGGATGCCCCTACTAGATTTCAAGTGGTAATTCTCTATGAGGACTACATGGATCCTAAAGTAGCCAGCATATTCAAGAGAATGAACTCCATGTTCGGAATAGGGCTGGAAAAGAATCGACAAGGTATTGCGGAGCTTTTGGACTTCAAAGTTCAGAAGACTCGACGAGGTTTGGAATATTTTGAAGAAGAAGACGAGGGCAAACCAAAGGGCAAAACTCTAAAAGACGTGTTCATGCAGGAATACAAGCCCTAATCTAAGGAGCCTAAACCTATTAGTTTAGCTGGGACTGAGGTACCAAAGTTTGAGATTTTCAAGAACCTAATTATTAATGAGTATCAGGGAAGTTCAAGAGAAGGTCACCACCAAGATAGAAGAGCTGAAGCTAGAAGAGCCTACCACTCAATCGGAAAAGATAAGCCAAGAGGAACTAATTGCTCTTATAGAAAATAATATAATTGATTTATTTATGATGATGATGTAATAACGTCCATCATTTATGAGGACAATACTTCTTTTCTCTTTAAGATCAATGATATAAAAAAATTTACTTACTTGTGTGATGTTTATCCTAATGGTAGTTTGCATTTTAATAATCATGACATGTGCATGTTTGAAATCAATTCCATACAAATTAATTCATTTAATTTAGGTACAGATTCAAATTCATGGAACATTCTGATAGCTCGTGATATAACTCTTGAAGAGAGGAGAGAGTTTGAGAAAATAATAGAAAAAAAAGGGGTAGTTGCTTGGTCCCATGACGATATGCCAAGCCTAGACAGGAAAATAGTAGAGCATCATATCCCAACTCATCCATATATCAAGTTGGTTAAGTAGAAGATGAGAAGACTGAGGTCGAAATGAGTGGAGAAAATACGACAAGAAGTCACCAAACAGGTTAAGGCTAATTTCCTCGATGTGGTTGACTACCCCGAATGGTTGGCAAATACTGTTCCAGTCTCGAAGAATGATGGTAAGGTCTGAATGTGCGTAGATTATAGGGACTTGAACAAGGCATGCCTAAAGTATGACTTTCCTCTTCCCCACATAGATGTAATAGTTGATAATGCCACTTCGAATGCGATGTACTCCTTTATAGACGGGTTCTCCAATAGTACAATTAGATCATGATGGCAGTAGTGGACAAGCTGAAGACATCGTTTAGCACCGAGTGGAGGACATACTGTTACAAGGTTATGCCTTTTAGACTAAAGAATGTAGGGACAACTTATCAGAGAGCAACCACTTTCTTGTTTCACTACATGATGCACAAGGAGGTGGAGGTGTAGGTGTACGTTGATGACATGATGGTAAAGTTTGAAACAAGGGAATGGCATTTTCAGGCTTTTGATAAGTTTTTAGGACAAGTGGGAGGGTATAAACTGAGACTCAACTCGAAGAAGAGCGTATTTGGGGTTATATCAAGGAAGTTGTTAGGACACATAGTGAGTCAGCAGGGCATAGAGATTGATCCAGACAAGGTCAAGGCTATTCAAGAGATGCCAGCGCCAAAGACGGAGAAAAAAGTTAAAGATTTCCTAGGACGCTTGCAATACATCAACAAGTTCATTTCCAAGCTCATAATAGTCTATGATCCTATCTTTAAGCTTTTGAGGAAACATTTGCCCGTTGTGTGGGATGAACACTGTCGAAGGGCCTTTGATAAAATCAATGAGTATTTGATGATGTCTTCGATACTCAAGCCATCAGAGGATGGCAAGCCGCCCCGATCCTATACTTGGCCTTGGAGGAGGAAGCTATGGGGGCAATGGTAGTGCAATACAAACCCAACGATGTAGAGCATACGGTCTATTATCTCAATAAGAAGTTGGTTTCTTATGAGTTTGAAGTATAACCTCGTGGAAAAGACATCCCTAGCCATGATATAGGCTACAAGAAAGTTAAGGCACTACTTTTAGTCTTATAAAGTGCAAGCATTTTCAAAAATAGACCCTCTAAAGTACTTATTTGAAGCTCTGTCCCTTATAGAGAAGCTGGCTAGATAGTTGGTGCTCATAACAAAATTCGATATTGAGTACATCACTAAGAAGGTAGTCAAAGGAAGGTTGTAGCTCAGTTTCTAACTCAAAATGTTGGGATCTAGAATTTCTCGATAATAATGTACTTTGAGATCATCAAATGAGGGCAATCGAGATCTAAGAGTGGAAGATGTACTTTGATGGAGCCGTGAACATAAGAAGGGCAAGGTTAGGGGTAGTTCTGATCATGCCAAAAAGAGAGATGCTGCCAATGGCCAAGAAATTGGACTTTAAAGTGACCAATAATATGGCCTGAGTACGAAGCATGTTTATTTAGATTAGAAGCGGCCATGTTGGCAAGAGCTAAGCATTTGATGGTCTATGGGGACTCTATGCTGGTAGTCCAACAAGCCCTTGAGGAATTGGAAGTAAAAGAAGAGAGGCTGAAGCCGTACGTCAATTATCTCAGAACTTTAGTGTGCAACTTCTCCAAGTGTCCCTTTGTGCACTTGCCTAAGGATGAGAATCAGATGGCGGATGCACTAGCTACTTTATCATCTATGTGGGTCAATCCCTCGCAGTTTTTAATGAAGCCTTTGATGACTGTGAAAACAAGTGCGCCTTATTATCAAGGAGATCAGATAATGCAAGTTTAGATAGGACCAGAAGAGAATCCAGAGTTCTATGATATGAAGAAGTTCATAGAAAGTAGGGAATATCTATAAGAAGCGACCGCTGAGCAAAGATACGTGTTGTGGATTCAAGCTAGAAACTACATCAGCCACAAGGGAATCATGTATAGAAGGATCGTGTCGGGTGTACAGCTCCAATGTGTGACTAAAGCAGAAGCTCAAGTAGTGATGGAGGAAATGTAGAAAAGAGTATGTGGGCCTCATATGAACGACATAGTGTTAACCAAGAAGATCATGCGGCAAGGTTATTACTCATTAATAATGAAAAAGGATTACATAGTGCTGGTGAAGAAATATCGTGAATGCCAACTATATAGTGACCTGAGTTACGTGCCTCAAATTGAGCTGCACAATTTAACATCTCTTTGGCCTTTGCAGCTTGGTGGATCATCATCATAGGTGAAACAAAACCTCCTTTGAATGGTTAGAGGTTCATAGTCGTAACATTTGAGTACTTCTCGAAATGGGTAAAAGCCAAATCATTCACTACCATAGGGGCAAGGCATATGGCTTATAGAAAGGAACCTGATATGCAGATGTAGTCTCCAATATCACATTATGACATATAATGGGTACAATTTATGGGTGAGACAATAGACCTACTAGCAGAATACAAGATCGATCATCACAGGTCTTCTTTGTATAGACCTCAAGCAAATGGTGCGGTAGAAGTAGCCAGCAAGAATATGAAGAAAATACTTTCGAAGATGGTGTGGAATCATAAGTACTGGTCGTCTCAATTACACTTTGCACTCTAAGGAATCAGACAACCAAGCGAACATCGACTGAAGTAGTTTTGCCAATTGAGTTAGAGTTTAAGTCTTTGAGAGTTGTATTGAAGGCTGAAATACCATAGTACTAGTGGGTTGAATCAAGGTACCAGCAATTGGCTTTGATTGATAAGAAAAGGTTGAAAGCTCTATACCACATGCATTTGTATCATTAAAGGATAGCCATGGCATTTAATAAGAAAGTAAAGCCAAGAAAGATAAGAGATGGTGATCTAGTATTGAAGCATATAAGACCTACTATATTCGACCCGAGAGGGAAGTTCAGGCCAAACTGGAAGGCCCGTACTTGGTAAAGAAGATCCTGCCTGGAGGTGCTACTAAGATCTTAAACCTGGAGGGGAACGAGCTCATTGAGCCAATCAATATATATCGTCTCAAGAAATACCATGTATAAAGAAAATAAAAATAAATGATAGAAAAAATAGCCTGCTAATCGAAAAATCTGAAAAGGTTGGTCAGACAAAAGTCAAGGCAAAAAAGAGAACATAACCAGCTAGAAATTCTAAAAAGGCTGGTTGATGATAGGAGTTATATCGTGAGAAATTAAAATATACTCATTTAGGCTTTTAATAAATGAATAAAATTGTTTAGAATTATTATCAAATATATATATGTCTGTTTAACATCTGATGCACTAACTGAAAGAAAAACTAAACTTAAAGTCCTAAGCAAAATCAATTAGATCTATAAATAAGTGTAATCATGATATCTTCTCATCCTATTCACATCTGCATCTGCATTCTTAGATAGAGTAGCTAGTTCACGAGTCCTTTTGATTCGAGCAAAGCCAGGAGAAGTGGAGACCTGAAGCTGAACCCAAGCCTTGAAGTTATTATCGGTGGTCAGATCGCCTTCGAAGTCAAGGTTTCACTTTATATCTCGATGAGGCCGTAGCCTCTCAATCTTATCTAGAAAATTGTGTCTGAGCGGGAAGCCTTCAAATTCATGTGGAAATTTCAAGATCAATTACTTTTGCCCATACTAGCGGCAAAGTCTCAAAAGAGTATAAAAGGTGGATGCTTATAGTCCGAACAAGGGTATGTAATCATTGTACACCATGAGCATGACATGCATGATTCTCCAATAGGGGCAAGTCTAGTGAATAAGCGAATGCCTTTCATCAAGAAAATCCAACCATCATAACCTTGTAGGGTAATGACAAAATAGGTTTGGACATGCTTTGGCTCATACTTATCAATATCCCTCGGGATAGTCAATATCTAAAGCTTCTCCCACAGCTAAATCTACAAAAAGTAAAGAACCAAAAGAAAAATAAGAAAAATAAGCTAAGTTGAAAATCTGAAAGGATAGCTTAGGCAAAAATAAAGTTTGCTAAGTCGAAAATTTGAAAGGGCGGCTTAAGCAAAAGTTAAGATAAAAGCGTGCTATGTTGAAAATCTCAAAGGGCAACTTAGGCAAAAGTTAAAGTAAAAGAATGAAAAAGTAAGTTAAAAATCCAAAAGGCAGCTTAGGGAAAAATAAAGTTTGCTAAGTCAAAAACCTGAAAGGGCGACTTAAGCAAAAGTTAAAAAAAAAGAAGCCTACTAAGTTGAAAACTCGAAAGGGTGGCTTAAGCAAAAGTTAAGGCAAAATAATGAAAAAGTAAAAGAAAAAAGATTTAGTTGTGTACCTATAAGAGAACGAGGCTGCCATAAAACCGTTGATGAGCTTTGTACATGTCTAACCCAATGATGGTTTTAGCCAAGATGATTGGAATTGGATCTACTTCATGCTCCACCTATTCAATAATGCCATCAATTCTGATGTCTTCCTCTCCTTGAGTAGAAATCAGCAAAAATTGGGCATAAAGGCAAAAAAGCTCAACATTCGGATCCAAGAAGGCGGGCTTCTCCTTCTTTTCAGAGCAAGATATCATGAAGTAAGGGTAATGAACTCGTCAACAGAATGAGAAAGTACCTCAGCTGGGGCATACTGAATAAATCCACTAGTTTGCCAAGTAAAAGGCTCATTAAGTTTTGGCACGGCAATGGAATGTGTAGAATCCATGAAAATGCTAGGAATAGTAGAAATTCTTCAATCATGGGGCACAACTCTTGTCCATTTAATCTAAAGACATGTCCCTTGGGCACTAGAAGTTGATAGTAAAGTGGAGGAACCTATAATCAAGCTTGGTATGTTGCATGGCCTTGAAAGTTGAAAGATAGAATCTCCTAAGTTTGAGCAAGTCATTGCTAGTAAGGTTTTAAGAAAATTTTGTAGGCTTTTGGGCTTTTCTGAGGCATATTTTTTGACTTTGAAATATGAAATCATGTGTGAGAAATTAGGAAGGGCTCATGGTTTATATAGGCCTTAAATCATTGTCTGAATCAGACTCTAAAACTGCAGAGCCGAATCGACTGAGCATACAGTTGATCGACTATATGGCCTCTCGGTGTGATTTTCGGCCCACTTTCATAGTTTTTTGGGTGCTCATTTGATTTTTAGTGCACACAAGCTCATACAAATGCAAAAATAAGAAGAAATGAGCAAAAATGAGGCAATTCCAAATGCCAAAATCACATTTTATACCTTCAAAAGTCAAAACAAAAGTCTTACGTTCTACAAGAAATAAGAAGAAAGTACAAAGAAAAATCATAATGCAATGCTTATGCAACTACAACTAAGGCAGTGAACCTATCGATGCAGCCTAGCACATCGGCAAGTGTTAAAAATATCGTATCCCTCGGGAAAGTGAAATCCTAGAGTTACTACTTTGTTCCTTGTTATCTAGCCTAAAATTAATAACGGAGGTTCTAAATTTACTAATGACTAAAAACTAAATTCTAAGTGTAATGCGAGAATGAATGAGCAAAGAGAATAATCAAGACAAGAAAGTAAACCCAAAGAGGACCTAGACTAGTTGGCAATCAAACAAAGGATAACATATTGTGAAGTTCGATTATGCTACCCGTGGACGGATTCTAAACTGAATTCGGTTTCCCTCTTGAGACAACCGAATTCCTAAACCTAAGAACCTAAAGTTGGAATCTCTTCCTAACGATTGATTATCTTAAGCTTTAATCCACCTCTATTAAGCTTTGTTAATTCTTAATCCGGCAAATTAATTGACCTTACCTCTAAATGAAAATTAACTTGTTCTTGCAATTAAATTTCCAAACTCAATTAGTATTTCTCAGTTGCCAAAAGAATCATACGAATAGTAATCAATACAATCAATGTAATAAAAATTGGATTTATATTATTAATTGCAAAAAGGATACAAAAAAGGAAACTTTAACAATCTCAACAATTCAATACAAAACCAACATAGCAAGGAACCCTAATGGGTTCAATCAATCTAGCTGCACATGTTCATGTCTAAAACAAATAGGAATTCAATTACAATGAAAGAATAAAGAAATTGAAACATATACGCCCTTTTCCTAGAATTGGATGAACAACTCAAAGTCTTGATCTACACTACAATTGATCTCTAGAATCACGAATCTGATGTTAAAAGGTGGAATCAGTCTTCTGGAAGCCGTCTTGAAATGCCTGAAACATGTTTAGCAAAATTACAAAGGAAGATGAATAGTCAAAATCGTCGATCAACTCTCTCTTCTCTTTTTGGCTCGTTCCTTTTATACATTGCAAAAATACGGGTTCCTGATCCCATTATCCAACGTGTCATACAAAGAGTTTGAATTTAACATTGAACCTCCTTATCATTCACTACCTGAATCATAAACTTAACTAAATAAATATGTACAACAAAACATAAATAAATTTAAAAAATGGCTAGATTAACAAATAGCAAATGTCACTCTAGTTTTCAAACATTCCCCGGCAACAGCGCCAAAAACTTGATGGGCTATTTGTGTTAGCTACAGTCTAAGGCAGTGTACCTATCGATGCAGTCTAGCACTAATGGCGAGTATCAAGGTCGTATTCCTCAGGAAAAAGTGAAACCCAGAGTTACTCCTTTGGTCTTTATTATATTAACCTAAAATGAATGGTGAATAAGTTCTAAACTAACTAATAGCTACAAGCTAAGTTCTAAGGGAGATGCAGGAGTAAATAGATAAATGAAATAACCAAGACAAGAAAGCAAACCCAAAAGGAGCCTAAACTAGTTGGCAATCAAACAAAAGATAAAGGATTGATGAGTCCAATTATGCTACCCGTGGACGAATTCTTAACCGAATTCGGTTTCTCTCTCTCTCTCGATAAACGAGTTCCTAAACCTAATAACCTAAAGTTGGAATCTCTTCCTAACGATTGATTCTTAAATTGGCATTAAGCTTTAATCCGCCTTTATTAAGTTTTGTTAATTCTTAATCCAGCTAGTTAATTATCCTTATCTCTAAGTGATTATTAACCAGTTCTTGCTATTCAAAATTCCAATTGCCAAATGGACTTCTCAATCACATAAAGCAATCTAAACACCACAATTCACAACGTCTCATGAATAATGCTATCTTATTAATACTCAAAGCAAGAAGAATACAAAACCAACTCCAACAATCCAACAATATAATATTAAGCCAACATAGTAAAGAAATCCCAATGGATTTAATCAATCTAGCTAAACATGTTCATGTTTAAAACAATCTAGGGAATTAATTACAATGGAAGAATAATGAAAATGAAACATGTACACCCTTTCTCTCAAATTGGATGAACAACTCCAAATCTGGATATGCACTTTGATTAATCTCCCAAATTGCTTCTTGAATTCCTCCACTACTATTTTACACTCGGAACCTTGCGATTCCAGGGTTCTTCCTCCCTGCAACTCTTTCCCGCACTCAAAACTATGCAAAAACTGAACCAGCCGCCAGGGCTCTATGTCACACCTTCCTCCTCCTTCTAACCCTAAAAAAATACATTTTCCTTATATATTTAATTTAGCACGACCAGCAAAGCCGGAGTCCAAGCCGTGCTAAAACTGTGGATCTCACCATGCAGGGTTTCACTACGGCCGTGTTGCCGGAGGCTGTGGTGGTTACAGAAACCGTGCCCAAAGTGCCAATTTCAAGGATCAAAAGCTAATGGTTGAGCACGGCCAGAGTCCAGGCCGTGATGATCGGCACGACCTTGATCTAGGCCGTGCTCAATGTATGCACTGCGGGCTCTTGTTTGATCTTGATGAATTCTCGTCTGTTTCCGCACGTATTGATCTATAATTGCTTAAACACCGATGACGGTCTTGTAAATGTTCCTAAAATGCAAAAGAACACAAAACACGGGTGATCTAGGAATAAAAGCACAACAATTCCTAAGAACATACACAATAATATGCAAGCAAATATGTGTAAAACTATGCACATTAAAATTACCCCACACTTAAGCTATTGCTTGTCCTCAAGAAATTAAGAACTCACCTCATAAAACTGCAGTTAGCAATTTCTTACAGTTTATGCCCCTAGTCCACAACAGATAGTATTCGACACATCTCAAAGGATATTCAATCATAAATCAAATTGCAAATAATTAACAGAGAATGGAAATAATATTAATGCATGAATAACTTAAATGACAACTCAATACAAACATCACGAACCAGTGCCTCACTGGGATCACTCAAGTCACTCAAAGCGTATATAAGGTGAAAAACAAATCCCTCAAAGCAAATGCACAAGACCCGCTCACCATAACCTTGCTCATAAATCATATCTTCGCTATTGTGAATAAGTAAATACCAAAATCAAAGGGTCTTTACCGAGGTTGTAATGGGGCTAAGGTAAAGGTATGGAGATTTGGACAGAAGTGTGAAAATACTGGAATTCGTGCGATAAACAAGAGTATATGCTCAAAGGATTAAATGCCTAAGATCACAAAAAGAATCATTCACTAAAATCCCTACTTCATAGAATAATGCTACCAAATGCTCTAAATCCAATAAAGAGATAAATAATTAAAGAATTTTATTTATTATATTCTTTTTCTTTTTCTTTTTCTTTTTCTTTTCCTTCCTTTTTTTGAATAATGAACTAGCAGCTTATTAGCGACCGCTGCATACAACTCGAATAAACATAAAGAATAACAAATACAAATTTGATTAAAGGGAGCATCTAAAATATCACAAAAAGACTTAGTGAATTTATCGACATAGCAACTAGCATTTTAATCCCACATAAGGTTGAGAAAATCACAGAAAGAAATTCCAGCATAAGGGTAAAGGAAAGATAAATGTAAAGAATAGTATAATTGAAGTGTATAGGTGTAGATTATGAAGAAAAGGTTAAGGCTCAAAACTGGCTAACTAATGGAAACATAAGGGGGTAGGCTTTTGGTCAAATGTGGTGAATCCTAAATCGCCCAAATCATCTCATGGTATTCACAATATTCATGTAACTTCAACAAGCATCACAAAGCAAGTTCTAGAAGCAACGTCAAGTACAATGCACACTCAAACAAGAAATATAAAGAGCATAAGTATAATGAATGCTCAACAGGCTCAAAATCTCACTTTGAAGTGTGGTATTAGGTGCAATTGGTTCGCAACATCATTAATTGAATCATTACTTAAGAAATACATGCATATGACATTATTAACGTTCTAAGTTAAATTTCGACAATTCGAAAAACAATTAAATACCACCCGGTTTAACCCGGTAGGGCTGATGTGTAAAACACCATCAATTGTTTTCCAAGGACAATGAACAACAAAGAAAAGTAACTACAATTCTATAAATCAAGTCATCAATCAGCTAAAAAATAGCATACTCAAGTGCACAAAAACATAGTGTCCTAACTTCCCCTAAAAATACACAACACCTAGTGATAGCAATTTCAAATATATCTAAAAACCATATGAGAGATTAGGATTGTAAGGTTTACCCACAACCACCCCACACTTTGAAGAACACACTGTCCTCAATGTAAAATGTTGTGGATACCCCGCATGGGATGCTCAACTAAGAGAACAAAGGCAATACAATCCAAGTGCATGACATGTATGAAAAATAAAGTAAATAAATGCAGAAAAATAAAAAGATCTAGGGGATTGCCCTGATCATCCATCGAGGATGATGTAGTGGAAATTCAATGCCTCCTCGGTAGATACTGAAAATAATAAAATAAAGAAATAATCGAACTGACAATAATGATTAAATAAAATTTGAAAACTTAAAACCAATAAAATGTTTCAAAAATGAAAAGGGTAAAATATTAAAAATGAAAAATAGAATTTGGGGTGCCTCCCAAAAGTGCTTCTTTTTTATGTGATGAGTCTTCTTAGTTAGACTCATGGTGAAAAGCAAACGGGCGTGATCGACGACCATCCATCCTTCTTCCAAGCAAATGGCTTCAAGTATCCGCTTAGAGGGATAATCGTCAATTTCCTCTTCCCGATTATCAAGCAAGCTGCCAGTATGATGGGCAAAACTCGCTCCTCATATAATTGAACGTAGTCATGATGCTCTAAAGGCTCTTCCAATTTGAAAGCTGAAGTTTCACCAATTGGAAGGATCGCGGTTAGGTAATTTCTTAAGGAACGTCAACGGTTTCCTCTAGTCCTTGTCTTGGTTCACTAGCTAGAAGAAACTCGAGCTCCTCCAAGACTTCTTCATTGGATAGCTCGTGCTCATCTTCCATCATTGAAGGGACTTGTGGAAAATCTACCAACAATTCTTCTAACTGCAACTCAGCATCATCAACTATACATTCCTCTTGATAGTCTTTTAGAGGAATCATGTTCGCCTCTTCCTTTTCTGGTTCCATCTCCATGTTCAAGAAATCTTCCTACACAGAAGCATCATCGTCAAACATAGTAGATAAACCAGAAAAATTCTCACCTGAACGCAAAGTGATGGCACTCAAATGTTCCTCAGATTCAGTAGCGTTTGATGGAGTTTCCCATTGTTCTGCCGCTAGTAAATGGAAAATCAAGCCTACTTGATGCTCTATGTTCTTAATTGAGGCTTGTTGACTTTCAAGTACCCTCTCTGTTTGTTGGAATCTATCATCAAGACTTGCAATAAACCTCATCATCAGCTCCTCTAACACTCACTCTTCATCTTGAGTTGATGGTGCAAGATTAGGCTGCTGATGTAGTTGCTGAAATCCTGGTGGTTCTTGGCCATCTAAGCTCCATCCAAAGGGTGAATGAATGCTCAACTCTTGATTGTAGGTGCTTCCATACGAGTCATTTGGCCAACTTCTCGTATAATTCACCTGTTCATAATTATAAGAACAATAAGCAACATCACTATACAAAGTTGGAATCTCTTCCTAACGATTGATTCTTAAATTAGCATTAAGCTTTAATCCGCCTCTATTAAGCTTTGTTAATTCTTAATCCGGCATATTAAAGCTTTTCTTGTGTGGAAGCCCATTTGTTACATTTCCATTCACTCCATCCCATCAACTCAGTGATGTGTAATGCACTCCAACGTCATGATTTCTTCTTTTGTTTCTGCAGTTCCTTCATTTGTTACACTTCTTTTCCCTCCTTCTTTGTTCTTGCCCCATAATACACCATAAAGCCCACCCACCAGCAAAATAGCCCCACCAACACTGCCATGGAGTTCAAAAGAAATGGACCTCTTGTCAATGATTCTTTTTTAATCATTGTTTAATTAATATCATTAGATTGTGGCCCAATTAATTCATACTAAATTTCATTTTTTTCTTCTTTTATATAGAGTAAAATGGTTACTCTCATCATATCTAACTTTTAGAAGTTAGAGATTTCAAGTTTGAGTAAGGGCACCATGAGTAATAATAAGTTGAGATTCATACCTTCCCCAATGAAGGGTTTCTTTCCACAAGAAAGCAGAGAAAATGGCAGTGATGATGAGTGCTAAAGGAGTGAACATTGAAGCAAAAACTGGGCCTTTCTTCCTTATCTCTAAGTGATTATTAACCAGTTCTTGCTATTCAAAATTCCAATTGCCAAATGGACTTCTCAATCACACAAAGCAATCTAAACACCACAATTCACAACGTCTCATGAATAATGTTATCTTATTAATATTGAAAGCAAGAAGAATACAAAACCAACTTCAACAATCCAATAATATAATATTAAGCCAACATAGTAAAGAAATCCCAATGGATTTAATCAAGCTAGCTAAACATGTTCATATTTAAAACAATCTAGGGAATCAATTACAATGGAAGAATAATAAAAATGAAACATGTACACCATTTTCTCTGGAATTGGATGAACAGCTCCAAATCTGGATATGCACTTTGATTAATCTCCCAAATTGCTTCTTGAATTGCTCCACTACTGTTATGCACTCGGAACCTTGCGATTCCGAGGTTCTTCCTCCCTACAACTCTCTCCCGCACTCAAAACTGTGCAAAAACTGAACCAGCCGCCAGGGCTCTATATCAGACCTTCCTCCTCCTTCTAACCCTAAAAAATATGTTTTCCTTATATATTTAATTCAGCAAAAAAAGCACGGCCGGAGTCCAGGCCGAGCTGAAACTGTGGATCTCATCATGCAGGGTTTCACCACAGTCGTGTTGCCGCCCGTGCTGACCACCAACGGCCGTGCTGGAGGCCGTGGTGGCTACGAAAACCGTGCCCAAAGTGCTAATTTCAAGGATCAAAAGCCAATGGTTGAGCACGGCCAGAGTCCAGGCCGTAGTGATCAGCACGGCCTTGACCTAGGCCGTGCTCAGTGTATGCACTGCGGGCTCTTATCCGATGTTGATGAATTCTCGTCCATTTCCGCACGTATTGATCTATAATTGCTTAAACACCGATGTCGATCCTATAAATGTTCCTAAAATGCAAAAGAACACAAAACACGGGTGATCTAGGAATAAAAGCATAATAATTGCTAAGAACATACGCAATAATATGCAAGCAAATATGTGTAAAACTATGCACATCACTATTGAAAACCTAAAATGAGATTAGTTAGCGTATTGCATACACACATAAATACATACATATTGCATAAGTCATTTTCTTACCTGCTAGTCCTCGCCGAGGATGAAGAACTGCCTCCTCGTAGCACCGATGATGTGCGTAAAATACACACATCTAAATAGGGTTTTTAAGATCGATTTTATGGATATTTAGATGTAAATTGGTACCAACACTCACCCTATGCGTATATTTATGTGCATTAGGTCTAAAAGAAGTCAAAGAATGAAAAATGAAAGAATTGGAGCATAATTGAACGTCAAAGCTGCCGAAACAAGCTAAGTACGAGCATGAGGAAGCTGAACATGGCCGTGTTAGTCTCAACACTGGCCGTGTTCCCAACACGGTCACAAACACATGCCGTGTTACCAACACGGGAACCAACACGGCCGTGTTGCACATCAAAGAAGAAGTAGATCTTATGGAGCATGGCGATAGAGAGTAACACGGCCAAGAACACCAGCCCGTGTCCTTAACACGGCTAGAGACACGGCCGTGTTGGAAGCGACAGGGGGTATTAATTAAAAGAATGAAGAGAGAAAAAAGAGAGAGGAGGCTAGGGTTAGAACGTCCCAAAACCCTAATTTTTCTCTCCCTAAGGGTTTTCTGAGCTGAAACCAAGGGAAAAGGAGACTTGGATCAAGGTTTCAATCAGATTTCCTTGAAGGATCGAAGATTGGGCAAGGTTCGTTGATTGATTTTCAAATCGAGCAAGAGGAACAAGAATCGATTCAATTGGAGCAAAAGGATTTGGGGCTGTTTACTCTCATCCAAGGGTGTAATCGGGTTCTCTCTACCTTTGCTTATTGTTGTAATTAAATTCTTGTATATTTTGAGAATGAACATGATTAGCTAGATTGATTAAATCCATTGGGATTTCTTTACTATGTTGGCTTGATATTATATTGTTGGATTGTTTGAGTTGGTTTTGTATTCTTCTTGTTTTTAATATTAATAAGATTATGCATTATTCACGAGACGTTGTGAATTGTGATGTTTAGATTGCTTTATGAGATTGAGAAATCCGTTTGGCAATTGGAATTTTGAATAGCAAGAACTGGTTAATAATCGCTTAGAGATAAGGATAATTAACTAGCCGGATTAAGAATTAACAAAGCTTAATAGAGGCGGATTAAAGCTTAATGCTAATTTAATAATCAATCGTTAGGAAGAGATTCCAACTTTAGGTTATTAGGTTTAGGAATTCGGTTATCTCGAGAGAGAAACCGAATTCGATTAAGAATTCGTCCACGGGTAGCATAATTAGACTCACCGATCCTTTATCTTTTGTTTGATTGCCAACTATGTTTAGATTCCCTTTGGGTTTTTCTTCTTGTCTTGATTATTTCGTTTATCAATCACTCTTGCATCTCCCTTAGGACTTAGCTTGTAGCTATTAGTTAGTTTAGAAATTATTTATCGCTAATTTTAGGTTAATATAACAAAGAACAAAGGAGTAACTCTAGGCTTTCGCTTTCCCGAGGAATACGACCTTGATACTCGCCATTAGTGCTAGACTGCATCGATAGGTACACTGCCTTATATTGTAGCTAACACGAGTAGCACCCATCAAGTTTTTGTCGCCGTTGCCGGGGAATTATATGAAAACTAGAGTGAAATTTGCTATTTGTTAATTTAGCCATTTTTTTCTTTCTTATTATTTAATGATTTTTTTTGTTTATTTATTTTATTTTATTTGTACATATTTATTTAGTTTAAGTTTATGATTCAGATAGTGAATGATAAGGAGGTTCAATGCTAAACTCAAACTCTTTGTGTGACGCATTGGAAAATGGGATTAGGAACCAAGAGAGTGCTAAAAATTGGGATACCCGTGCATCTTTAGAAGCTCGAGTGGAATCGTTTTGCAGGGCTACCGATCAACTCTCCACTCCTATCCTTTCATCTCAAGTTTTTTATGAATTTTGTTGTGGTTTACATTTGAGTAATGATTGTCCATTGTGCAGTGATTTTACTCCTTATTCTTATAACTGTGAACAGGTGAATTATACGGGCAATTGGCCAAGTGACTCGTATGGAAGCACCTATAATCAAGAGTGGAGTACTCATTCACCCTATGGATGGAGCTTAGATGGCCCAGAACCACCAGAATCTCAGCAACCACATCAGCAGCCTACTCTTGCACCTTCAACTCAAGATGAAGAGTTAGTGTCGGAGGAGCTGATGATGAGGTTCATTACAAGTCTTGATGATAGATTCCAACAAACAGAGAGGATACTTGAAGATCAACAAGCCTCGATTAATAACATAGAGCATCAAGTAGGCTTAATCTTCAAGTTACTAGCTGAAGAGCAATCGAGAACTCTATCAAATGCTACTGAATCCGAGGAACATTTGAGCGCCGTCACTTTGCGTTCAGGTGAGAATTTTTCTGGTTTATCTATTATGTTTGACGATGATGCTTATGTGCAGGACGATTTCTTGAACATGGAGATGGAACCAGAAAAGGAAGAGGCGAACATAATTCCTCTGAAAGACTATCAACAGGAATGTACAGTTGATGATGCTGAGTTGCAGTTAGAGGAATTGTTGGTAGATTTTCCACAAGTCCCTTCGATGATGGAAGATGAGCACGAGTTATCCAATGAAGAAGTCTTGGAAGAGCTCGAGTTTCTTCTAGCAAGTGAACCAAGCCAGGGACTGAAGAAAACCATCGACACTCCTGAAGAGATTGCCCAACCATCGATCCTTCCAATTATTGAAACTCCAGCTTTCAAATTGGAAGAGCCCCTAGAGCATCATGACTACATTCAATTATACGAGGAGTGAGTCTTGCCCATCATACTGGCAGCTTGCTTGATAGTCGGGAAGAGGAAATCGATGATTATCCCTCTAAGCGGATACTTGAAGCCATTTGCTTGGAGGAAGAATGAATGGTCGTCAATCCCCACCATTTGCTTTTCACCATGAGTCCAGCTAAGAAGGCTCATCATATCAAAAAGAAGCGCTTTTGGGAGGCACCCCAAATTCTATTTTTCAATTTGAATATTTTACCCTTGCATTGTGAACTTAGTTGATTAGGTTTTATAGTTGGTTTTTGTTAAGTTTTATTTATGTTGAGTGTATGAGTTGATGACTTATTGGTTTTGCAGGTGAGAATGAGTGAGAAAGTGCTGAGAATCGCAACTTTTGCATTTCCTGGAGAGCAACACGGGCGTGTTCAAGACCGTGTTCGTGAACACGTCCCGTGTTCTAATTGAAGAAAATCAAACTAAGATGAACACGTCCACAGAAGCTAACACGGTAATTTATGCCCTGCCGTGTCCATAACACGTCCCCGTGTCCAAGACCGTGTCCATGACACGGGCGTGTTCTCAGAAGTGGTAAGTTAGCACGTTTTAATTCGCTTAACACGGCCCGATATCCTGACCGTGTTCATTAACACGTCCCCTGTTGGAGAACACGGGCATGTTCCGCACACTGCTTATATATACCACTTCATTCAAAATCTTCAAAAAAAATTTTGCTCTCCCCTTAGTTTGGCAATTATCTCCTCTCTTACTCTTTCACTTCTTATTTCTCATTTCGAAGGCTTTGGATATTGTGTTTGTCAAGTAAGTACCCTCCAACTTCATTTTTCATTATTTTATTTTGATATTAGTTCAAATTTATATTTTCTTTGTGTTGGAATTTTGTGTTTCAATTTTTTTTATTTCCTTATTTTATTATTTGGTGTATGCATTTACATTCATGTTTGTGCTTAATTTTCTTTTATTTTCTTTAATATAGTTTATATACTTAACTTGTTCATATTTTCCGTTTTCCTTTTCTACCATTATTTATGATTATGATTAATTCCTTATTTTTCTCTTTATTATTATTGTCGGTCGCTAAACAATAGGCTCTGTCATAGATAGTCAACTCTGTTTATGTCTGTTTTATATTAGCATGTTGGTTTGCCTTGTGATGGATTATGGCGAAGTAAACTCCATATGGATGAATTGCAAATTTAATTGGTTAGCATCGGTTGGCAGTGTTGTGGATTAAATTTTCTTTGCAGGACATTGAGCAGTTTAATTTTATCGAGTTAAATCATTTGGTTTATCCATTTTATGCCGTTATGCTGCCAGAATTTTGTTGATCCTTAGTACTAAAAGTTTCCTTTTCAGGTACCATGTCCACCAGACGAGGATCAGGAGTTTACAAGAGGAGGCGGACCGATGGTTCCTCTTCCTCTCGATCATCAGGCGCTGCACCGACTAGTTCAGGCCAAATTAGACCACCGCAGCGCCATCGATTCCTACTTTTCCAAGGGCAGCCCACCTTTGAGCAGAGATATCAATCGATGAGGCACAAAGATTTGGGAAAGGGGCGTAGGATAGACTGGCCAGCACTGGAGACTGTCGGACTTGCAGCTGCAGTCCGCCGATATCTTGAGACGCCCCCATTTCAACATTTCTTTGACATTGTTGAACCAACATATAGGGAGTTGACTGTGGAGTTTGCCAGCACTTTCTTTCTGCAAAGCCAGTTGCGGGACTTCCAACAACCGGATGCGATCAGTTTCAGACTAGCAAGGCAGACTTTCACGATGAGTGTACAGCAGTTTGGGGTACACTTAGGCTTGTGGACTGAGGAGGATGCAGCTGGAGAGGTTTATAGTCGCTGTATACACACGCCTGGTGTGTCATATCCGCAGATGTGGGCTGAGATTTCTGATGACACTGAGGGTTACAGTGCCAGCCAGTCCAAGGCGTCTAACTTGCCTGAGGGACTGCGGTACTTGCATGCATTGCTGGCTAGGACCATCACTGGCAGGGGAGATAGTGGTGGTGTAGTTACCCAGCCGGACCTGTTTATACTTTACAGCATGCACCAGCACCAGTCTGTCGACATGGGGTACTTATTGGCCAGACAGATCAGTGCCTTCTGCAACAACTCAAAGAAGGTATTTTTCTGTTTTGGGACTTACATTACTCGACTGGCTAGGAGCTTAGGAGTTTTGGAGGAAGCGATACCACATTTGACAGAGCTGGGGGTGATGGAGACGTTGGGACTTCCCCAGATGGTTAGTATGGGGATGGTGACTCGTAGGCAGGGTCCGCTAGGACCAGAGTATAGACTGAGGAATGCTCTCTTGGCAGCACTCAGAGAGGAGCGACCTGCCCCACGAGCCCATGGTACACAGGATGTCCCACCTTCTTCTGATATTCTAGAGTCTTCCTCCAGACCGTCTACTTCAGCTCCTTCTGGGTCTTCTTCAGCTATTTTAGGAGTCTCCCCAATTGAGTTTAGAGAGCTGCAGCTTAGAGTGCAGAGGTTGGCAGAGGAGCAGCAGCAGCATTTCATTCGACAAGAGGCTTTTCAACAGGACCTTTTACAGCGTCGGTGAGTTTGAGCCAGATGATGGCTCAGTTTGAGAGGCAGAGGGCTATGCTTCAAGCCCTGATTGAGCAGGGAGGTAGGTTAGAGGCCTCTATGGCCAATGACATGTTCGATGATATTTTTGCTACAGACTTTGCACCTGCCTGTCCACAGAGTCGGGTTCCAGAGCAGAGCCATTTTGACATCCCTCTAGCGAATGATCTAGTTGGCCCTCCCTCTCCGACTGAGCACCTTTCAACACAGCAGCCTGACGAGCCTCCTATTGACGCTGCTCCTGCTGATCCACCAGCTCCTGCATGTGACACTACTTCCGATCCTCAGAGAGCAGCCACTCCTCCACCACAGACCAGCCAGCGCCCTGATATACCTGTTGATGCACCTCTTTTCACTCCGGAGCCATAATCAGGGCAGTATTAGTTTCTTTTTCCTTTTTCATTTCATATATTTTGTACACTGAGGACAGTGTGTCCTTCAAGTGTGGGGTGGGTGATATTTATCCCATCTTAGTTATTTGTTTATTCTTTGTGCAATTTTTTGTAAAATTTTGAAAATTTTTCACTTTGTTTCGATGCTCTTACTGTTGACTTGATTTTGAAATCCTGTTTATGTCCATGTGATCGGGTAAAACCGATAGTGTTGAGTTTTGCGGAAGAGTGTAAGATAATTAGTTTGAGTTTTGCACTAAGTTGCTTTGGTTTATTTAATTCTGTTTTGATGATTTTTGTTTGGAACCTACTCAAAAGCACACTTGTGAGAAATTGAGCCTAAATTGTAAGCATACACTTTATATGCTTGTATTTATTTCTTCTTGAGAGTGCCAAGTACTGTCTTTACTTTTAGAACTTGCTCGGTAATGCTTATGAGGGCCACAAGGAGAGTTTAACACTTTGGTATGATAGAGGCACTTAGGTTTTTCATTCTAGCCAAATAGCCTTCATTCGTTTATTGATTCTGTAGATAACCCCCTCTTTCACCATTTTCTATCATATTTCATTGCCACTTAGTTTTATTCTGCTTTGGGTTATGATTTTGCACATGAGTTGTTTTTATTGGGAATTTTTGTCTTGGGAATAGCTTTGGAATCTTGTAGCAGCTTACTTCAATCCAAAAAGAAATTCACTCTATTATGTGAATGTTCTTCCCTTATGAAAAGAAAGAAAAAAAATATAGAAATAGAAGAATAAGAGGGAAAGGTGATGAAAAGAAAGAAAGTAAGTGAGCCAAACATTTGGACTTGATTCCTATTTCCCACCTTGGACTACTGTTCATTGTTTATCCCTTATAATTTTTGTGGCTTGTGTGCAGGTCATGTAATTCATTGCAGAACACCATAGGTTCAACTCTGACCAAATTTACCTACCCCTACCTAATCCCCATTACAACCTTTATAAAGACCTCTTGACATGGTTGTTGACTCTCCATAAGTGGTAGGAGTAGGATTTAAGAGCAAGCATATAGTAAGTAAGGCAGTAGTTGATGCATTGAGCAATTAAACACTACCCTTTAAACACTTTGAGTGATTTAGAGTGAATCTGGTGAGGAGTTGGTTCTGAATAATTTTGTTGAGACAGTATTGTGTGAATTATTGGCATCTTGGTTGTGATACTTGAATTGATTGCTTCTTTTCTTTTTGTTTGACTTACGCTTGTTAAGGATATGTGCAGGAGCTCTCTAGCTTGTCTGTCAGTTTAAGTATTGTTCCTTAGTGGTTTATTTTCCTTATTTTACTTTTGATTGCTTGAGGACAAGCAATGAGCTAAGTGTGGGGTTATTTGATGTGCGTAAAATACACACATCTAAATGGGGTTTTTAAGATCGATTTTATGGATATTTGGATGTAAATTGGTACCAACACTCACCCTATGCGTATATTTGTGTGCATTAGGTCTAAAAGAAGTCAAAGAATGAAAAAGGAAAGAATTGGAGCATAATTGAACGTCAAAGCTGCCGAAACAAGCTAAGTACGAGCATGAGGAAGCTGAACATGGCCGTGTTGGTCTCAACACTGGCCGTGTTCCCAACACGGTCACAAACACATGCGGTGTTACCAACACGGGAACCAACACGGCCGTGTTGCACATCAAAGAAGAAGTAGATCTTATGGAGCACGGCGACAGAGAGTAACACGGCCAAGAACACCAGCCTGTGTCCTTAACACGGCCAGAGACATGGCCGTGTTGGATGTGACAGGGAGTATTAATTAAAAGAACGAAGAGAGAAAAAAGAAAGAGGAGGCTAGGGTTAGAACGTCCCAAAACCCTAATTTTTCTCTCCCTAAGGGTTTTCTGAGCTGATTTCCTTGAAGGATTGAAGATTGGGCAAGGTTCGTTGATTGATTTTCAAATCGAGCAAGAGGAACAAGAATCGATTCAATTGGAGCAAAAGGATTTGGGGCTGTTTACTCTCATCCAAGGGTGTAATCGGGTTTTCTCTACCTTTGCTTATTGTTGTAATTGAATTCTTGTATATTTTGAGAATGAACATGATTAGCTAGATTGATTAAATCCATTGGGATTTCTTTACTATGTTGGCTTGATATTATATTGTTGGATTGTTTGAGTTGGTTTTGTATTCTTCTTGTTTTCAGTATTAATAAGATTATGCATTATTCATGAGACGTTGTGAATTGTGATGTTTAGATTGCTTTATGAGATTGAGAAATCCGTTTGGCAATTGGAATTTTGAATAGCAAGAACTGGTTAATAATCGCTTAAAGATAAGGATAATTAACTAGCCGGATTAAGAATTAACAAAGCTTAATAGAGGCGGATTAAAGCTTAATGCTAATTTAATAATCAATCGTTAGGAAGAGATTCCAACTTTAGGTTATTAGGTTTAGGAATTCGGTTATCTCGAGAGAGAAACCGAATTCGATTAAGAATTCGTCCACGGGTAGCATAATTAGACTCACCGATCCTTTATCTTTTGTTTGATTGCCAACTATGTTTAGATTCCCTTTGGGTTTTTCTTCTTGTCTTCATTATTTCGTTTATCAATCACTCTTGCATCTCCCTTAGGACTTAGCTTGTAGCTATTAGTTAGTTTAGAAATTATTTATCGCTAATTTTAGGTTAATATAACAAAGAACATAGGAGTAACTCTGGGCTTTCGCTTTCCCGAGGAATACGACCTTGATACTCGCCATTAGTGCTAGACTGCATCGATAGGTACACTGCCTTATATTGTAGCTAACACGAGTAGCACCCATCAAGACTAGTCGATGTACGTGCTCGAACTGATATCTCTGAACCTATATTTGCATAAATATGTCACTGACCTTTCAAGAAAACAAAAAGGAAAAAACACAAAAGAGAAGAGTAGCTTACATTAATGTAGGTACTCGGAGTGAACTTCGGAGGGAGAAATTGTTCCATGGCAAGCTGATGCTCCATCACACCGTATGGGCTCCAATACAAGACCGTCATATCAAGACGGAACTAAAGAACCCCTAGAGCCACATCAGACATGGCCATAGGAGGTGCCCTAGAGGCTACACCGGTAGAAGAGCCTGCTATATGGGAAGGCTTAGATCGTCGGGAGGACCGTCCCTCAATCGGCTCACGAGCAGCAGGGGCTTGTGGATGAGCTGTAAATAAATAATTAAGAAAGTAGCACACAGTAAAAGGGGAATCCTAAGTGGATCCAAGAAAATGCCTAAACTACAGAGTCATTGCCAAAAGGCACGACCCCCAATAGTTGAGGAATGAATGAGGTATAGTCCGTTTGCCGGGATGAGATGGTAAGGTTTTCAAGCTTGTCATATCCCGTCAAGCACTCCGCTAATTCCTCCCCAACAAGATCTGTTATCCAAAACATGGAAAAAGGAGGAGATAATAGGACTCATCGCCTACTAGAGCCTCATTCCCAATTGTAGTCCTCTTTCCTAAGTACTAGGCTTGACAGGTAGGTCCAATCAGCAGGATCCTTCTTTACTCAAGTTCAGCGGCATACAGCATGTAGGGCTCCCATTGGTTGCATTCTTTCAGCCAATCACCTCGAATCTACAAACCAGAAAAGGTAAGTGAAAATATAAATAAAGCATGAATATAATTAATGAATTGTATTTACCCTATCCTAGATTAAGCTGTTAATCCACATGCGATGTACGTGAACTTAAGACCATTCCAGAGTAACGGTCCTACTCGAGCCCTAGGGACTCAAGCGAGGAAAAGCCCATGACGTGCAAATAGGCTGTGAATCCACCAGAAGGCTAATCTCCAGAGCCTAAACTTGTAGAACTAAAAAGTCAACATGCACCATATCTAAAAAATACTAAGAAAAAAGAAGTCAGTGCCCAACTTATGTGGATCGCATGCCATAAACCGTAGATCCTCTTACTGCCTCGGATGGTAACGTCCATCTGATGGTACAAATATGCGAGAGCCATAGATCCCCAATTATAAGAAAAGACCTGGTCCAAATCCTACAGTTGTGCTAGATAGTGGAAGTTCAGAGTTCTTTGAGTCACTAAATAATGTTGTACTTAAAAGGTACACCAAAAAAGCTCAGGCCATATGGTCAACGAGTTCTTGAATGTCGGTAAGAACCCAAGCAAGTCGGTAATGAAGTACTCCCGAACGTTGGAAAACCGATGGTGGATCACATCATCAAATGGTACAGGCATGCCTGAGAAGTCGATGCCGGTGATAGCAAAAAAGAAAGGGGAGAAGGAGTTAGCTCACCAAACGGAGTGTGGAAGGTACGAGTCGTGTCCATCCACCTCTCGAGCAGGGCGTAGACAGAAGTATGATTAACCTTCCCGGTGATTGATGGATTGTGTGATAGGAAATCATCATCTTATCAACCACACACCCCAATAACTAATGAGTTATGATACATATGGAATGCAAGAAAACACCCTCCAATCAAGATGATTCCAAAACCCAAGGATCTCCTCAAGTGAAGTTAGGAAAAAAACTAGTTCCAACAATGAAACTAGCACTTGAATTCAACTCCAAACGCCACAAACCAAGTATGATTTGATAAGTTAAGAATCAAACACAAGATTTTGGTTAGAGAACGCCACAAACTAAAAATAGTTTGATAAGTTCAAAGTTCATGCAAGAACTTAAGCAAAAACACTCACAAAGAGCAAACAAAGATTATCATTCAAAATTCTATATTTACAAATGGATTTGGCTTTGATATTTATAGCCAAAACAAGACAAAGAAACCTAAATGGATGTCTTTTGAGCTTCCCCACGTTTTTCCCTTTAATTCCCCTTAAAACTTATTAAAAGTGGCTGTTTTTACATTGATGTCACTCATTTTTGTAACTCCCAAATGACAACTAATTATGTGCATCCATTTTGTAACTCCAAATTATGACTAATTATGTGCATCTATTTTATAACTCTAAAAGACAACTAATCACACCATAACTTAAGAAAAACCTAATAAAATGAAAATAAAAAAAAAGGCTTCAAATGAATCTTATTGGACCTATGAGTTCAGCCCAAACTTATTGCACTAAATTGATAATTTTGGATCCTTTTTGCAATCCTAAATCTTGGACTGAGCCTTGTTGTGTTTGAACACTCCAAATGTCTTTAATTAAGCCCAACAAAGCTTCTTGCATACTTTTGGACTTGGATCTTGTCATTGGACCTCCTTGAAAGCTTAAAGGATCATTTGTAATTCTTGTCTTTATTGCATCATTCCCTCTCTCCTCGTAAGGATTTGTCCTCGAATCAGCCTCATTGTCAACTTCATCACCTACATCAAATAAAGAAAGATCAGCAACATTAAAAGAAGCACTCACATTGCCATACTCACTTGGCAAATCTATCTTATAGGCATTGTCATTAATTCTTTCAAGAACTTGGAATGGCCCATCCCCTCTTGGCATTAATTTAGACTTCCTTTGGCTTGGAAATCTTTCCTTTCTCAAATGTACCCAAACCCAGTCACCCGGTTCAAATACAACTTTCTTTCTCCCCTTGTTGTGTTGCTTTTGATATTGTTGATTTCTTTTCTCTATTTGAGTACGCACATTCTCATGTAAGCTTTTAACAAATTCAGCTTTTTGCTTGCTTTCAAAATTAACCTTATCAATGGGTAATGGCAATAAATCCATTGGAGTTAATGGATTGAACCCATATACAATCTCAAAAGGTGAACAATTTGTTGTACCATGAATACTCCTATTGTATGCAAACTCAACATGTGGCAAACATTCTTCCCAATTCTTCAAATTTCTTTGAATTATTGCCCTCAATAGTTGTGAGAGAGTCCTATTAACCACCTCCGTTTGTCCATCCGTTTGTGGATGACAAGTTGTTGAGAATAGAAGCTTTGTTCCCATCTTGCTCCAAAGTGTCTTCCAAAAGTGGCTAAGGAACTTGACATCTCTATCACTGACAATTGTCCTTGGAACCCCATGCAATCTTATAATTTCTTTGAAGAACAACCCCGCAATATGAGTTGCATCATCTGTCTTGTGGCATGGAATGAAATGTGCCATTTTGCTAAACCTGTCAACAACAACAAAAATAGAATCTTTCCCTCCCCTTGACCTAGGTAATCCTAGAACAAAGTCCATAGAAATGTCTACCCAAGGTTCATTAGGTATGGGAAGTGGAGTATACAACCCATGAGGCATCACTTTAGATTTAGCTTGTTTACAAGTGATGCATCTCTCATATATTTTTTGAACATCTCTTTTCATTTGTGGCCAAAAGAAATGATTCTCTAAAACATCTAAAGTTTTTCTCACACCAAAGTGCCCCATCAAACCCCCACCATGTGCCTCCCTCACAAGCAACTCTCTTAAAGAAGATTGAGGCACGCATAACTTATTTTCTTTAAAAAGAAAACCATCATGTCTATAGAACTTGTCAAACCCCCCTCTCTCACATGCCCCATATACATTAGCAAAATCATGGTCTGAATTATATAATTCCTTAATGAACTCAAAACCCAATAATTTTGCATCAAGTGTAGAAATTAGAGCATACCTTCTAGATAGAGCATCGGCAACAACATTCTCTTTACCTTGTTTGTACTTGATGATGTATGGAAAGGATTCAATAAATTCCACCCATTTAGCATGCCTACGGCTTAGCTTCCCTTGTCCTTTGAGATATTTCAAAGACTCATGGTCGGTGTGTATAATGAATTCCTTATACCAAAGATAGTGCTGCCATGTCTCTAAAACTCTTACCAAAGCATAAAACTCTTTGTCATAAGTTGGGTAGTTTAGACTTGCTCCACTTAGTTTCTCACTAAAGAACGCAATTGGTCTTCCTTCTTGCATCAAGACTCCACCAATACCTATTCCACTTGCATCACACTCAACCTCAAAGGTTTTAGCAAAGTCAGGCAAAGCAAGTAAAGGTGTTGAACTAAGTTTTTCTTTTAGCAAGTTAAAAGCATCATCTTGTTCTTTTCCCCACTTGAAACCCACATTCTTTTTAATGCATTCAGTTAAAGGTGCAGTAATTGTAGAGAAATCCTTAATGAATCTCTTATAAAAGCTAGCAAGACCATGAAAACTCCTAACATCATGCACACTAGTAGGTTTTGTCCACTCTCTAATTACTTTTACTTTTTCTTGATCAACATGAATTCCCTTGTCATTAACAATATATCCAAGAAAAGTAATTTCATTAGTGCAAAAAGTGCATTTCTTAAGATTAGCATATAATGTCTCTTGCCTTAACACATCAAAAACCAGCTTTAAGTGTATTACATGCTCATCTAAAGATTTGCTATACACAAGAATATCATCAAAATAAACCACTACAAACTTTCCAATGAAAGCACGCAAAACATGATTCATCAATCGCATAAAAGTACTTGGAGCATTAGTTAAACCAAACGGCATGACTAACCACTCATATAATCCATGTTTTGTTTTGAAAGCAGTTTTCCATTCATCACCCTCACGCATTCTTATTTAATGATATCCAGATTTTAAATCCACTTTAGAAAACACACAAGCACCGTGCAATTCATCCAACATGTCATCTAGCCTAGGTATAGGATGGCGATACTTTACCGTTATTTTGTTGACGGCACGACAATCAACACACATCCTCCATGAACCATCTTTCTTAGGCACTAAAATTACAGGAACCGCACAAGGACTCATGCTTTCTCTTACGTACACTCTTATCCATAAGCTCACTCACTTGCCTTTGGATTTCTTTTGTCTCCTCGGGGTTGCATCTATATGCTGGCCTATTAGGTATGCTTGCACCCGGAATGAAATCAATTTGATGTTCAATTCCTCGAATTGGTGGTAATCCTTTAGGCACATCTTCGGAAATAGCTCTTCATATTCCTGCAAAGCTCAAGAACAACACAAGGCAAATCCTTATTAAGATTATTAGAAATCATCAAAACTTCCTTGTACATGAGTACAAGTAAGGGCTGCCTCAAGGTTAGTGTTCTCCTCACATCACTTGGCTTTGCATACACATTCATCTTTCTTTCACTCTCATCTCCCTTGTTTTCTCTCACCTTGTGTTTCCCATTACACTCACTTTTACCACTTACCTCACCTTTTTCTTTTTCACTATTTCTTGCTCCCTCCCCTGATATTCCCCATATGAAGATTCAAGCTCTTCATATTGTTGTTTAATTCTCACTTGATCATCAAAAATGGCCTTGGGAGGTAATGGTCCAAGATTGAACTTTTGTCCATCAATAGTCAAGGAATATCGATTCTTGAACCCATCATAAATCACACGCCTATCATATTGCCAAGGTCTTCCCAATAAAACATGTCCGGCATACATGGGAACCACATCACAAAGCACCTCATCCTTATATCTCCCAATGGAAAAAGAAATTAGCACTTGCTTATTTACCTTCACAACACCACTATCATTCAACCATTGCAACTTGTAAGGCCTTGGGTGTTTGGTAGTTGGTAATTTCAATTTCTCCACAAGCAAAGTACTAGCAACATTAGTACAACTTCCACTATCAACAATCATGTTACACAACTTATTAGCAATTAAACAATGAGTATGAAATAAATTCTCACGCTGCTCTCCACGTTCATCGTGTTTACATTACAAACTAAGTGTGCGTTGTACTACTAACACATCCCCTTTAGCATACTCAACATCACTAACATCCTCTAAAGTTGGCATGTCATCATTCTCATCATCATTTTCATTTTCACTTTCAGATTCAACAATTCCATCTCTAACAATCATGGTCCTCTTATTAGGGCAATCACGTGCATAATGACCATGTCCAAGACACTTAAAACACTTCAAGCTTCTAGATTGATTAGCTTGATTCTCAACTTTGTTTTTGCTGCCTATTTCATTTTTATTCTTATTCTCATCCACTTTAGGCTTAGCAAATTTATCATCCTTTTTACTCCAATTCGATTTCCAATTAGAAGAACTAGAACTCGAATTAAGTTTAGAATCAAACTTACTTACACCTTTTCGCTTGAGTTGCCTTTCAATTTTCATGGCCACATTCACCATGTCCTCAAGCTCCACATAATGTTGCAACTCCACAAGATCAGCAATATTCTTGTTTAGACCATTCAAGAATCTTGCCATGGTAGCCTCTCTATCCTCCTCCATATTTGCTTTAATCATAGCCATTTCCATTTCTTTGTGGTACTCCTCCACACTCATGGTTCCTTGCCTTAGAGTTTGCAATCGTTGATGCAAATCTCTATAGTAATAGTTAGGAATGAACCTCTTCCTCATGATGCGTTTCATCTCCATCCATGACCCTACGGGTCTTTCTCCATTTCGTCTCCTTTCCCTACACAATTGATGCCACCAAACACTAGCGTAATCACAAAACTCAACGGCAGCAAGTTTTACCTTTTTCTCCTCCGAATAGTTATGGCATTCGAAGATCATCTCCACCTTTTGCTCCCATTCCAAGTAGACATCAGGATCATTCTTTCCTTGAAAGGAAGGAATTTTCATTTTGATGCTGCCTAGGTTGCAATCTTGATGAGCATAGTTTTATACATATTTGCTTGCATATTATTGCGTATGTTCTTAGCAATTATTGTGCTTTTATTCCCAGATCACCCGTGTTTTGTGTTCTTTTGCATTTCAGGAACATTTATAGGACCATCATCGTTGTTTAAGCAATTATAGATCAATACGTGCGGAAACGGACGAGAATTCATCAAGATCGGACAAGAGCCCGCAATGCATACATTGAGCACGGCCTGGACTCTGGCCGTGCTCAACCATTGGCTTTGATTCTTGAAATTGGCACTTTGGGCACGGTTTCCGTAGCCACCACGGCCTCCAGCACGGCCCGTGGTGGCCAACACGGGGAGAAACACGGCCCGTGGTGGTTAACACGGGGAGGAACACGGCCGTGGTGAAACCCTACTTGGTGAGATCCACAGTTTCAGCACGGCCTGGACTTCGGCCGTGCTGACCAGCACGGCCTTGAACACGGCCGTGCTGAGTTAAATATATAAGAAAAAATGAGTTTTTCTTAAGAAGAAGAGAGGGAAAGAAGTGACATTGAGCCCTAGTGGCTGGTTCGGTTTCTGCACAATACTGAGTGCGAGAGAGAGTTGCAGTGAGTAAGAATCCCGGAATCGTAAGATTCCGAGTGCAAAACAGTAGTGGAGCAATTCAAGAGGCAGTTTGGGAGATTAATCAAAGTGTAGATCCAGATTTGGAGCTGTTCATCCAATTCGAGAGAAAAGGGTGTACATGTTTTATTTTCATTATTCTTTCATTGTAATTGATTTCCTAGATTGTTTTAAACATGAACATGTTTAGCTAGACTGATTTAATCCATTGGGATTTCTTTACTATGTTGGCTTGATATTACATTGTTGGATTGTTTGAGTTGGTTTTGTATTCTTCTTGTTTTCAGTATGAATAAGATTATGCATTATTCATGAGACGTTGTGAATTGTGATGTTTAGATTGCTTTATGAGATTGAGAAATCCGTTTGGCAATTGGAACTTTGAATAACAAGAACTGGTTAATAATCGCTTAGAGATAAGGATAATTAACTAGCCGGATTAAGAATTAACAAAGCTTAATAGAGGCGGATTAAAGCTTAATGCTAATTTAAGAATCAATCGTTAGGAAGAGATTCCAACTTTAGGTTATTAGGTTTAGGAATTCGGTTATCTCGAGAGAGAAACCGAATTCGGTTAAGAATTCGTCCACGGGTAGCATAATTAGACTCACTGATCCTTTATCTTTTGTTCGGATTTTAATAGAGGCGGATTAAAGCTTAATGCTAATTTAAGAATCAATCGTTAGGAAGAGATTCCAACTTTAGGTTATTAGGTTTAGGAATTCAGTTATCTCGAGAGAGAAACCGAATTCGGTTAAGAATTCGTCCACGGGTAGCATAATTAGACTCACTGATCCTTTATCTTTTGTTCGGATGCCAACTAGTTTGGATTCCCTTTGGGTTTGTCTTCTTGTCTTGATTATTTCACTTATCAATTACTCCTGCATCTCCCTTAGAACTTAGCTCGTAGTTAATAGTTAGTTTAGAATTTATTCATCATCCATTTTAGGTTAATATAATAAAGAACAAAGGAGTAACTCTGGGCTTTCGCTTTCCCGAGGAATACGACCTTGATACTCGCCATTAGTGCTAGACTGCATCGATAGGTACACTGCCTTAGATTGTAGCTAACACGAGTAGCACACACCAAGTTTTTGGCGCCGTTGCCGGGGAATTGTTTGAAAACTAGAGTGAAATTTGCTATTTGTTAATTTAGCCATTTTTTTTTCTTTCTTATTATTTTATGATTTTTATTTTTATTTGTTTATTTATTTTATTTTATTTGTACATATTTATTTAGCTTAAGTTTATGATTCATATAGTGAATGATAAGGAGGTTCAATGCTAAATTTAAAGTCTTTGTATGATACATTGGAAAATGGGATCAGGAACCAAGAGAGTGCTAAAAATTGGGATGCCCGTGCATATTTAGATGCTCGAGTGGAATCGTTTTGCAGGGCTACCGATCAACTCTCTTCTCCTATCCTTTCATCTCAAGTCTTTTGTGAATTTTGTTGTGGTTTACATGTGTGTAATGATTGTCCATTGTATAGTGATGTTGCTCATTGTTCTTATAACTGTGAACAGGTGAATTATACGGGAAGTTGGCCAAATGACTCGTATGGAAGCACCTACAATCAAGAGTGGAGCACTCATTCACCCTTTGGATGGAGCTTAGATGGCCAAGAACCACTAGGAATTCAGCAACTACATCAGCAGCCTAATGTTGCACCTTCAACTCAAGATGAAGAGTTAGTGTCGGAGGAGCTGATGATGAGGTTCATTACAAGTCTTGATGACAGATTCCAACAAACAGAGAGGATACTTGAAGATCAACAAGCCTCGATTAAGAACATAGAGCATCAAGTAGGCTTGATCTTTCAGTTACTAGCGGCAGAGCAATTGGAAACTCCATCAAACGCTACTGAATCCGAGGAGCATTTGAGCGCCATCACTTTGCGTTCAGGTGAGAATTTTTCTGGTTTATCTACTATGTTTGATGATGATGCTTCTGTGCAGGACGATCTCTTGAACATGGAGATGGAACCAGAAAAGGAAGAGGCGAACATAATTCCTCTGAAAGACTATCAACAGGAATGTACAGTTGATGATGCTGAGTTGCAGTTAGAGGAATTGTTGGTAGATTTTCCACAAGTCCCTTCGATGATGGAAGATGAGCATGAGTTATCCAATAAAGAAGTCTTGGAGGAGCTCGAGTTTCTTCTAGCAAGAGAACCAAGCCAGGGACTGAAGAAAACCATTAACACTCCTGAAGAAATTGCCCAACCGTCGATCCTTCCAATTGTTGAAACTTTAGCTTTCAAATTGGAAGAGCCCCTAGAGCATCATGACTACGTGCAATTATACGAGGAGCGAGTTTTGCCCATCATACTGGCAGCTTGCTTGACTGTCGGGAAGAGGAAGTTGACGATTATCCCTCTAAGCGGATATTTGAAGCCATTTGCTTGGAAGAAGGATGGATGGTCGTCGATCACGCCCATTTGCTTTTCACCATGAGTCCAGCTAAGAAGACTCATCACATCAAAAAGAAGCGCTTTTGGGAGGCACCCCAATTTTTATCTTTAATTTCTAATTTTTTTTTAACCTTTTTATTTTGAAACATTTTATTAGTTTTAGTTTTCATATTTTCAGTTTTGATTTTATTTCTTTATTTTATTATTTTCAGATTCTACCGAGGAGGCACTGAATTTCCACAACATCAGCCTCGATGGATGATCAGGGCAGTCCCCTAGATCTTTTTATTTTTCTGCATTTATTTACTTTATTTTTCATACATGTCATGCACTTGGATTGTATTGCCTTTGTTCTCTTAGTTGAGCATTCCATGCGGGGTATCCATAACATTTTACACTGAGGACAGTGTGTTCTTCAAGTGTGGGGTGCTTATGGGTAAACCCTAATCTCTCATATGGATTTTTAATTGCTATGGCTAGGTGTTGTGTATTTTTAGGAGATGTTAGGACATTGTGTTTTTATGCACTTGAGTATGCTAATTTTGAGCTGATTGATGACTTGATTTATAGAATTGTAGTTACTTTTCTTTGTTGTTCATTGTCCTTGGAAAACCATTTATGGTGTTTTACACATCAACCCTGCCGGGTTAAACCGGTGTTATTTAATTGTTTTTCGAATTGTCGAATTTTAACTTAGAACGTTGATAATATCATATGCATGTGTTTCTTAAATAATGATTCAATTAATGATGTTGCGAACCAACTGCACCTAATACCACACCTGAAAGTGAGATTTTGAGCCAGTTGAGCATTCATTTTGCTTATGCTCTTTATATTTCTTGTTTGAGTGTGCATTGTACTTAACTTTGCTTCTAGAACTTGCTTTGTAATGCGTGTTGAAGTTACATGAATATTGTGAATACCATGAGATGATTTGGGCGATTTAGGATTCCCCACATTTGACCAAAAGCCTACCACCTTATGTTTCCATTAGTTAGCCAATTTTTGAGCCTTCTTAACCTTTTCTTCATAATCTACACCTATACACTTTAATTATACCATTCTTTACATTTATCTTTCCTTTACCCTTATGCTGGAATTTCTTTCTGTGATATGTTCGACTTTATGTGGGATTAAAATGCTAGTTGCTATGTTGGTAAATTCACTAAATCTTTTTGATATTTTAAATGCTCCCCTTGATCCAATTTGTATTTGTTATTCTTTATGTTTATTCGAGTTGTATGCGGCGGTCGCTAATAAGCTGCTAGTTCATTTCTTTAAAAAAAAAAAAAAAAAAGAAGAAGAAGAAAAAATATAATAAACAAATTTCTTTAATTATTTATCTTTTTATTGGATTTAGAGCATTTGCGAGCGTTATTCTATGAAGTAGGGATTTTAGTGAATGATTCTTTTCGTGATCTTAGGCATTTAATCCTTTGAGCATATAATATTGTTTATCGCACGAATTCCAGCATTTTCAAACTTCTGTCCAAATCTCCGTACCTTTACCCTAGCCCCATTACAACCTTGGTAAAGACCCTTTGATTTTGGTATTTACTTATTCACAGTAGCGAAGATATGATTTATAAGCAAGCTTATGGTGAGCGGGTCTTGTGCATTTGCTTTGAGGGATTTGTTATTTACCTAATATACACTTTGAGCGACTTGAGTGATCCCTGTGAGGCATTGGTTCATGATGTTGGTGTTGAGTTGTCATTTAAGTTACTCATGCATTAATATTATTTCCATTCTTTGTTAATGATTTGTAATTTGATTTATGATTGAGTATCCTTTGAGATGTGTTGAATACTCTCTGTTGTGGACTAGGGGCATAAACTGAAAGGAATTGCTAACTGTAGTTTTATGAGGTGAGTTGTTAATTGCTTGAGGACAAGCAATAGCTTAAGTGTGGGGTAATTTGATGAGCATAGTTTTATACATATTTGCTTGCATATTATTGCGTATGTTCTTAGCAATTATTGTGCTTTTATTCCCAGATCACCCGTGTTTTGTGTTCTTTTGCATTTCAGGAACATTTATAGGACCATCATCGTTGTTTAAGCAATTATAGATCAATACGTGCGGAAACGGACGAGAATTCATCAAGATCGGACAAGAGCCCGCAATGCATACATTGAGCACAGCCTGGACTCAGGCCGTGCTCAACCATTGGCTTTGATTCTTGAAATTGGCACTTTGGGCACGGTTTCTGTAGCCACCACGGCCTCCAGCACGGCCCGTGGTGGCCAACACGGGGAGAAACACGGCCCGTGGTGGCCAACACGGGGAGGAACACGGCCGTGGTGAAACCCTACTTGGTGAGATCCACAGTTTCAGCACGGCCTGGACTTCGGCCGTGCTGACCAGCACGGCCTTGAACACGGCCGTGCTGAGTTAAATATATAAGAAAAATGAATTTTTCTTAAGAAGAAGAGAGGGAAAGAAGTGACATTGAGCCCTAGTGGCTGGTTCGGTTTCTGCACAATACTGAGTGCGAGAGAGAGTTGCAGTGAGTAAGAATCCCGGAATCGTAAGATTCCGAGTGCAAAACAGTAGTGGAGCAATTCAAGAGGCAGTTTGGGAGATTAATCAAAGTGTAGATCCAGATTTGGAGCTGTTCATCCAATTCGAGAGAAAAGGGTGTACATGTTTTATTTTCATTATTCTTTCATTGTAATTGATTTCCTAGATTGTTTTAAACATGAACATGTTTAGCTAGACTGATTTAATCCATTGGGATTTCTTTACTATGTTGGCTTGATATTATATTGTTGGATTGTTTGAGTTGGTTTTGTATTCTTCTTGTTTTCAGTATGAATAAGATTATGCATTATTCATGAGACGTTGTGAATTGTGATGTTTAGATTGCTTTATGAGATTGAGAAATCCGTTTGACAATTGGAACTTTGAATAACAAGAACTGGTTAATAATCGCTTAGAGATAAGGATAATTAACTAGCCGGATTAAGAATTAACAAAGCTTAATAGAGGCGGATTAAAGCTTAATGCTAATTTAAGAATCAATCGTTAGGAAGAGATTCCAACTTTAGGTTATTAGGTTTAGGAATTCGGTTATCTCGAGAGAGAAACCGAATTCGGTTAAGAATTCGTCCACGGGTAGCATAATTAGACTCACTGATCCTTTATCTTTTGTTCGGATGCCAACTAGTTTGGATTCCCTTTGGGTTTGTCTTCTTGTCTTGATTATTTCACTTATCAATTACTCTTGCATCTCCCTTAGAACTTAGCTCGTAGTTAATAGTTAGTTTAGAATTTATTCATCATCCATTTTAGGTTAATATAACAAAGAACAAAGGAGTAACTCTGGGCTTTCGCTTTCCCGAGGAATACGACCTTGATACTCGCCATTAGTGCTAGACTGCATCGATAGGTACACTGCCTTAGATTGTAGCTAACACGAGTAGCACACATCAGATCTACACCATCTTGCCTTGATCTCCTATTGTGTCTCCTAGGATGGTCATCTCCACCAAAAGTGGTTGCTTGGTCATCCTCCAAATCATCTTCGGCATCATAATCCTCTTGTTCAAAGGCTAGTTGCCTTTCTCTTCTAGGCTCGTTTTGAATTCTTGTAATAGTTTCACCTTGCCTTCTCACACTTTCAACAACATCATCCATTCGCCTATACATTCTTTCAAACTCTTTTTGCATTGCTTGCAAAGTTTGCTCAATGGATGCTCCAACACTACTTGAAACTTGTTCTTTTGACATTGTGTGAAAAACCTGAAAAATAAGTTAGTATAGCCTCACAAAAACACTCGCTCGCGTGTGTCTCTCAATTAAAATGTCACACCGCTCGTGTTTCACTCAAAGTTTTGGCTTTTCTCGATGCTAGTCTCACCACTATTGCCTTTTACCTCTCTTGCTTTTGCTTTAGGTTCTTAGATGAACTAATCACCTAAACAAACCAAATCAGATTATGGCAATTCAATGGAGTGAAAAGAAGAAAAAAAAGGTTGGTCTAGATTAAGTTGTTAGGTCAGGCCAAATTTAAAGTAGCTAGACATAAGAAAGCAATAAAATAAAATAAAATAATAGAATATGATTTCTATGCCGCCCAAACTTTCTCTTTTTTTTTTTTGATCTTGTGATTCTTTTTTTTTAATGATAATAACACAACTGACAAGAAATTATGAACAACATAATTTTTTTTTAGCAAGGGACAACGAAGTTTTACTTTATGCGCACAAAGGTGTAAACTTTGAAAAGAATGAGTACTTAGAAGAAAAATATTGAAACAAGAAGAATTTGGCACAAAAAAACTAAAGAAGATGAGAAACTTTAATAACACACAAAACACAAAGATAAGCAAACCTCAACTTGAAGCAAGCTCTGATACCAAATGATAGGAAATCATCATCTTAGCAACCACACACCCCAATAACTAATGAGTTATGATACATATGGAATGCAAGAAAACACCCTCCAATCAAGATGATTCCAAAACCCAAGGATCTCCTCAAGTGAAGTTAGGAAAAACTAGTTCCAACAATGAAACTAGCACTTGAATTCAACTCCAAACGCCACAAACCAAGTATGATTTGATAAGTTAAGAATCAAACACAAGATTTTGGTTAGAGAACGCCACAAACTAAAAAAATAGTTTGATAAGTTCAAAGTTCATGCAAGAACTTAAACAAAAACACTCTCAAAGAGCAAATAAATATTATCATTCATCAATTCTATATTTACAAATGAATTTGGCTTTGATATTTATAGCCAAAACAAGACAAAGAAACCTAAATGGATGTCTTTTGAGCTTCCCCACGTTTTTCCCTTTAATTCCCCTTAAAACTTATTAAAAGTGGTTGTTTTTACATTAATGTCACTCATTTTGTAACTCCCAAATGACAACTAATTATGTGCATCCATTTTGTAACTCCAAATTATGACTAATTATGTGCATCCATTTTTTTAACTCTAAATGACAACTAATCACACTATAACTTAAGAAAAAACCTAATAAAAATGAAATTAAAAAGGCTTCAAATGAATCTTATTGGACCTATGAGTTCAGCCCAAACTTATTGCACTAAATTGATGATTTTGGATCCTTTTTGCAATCCTAAATCTTGGACTGAGCCTTGTTGTGTTTGAACACTCCAAATGTCTTTAATTAAGCCCAACAAAGCTTCTTGCATACTTTTGGACTTGGATCTTGTCATTGGACCTCCTTGAAAGCTTAAAGGATCATTTGTAATTCTTGTCTTTATTGCATCATTGTGGCCATGAACCAATGGAAGTCGGTGTCTCCAATCCTGGCCTGAACTATGCTAGGAAGCTCATCGAACCACTTGCGAGCACTATAAGAATTTACGACGAATTGGATCGACACTACATCACCATAGAAGGTCAATTGTGCAGGTATTTAGACATCATGTGCATACAAAAGACCCCAAAGAGGTAAGTATATGTCTATCTATTGTTATTTTTTACAAAAAGCCCCGAAAAATATTCGTTCAGCCTCTGCATGACCTATTTGCATTGTGCAGAGCCAATTGGCTCTACAAAGAGCCAAACGGCTGTGTTCACAACCGATTGACTTTTCATACAGTTGATCGACTCTACAGGTTAGGGCGCCAAACTCTTGTTGAGTTTTTGCAAATTTTCACATATTTCAGACAAATAACGAGTATATCAAGTCTCTAAGTTGCAGAAAATAAAGTCTAAGCCAAGAAACTACCTCTCTAACGACTAAAAATGTGTGGTGGATGTTTAATTTTGCTAGAAGAGGAACCTCCTCTCCCTTCACAAGCCCAAGAGCATTGTAGCAAAAATTAGAGCATAAAACTCCCAATTCGGTGCAATCGGGGTGCGTCCAGCAAATCTAAAAGATGAGCTTTTCATTTTGGGACTGATTTTCCAAAATTTGTCAAGAATTGAGTGAGAAATCAAAGAAAAAGTGAAAAAGGGTTTTGAGAGAAAAGTAAGGAAAATGGGTAAAGTAGAAAAAGAGTGGACATTTAGGAAGGAAAAAATGTCATTTAGGTCCTCGGCCTATCAAAATCATGTTTTAATCTAAAAAGTTGATACAAGTCTGCAGAAGACACGTACAAGCCCAATTGGCACCCGAGAAAGAATTTTCTGAGAAAATTACAAGTTTGGTCCTTGACCAATTAAAATTACATTTTAGTCCCTAGATGGACCAAACACAAGTACAACTTCCAGAAAGCATCAAAATGAATCAGACTGTGCCCCGAGGTGGGAAATTTTAAACTAAGTACTTAGAAGTGAAAAATTACCAAATTGCCCTAAAGCGGCAAATTATTTTCTAGAATGGAAAATAGCCAAAGGGAAGTCTCTACAATCATCAAATCAATGGACATAGCTCCCAGTTTAATGCGTGTGGATCCCAATTCAACAAGCATAGTTCCCAAACAACAGGTAAAGTCCTCAATCTAAGCAGGTGAAGTTTTAAATCTAAATAGGCGAAGTCCTTGACTTAAACAGTCAAAGTTCTCAACCCAAGCGGGCATAGCCCCCGCATCGAATCAGCGATCGAAGTTTAAGCTTATGAGGCATGGCTTCTACAACTCACAATATCCTTTTGTTATATTATTAATGTCTATGATTTATCTCAATTTTTAACGCATTGCATGCACATAAATTACGAAAAATCGGGAATGGCTATCAACACCCCTTTTTTGGATCTAACTATTGAGGAAAATACGGAAAATCTTGTGATGAAAGTTACTACCTTTTTTGGTCTCGAGAGATGAAGGACAGGTGAATTCGAGGCTAAGGTTAAGGTTAACCAATTGGAATTACCTTTTTAAAATCAATTTGGACTCAATTATCAAGAAAAATAAAATTTGAGGGTCAAAAGGACAATTTTCACAAATTCGGAGACCAAATAATAAGGTTTTTAAACTTTCCTTGTGTAGAGCTGATCGGCTCTACATAAAGCCAATTTGGATTTTTCTAATTTGACGTTATTTTTCTCAATGATTTTATGTCCAAATATAGATTCTAAGAGGTTTTGACGATAATCATAGGTTTTTATTGATAATTATTTAAATTTAAAGAATTAAATTTGGATATTTATCAATATTATTTTTTAAAATAACTGAGATTATTGTTTCTCTTAGGGTTTTCTTTGAAATCCTACCTCTATAAATAGAAAGAGGTGATTAGGGTTAGGGTTAGCTAGCAATTGGTAACAAAAAAGAAAGAAAGACTCAACAAGAGAAAAGAAATAGTACAGACAGAGAGAAAAAGCCAAAGAAAAGAAAATTATTGTCATTCCTGAGAGAACTCAAGTCACTAAGAAAGAAGCGACTGAAGAAAGAACTGTTTTTGGAAACTTGTTTTTAAATTGATAGAAGTTTTCTCAACACCAGATCCAGCATTAGAATCCCACCCAGTCTTTAACTCAACTACTTCCTCCTCACCTGAGACTCGCAGAACTATCGATTATAGTGACAACCTGAGGGTTCCTCCAAACATGCATTAATGAGGGCTATCAGCACACGGCAAAGTGCATCGGTCGTATCAAGTAATACAATGATGAATAAGAGTATCGTTGCACTGGGGACCTAATTGTGAGTACTACCTTTAATCATATAATAATATTTAGCAATCAAAATAATGTTTGAGTGTAATAATATTTAAAAGTAAAACAATCTTGAAAAAAAGATTAAAATAATTAGTGAACTTATCAAGGAGAAAGCCTATTTAGGTAGTGAATCCCCCTAATAAGTTAAATATTTCATGAAACAAAGAGCAATTAATTCTAATCAATAGTTGAGTTGGCATTCTACCAAATTAGGTTTAAACCTTTCTCAAGTGATGATGTGCGTAAAATACACACATCTAAATGGGGTTTTTAAGATTGATTTTATGAACATTTGGATGTGAATTGGTCCCAACACTCACCCTATGTGTCTGTTTGTGTGCATTAGGTCCAAAAGAAGTCAAAGGATGATAAAGGGAAGAATTGGAGCATAATTGGACGCCGAAGCTGCCGAAACAAGCTAAGTACGAGCAAGAGGAAGCTGAACATGGCCGTGCTGGTTTCAACACTGGCCGTGTTCCCAACACGGGAATCAACACGGCCGTGTTGGTGCATCAAACATCAAAGTTTTAGGGAGCACGGCCATAGAGAGTAACACGGGCATCAACACCATCCCATGTTGGTAACACGGCCACCAACACGGTCGTGTTGGCAGCGACATGGGGAATTAGTTAAAGAAAAGAAGAGAGGAAAAAAGAAAAGAGAGCGGGGGAGAACGTCCCAAACCCTAATTTTTCTCTCCCTAAGGGTTTTCTGAGCTGAAACCAAGGGAAAAGGAGACTTGGATCAAGGTTTCAATCGGATTCCCTTGAAGGATCGAAGATTGGGCGAGGTTCGTTGATTGATTTTCAAATTGAGCAAGAGGAACAAGAATTGATTCAATTCGAGCAAAAGGATTTGGGGCTATTTACTCTCATCCAAGGGTGTAATCGGGTTTTCTCTACCTTTGCTTATTGTTGTAATTGAATTCTTGTGTATTTTGAGAATGAACATGATTAGCTAGATTGATTAAATCCATTGGGATTTCTTTACTATGTTGGCTTGATATTATATTATTGGATTGTTTGGGTTAGTTTTGTATTCTTCTTGCTTTAAGTATTAATAAGATAATCATTATTCATGAGACGTTGTGAATTGTGTGGTTAGATTGCTTTGTGTGATTGAGAAGTCCATTTGGTAATTGGAATTTTGAATAGCAAGAACTGGTTAATAATCGCTTAGAGATAAGGATAATTAACTAGCCGGATTAAGAATTAACATAGCTTAATAGAGACGGATTAAAGCTTAATGCTAATTTAAGAATCAATCGTTAGGAAGAGATTCCAACATTAGGTTATTAGGTTTAGGAATTTAGTTATCTCGAGAGAGAAATCGAATTCGGTTAAGAATTCGTCCACGGGTAGCATAATTAGATTCAACAATCCTTTATCTTTTGTTTGATTGCCAACTAGTTTAGGTTCCCTTTGGGTTTGCTCTCTTGCCTTAATTATTTTAGTTATCAATTACTCCTGCATCTCCCTTAGAATTTAGCTTGTAGCTATTAGTTAGTTTAGAAATTATTCATCACTCATTTTAGGTTAATATAACAAAGAATAGAGTAACTCTAGGCTTTCACTTTCCTGAGGAATACGACCTTGATACTCGCCATTAGTACTAGACTGCATCGATAGGTACACTGCCTTAGATTATAGCTAACACGATTTAGCCTATCAAGTGATTAAACTCCTAATGCCTAAGAGGAGGGAGAGGAACCTCTTCTCAAACCACTTAGGTCATGCAATAAGATTAAGAAACTTTTAAACCAAAGGATCTTGTAGATCTATCTTTAGTATCCTAATCAATCGTTAATCCCTAAGATATGATCAACTCATAAAAAATTATCTCTATAAGTTTATGAAAACAAATTCTAATCAATACATCGGCTTATCAATTGAAATAGATAATTAAGAAATCAGAGGAACAAAACAACTCATAGAAAATATTAGTTACATTAATTTTGAATCAGTTTATACAAAACAAATTAGGGTTCATCAAAATCCAAATAACAAGAAAATTAGGTCCTGAATATTACAATAAAGAAATAAAGATTATGAAAAGAAGATCTCAAACTATTCATGGAAGAGTAGAAATGAAACTCTTCAATCTTCAATCTTTAATCTTGGGAAATAATGAAGTAAATAATGTTCTTCCTTGAGAAATAACCAATCAAAACCCTAAATGAAAGAAAAATGAAGCTTTTCAGTATTTCTCTCTCTAGAAATGAAAATATCGCTGAACTCTCTTAAACAACCTAAAAGTTCCTCTAAATAGTGTTCTTTTACGTTCCACACAGGCGTGTGACGTCCTTAGCTTTTCGTAGCTTGAATATGTGTGTCTTTCCATTCTTTTACTTTGCGGGATATTTTAGGGCATTGTAAAAATTGTATTAGGCTTACATTCTTTATTAAAGTTGTAGATCTTGAAGAGTAGTTCATCTTAGGATTGAATTAACTCATTCAAACCTTTATAGCTCTAGATAAGGCCTAGACATTGAGACTAACCCAAATAGAAATGGACTACACAATATTTGAATTCGATCCAAGTTTTCTCATCCTTAGCAACCTAATATGGAGCTGAGCTATTCATAAGAATTATAGCTTAGGAAGTCATGTACAAAGTTGATGAAGGACACTTTTCAATTATGAACCTATAAAGATCACAAAAACTGCACTGACACTAATGTGATCAAGTTTGTGTAATGTTAAAATTCGCCTATTTCTTCCACATGGGGAGCGCATGGCCATGTGGACCCTTCATGCAATATGCCATTTTTTCCAACTCACACGGGAAGGCCACACGGCTATGTGGCTTCCCGTGTTAGACTGAACTTTGGATAAATATGCGTTTCTTTTGCCCGATTGTCATGCTTTTCAATTCCATTTGAGTCATTGACATGTATTATCCTCAAAGTGCCTAAAAGAACTGAAAATCAAGCTTGAATAAACAAAATCAAATTCAATTGAAGGTAAAATTAACATAAAATAAAGCTCAAAATTAAGTGCCTTTAGCACTTATCATGTATCCATCATCATCTTAAAATCGATTTCTTTTTTATTTTCTTTTTTATTATTTATTTTTAGAAACATGATTAGGTTTATTGTTATTATTTATAATTAGTACGATTAGATTATGGTTTTTTATGAATCTGCATATTAATTGGATTTTGAATATGATAATAAGAACTCTAGGATTTTGAATTTGATAATTTTGCCAATTAGGGTTTTGAACCCAATTAGATACATGCAATAAGATTAATGATTAGATTTATATTTCTATTGAGATTAATTAGTTAAATATATTTAATACGATTGCATGATTGATTTGCTATCTTTTTTATTACTGTACTTTTTAGTTTCTTAGGGTTTTGATTGTTCAATTGATTTCTGTTATTTTTATTTTTATTTTTCATTTTATTTTCTTTCATATCTGATTAATTTTACTCTTTGTGCATGTGAAATTCAGCTCTAGGGATGCAAAATACACTGACTAATAAATGGAAAACCTACTTAGAACCCTAGAGCTGATCGGCTCAATGCAGAGCCCATTGGCTCTGCGTTGAGCTAATCGGCTCTGTGCTTAGAGCCGATTATGCATTCTTAAATCCCAAATTTTTGGCTTTTGATTAATTTTGATGTATTTCTAATGTACTGTATTAGATTTTAGGTCTTTTTCCTTCACAATTTAGTTGTAGGCCGAATTGTAATAATTAGGTTTATTTTTTTCTGTTATTTTTTTTCTTTTGCTTACTGTATGATTATCAAATATGTGTTTATGTGACTAACTAATTAAAATGGGCCACATGGACTTAGGGTTAAAACTAGATCCAACATGAATATTGTAATCTAGTAGGCTAATTAACATTAACTAGGCCTAAAACCTAAAATTGAAGTAAACTTAGTGGGCCTTGGCATGTTTTAGTTAGGCTTGTGCTTAATTAGAATTAGGATCACAATGAACAGGCCTTACCATAATAAGTAGTCCATTAGGTCTGAAGGTTGAAAATAAAAAAAATATAATATATAATTGGGCTAGACTAGGTGGGCTACATACATAATTAACTAGTAAACTATATTAATAACTCTAATATGGGGTGGGCTTGAATAAAATAGGCTAGACTTAGGTAAATTATGTGTGTTATTTGGTATGCCTATGTATAAATTGCTTGCATTTATAGGGAATAATTTCTTAAATAATAAATTAAAGACTAATATACACAAATAAAAAAGTTAGCTTCCGGATCTATCTCTGTATTTTATGGCATAAGCTTCCCTATGGAATTTGAGAAACGCCACTCATTAGTAAAAGTGTCCCAATGATTACTCGGGTGGCGACTCCCATCTCCGCACGAGTCTCAATAACTATTTAGCGTGTTCCTAATTAGGTTGAAAAGCTTTACAATGCCATGGTTGCTAAAGACACTTGGGTGCACGCCCGAAACCGTCGGCCACATAATTCGAGGCAGCAAGAGGATCTGCAGTTTCTGACATGCGATCTAAGTAAGTTATGCACCAACTTCTTCTCCTTACTTTATTTTATAAATACAGTGAATGCTCATTATTGTTCTACAGGCTTGGGCCATTGATATTGGCCTTTTGGTGGGCTCACAGCCCATCTACACTTCGGGGGCTTTCGCTCGCTTGAGTCGATAGGGCTTGATGAGGACTGTCACCTTGGAGTGGGCTCAAGTTAACGTGCACCGCATGTGAATCAACAGCTTGACCTGGGATAGGGTAAATACGATTCATTAGTCATATTCATGCTTCATTTATATCATTATTTACCTTTTCTGGCTTGCAGATTCGACAAGATTGGCTAGAAGAGCGCAACCAGTGGGAGCCCTACATGTTATCTGAGGCTGACCTCGAGCAAAGGAGGATTCTGCTAACCGGACCCGCCTATCGAGTGTGATATTTAGGAGAGAGGATCTACGGTTGGGAGTGAAGCCCCAACAAGCATCAAGTTCTCTTATCCTCTCATCTTTCTATGTTTTGGATGACAAACCTTACCGGGGAGAAGTTAGCAAGTGTTTGAAGGGGTATGACGAGCCCGAGGATTTCATCATCTGATCCCGGTGGACGGACTATACTTCGTTCATCCTTCAGTTATTAGGGACCGTGCCTTTAGGTGATAACGTCATAGCTCAGGTATTTTCTAGATTTACTTGGAATTCGCCTTCTTTTATGTCCCATTTTCCTAATCATTTATTTGTAGTTCATCCACCATGCTCCTACTGCTCGTGAGCCTACTAAGGGGCAGTCTGCCCGACGTTCTTGGCCTTCCCACTTCACAGGCTCTTATGGTGGTGCTGCATCTGAGGCACCTCCCAAACTAACATTTGATGTGGTTACAGGGAGTGTTTCATTCCCTCTTGATCTGATGGTCTCGTATTGAAGCCCATACGATGTGATGGAGCACCATCTTGCCATGGAGCAATGCCTTCCTTCAGAGTTCACTATGAGTACTTGCACTCATGTAAGTTACTTTTCTCTTTTGTGTTTTTAGATATTCTTTTATTGAAAAGCTAATGATATATTTATGCACATATAGGTTTAAAGGGATTAATTCGAGCACGTACATCAGCCGGTCAGTGCTACAAGGAGGCAATTCTTTATCCTCGGCAAGGACTAGTGGGTAAGAAAATAATTTATGCAATATGTAGTATATGTGCATGTATGAAATGCACTAATTAATCTTCTTTTGGGTTTTCATCAGAAGGACCATGAGAGCTTGCAAGGCAAGTGGATGATCGGTAGCGTCAAATCAAAGCTCAACAATATCGGATTAACACGTTGACATTTCAGCTACCGGCCTTGCAAACCTAGAGGATGGACACTGACTCGGATGATGAGATGTGGGTTTGAGAAAGAATCTTGGCTTCTGATCTTGCTTGCACTTTCTCTTTGCTTGTAGAATTTAAAACTCTTGTAAACTCTTGACTTTTTAAAGATATAAAATCATGATTTTGTCTTTCTAAATCATGTCTATTTTACTCATTTTCCTTTGTTATTATGTCCTCATGAGTTTATATGCGATGAAAACTAATTGAGCATCGAAAAACTGTCGAAATTCGCCAAAAATCACATCGAAAGGCCATATAGCTAATTGACTATATGCTTAGCTTATTCAACTCTGCCTACAGCCGATCGGTTGTACATAGTGTTGATCAGCTCTGTAGTTGTAAAGTCCAAATTGAACATTGATTTGAGGCCTATATATATCCCTAAGCCTCATCACTTCCTCATATACAATTTTCACACATTAAAAGCCAAAAAATATATCTCAAAAAAGCGCTAAAAGCTGACAAACCCTTCTCAAAACCCTAACTAGTGATGATTAGATTAAACTTGGGAAATTCCATCTTTCATCTTTCAAGGCCATGCAACACACTAAACTTGATTATGGATTTCTCCATTCCGTTGTCAATTTTTGGTGTGCAAGGGTCCATGTCTTTAGATTCAATGGATAAGTGTTATGCCCCATGATTGAAGAATTTTATACTATTCTTGGCGTTCCTATGGATTCTACACATCCTGTTGCCCTACTAAAACTCAATGAGCCTTTTCCTAGCAAACTAGTGGAGTTATTCGACATGCCTCTAGCTGAGGTACTTTCCCATGCTGTTAGGAGTATATTACCCTTAGTTCATTGATCTTTTGCTGTGAAAAGAAAGAGAAGGGCATGCCTTCTTAGATCCAGATGTTGATCTTTTGCCTTTATGCCTAATTTCTGTTGATTTCTCCTTAAGGAAAGGGAGATATCAGAATTGCTGGCATTATTCACCAGGTGGAGAATGGAGTAGATCCAATTCTAGTAATCTTGCCTGAAATCGTCATTGGGTTAGATATGTACAAAACTCATCAATGGTTTGGTGGCAGCCTCGTTCTTTTACAGTTACATAGCTAAATCTCTTTTTTTTTTACCTTTTCTCTTTTGCCTTAATTTTTGCCTAAGCTGCCTTTTTCAGGTTTTCAACTTAGCATATCTTATTTTTGCCTAAGCCACCTTTTCGGGTTTTCAACTTAGCTTCCTTTTTCTTCCTTTTTTTCTTTTTGCAAATTTGGTTGTGGGAGAAGTACGAACCGAAGCACATTGATGATCTAATAATGCAGCTACAATCAAGACAGTGAACCTATCGATGCAGACTAGCACTAATGGCAAGTATCAAAGTTGTATTCTCGGGAAAGGGTGAGCCTAGAACTACTCCAGCCTCTTATGTTATCTAACCTTAAACTAATAGTAAAGAAGTTACTAATCTATGACTAGGTGCAAGCTAAATGATTAACTAAATGCCAAGCAATCTGCAAAGGTTTCATGAAACAATCAAGGAAAGAAAGCAAACCTAAGCGGGACCTAAGCTAGTTGGATTTTAACAAAAGTAGATATTAGATTGATTACCAATTATGATTACCCATGAGCAGATTCTAAATTGAATTCAAGTTCCCTCTCGGGAACACCGAATTCCTAAGCCTAAGAACCTAAACGACGGAATCTCTTCCTAATGGTTGATTTTAGGTTAGCCTTAAGATTAATCCACTACTATTAAGAGTTGTTAATTCTTAAACCGGCTAGTTAATTACCCTTATCTCTAAGTGATTATTAACCAGTTCTTGCTATTCAAAATTCCAATTACATAATAAATTTCTCAATTACAGAAAGCAATCTAAAGAACACAATTCACAACGTCTCATGAATAATACGATATCTTACTAATAGTGAAAGCAAGAAGAATACAAGAATTGATAATCAAAATCTCATAAACATGAAGTACAATTCAACAAACAAAGGAATCCCAATGGGTTCAGCAACTCTAGCTACTAATGCTAATGAATAACACAAAATAAAGAACAGATACAAAAGAGAAAATTGGAAACATGTACACTCCTCTTCTTCAAATCAGATGAACAGTCTTTAATCTCCAAGTCTGAATAATGAACCTCGAATTACTCTTGAATGCCTCAAAATCCACTCTTAATCTTCAATGTGACGCTTGAACCATTGAAATCTGTCCTTCAATGCATGAAATGTTCTCCTAAAGTCAAGCGTCGAAGTCTGGAAAGAGATGGCTCGCATGCGTACATGAGTTCCCAGTTCAGGAATGCGAAACTCCTCAAAAGCGAAAAAGTCTATATAATTAATTCAGCACGGCCATGGTCAAGCCCGTGCTGAGCCTCCGAGTCCAGAATTAACCCCCCGCTCCCTAACCGTGCCCTCGCCGGTGTTGAGCCACCACGGGCCATGCTGGAGGCCGTGGTGGCCTAAAAAGCCTTGCCAAAAATCCAAATTTGAAGATCAAAGGCCAATGGTTCAGCACGGACAGAGTCCAGGCCTTGCTGATTAGCACTGCTTTGACCTAGGCCGTGCTCACCTTGAAATGCGAGCCTTTGTCAATTTTGATAAATTCCAGTTCGTTTTCGCACGTATCACCCTCAAACACTGATAATGTTCATCAATGATCACCTGAAACATGAAAAGAACCAAAACACAAGTGATTCTGGCATAAAATAAGATAAATATGCACAAAAACGCAAGTAAATAGGCATAGAAACATATGTAAAACAATACATATCAAATTACTCCATACTTAAGCTTTGCTTTTCTTCAAGCAATCAATAACTCAATACACATACAAGCGATAATCACCCCTCAAAATCCATGCTAAGGTTCACAACTTAACCTTATTCAACATATCAAGAATGAAACTCAAGTAGCTAAACAAATCATACACCTTCAAAGAAGAACTGTGATAATACCGTCTCAAAGTACAACTTATATAACAACTCAACATTAAAGACTAGGAACCATTGCCTCACAGGGATCTCTCAAATCACTCAAAGTGTTTATAGGTAAAATAAAAAGATTCCCTCAATGCAGCTGCACAAAACCTGTTTACCATAAGCTTGCTCATAAATTCCATCTTTCGCTACTGTGAAAAAATGAATACCAAAATCAAAGGATCTTTACAAAGGTTGTAATGTGGCTAAGGTAAAGGTAAGAACATTTGGATAGAAGTGTAAAGTATAATGGAAAATCATGTAATTATTTAGAATGAATGCTCAAGGAACTGAATGCCAAATCAACAAAAGTACTCACTGGGCCTTATTTGAAGTAAATGATGCTCAAAGAATTAAATCCAAAAGAGAAATGACTAAGAAAGAAACATAATAAACACTTAATTAATTTTTTTTTTTCAAATGCCACAACAGCTTACACAGGGGCTGCATGGTTAATGAAACAAACAAAGAGAATGATTATACAATTCGGATTGAAGGGAGCATCAAAGAATGATTAAAAAAGACTAAGTGAATTTATAATAAAATTAGGCACTATAATTCCATAAAAGAAAAGGCATATCACATAATTATCCAGCGGGATAGGGTGAAAGAAGAGACAAATGTAGAGAATGGTATAAATGTAGTGTATAAGTGTAAATCATGAAGAAAATGTTAAGGCTCAAAACTGGCTGATTAATGGAAATAAAGGGTAAGCTTTTGGCTAAATGTGGTGAATCCTAAGTTGCCCAAATCATTTAATGGTATTCAAAAATTCATGTAACCTCAATAGGCATTACAGTGCAAGTTCTAGAAACAAAATTAAGTTCAGCACACACTCAAACAAAAATTCATGTAACCTCAACAAGCATTATAGAGCAAGTTCTATAAACAAAATTTAGTACAGCACACACTTAAACAAGAAAAATCATGAGCATAATTGCAATGGATGCTCAAATTTTGGTTCAAAAACTCATGTTTGAAGTGGCTAAAATTTGCAATTGGTTCTCAAACTTATCAATTAAATCATCACATAAATGGTATAAGAAATTGATATAATCAAAGTTCAAAGATAAAGGCTAGAAGTTTGCAAAGAACTCAAGCATTACCAGTTTAATCCGGCCAAAGTGACATATTGAACAAAGTGAAATTGCTTTCCAAGAATAAAAATCGAGAGGGATAATCAATTACAAGTATGTGAATTAAACCATTAATTACAAAAGGATAAACTAAGCTTAAGCGACATGAAGAACATAGGTCCTAACATCCTAACAATATACAACACTAGTAATAGCAATTTCAAACACATCCAAAAGTCATAGGAAATAGAAGAGAACATAGGTTTACCCATACCCACCCCATACTTGAAGAACACACTATTCTCAGTGTAAAACAAAGTAGGTACCCCGCATGGGATGTACAAATACAGAAAGCAAAATCAATAATATCTAGGTACATGACATGTATGAAAAATAAATTAAATCAATGTAAAAAATTAAAAAAAATAAAAAGAAGATCTAGGGGGACTGCCCTAATCATCCGCCGAGGCTGGTGGAGTGGAAATTCGGTAGGTCCTCGGCAGGAGCTGAAATTGAAAAATACAGAAATAACAGAAATTGAAAACAAAGATTTAATAAAATATGAAAACTAAAACTATGAAAATGTTCCAAAACTAAAGATCTAGGTATAAAAAAAACATAAAATAAAAGTTGGGGTGCCTCCTAAAAGCGCTTCTTTTTTTTGTTTTCTCGAGTCATTTAGCTGGACTCGGTGACAACTCCCTGCATGTGCGGGTTTACATGTGCTGTGATCGAACTACTAATTTATCAATCCTTAGAATGTCAGTAATCCTCCAAGCAACTGCTTTTTGGTACTTCCTTAGAGAGGGCAATGTCATTTCCCTCACCTCGAGTGTCAAGTCTGCTATTGAAATGACAGGCAGCCCGTTATCCTCATCCATATGCGCATAGTCAAGACACCGTGAAAGCTCTTTCAAATCAAGAACCGATGGTTCCTCAAGTGAGAGCCTCAACTTCTGCACACCTATCATGTCAATCACAGCAAACTCATCAGTATTGTTGCTTGGCTCGTCTACTAACAAAAACTCAAGCTGCTCAAACACTTCCTCATTTGACAGCTCATGCTCATTTCCCCTTGGCAAAGTGACTTATAAGAGTCTTCAACTAATACGTCATGCAACTGTATCTCAATAGCATCGTCAAATACATTAATAACATACACAACATTATTATGATCTAAAGACTAGCTTATGGAATTATGCAAGTCAAAGGTGACAGTCTCATCCCCTACCCTAAGTTTTAACTTTCCATCACAAACATCTATCATTGCCCTAGATGTTACAAGAAAAGGTCTACCTAGAATTAAGGGTACACTACTCTCACTGTCCATATCCAAGATCATAAAATCAACAGGAAATATAAATTTGTTTACTTTTACTAGCACATTCTCTACAGTACCCCTAGGATACTTAACAGATCTATCAGCTAACTGTATACTCATCCTAGTGGGTTTGGTCTCTCTTAGCCCCAACTTTGCAAACAGACTGTATGACATTATATTAATGCTAGCCCCTAAATTAGTTAAAGCATCATTAACAGATAAGTTACCTATAACACAAGAAATAGTAAAACTCCCTAGATCATGTTGCTTTTCTGATAACTTGTTCTGAAAAATTGCCGAACATTCCTCGTTTGGTGTCACACACGCCAAGTCCTCAAACTTCCTTCTGTTGCTAAGAATCTCCTTTAAGAACTTCGCATACATAGGCATCTCCAAAATAGCTTCAACAAAAGGTAAGTTTATATGCAGTTGTTTAAATATATCTAGGAATTTACCAAACTGCTGCTCGACTTGCGCCTGCTTCAATCTAACAGGGTACGGAATCTTGGGTTAATATTCCCTCAGTGGAATCTCCTTTACCTCTTCCTTCTCTAGTTTCTTTGCCTTGGTATCTTCAACTTCCCTGCTTGAATCTACTTGCGCATCAACATTATTGTTAGAAATAGAAGAAGGACCAAGAACATACTTACCTTACCGGAACATGATTGCATTCACATGCTCCATCGGGTTGGACTCTGTAGTGCTAGGCAGAGTCCCTGGCTACTTGATATGCATAGTTTTACACATATTTGCTTGCATATTATTGCGTATTTTCTTAGCAATTATTGTGCTTTTACTCCAAGATCACCCGTGTTTTGTGTTCTTTTGCATTTCAAGAGAATTTATAGGACCATCATCAATATTTGAACAATTATAGATCAATACATGCGAAAATGGATGGGAATTCATCAAGATCGGACAAGAGCACACAGTGCATACATTGAGCACAACCTAGGTCAAGGCCATGCTGATCACCACGACTTGGACTCTAGCCGTGACCAACCATGAGCTTTTGATCCTTGAAATTGGCACTTTGGGCATGGTTTCTGTAGCCACCACGGCCTCCAGCATGGCCCACGGTGGCTCAGCACTGGCAGGGGCACGACCATGAGGAAACCCGAATCTGTGAGATCCGAATGTTCAGCACGGCCTGGACTCCGGCCGTGCTAACCAGCACAGCCTTGACCACGGCCGTGCTAAAACAAATATATAAGGAAACTGAATTTTTTATGGTTAGAAAAGCAAGAAGTTAGAGAGAGCCCTGGCGGTTGGTTCGATTTTTGCATAGTGCTGAGTGCGGGAGAGAGTTGCAGAGAGGAAGAACCTCGGAATCACAAGGTTCTGAGTGCAAAACAATAGTGAAGCAATCCAAGAGGCAATTGGGGAGATTAATCATAGTGTAGATCCAGATTTGGAGCTATTCATCCAATTCGAGAGAAAAGGGTGTACATGTTTCATTTTCATTATTCTTCCATTGTAATTGATGTCCTAGTTGTTTTAAACATGAACATGTTTAGCTAGATTGATTAAATCCATTGGGATTTCTTTACTATGTTGGCTTAATATTATATTGTTGGATTGTTTGAGTTAGTTTTGTATTCTTCTTGCTTTCAGTATTAATAAGATAATGCATTATTCATGAGACGTTGTGAATTATGGTGTTTAGATTGTTTTATATGATTGAGAAGTCCATTTGGCAATTTGAATTTTGAATAGCAAGAACTGGTTAATAATCACTTAGAGATAAGGATAATTAACTAGTCGGGTTAAGAATTAAGAAAGCTTAATAGAGGCAGATTAAGGCTTAATGCTAATTTAAGAATCAATCGTTAGGAAGAGATTCCAACTTTAGGTTATTAGGTTTAGAAATTCGGTTATCTCGAGAGAGAAACCGAATTCAGTTAAGAACTCGTCCATGGGTAGCATAATTAGACTCATCAATCCTTTATCTTTTGTTTGATTGCCAACTAGTTTAGGTTCCCTTTGGGTTTGCCTTCTTGTCTTGGTTATTTCATTTATCCATTCATTCCTGCATCTCCCTTAGAACTTAGCTTGTAGCTATTAGTTAGTTTAGAAATTATTCATCATTCATTTTAGGTTAATATAACAGAGAACAAAGGAGTAACTCTAGGCTTTCACTTTCCCGAGGAATACGACCTTGATACTCGCCATTAGTGCTAGATTGCATCGATAGGTTCATTGCCTTAGATTGTAGCTGCATAAGTAGCCTATCACTGCCTCTCAGCCAACATCTTAGAAATCTGGCCTATTTGAGTCTCCAAATTCTGAATGGAGGCATGCTAATTCCTAAGTGCACTATTCGTCTACTAGAACCTATTGTTAGTAGAGGACATAAACTTCATCACCAACTCATCAAGATTGGGCTTCTTCTCCTAAGGTGGAGGTAGTTGGGATGGACCAGCCTGCTGCTGGGGCTGTTGCTGATGCAATCTTTGAAAAACTAGTGGTCCCTGGGCATTATTATTCCTCCAACCGAAGTTGGGATGATTGTGCCAACCTGGGTTGTATGTGTTGCTATAGGGATTATTCTACTGTCTAGGTGCATTACCCATATAGTCTACATGTTCAAGGTTAGTGGAAACGATAGAAGATGGAAAAGGAAAAGAAGTGGAAGGTGAAGCAAACATACCTCCCTTATTACAGTTTGCACTGTAGTGCGGGCCACCATAAAACTCACAGTCAATCTATGCTGCATGAATCGGCATCTAGAGCTGGTCTATTTTCTTGGCCAAAAGCTCCACCTAAGCTGCCAAGGCTACTGTAGAATCTAATTGGTTGACCACTCCCTGCTTAACTGGCCGACTCCTAAAGGATTGCTATTAATAGTTGTTCATGGCCATCTCCTCTATCAGATTTTGCACTTGCTCCGGCGTCTTACTATTCAGGGCCCCATCTGCTGCAGCATCTACCATCTGCCTAGTAGCAAGGTTCAAACCACTATAGAAAGTCTAAACCTACATCCATACTGGTAATCTGTGGTGCAGGCAACATCGAAGCAAATCCTTGTACCTCTCCCAGGCATCATACTACTCTCATTATCGAACTGCACAAAAGAAGATATGTCATTTCTCAATCTACCAGTTTTAGCAGGAGGAAAGTATTTATATAAGAACTTCTCAGCCAAAGAACTTCATGTCGTAATAGTGTTGGCTAGGAGTTACTGCAACCATCTCTTCGCTCGATCCCTGAAAGAAAATGGAAACAGCCTCAACCGAATGGCATCATCAGTCGTTCCATTTATCTTGATGGTATTATAGATCTCTAAGAAATTGGCTATATAAGCATTTGGGTCCTTGCTCGGCAATCCCCTAAATTGCACACTATTATGGACCATTTGTATCACTTTTGGCTTTATCTTGAAGTTATTGACTACCACAGGTGGTCGCAATATACTTATTCATGTCCCCTCAAGAGAAGGTCTAGCAAACTCGTACATTGTCCTATTTTCATCCGCAGTCTGGTTGTTGTTGTCTCCCATCTCTGCTGGTCTATTCACAAGGGCTTCAATCTCTATCCGCGCCTCCTCTTCTTCTTGCTGACGCTTTCTCAAAAGATGGAGGGATCGCTCTAGTTCAACAAGAGGGTCTACAGGAGTAGGATTAGAGCTCGTAGTCATAAACTACCTAAAATTAAAAGGCAGCAACCAAAGAACACAGAAATGAATAAAAGAATAAAGAATCAAAAGACAAAAAACAAAAATGGCTAGAGTAACAAAAACATAAATTCACTCTAATTCACATAAAGAGTTACCGGCAACGGCACCAAAAACTTGATGAGCTAATGATGTAGCTACAATCTAAGGCCGTGAACCTATCGATGCAGACTAGCACTAATGGCGAGTATCAAGGTCATATTCTCGGGAAAGGGTGAGCATAGAACTACTCCAACGTCTTATGTTATCTAACCTTAAACTAATAGTAAAGAAGTTACTAATCTATGACTAAGTGCAAGCTAAATGATTAACTAAATGCCAAGCAATCTGTAAAGGTTTAATGAAACAATCAAGGAAAGAAAGCAAACCCAATGGGGACTTAAGCTAGTTGGATTTTAACAAAGGTAGAAATTAAATTGATTACCAATTATGATTACCCGTGAGCGGATTTAGAATTCGAGTTCCCTATCGAGAACACTGAATTCCTAAGCCTAAGAACCTAAACGACGGAATCTCTTCCTAATGATTGATTTTAGGTTAGCCTTAAGATTAATCCACTGCTATTAAAAGTTGTTAATTCTTAATCCGGCTAGTTAATTACCCTTATCTCTAAGTGATATTAAAATTCCAATTACTTAATGAATTTCTCAATTACAGAAAGCAATCTAAAGAACACAATTCACAACATCTCATGAATAACGCGATATCTTATTAATGCTAAAAGCAAGAAGAATACAAGAATTAATAATCAAAATCTCATAAACATGAAGTATAATTCAACAAACAAAGGAACTCTAACGGGTTCAGTAGCTCTAGCTACTCATGTTAATGAATAAAATAAATTAAATAACAGATACAGAAAAGAAAATTGGAAACATGTACACCCTTCTTCTTCAAATCAGATGAACAATCTTCAATCTCCAAGTCTGAATAATAAACCTCGAATTGCCTCTTGAATGCCTCAAAATCCACTCTTGATCTTCAATGCAATGCTTGAACCATTGAAATCCATCCTTCAAGGCGTGAAATGGTCTCCCAAAGTCAAGCATCAAAGTCTGGAAAGAGATGGCTCGCATGCGTACATGAGTTCCCAAGTCAGGAATGCGGAACTCCTCAACACAAAGCGAGAAAACCTATATAATTAATTTAGCATGACCCTGGTTAAGCCTGTGCAGAGTCTAGGCTATGTTGAGCCTCCGAGTCCAAAATCAACCCCTCGTTCCTGACCGTGCCCTCGCCGGTGCTGAGCCACCACAAGCCGTGCTGGAGGCCGTGGTGGCCTCGAAAATCATGCCAAAAAGCCAAATTTCAAGATCAAAGGCTAATGGTTCAGCACAGCTAAAGTCCAAGTCGTGTTGATCAGCACTACCTTAACCTAGGTCATGCTCAACCTTGAAATGTGAGCCTTTGTCCAATTTTGATGAATTCCAGTCTGTTTTCGCACGTATCACCCTCAAACACTGATAATGTTCATCAATGATCACTTGAAACGTGAAAGGAAACAAAACACTAGTGATTCTAGCATAAAACAAGACAAATATGCACAAAAATGCAAGTAATTAGGCATAGAAACATGTGTAAAACAATGCACATCACACGTGCAGACCCTATCTATTATTACCCCATGGGGTTATGATGGCTGGATTTCTTGGATGAAAGGCGAACACACTCATTCATTGGACCTGCCCTCGGTAGAGAATCAAGCATGTTACATTCATGATGTATGATAATTGCATACCTTTACTCAGACTACGAGCATCCACTTTTTACACACCTTCGAGACTTGGTCATCAGTACGGGCAAAAGCAATGAGTCTTAGAGTTCCCACCCAAATTCAGAGGCTTTCCACTTTCACAGGACTTCCATGACAAGATCAAGAGACTATGGCCTTGTTGGAACATAGAGCTAAACCTTAATTTTAAGGGCGATTTGACCACCAATGACAACTTCAAGGATTGGGTTGAGCTTCAGATTTGCATTTCTCCTAGCTTTACGCGATTCAAGAGGACTCGAGAACTAGCTGCTCTATCTAAGGATGTAGATGCAGATGTGAAGAGGACTAGAAGATAGAAATTTAGAACTCACTTATTTTGCTTAGGATTTTTAGTTTTGTTTTTCTTTTAATTAGTGTGTATAATGGTAAATAGATATACATATATTTGATAACAATTCTAACAATTTATTCATTTAGTAAAAGCCTAGATGTGTACATTTGGATTTCTCACGATATAATTCCTATCATCAGCTAGTCTTTTTAAATTTTCTAGCTAATTATTTTCTCTCTTTTGCTTTGACTTTTACATGACCAGCCTTTTCAGGTTTTTTTATCAGCAGGCTATTTTTTCTTATTATTTATTTATTTTTATACATAGTATTTCTTAAGATGATCTAAGTTAATTGGTTCGGTGAACTCATTCCCCTCCAAGTTTGAGATCTCAGCAGCACCTTTAGACAAGCTCTTCTTTACCAAGTATGGGCCTTCCTAGTTTGACTTGAACTTCCCTCTCGGGTCGAATGCAACAGGTCTTGTATGCTTCAAAACTAGATCACCAGCTCTGATCTTTCTTGGCTTTACTCTTTTGTTGAATGCCCTAGCTATCCTTTCTTGATACAACTACATATGGTCTAGGGCTTTCATCCTTTTCTCATCAACTGAAGCTAATTATTGGTATCTTTGTTCAATCCACTAGTACTCCAGTATTTCAGCCTCTAATATAACTCTCAAAGACTTCAATCCTAACTCAACCAACAAAACTGCTTCAATCCCGTAAATAATAGAGTATGGTGTTTGCCCAATCGATGTTCGCTCGATTGTCTAATATTCCAAAAGTGCAAAGGGTAATCGAAACAATCAATCCTTATGATTCCACACCATCGAAATTATTTTCTTCAAATTCTTGTTGGCTGCTTCTACCACTCCATTCTCCTGAGGTCTATACAGAGAAGACCCGTGATGTTTAATCTTGTATTATGCTAGTAGGTCTATTATCTCACCCATAAATTGTACCTTGTTATTCGTGACGACATGATGTGGGACTCCATATACATATCGGGTTCCTTTCTATGAATCTGTCCATCTGTCTTGCCCCCACGGTAGTGAATGACCCAGCTTTGACCCATTTCGAGAAGTAATCAATTACTATGACTATGAACCTATGCCATTCGAGGGAATTTTTATTTCATCGATAATGTTGATCCCCATTCGCCTGAGGTCTATGCAGAGAAGACCTGTGATGTTTAATCTTATATTATGCTAGTAGGTCTGCTATCTCACCTATAAACTGTACCTTGTTATTTATGACGACATAATGTGGGACTCCATCTACAGATCAGGTTCCTTTCTATGAATCTGGCCATCTGTCTTGGCCCCACGGTAGTGAATGACTCGGCTTTGACCCATTTCGAAAAGTAGTCAATTACTATGACTATGAACCTATGACCATTCGAGGGAATTTGTATTTCACTGATACTGTTGATTCCCATTCACCTGAGGTCTATACAGAGAAGACCTATAATGTTTAATCTTGTATTATGCTAGTAGGTCTGCAATCTCACCCATAAATTGTACCTTGTTATTCGTGACGACATGATGTGGGACTCCATCTACAGATCAGGTTCTTTCTATCAATCTGGCCATCTGTCTTGCCCCCATAGTAGTGAATGACTCGGCTTCGACCCATTTCAAGAAGTAGTCAACTACTATGATTATGAACCTATGACCATTCGAGGGAAGTTTTATTTCACCAATAATGTTGATCCCTGAAGCTGCAAAAGGCCAATGAGACGTTAAATTGTGCAGCTTGGTTAGAGGTACGTGACTCAAGTTACTGTACAGCTAGCATTCACGGTATTTCCTCACCAATGCTATACAATCCTTTTCCATTTGTTAACCAATAATGACCCTGCCACATGATCTTCCTAACTAACAGTACACAGTTCATATGAGGCCTGCATACCCCTTTATGTAATTCCTCCATCACTATTTAAGCTTCCGCTTTAGTCATACATCGGAGCTGTACACCCGAAACCATTCTATTATACAAGAGTCCCTCATGGCTGACGTAATTCCTAGCTTGAATCCGTAGTGCATATCTTTCCTTCGGAGTCGCTTCTTTTAGATATTCTCTACTTTCTATGAACCTCTTCAGATCGTAGAACTATGGCTTCTCTTTTGGACCCATCTAAACTTGCATTATCTGATCCCCTTGATACCAAGGCGCACCTGATTTCACAATCACTAAAGGCTTTATCGGAAGCTGCGAGTGATTGACCCAGATAGATGACAGGGTAGCCAGTGCATTCGCCATCTGATTCTCATCTCAAGGAAAGTGTAAAAAGGAACACTTAGAGAAGTTGCACATTAATATGAGATAGTTGACATACGACTTCAATCTCCCTTCTTTTACTTCTCATTCCTCGAGGGCTTATTGGATTACTAATATGGAGTCCCTTTAGACCATCAAATGCTTAGCTATGCCTACCACGACCGCTTCCAATCCAAATAAACATCCTTCATACTCTGCCATGTTATTGGCCACTTTAAGCTCCAATCTCTTGGCTATTAGTATCATCTCCCCTTCGAGCATGATCAGAACTACTCCCAAGCCTGCCCCTCTAGCGTTTATGACTTCATCGAAGTATATCTTCTACTACTGAATCTTGATTGCCCCTAGATTCTCATCAAAAAATCTTAGATTCTAAAGAGGTAGAGGTGTTGATAGGCTATTTGTGTAGCTAAAATCTAAGGCAGTGAACCTATCGATGCAGATTAGCACAAATGGTGAGTATCAAGGTCGTATTCTCAGGAAAGGGTGATCTTAGACCTACTGCAGCGTCTTATGTTATCCAACCTTAACAAAATTAATGAAGTATTATGCTATGATTAATTATGAACAAACGAATAACTAAGTGTCAAATAATCTGAAAGGATATGTAGAAAAACTCTCAAAGGAAAAAGCAAACTCTAGGGGACCTAAGCTAGTTGGATTTTAATGAAGATAGAGATTATATTGATTATCAATTGCAATTACCCGTGGACGAATTCTTAACTGAATTCAGTCTCCCTCTCGAGATAACCGAATTCCTAAACCTAATAACCTAAAGTTGGAATCTCTTCCTAACGATCGATTATTCGATTAGCATTAAGGTTTAACCTGCCTCTATTAAGCTTTGTTAATTCTTAATCCGGCTAGTCAATTACCCTTATCTCTATGTGATTATTAACCACTTCTTGCTATTCAAATTTTTAATTACTAAATGAATTTCTCAATTACATGAAGCAATCTGAATACAACAACTTACAACTTCTCATGAATAAAGTGATTTCTCATTAATAATGAAAGCAAGAAGAAACAAGCATTGACAATCAGAATCTCATAACCATTAAAATCAATCCAACAGCATAGGAACCCCAATAGGTTTGACAAATTTAGCTACTCATATTAATAAGCAACACAAAGTAAAGAATAGATTCAGAAAAGTAAATTAAAGGCATGTATACCCTTCTTCTTTAAGTTGGATGAGAAACCCTAAATTCCTAATTCAGAATAGTAAACCCTAATTTGCCTCTTGAATGCTCCTAAATCTTGTCTTGATCTTCAATTTGATGTTAAGTGTAATCCTTCCTCTAATAGATGAAATGATCTTTTAAGGTCAAGTATTGAAGTCTGGAAGAAGATGGTTTAATCTTGTACAATGGAAATCAAGTCAGAAAATTGAACCTTAATTCAGCAAATCATTTTTTGCCTATATAATTCCTTCAGCATAGCCGTGGTCAAGCCCGTGTTGATCAGCATGGGCGAAGTTCAGGCCGTGTTGGACCTCCACATTCCGCAACTCGCAATTTCATCCAGGCTGTGCCCTCGCCAGTGCTGAGCCACCAAGGGCCGTGGTGGAGGCCGTGGTGGCTTTAAAAACCGTGCCAAAATGGTACTCTTGAAGGGCAACTATTTGGTGGTTCAGCACGGTCGGAGTCCAAGCCGTGCTCAACCTTGGAATGCTAGTCCTTGCTCAATTTGATGGATTCTGGTCCGTAATTGCACGTATTTCCCTCGATTATTGATAATATCCCTCGATAATGACCTGAAACGTGAAAGGAACCAAAAGACAGGTGATTTTGGCATGAAACGAGATGACTATGCACAAAAATATAAACAATTGGGCATGTAAATATGTATAATATGATGCATATCAATCTTCTACTCCTGAATCTCGATTGCCCCTAGATTCTCATCAGAAAATTTTAGATTCCAAGGGTCATCTCCTTCTATCACATTTTGAGCTAGAAACTCAGCTACAACTCTCCCCTTGAATACTTTCTTAGTGATGTACTCGATGTCGAATTCAGTTAGGAGCACTAACCATCTTTCCAGCTTTCGTAAGAGATGGAGCTTCAAATGAGTACTTCATAGGGTCTGTTTTAAAATTACATGCACCTTGTAAGATTAAAAGTAGTGCCTCACTTTTTTATAACCCATTTCATGGCTAAGCATGTCATTTCCATGAGGTTATACTTTGACTCATAGGGCGCAACTTCTTACTGAGATAATAGACCATATACTCTACATCGTTGGGTCTGAACTATGCTACCATTGCCCCTATGGCTTCCTCCTCTAAGGACAAGTATATGGTCAGCAACTCGCCATCTTCCGACGGCTTGTGTACTGACGACTTCATAAGATATTCTTTCATTCTATCGAAGGCTTTCTGACAATGTTCATCCCACACAAAGTCTGATGCTTCCTCAAAAGCTTAAAGATAGGATCACAAACTATTGTAAGCTTGGAAATGAACCTGCTAATGTATTACAAGTGTCCTAGGAAACCTCTGACTTCTTTTTCCATCTTTGGTGTTGGCATCTCTTAAATAGCCTTCACCTTATTCAGATGATCTCTATGCTCCGTTGACTCACTATGTGCCCTAACAGTTTTCCTGATGTAACTCCAAATACACACTTCTTTAGGTTAAGCCTTAGGTTATACCATTTCACTCGTCTTAAAAACTTATTAAGAGCTTGGAAGTGCCCTTCCCTTATTTCAAACTACACTATCATGTCATCAGCGATACTTCTACCTCCTTGTGCATCATGTCGTGAAACAAGGTAGTGGCTGCTCTCTAATAAGTAGCCTCCGTGTTCTTTAGTTCAAAAGGCATAACCTTGTAGCAGTAAATTCTCATTCAGTGATAAACAACATTTTCAACTTGTCTACCACTGCCATCATAATCTGATTATACCTAGAGAAGTCGTACGTAAAATAGTATATTGCATTCGAGGCGGCACTATCAAATATTACATCTATTTGGGGAAGAGGAAAGTCTTCCTTAGGGCATGCTTTGTTCAAAATCTCGGTAACCCACACACATTCGGACCTTACCATCCTTCTTTAGGACTGGGACAATGTTTGCTAACCATTTGGGGTAATCGACCACGTTGAGAAAATTGGCTTTATAGCGACCTCTTCTCGTATCTTCCCTGCCCATTTTCGCCTCAGTCTCCTCGTCTTTTGTTTGACCGACTTAATATGCGGATGAGTAGGGATATAATGCTGGCTATTTTTCTATCTAGACCTGGCATGTCATCATAGGACCAAGAAAATACTACTTTTCTCTTTTCTATTATTTTCTTGAATTCTCTTATCTGTTCAGGAGTTATATCGTGAGCTATCAAAATATTTCATGGATTTGTATCTGTCTAAATTAAATAAATCAATTTCTATGTAATTAATGTCAAACATGCACATGTCATGATTATCAAAATGCACACTACCATCAAGAAAAACATCACACAAGTAAGTAAAATTGTTCATATCGATAACCTTGGAAAGGAAAGCAACATTATCCTTATAAATGTTGGACGTTATTACATTATCATCATAAAAAGATATTAATAATATTATTTTAATAAGAGCACCTAGCTCCTTTTGCCTTATTTTCTCTAGTTGAGTGATGAACTCTTCTAGCTTCAGCTCTTCCATCTTAGTGGTGACTTTCTATCGGACTTCTAGATACTCAACTCGACCATCCTGTCGATAATCAGGTTCTTGAAAATCTTGAATCCTGGTACCTCATTCCCAGCTACATTAATAGGTTCAGGCTCCCCAGAATAATGCTTGTACTCCTGGATGAACATGTCTTTTAGAGTCTTACCCTTTGGTTTGCCCTCGTCTTCCTTTTCGGAATAATCTACTCCTCATTGAGTCTTCTGAACTTTAGAGTTCGGCAACTCCGCAATGCCTTATTGATTCTTTCCCAATCCCATTCTAGGCATGAAGTTCATTCTTTTAAACATGCTAGCTACTTTAGGATCCATGTAGTCCTCACAGAGAATAGCCACTTAGAATCTAGTAGGGGCATCCACCTCCTAGACGGCTTCTTGGATGGTTAAGACAACTTTACTACCTTTGGCGTTGATGGTAATGATCTCGCCTTTATGAGGAAATTTTATCTTTTGATGTACTTTGAAAGGGACTCCTTGATAGGCTAAATTGTGTTAGCTACAATCTAAGGCAGTGTACCTATCGATGCAGTCTAGCACTAATGGTGAGTATCAAGGTCGTATTCCTCGAGAAAGTGAAAGCCCAGAGTTACTCCTTTGTTCTTTATTATATTAACCTAAAATGAGTGATGAATACTTTCTAAACTAACTAATAGCTACAATCTAAGTTCTAAGGGAGATGCAGGAGTAATTGATAACTAAAATAACCAAGACAAGAAAGCAAACCCAAAGGGAACCTAAACTAGTTGGCAATCAAACAAAAGATAAAGGATTGGTGAGTCTAATTATGGTACCCGTGGACGAATTCTTAACCAAATTTGGTTTCTCTCTCGAGATAACCGAATTCCTAAATCTAATAACCTAAAGTTGGAATCTCTTCCTAACGATTGATTTTTAAATTAGCATTAAGCTTTAATCCGCCTCTACTAAGCTTTGTTAATTCTTAATCCGGCTAGTTAATTATCCTTATCTCTAAGCGATTATTAACCAGTTCTTGCTATTCAAAATTCCAATTGCCAAATGGACTTCTCAATCACACAAAGCAATCTAAACACATAATTCACAACATCTCATGAATAATGCATTATCTTATTAATACTGAAAGCAAGAAGAATACAAAACTAATCCAAACAATCCAACAATATAATACTAAGCCAACATAGTAAAGAAATCCCAATGGATTTAATCAATCTAGCTAATTATGTTCATTATCAAAATACACAAGAATTCAATTACAACAAAGAGTAAAGGTAAAGAAACCCGATTACACCATTGGATGAGGGTAAACAGCCCCAATTCCTCTTGCTTGAATTGAATCGATTCTTGTTCCTCTTGCTCGATTTGAAAACCAATCAACGAACCTCGCCCAATCTTCAATCTTTGAAGGGAATCCAATTGAAACCTTGATCCAAGTCTCCTTTTCCCTTGGTTCTAGCTCAGAAAACCCTTAGAGAGAGAAATATTAGGGTTTGGGACGTTCTCCCCCGCTCTCCTCTTTTTTCTTTCCTCTTTTCGTTCTTTTAATTGATTCCCCCTGTCGCCTCCAACATGGCCATGTTCCTGGCCGTGTTGGGAACACGGTTTGGTGTTCGTGGCCGTGTTACTCTCTTTGGCCGTGCTCCGTAAGAACTTATTTTTCTTTGATGTTTGATGACACCCAACACGGCTGTGTTGGTGCCCGTGTTGGGATCACGGCCAGTGTTGAAACCAACACGGCCATGTTCAGCTTCCTCATGCTCGTACTTAGCTTGTTTCGGCAGCTTCGGCGTCCAATTATGCTCAAATTCTTTCCTTTATCATCCTTTGACTTCTTCTGGACCTAATGCACACAAATAGACGCATAGGGTGAGTGTTAGGACCAATTCACATCCAAATGTCCATAAAATCAATCTTAAAAACCCCATTTAGATGTGTGTATTTTACGCACATCAAATAACCCCACACTTAGCTCATTGCTTGTCCTCAAGCAATCAAAAGTAAAAGAAGGAAAATAAACCACTAAGGAGCAACACTTAAACTGACAGACAAGCTAGAGAGCTCCTGCACATATCCTTAACAAGCGTAAGTCAAATAAAAAGAAACGAAGCAATCAATTCAAGGATCACAACCAAGATACCAATAATTCACAAAATACTGTCTCAACAAAATTATTCAGAACCAATTCCTCACCAGATTCACTCTAAATCACTCAAAGTGTTTAAAGGGTAGTGTTTAATCGCTTAATGCATCAACTACTGCCTTACTTACTATATGCTTACTCTTAAATCCTACTCCTACCACTTATAGAGAGTCAACAACAATGTCAAGAGGTCTTTATAAGGGTTGTAATGGGGATTAGGTAGGGGTAGGTAAATTTGGTAAGAGTTGAACCTATGGTGTTCTGCAATGAAATACATGACCTGCACACAAGCCACAATGATCACAAAGGGTAAACAATGGACAGTAGTCCAAGGTGGGAAATAGGAAGTCAAAATGTTTAGCTCACTTACTTTCTTTCTTTTCATCACCTTTCCCTCTTATTCTTCTATTTATTTTTTTTTCTTTTTTTTTGTTTTCTTTTTTTTCATAAGGGAAGAAAATTCACATAATAGAGTGATTTCTTTTAGATTGAAGAAAGCTGCTATAAGATTCCACACTATTCCCGAGATAAAAATTTCCAATAAAAACAACTCATGTGCAGAATCATAACTCAAAGCAGAATAAAAATAAGTGGCAATGAAATATGATTAAAAAAATGGTGAAAGAGAGGGTTATCTACAGAATCAATAAACGAATGAAGGCTATTTGGCTAGAATGAAAAACCTAAGTGCCTCTATCATACCAAAATGTTAAACTCTCCTTGTGGCCCTCATAAGCATTACCGAGCAAGTTCTAAAAGTAAAGACAATAATTGGCACTCTCAACAAGAAATAAATACAAGCATATAAAGTGTATGCTTACAATTTAGGCTCAATTTCTTACAAGTATGCTTTTGAGTAGGTTCCAAACAAAAATCATCAAAACAGAATTAAATAAACTAAAGCAACTTAGTGCAAAACTCAAACTAATTATCTTACATTCTTCCGCAAAACTCAACACTATCGGTTTTTCCCGATCACATGGACATAAACAGGATTTCAAAAGCAAGTCAACAGTAAGAGCATAGAAACAAAGTGAAAGATTTTCAAAATTTTACAAAAAATTGCACAAAGAATAAAAAAATAACTAAGATGGGATAAATATCACCCACTCCACACTTGAAGGACACACTGTCCCTAGTGTATAAAATATAAGAAATGAAAAAGGAATGAAAGCTAATACAGCCCTGACTATGGCTCCGGAGTGAAAAGAGGTGCATCGTCAGGGATATCAGGGCGTTGGCTAGTCTGTGGTAGAGGAGTGGCTGCAAATAATAAAATGAAGAATTAAAATCGAAACTGAAACAAAAATTAAATAAAATATGAAAACTAAAACTAATAAAATGTTTCAAAATAAAAGGTTAAAATATTAGAGATTAAAGATAAAAATTGGGGTGCCTCCCAACAGCGCTTCTTTTTTATGTGATAGGTCTTCTTAGCTGGACTCATGGTGAAAAGCCAACGGGCGTGATCAACGACCATCCATCCTTCTTCCAAGCAAATGGCTTCAAGTATCCGCTTAGAGGGATAATCGTCAATTTCCTCTTCCCGACTATCAAGCAAGCTGCCAGTATGATGGGCAGAACTCGCTCCTCATATATTTACACATAGTCATGATGCTCTAGGGGCTCTTCCAATTTGAAAGCTGGAGTTTCACCAATTGGAAGGATCGACGGTTGGGCAATTTCTTCAGGAATGTCGATGGTTTTCTCTAGTCCTTGGCTTGGTTCACTTGCTAGAAGAAACTCGAGCTCCTCCAAGACTTCTTCATTTGATAACTTGTGCTCATCTTCCATTATCGAAGGGACTTGTGGAAAATCCACTAAAAATTCCTCTAACTGTAACTCAGCATCATCAACTGTACGTTCCTGTTGGTAGTCTTTCAGAGGGATCATGTTTGCCTCTTCCTTTTCTGGTTCTATCTCCATGTTCAAAGAGTCGTCCTGCACAGAAGCATCATCATCAAACATAATAGATAACCCAGAAAAATTCTCACCTGAACGCAAAGTGACGGCGCTCCAGTATTCCTCGGATTCAGTAGCGTTTGATGGAGTTCCCAATTGCTCTTCAGCTAGTAACTTGAAAATTAAGCCTACTTGATGCTCTATGTTGTTAATCGAGACTTGTTGATCTTCAAGTATCCTCTCTATTTGTTGGAATCTATCCTCAAGACTTGCAATAAACCTCGTCCTCAGCTCCTCTAACACTAACTCTTCACCTTGAGTTGATGGTGCAAGATTAGGCTGTTGAAATTCTGGTGGTTCTTGGCCATCTAAGCTCCATCCAAAGGGTGAATGAGTGCTCAACTCTTGATTGTAGGTGCTTCTATACGAGTCATTTTGCCAACTTCCCGTGTAATTCACCTGTTCATAGTTATAAGAACAATGGGCGACATCACTATATAATGGACAATCATTACTCAAATGTAAACCACAACAAAATTCATAAAAAACTTGAGATGAAAGGATAGGAGTGGAGAGTTGATCGGTAGCCCTGCAAAATGATTCCACTGGAGCTTCTAAAGATGCACAGGTATCCCAATTTTTAGCACTCTCTTGGTTCCCAATCCCATTTTCCAACGTGGCATACAAAGAGTTTAGCATTGAACCTCCTTATCATCCACTATCTGAATCATAAACTTAACTAAATAAATATGTACAAACAAAATAAAAATAAATATAAATAAAAAATGGCTAAATTAACAAATAGCAAATTTCACTCTAGTTTTCAAACATTCCCCGGCAACGGCGCCAAAAACTTGATGTGTGCTATCTATGCAGTTACAATCTAAGGTAGTGTACCTATCGATGCAGTCTAGTACTAATAGCGAGTATCAAGGTCGTATTCCTCGGGAAAGTGAAAGCCTAGACTTACTCCTTTGTTCTTTATTATATTAACCTAAAATGAGTGATGAATACTTTCTAAACTAACTAATAGCTACAATCTAAGTTCTAAGGGAGATGCAGGAGTAATTGATAACTAAAATAACCAAGACAAGAAAGCAAACCTAAAGGGAACCTAAACTAGTTGGCAATCAAACAAAAGATAAAGGATTGGTGAGTCTAATTATGGTACCCGTGGACGAATTCTTAACCGAATTCGGTTTCTCTCTCGAGATAACTGAATTTCTAAATCTAATAACCTAAAGTTGGAATCTCTTCCTAACGATTGATTCTTAAATTAGCATTAAGCTTTAATCTGCCTCTATTAAGCTTTGTAAATTCTTAATCCAGCTAGTTAATTATCCTTATCTCTAAGCGATTATTAACCAGTTCTTGCTATTCAAAGTTCCAATTGCCAAATGGACTTCTCAATCACACAAAGCAATCTAAACACACAATTCCCAATGTCTCATGAATAATGCATTATCATATTAATACTGAAAGCAAGAAGAATACAAAACTAATCCAAACAATCCAACAATATAATACTAAGCCAACATAGTAAAGAAATCCCAATGGATTTAATCAATCTAGCTAATTATGTTCATTATCAAAATACACAAGAATTCAATTACAACAAAGAGTAAAGGTAGAGAAACCCGATTACACCCTTGGATGAGGGTAAACAGCCCCAATTCCTCTTGCTCGATTTGAAAACCAATCAACGAACCTTGCCCAATCTTCAATCTTTGAAGGGAATCCGATTGAAACCTTGATCCAAGTCTCCTTTTCTCTTGGTTCCAGCTCAGAAAACCCTTAGAGAGAGAAATATTAGGGTTTGGGACGTTCTCCCCCGCTCTCCTCTTTTTTCTTTCCTCTCTTCGTTCTTTTAATTAATTCCCCTTGTCGCCTCTAACACGGCTGTGTCCCTGGCCGTGTTAGGAACACGGTTTGGTGTTCCTGGCCGTGTTACTTTCTGTGGTCGTGCTCCCTAAGAACTTATTTTTCTTTGATGTTTGATGATACCCAAAACGGCCGTGTTGGTGCCCGTGTTAGGAACACGGCCAGTGTTGAAACCAACACGGCCCTGTTCAGCTTCCTCATGCTCGTACTTAGCTTGTTTCGATAGCTTCAACGTCCAATTATGCTCAAATTCTTTCCTTTATCATCCTTTGACTTCTTTTGGACCTAATGCACACAAACAGACGCATAGGGTGAGTGTTGGGACCAATTCACATCCAAATGTCCATAAAATCAATCTTAAAAACCCCATTTAGATGTGTGTATTTTACGCACATCACTCCTCCTAGGACATGGAACCATGGCCTTTCCAATAATAGTACAAAAGTTACTATGATGTTCAGGATAGTGAACTTGATGTGTTGCTAATCGTGTTAGCTACAATCTAAGGCAGTGTACCTATCGATGCAGTCTAGCACTAATGGCGAGTATCAAGGTCGTATTCCTCGGGAAAGCGAAAGCCCAGAGTTACTTCTTTGTTCTTTGTTATATTAACCTAAAATGGATGATGATAATTTCTAAACTAACTATTAACTACAAGCTAAGTTCTGAGGGAGATGCAGGAGTAATTGATAAGTGAAATAATCAAGACAAGAAGACAAACCTAAAGGGAATCTAAACTAGTTGGCAACCGAACAAAAGATAAAGGATCGGTGAGTCTAATTATGCTACCCGTGGATGAATTCTTAACCAAATTTGGTTTCTCTCTCGAGATAACCGAATTCCTAAACCTAATAACCTAAAGTTAGAATCTCTTCCTAACGATTGATTCTTAAATTAGCATTAAGCTTTAATCCGCCTATATTAAGCTTTGTTAATTCTTAATCCGGCTAGTTAATTATCCTTATCTCTAAGCGATTATTAACCAGTTCTTGTTATTCAAAATTCCAATTGCCAAATGGATTTCTCAATCTCATAAAGCAATCTAAACATCACAATTCACAATGTCTCATGAATAATGCATAATCTTATTAATACTGAAAACAAGAAGAATACAAAACCAACTCAAACAATCCAACAATATAATATCAAGCCAACATAGTAAAGAAATCCCAATGGATTAAATCAGTCTAGCTAAACATGTTCATGTTTAAAACAATCTAGGAAATCAATTACAATGAAAGAATAATGAAAATAAAACATGTACACCCTTTTCTCTCGAATTGGATGAACAGCTCCAAATCTGAATCTACACTTTGATTAATCTCCCAAACTGCCTCTTGAATTGCTTCCACTATGGTTTTGCACTCAGAACCTTGTGATTTCGGGATTCTTACTCCTCGCAACTCTCTCTCGCACTCAATACTGTGCAGAAACCGAACCAGCCGCCAGGGCTCTATGTCACTCTTTTCCTCTCTTTCTTTTCTAAGAAAAATTCATTTTTCTTATATATTTAACTCAGCACGGCCGTGTTCAAGGCCGTGCTGGTCTTTGGTGCTGGCCGAAGTCAGGCCGTCTTTGAAACTATGGATCTCACCAAGTAGGGTTTCACCACGGCCGTGTTGCTCCCCGTGTTGGCCACCACGGGCCGTGCTGAAGGCCGTGGTGGCTATGGAAACCGTGCCCAAAGTGCAAAATTCAAGAATCAAAACCAATGGTTGAGCACGGCCAGAGTCCAGGCCGTGCTCAATGTATGCATTGCGGGCTCTTGTCCGATATTGATAAATTCTCGTCCGTTTCCGCACGTATTGATCTATAATTGCTTAAACATCGATGATGGTCCTATAAATGTTCCTGAAATGCAAAAGAACACAAAACACGGGTGATCTGGGAATAAAAGCACAATAATTGCTAAGAACATACGCAATAATATGCAAGTAAATATGTGTAAAACTATGCTCATTAGAACTCCATCTAGGATTCAATAGGATCTGTCTTGACCAATGTTGAAAATGTTCCTTCCACATCTCTTTTTGTCTCATCATAGGCCCTTATAACCATGTCTGATGGTCTTAGGTCTTTCGCAATCATCTCAAGCTTAGAGAGTATGCGAGAAGGACACACGTTGATGGTTGGCCCGTCATCCGCCATCACGCATGGGTTCTCTTTTCTTTTACTTCTGCTGCTATGTAGAGAGTCTTATTGTGGTCTCTTCCCTCAAATGGTAGATCTTCATCTAAGAAGGTGATCATCCCGGTGATCTTGTTAGTTACCGTTTTGACCATCTCCTCAAGGATAGTTGTTGTGCTAACACTTATATTAGACAAGGCCTGAATTAAAGCCTTTCTATGGTCCGATGAATGCATCAGCAGTTCTTAGACATCGGTTGTATTCTTCTCTTTCTTCCATCATTTTAATAATGCGGCATCCCCATCTTCAGGTGCTTGCTTATCTTGCTTCAACTCTTGTACCTCGGCTTCCTTACCCTTACCCGCTAGCTCAGTTCCAAAATTATTATTTGCCCAAATGTCCTTAGCCTCAGCGTCTTGGACTTCACACTCATCCCTAGAGATATACCAAATGTCAATAGTCATGACCGACTTCTTTTCCCCTTCTTTCCAAACATCCAATGGATAAGGCTCACAAGCGGCTTGATTATTGTTTGATACCAACCACTTGGCATAATCTCCTCAATTTAAATGTCAGCCAAATGAGGCCTCGAATATTGAACTGGGAATTCAAATTTGCCTAAGGGCTGCCCTAGCATGTCTTTACACTCATACCGAGGAAGTTGCCCAACCTCCCATTCTCTAAAGTCAATTAAGTCTTGAATTTCATGCTTGAGATGGTTGCATTAGTCCATTACATGCTTGAAGACCTAGTGATACTCACAATATTGGCTATTGTGAGGCTTAACTATCTTTTGGTGATTGAAGCTCAAGCTTTCCGCTCCATTTTAAATGTGGAACACTACGATAAATAGTGCCCCCAGCTCGGTGAAGGTTCTTTGTCAGCTATCTAGTTTGGCTTCTAGCTCGGTTTGGGATATGTCTATGAAAGAGTTCATGATATCCTCTTCGCTGAAGTTAGGGTTAAGTATGGACACATGGTTTGGGGGTGGTGTGTTGTTGTAGTTTGACAAGGGGTTTCTTCTGGTGCTGGGTTGGTCAGGGTCAGTGAGTTTTTCGATATCGATAAGGTCTTGGATTTTGTGCTTGAGCCAGATTCAGTTATCAATGTGGTGGCTAGGTGCTTGATGGAATTGACAATAGGTGTTGGGTTTATATCCGTGTGCATTAGGGTTTGGTGGGTTCTTGAGGGTAGTAGATTGGAGCATGCCATTCTCTACAAATCTCTCAAAGATCTTAGAGAGAGGTTGTTTAAAATTGGAGAACTTCCTCGGTTGTTGCACAACATTCATATCCAGGGTCCTACTCCTTCCAGCTTGGTAGTTTGCCCTTCCACTAGTTATTACAATCTTTCTTTTATCGTTCTTGATTTCCTCGACCTATAGCCTATCCTCGTATAAGTCTGTGAAAGTTTTCGAGTTCATCATCTACAACCTTTCAACCATCCTAGAAGAATATTTCGGACCATCATACAAACTTGGTCCTTCTTAGAAGGCTTGTTCTTATCAATCATGCCTTATTCCTCCATCTGGTCAGAAAATAAAAAAAGGACTCATTTGACTTCTACTTGGGGGATTCGAGATCCATGCTTGACACCTCCAAATGAGTATTATAGTCATATTACTTGATAAAAAGAATTACATAAATCGCGTCATTCAGCTTTGGCAGATTATTCAGACTTTGACAGTGGGTCCTTAATATGAAATGTGTTACACATGTTTATATGCCCAATTACTTACATTTTTGTGCATATTTATCTTGTTCTATGCTAGAATCACCTATGTTTTGGTTCCTCTCATGTTTCAGGGGATCATCGATGACCATTATCAGTGTTTGAGGGTGATAAGTGTGACTACGGACTGGAATTCATCAAAATTGGACAAAGGCTTGCATTTCAAGGTTGAGCACGACCTGGACTCTGGCCATGCTGAACCATTAGCCTTTGATCTTCAAATATGGCTTTTTGGCACGGTTTCCGAGGCCACCATAGTCTTCAGCACGACTTGTGGTGGCTCAGCACCAGCGAGGGCACGGTCAGGGAGCAAGGGATTGATTTTTGGACTCGGAGGTTGAGCACGGCCTAGACTCGGCCCGTGCTGATCAGCACGGGCTTGACCACGACTGTGCTGAGATAATTATATGGGCTATTTCACTTTGTTTTGAAGGGTTCAGCATTTTTGACCTTAGATCTTATATACGCACACGAGCCATCTCTTTCCAGACTTCGATGCTCGACTTTAGGAGACCATTTCACACATTGAAGGACGAATTTCAATGGTTCAAGCATCACATTGAAGATCAAGAGTGGATTTTAAGGCATTCAAGAGGCAATTTGAGGTTCATTATTCAGATTTGGAGATTAAAGATTGTTCATCTGTTTTGAAGAAGAAGGGTGTACATGTTTCCAATTTTCTCTTCTGCATTTGTTCTTTATTTTGTCTTATTCATTAGCATGAGTAGTTAGAGCTGCTGAACCCATTAGGGTTCCTTTGTTTGTTAGATTGCACTTCATGTTTATGAGATATTTTGATTATCAATTCTTGTATTCTTCTTGCTTTCAGTATTAATAAGATATCGCATTATTCATGAGACCTTGTAAATTGTGTTCTTTAGATTGATTTCTATAATTAAGAAATTCATTCAGTAATTGGAATTTTGAATAGCAAGAACTAGTTAATAATCACTTAGAGATAAGGGTAATTAACTAGCCGGATTAAGAATTAACAACTCTTAATAGCAATGGATTAATCTTAAGGCTAACCTAAAATCAATAGTTAGGAAGAGATTTCGTCGTTTAGGTTCTTAGGCTTAGGAATTCGGTGTTCTCTAGAGGGAACTCGAATTCTAAATCCGCTCATAGGTAATCATAATTGGTAATCATAATTGGTAATCAATTTATTTTCTACCTTCTTTAAAAATCCAACTAGCTTAGGTCCCCCTTGGGTTTGCTTTTTTTCCTTGATTGTTTCATTAAACCTTTGCAGATTGCTTGGCATTTAGTTAATAATTTAGCTTGCACCTAGTCATAGATTAGTAACTTCTTTACTATTAGTTTAAGGTTAGATAATATAAGACGCTGGAGTAGTTATAGGCTCACCCTTTCCCAAGAATACGACCTTGATACTCGCCATTAGTGCTAGTCTGCATCGATAGATTCATTACCTTAAATTGTAGCTGCATAAATAGCTCATCAGTCCTTCAAGAGATAGCATAACCACCTTGACAATCTAGGTCCTATTCACCTTAGTAGTTCTTATGATAGTTACATACTGCTTCAGATTAACCTTTAGGTCACCACTCTTATTAAATTTATTCATCTCGGGCATTCTAAACTTTGTAGGCAGCTTGTCTTCTCCCATCAAAACTAGCTCTTCAAAATCATAGGTAGATTCCAAACTTTTGATTTCCAGCATACCTTGCATTTTGTCAAGCTAGGTGCTCAAGCCACTTGCAGCTTCATTAGTAGCAAGGGGGTTATCGGCACCCTTTTTTTAGATCTAGATATCGAGGGAAATACAAAAAATTCTATGATGAAAGTTACTACCTTCTCGAGTCTCAGGAGATGAAAGACATTTGATTCAAGGCTAGGGTTGAGATTAATCCAGCTAGAATTATGATAAGCATAGTTTTACACGTATTTGCTTGCATATTATTGCGTATGTTCTTAGCAATTATTGTGCTTTTATTCCCAGATCACCCGTGTTTTATGTTCTTTTGCATTTCAGGAACATTTATAGGACCATCATTGGTGTTTAAGCAATTATAGATCAATACGTGCGGAAACGGACGAGAATTCATCAAGATCGGACAAGAGCCCGCGTTGCACACATTGAGCACGGCCTGAGTCAAGGCCGTGCTGACCATCACGGCCTAGACTCTGGCCGTGACCAACCATCAAAACTTGGTCTTCAAAACAATAGTTTGGGCACGGTTTCTGTAGCCACCACGGCCTTCAGCACGGCCCGTGGTAGCCAGCACGGGGAGAAACACGGCCGTGGTGAAACCCTACTTGGTGAGATCCACAATTTCAGCACGGCATGGACTCTGGCCGTGCTGAGTTAAATATATAAGAAAAATTCATTTTTTCTTAGAGGGAGGGGGAAAAAGTGTGGCATTCAGCCCTAGTGGCTAGTTCAGTTTCTGCACAATACTGAGTGCGAGAGAGAGTTGCAGTGAGTAAGAATCCCGGAATCGTAAGATTCCGAGTGCCAAACAGTAGTGGAGCAATTCAAGAGGCAGTTTGGGAGATTAATCAAAGTGTAGATCCAGATTTGGAGCTGTTCATCCAATTCGAGAGAAAAGGGTGTACATGTTTTATTTTCATTATTCTTTCATTGTAATTGATTTCCTAGATTGCTTTAAACATGAACATGTTTAGCTAGACTGATTTAATCCATTGGGATTTCTTTACTACGTTGGCTTGATATTATATTGTTGGATTGTTTGAGTTGGTTTTGTATTCTTCTTGTTTTCAGTATTAATAAAATAATGCATTATTCATGAGACGTTGTGAATTGTGATGTTTAGATTGCTTTATGAGATTGAGAAATCCGTTTGGCAATTGGAACTTTGAATAACAAGAACTGGTTAATAATCGCTTAGAGATAAGGATAATTAACTAGCCGGATTAAGAATTAACAAAGCTTAATAGAGGCGGATTAAAGCTTAATGCTAATTTAAGAATCAATCGTTAGGAAGAGATTCCAACTTTAGGTTATTAGGTTTAGGAATTCGGTTATCTCGAGAGAGAAACCGAATTCGGTTAAGAATTCGTCTACGGGTAGCATAATTAGACTCACTGATCCTTTATCTTTTGTTCGGATGCCAACTAGTTTAGATTCCCTTTGGGTTTGTCTACTTGTCTTGATTATTTCACTTATCAATTACTCCTGCATCTCCCTTAGAACTTAGCTCGTAGTTAATAGTTAGTTTAGAATTTATTCATCATCCATTTTAGGTTAATATAACAAAGAACAAAGAAGTAACTCTGGGCTTTCACTTTCCCGAGGAATACGACCTTGATACTCGCCATTAGTGCTAGACTGCATCGATAGGTACACTGCCTTAGATTGTAGCTAACACGAGTAGCACACATCAAATTACCTTTTTAAAATTAATTTGGACTTAATTATCAAGAAAAATAAAGTTCAAGGGTCAAAATGCCAGTTTTCATAAATTTAGGAACCTAAATACAAAAAGTTTTCAAACTTCCTCTACATAGAGCCAATTGGCTCTACATAGAACGGATTGGGTTTTTGTAATTCGATGTTGTTTTTTTCAATAATTTTACATTCAAATACAAATTATAGAAGGTTTTCTTGACGATAATTATGATTTTTATTGATAATTATTTAAATTTAAAGAATTTAAATTGGATATTTATCATATTATTTAGCAATCTATCGTCACACTTAGGGTTTTCTTTAAAATTCTACCTCTATAAATAAAAAGAAGTGATTAGGGTTAGGGAAAACAATGAAGAACTTAGATTTGGCAACAAGTGACATTGACACTTGAAAAACACTGAGAAGAAAACACATAGAGAAAAACCAGAGAGAAAAGAAAGAAAAAGACTGTCGTTCTTATTTAACAACAGAAGACTCAAGCCATTAAAAAAGAATAATTTTTGAAAACATGCCACTGAAGAAAGAATCATTTTTGAAAACCTGTTTCTAAATCGATAGAAGATTTCTCTACACCATATCCAGTATTGGATTCCTACTCGGTCTTTAACTCAACTGCATCCTCATTACTTGAGACTCGCAGATCTATCAACTACGGTGACAACATGAGGGTTCCTTCAATCATGCATCCATCATCATCCTAGAAATTGGTTCCTTCGTTCCTTTTTTTTACTTCTTTTGTTATTTGCTTTTAGAAACATGATTAGGATTATGATTTATGATTAGTATGATTAGATTAGGGTTTTTGTGTTGTATACTTTTTAGGTCTTTTTCTTTCACAATCGTAGTTGTAGGCCGAGTTATAATAATTAGGTTTTACTTTCTCCTTTTATTTTGTTTATTCTTGCTTATTGCATGGTTAATTAAATATGTGTTATATTGATTAATTAAAAATGGGTCATATAGACTTAGGTTAAAAAACTAGATCCAACATAAATATTATAGTCTAATAGGCTAACCAACATTAACTAGACCTAAAACCCTAAAACCTAAGTAGACTTAGCGGGCTTTTGCATGCTTTAGTTAGGACTTGGGCTTAATTAGAATTAGGATCACGATAAACGAGCCTTATCATAATAAGTAGTCCATTAGGTCTAAAGGCTAGAAATCAAAAGCATAACATATAATTGAGCTAGACTAAGTGAGTTACATGCATAATTGACTAGTAAACTAGGCTAATAACTCTAACATAGGTTGGACTTTGAATAAAATGGGCTAGATTTAGGTGAATCATGTTTGTTATTTTGGCATACCTATGTATAAATTGCTTACATTTATATGGAATAATTTGTTAAATAATAAAATTAAAGACTAATCTATATAAATAAGGAAGTTGGCTTCCGGATCCATCTCTAGATTTATGGCATAAGCTTCCTTATGGAATCTGAGAAACACCCCTCATTAGTAAAAGTGTCCTGGTGATTACCTAGGTGGCAACTCCTATCTCCCTGCTAGTTTAAATCATTAGTTAGCATATTCCCGATTAGGTTAGAAAGTATTATAATGCCATAGTTGCTAAAGACACTTAGGTGCGTGCCCGAAACCGTCGCCCACAGTAGTTTACCTCTTATCTTGGTCTAGCATGAACTCATCAAAATCCCAAAAATTCAGGGTCACTCCCTTTCCAACTGGGTCTTCAGAATTAGCATTGGTTGCGGCAGTAGTAGCAGTACCAGTGGTAGCAGTAGTCTCAACAGCAACCACAGCCGGGTCAATAGCAATAAGGGGATTAGCCAGTGCAATAAGAGCAGCAAGTGGGGCATGGTTCCTAGCTAGTAGTTGTTGGAGCTCTTTCCAAATCGCACCCCTCAAATCGTCGATGACAGCATTCTTAAGGATCTCAACGTCCTACTCATTAGCTCTCTCGTTGGCCATCTCTTCGGTAGCTTGGCATCTTGGTCTTTCAAGGTTCTTTAATATAGCTTGGATTCTTGGATAAATAGGTACCCTTTCCAATCTCCCACTGTCTTGCCTTTTCCAACCCATAAGAAAATCTATATGGCTAAAAAACAAAGGTTAGTATGATACATGTGACGCGTGAGATGCATGATACACGTGCAATGCATAAAAATAGGAAAAAAGAAGAGGTTAGCACACATAATAATATACAATTCATCCTTCCAACCTTATTATTCTCGCACATAGTTCATGGTGAGTCTTTCTTCCTTAGGATTTTCGGTTCTTATCAATAAGGGATAGTAGGCCCGACGTGCATGCCATAAACTCTCAAAAGCATATTTAAAACAAATAAGACAATGTTTTTCAGTATAAAGCCTGCATATTTTAGGCCTAAGACCTGATTCCATATGTCTTTTGGGTTAAGGCTTTCCAATACTTGGGCTTTAGATACTTATAAGGAAAAACATTTCATCTAGCAAGTAACAGGGTTCCTAAGGGAGATTACTACAGTCATTACCATGAGCTGAGTCTTGGATAAGGATAAAAGGCTCCCATAAGTAAAAAGTGTTATTCCTTAGCTTGTCTCCCTGCTCAAGGGTCCATATGATAAAGGAAACTCACTCATTACTTATGAGTGATGGTTAGCCAGTGTTGTAATTCTAAGGTTTGAGTGGAACTAAAGAACCACTAACCAATGACCTCAAGGCTGTAGGGACCAAAGTGCATAATGTTTGAAAAATGATGTACTGATGCAAGAATAATCTGTTAATAATAAAATTAAGAACAAACATACACTGGAATTAGCTTCTCTTATCCCTAGTGGAGTCACTACTGTGGGCGAAGTTTCGAGCGCGCACCTAAGTGTCTTTAGCGAGTACGGCACTATAAGGCTTTTTAACCTAATTGGGAACATGCTAACTAGTCACTAAGACTATTGCGGAGATGGGAGTCGCCACTCAGGTAATCACGAGGGCAATTTTACTAATGAGTGGCATTTTTCAGATTCCATAAGGAAGCTTACGCCACAAATCTAGAGATGGATCTGAAAGCCAACTTCCTTATTAGTCTTCAATTTTATTGTTTAATAAATTATTCCCTATAAACACAAGTAGTTCATATACATACATGCCCAATAATACACAAAGTTTACCTAGGTCTGCCTATTTTATTCAAGCTCAGCCCATATTAGAGTTGTTAGTCTAATTTACTAATTAATTGTGTATATAGCCCACTTAATCTAGTCCAATTACACATTATTCTTTTAATATCCAACCTTTAGGCCTAATGGACTACTTATTATGACAAGGCTAGTTTTGTGTGAATCAAATTCTAATAAAGCCTAATTCTAACTAAAACATACCAAGGCCCACTAAGTCTTCTTCAATTTTAGAGTTTAAGCCCGATTAATGTGGATTAGCCTATTGGAGTACAATATTCATGTTGGGTCTAATTTTAGCCCTAAGTCTATGTAGCCCATTTATAGTTAATCAATCACACAACACATATTTAATCATATAGTAAAAAATAAGCAAAATAAGATGCAGCAAATAAATCTATCTATTACAACTCGGCCTATAACTAAAATTGCAAGAAAAAAGCCTTAAAATCTAATACAATACACAAAATTGATGCAAATACATGAAAACTCGGCAAAAATCCAAAAATTGGGACAAAATGCATATAGCCGATCGACATTGGACATAGAGCCAATCGACTCAACATAGAGCCAATTGGCTCTACATTGAGCCGATAAGCTCTAGAGTGTTTAGGCAGGCTTTTCTGATTTTTAATGTATTGCTCGCTTTCTTAGACTCGATTTTCACATACACAAAGGGTAAAAATTGATTAGATGTGAAAGAAATAAAATAAAAATAAAATAAAAATAAAATAGAATAATAAATAACAGTCGATCTGAGCCTGAAGCCTTGAAAAACTATGCAAACCCTAAAGAATTGAATATATAGTAAAGAAAGGTGGTAGTTTAATCATACAATTCTAATGAACGGATTTAAATACTGAATTATAATGAAAATATAAATCTAATCCTTAATCCTATGCATGTGTCTAATCAGATTCGAAACCCTAATATTCGCAAAATTATTAGATTCAAAATGCTAGTGTCCTTATTATCAGATTTCAAGACACAATAACATGCAGACCCATAAGAAACCCTTAATCTAATCATAAAAAATCAACCCTAATCATCTATCTAAAAAGAATAAATAAGAAAAACATAAAAAAATAAAGAAATCAGTTTAGGGTGATGAAAAATGTATGTTTGGAGGAATCCTCAAGTTATTACCATAATTGATGGTTCTACGAGTCTCAAGCGATGAAGATGTAGTTGAATCAAAGACTATCAAGAAATCTAGTGTTGAAGTGATGTTGCGAAAAGTGGGGTTTCAAAAAACAGTTCTTTCTTCAGTAGCCTTCTTTCTTAGTGACCTAGATTTTCTACCTAATGATGAACGATAAATTTTTCTCTTAAATTAGCTTATGTTTTTTCTCTCTATTAATTTTTTTTATCTCTGAGTGTCTTCTTTAAACACTAGATGCCTCTTTCTATTTATATTGGTAGGGTTTCAAAGGAAACCTTAAAGAAAATAATAATCTCTATTATTTTAAAAAAATAGGTTGATAAATATCTAAATTTAATTCTTTAAGTTTAAATAATTATCATTAAAAATCCCTGATTATCGTCAAAAACCTTCTAGAATCTCTATCTGGATGTAAAAATCGTCAATAAAAATGAAAGTTGAAGTGAAAAAGCCCCAATCGGCACAGTGTAGAGTTGATTGACTCTGCACGTAGCTAATTGGCTCTACATAGAGGAAGTTTAAAAATTTACAATTAGATTTTTAAATTTGTGAAATCTCTTGTTTTGACCCTCAAACTTTATTTTTCTTGAAATTGGGTACAAATTGATTTTAGAAAAGGTAATTTTAGTTGCATTAACCTTCATCCTAGCTTGGATTCGCCCGTCCTTTGTCTCCCAAGACTCGAGAATGCACTAACTTTCATCACAAGATTTTTCATAATTCCTTCGATATCTAGATCTTGAAAAGGGGGTGCTGATAGGTAGAAATCTAGAGTGTTTAATGGATTTGTGTTTACTTTTGGAAATCACATTACATATGCCAAAATTTTGGCAATCACTCTATACTCAGTTGCCAACCATTAAGCCTAGGGTTTCCTTTTCTATTTATAGGAGAAGGTTTAAGGAAACCCTAGAGACTGAGATATACATTCTAATTTATTTGATAAATTTCTATAATTAAAAAACTTAGTCTTTAAACTTATCAAAATGTTTAATGATAATTATCGATAAATATTGAAAATATTATGAAACCATTAGAAACTCGAATAATTATCAATAAACCAATATAGAAGATGTATTTTGATTTATTTTATCGTTTTAAAGTGAAAAATAATAGAAAATGATGCAAAAATATGATTTTTGGACCAATCGGCACTGCACGGAGCCGATTTGGCTCTATGCTAAGCCAATCGACTTTAGGTACAATCGATTTGATCGTACGCAGAGCCAATTAGCTAGGGTATAAAAAGTTTTGCAGTTTTTTACGATTTTGTCTCTAAACTTATAAAAACTATCGTTCAACTCTCAAACTTAATTTTTTCCACCAATTAGGTCTAAATTGATTCTAGAAAAGCAATTTGGTTTAATTATTCTCAACCCCTAACTTGGATTTGCCCATCCTCAACCTCTTGAGACTCGAGAAAGGTAGAAATTTTCATCATCGAATTTTCTATAATTCTCTTGATATCTAAATTCGAAAAGTGTCAAAAACTTTCATCATCGTATTTTCTGTAATTCTCTCGATATCTAAATTCAAAAAGTGGATGCTGACAGTTGCCCTCGATTTGTCAATATTTTTGAACACAAATGTGATAAAATAAATTGAGACAAATCATAAATATCAAGGACATGGTGAAAGGACCACACCTGATTGAGTCGAGGACTATGCCCACTTAAGTTGAGGACTACGCCTGCTTGAATTAAGGACTACACCTGCTTGAGCTGCGAACTTTGCCTACTTGAGTTGAGGACTTTGCTTACTTGAGTTTTAAGGATTACGCCTGGTGATTTCGGAACCACGCCCGATGATTTTAGGAACCACACCCGATGATTTAGGTACCACTCCCGTTGATTTAGGGAACCACGCTCGATGATTTAGGGACCACACCCATTGATTTTGGGAACCATGCCTACTGATTTAGAAACTACACCCGTTGATTTTAAGAACCTCTTTGATTTAGGAACCACGCTCGATGATTTAGGAACCACGCCTGTATGATTTGGGAACCACACCCAATGACTTATACTTGTAGAGACTTCCCTCTAGCTTCTTGACCACTTTCTGCTTCGGGATACAATTACGTTGTAATTTCCACTTTAGGTTGTGATTTGGTAAAATTCTCCAACTTCTGGGTGTCAAATTGATAACTTCCGCTTTGGGATGAAGAATAGTGATTTTTCCACTCTGGGATCTTCTACTTTAAGAAGTAAATTGGTTATCCACTTCAGGATCTTCTACTTTGAGAAGTACACTTGTTCTTTAAAACTTGAACGAATTATCTACTTCAGGGAATAGGCTTGTGGTCTTCCACTTCGGGATGTATGATGATATTCCACTTTAGAAGGTAAACTGGTGATCTTCCACTTTGGAAAGTAAACTAATTTTCTACTTCGAGGAATAAGTTAATCATCTTCCACTTCGGGATATAAACTTGTGAGCTTTCACTTCTAGATTTTTATTCAAACTTTTCTTTATTTTTTTATTACAAGTTAGTGGTACATATACAAGTGTACAAATATTTAAGTAGAAGAAATAATGAGGCTGCGTGATATGCATGTTATGAATGATATGTAATGCATTTCTAAAAATCACTTTAGTTTGGACAAAGGCATTATAGTGCCCATCAACATCAATACTTCGAGAGTTCAATCACTTGCTCTTCGAGCACATGGCATAAAGCTAGAGGGTCGATGTTGTAATTAATTCATATTAAAGATCTGAAAGTCATAGTGACTACAAGAAGTGCAGATCTAGAGATAACTCAAGCATGCGAAAACTGAATAATTTTGCCTAGGGCTGTACCGATACTTGTGCAATGATAATTAGCTTTGACACAATTTCATGCAGATAACAACCAACTCTTTTTCTTTTCTTACTTTTAGGCTTTAACTTTTGCCTAAGCTGCCCTTTTGGGTTTTCAACTTAGTAGGCTAATGTCTTTACTTTTGCCTAGGCTGCCCTTTTAGGTTTTCAACTTAGCATACTCTATCTTTTTTGAAGCCGCCCTTTCGGATTTTCAACTTAGCATTTTTTTTTCTTTATACTTTTCTTTTCTTTTCTCTTTTTATAAATTCTGTTGCTTGAGAAGTGTGAACTAATGCACTGAAAGTCCCTTTTATGAAGCTTACAAATGATTATACTGATTTTCAAGACTTCTCGTGAGACAAGATTGAAAGACTCTAGTTCTGCTGATTTGTTGGTCGTGCTATCAAGATTGATGGAGACCTGAGTGTTACAACTTCTTAGGTTTTCTTGCGAGTTTCAGTACCCATTTTCTAAATTTAGGTATCGAAGAAATTATGAAAAATCCGATGATAAAAGTTGTTATTTTTCCTGCGTCTCACGGAGTTGGAGAAGGTCAAAATCTTGGTTAGAGTTATAATGAATTGAGCTAAAAATTGCATTTAGAAATCAAATTAGGCTCAATTGAAAAAAAATTAAATTTTAGGGTAAAAATCAGTCAAATGGCCAAGTTTGGTGACTAAATTGCAAATTTTTGTGAGTCTGCCAACGTTTAGAGCCAATTTGTAATACCCGAAATTTTTATTTTAATAATAATATTAGTAATAATAAATAAACGAGTTTTTATTTAAATTAATATTACTTTATTTTTTTAATTAGTTAATTGGGATGAATTAAATAGAATTTTAATACTAGACAAAATAAGAGAGTTATTTTCTATATCTAATTAGTTTGATTTTTAAGAAATTAATTAAGTAAATTCTTTAGGAAATAAATTATATTTTTGGTCATTTAATTTTTTCCAATATGAATATATGAATTAATTTCTATATTTGAGAGTCATAAAAAGAATAGTAAATAATATTTTTATAAAGAGTTTATTGGGGAATGATAAATTTTAATTAGCAAATGGTGTTGATTTTAATTAGAAAATATTGAGCAAATTGATTAATTTAATCAATTAAGTGTTAGAATTAAATTGATAATTAATTTTAGAATAAGGATTAAAAATATAATTTTATTATTATGGGGTTTTAATGAAAATTTGTATGGTTAGTATTTTTATAATTAAGTGTGTCGGTAAGGGTATTTTGATAATTTTGCATTTAAAAGCAAGGGTAAATAAGTAATTCTCTATTTTCAATAATTGTAATTTGGCCCAAATTAAATAGTTAGGGGCTTAATCGAAAAGCTAAAAAAAAGTTTAAGGGTTAATCGGAAATTTTACAAGGCAAAATTGTTAGTAATTAAAAAAGTTGAAGGACTAAATGGTAAAGAAGAAAAGTTCAGGGACTAAAAGTCGATGTGGAGAAGAAGAAAAGGAGAAGAGCATAGGGGAAGAGGGAGAGGAAGGAGAGGTGGCGTCGGTTGCGTCGCCCAACCGGTGGTGGTCGACTTGTCAGGGCACGCGAAGCTGGTTGAAGGCGCAGCAGAGGCCGGCGAGTGCGGCGGCAGTGGCTCCAACAGGCAGCGACGGTGGAAATCGCGAGGAGGAAGGCAGCGACTTTCCAGCGCCATTCCAAGCGTTCCTAGGGGCCAACGGCGGCAATTTTGGCTCAAAATGACTAGTAAGTTTAGGGCTTCCTTTTGGGAGTAGCAGCGTCGGCTTTGGTGCCAGAGGAAGGAGTTCCAGCAAGGTGATGGCAACCGAGTTTTTAGGCTTTTCCGGCGAGCTCCGGTAAGCTTTGGCTGATCGGAGGATATATCTGGACTCCTCTCAGCTCAAGCTTTCCAATGGCACCGGTTTCGCGGTGACTCCATTTGAAAATCGATAGCCAAGATCGTCCGTAAATCTCTCCAGATGATCCGAATCGGAAGCTGGGATCGTCATCAGTGCGTCGTCTCGAGTCTGCAGACGCGCTCGGATCGTCGATCGGACTCCAGTGGTTGGAAGCAAGTCGACCGAGTGATCAAGCGTCTCAGTAAATTTCTAGCCCGTAGATTTTAGAGTTCATTGATAAAGGGTTATGTATTTAATTATTGTGTTGAATATTAGAAAAATTATATGAGGTTTATTAGTTAAAATAAATAGTTTGTTGGACCATCTGCCAATAATCGTGATTTGTCTTGTGTGGCGGAGTCAGGAAATATAATGTAGTGTGGTGGCCCGACTCTCGTTAAATAAATTGTTGGAATATTTGAAGTATTTTTCTGGTAGGTCCTGGACCCATAATACGGGGGGTAGACGTTTGTGTTTAGGGGAGCTTTTGTCAGATTTTCGATAGAATTTACCCAAGTCGACAAGTTTTTAGACAGTCAGTCCTAGGAGTCTAGGCCTAGGGTTAATTGTCAAATATTTTACTTTTTCTGATTTAATTTTTCTCGTGATTAGATAAATCCGTCAGTTCGACTCGCTCCACTCGAGGCATCAGAGCAGAGCTAGGAGGTCGTCAAAGCTGTGAGTTAAAATCATATATCTGTTTACATGTGTCATGCTGAGATTTTATGAAATAATTCTGATTTCATGATTTAATATTTTATTATTTATTTAATCACTATTTATATATGTTTCATTTTCTACATTATGATTTTATTGATTGCGAGTTGACTTGGGATGGGGCGGCAGTAGAACATGCCACTTGATGGATTGCATCAGGACCGCGTGCGCACCGGTAGGAATCTGAGACAAATAGTAAAAAGGATAAATTTAAAAAGGTAAATTTAGGACTTGCCCTGGTTGAGCATTGCTCTCTAGGCGCTGACTTATTTGGAAACCTAAGTGACCTGACTCGAGTTAAGGACCCTGGTCGAGCTTTGCTCTCTTGGCGCCAGTCTTATTGGAGTAAGAGAGCCGAAAGGCTAAGACTGATAGTGATAATTAAGTGACCGGACTGGAGTTAAGGACCCTAGTCGAGCTTTGCTCTCTAGGCGCCAGTTCTGTTGGAATGAGAGAGTCGAGATGTTAGTGTTGGGATTAGGATTCTACTGAGGTACTCCGTCCTGTGGTATGAAATAAAAATTTATTTTATTTTATTTTGCAGAAGCATAGCACATGTATTTTTATTTTAAATTAAGCAAATATTTTATTGAAGTCTTTATATTCGTTTTTGGGATATATAATTTTAACTTACTCTCGAAATTGACAGTCTCAATTTTACTGTTTTTCAAGTGATTGTTAGTCTTCCCGCAGTTCTTATCTAGCAGCCCGACTCCTTCATCATCGGGTTGATGTAATTGATTTTGGTATGTTTGACTTGTAAAGTTTTAGATGCTCCGCAGTAGAGATTTTAGACTTATCAGTTTGTAATTTTATATAAATTCAAGTCTCGCCTAATTATACTAGCAGACCGAATTTAATTTATAGTACCTGTTGATTTAAGATTAATTGTGAAAAAAGTGCTTTGGATGGAGTCCTGATTTCAATTTGATTGAGTTAGTGAATAGTCAGGCTTACTACGGGATTTGGTGGCCTTAAGCCTACCCATTCCCTAATGCCAGTCACGGGCCCATAGATCGGGTCGTGACACGATCGACTTTGTGTACAGCAAATTGGCTATAACTAGAGCCAAATCGGCTCTATACAGCCCCGGTTGGCTCGAAACTCGATTTTTATGGTCGTTTTTTTATGTATTTCCAATTTTAAACACCCATAACCATCAAAATCAACTTTTTAGAAGGGATTTTATCAATAATTATCTAATGTTTTATTATTCTTATGATTGGATGGATATTTATCAATATTATCCCAAGTTATTAAAAAATCAGTATTTATCGATTAGGAACAGATTTTGATAAAGCCATTTTTATTTTTAATTCTTAGAATTATCAATAATTAAATGGAGAGTATATCTAAGTCTCTAGGGTTACCCTAATCCTTCCCTATAAATAGAAAAAAAAAACCCAAGGTTGATACATTTTCTATTTCACACTTTCTAATTAAGTTTTGTTCATTTAATAAGGGCATAAATTGATACATTTTCTATTTCACATAACAACTACTCTGTTATCAGATTTTCTAGTCCAATATTTTCTCCTCACTTTATTTCCTCAATTGTTGCTCGACTAGGCTATATAGGTCTTCTAATTAGTAGGACTCATTTTTCAATTTTTGTCCTGTTGTTCTTGCTTTTTTTTCAAAACATAGTATCTGAAATAGTATAAATTGACTTGTGAACTTATTGCCCCCGAGATTTGAACTCCTTTCAGCATCTTCAAGCTTAATCTTTTCTTTCTTTGGATGTAGAAGTTTCTAATTCGATCCAAATTTTCTTAGAGTAAAATGCATTAGCTCTTATATATTTCAAGATTATAACACTAAACTTTAATCTCTTCTTCAGAGTTCCTTATTATTCTCAAGGTTGTAATTTATGAGGGGATGAACTCGACCTTCTTGCTTTGCCCCTAGTCTAGTGAATAATTCTGCTACCTTGAGTTTAATCTTGTGTATCAAATACTATCTCTTTCTTTTTTCTTTTTTCTTATTCTCTCTCACTTTTTTCTCTCTTCAAGAGTTACATTATATGCAGTAGAAATGTACCTAGGATTATCATTTGTTTCTAGATCAAACAAACCAACTCGAATAGAATTAATGTAAACATACTCGAATTGAAACCAATCGACAATCCTCGCCAATCTTTGATCTTCGAAGAGAATCCAAGTGAAACCTTGATCCAAGTCTCCTTTTCTCTTAGTTTCAACTCAGAAAACCCTTTGACATAGAAAAAGATGAGTTTTGGACGTTCTAACCCTAGTTGCCTCCCTTTTTTTCTTTTCTTTCTTTTTAAATGAATTTGACCAGCTGCCATGAACATGGCCGTGTCGATGCCCGTGTTCCCAACACGTTATGGTGTTGATGCCCGTGTTACTCTTTGTGGCCGTGCTCCCTAAAAACTTTTTTTTCTTTGATGTTTGTTGCATCCAACACGGCCGTGTTGGTGGCTATGTTGGGAACACGGCCAGTGTTGAATCCAACATGGTCGTGTTAACCTTCCTCATGGGCATACTTAGCTTGTTTCGGCAGCTTTAACGTCCAATTATGCTCCAATTCTTCCCTTTATCATACTTTGACTTCTTTTGGACCTAATGCACACAAACAGACACATAGGGTGAGTGTTGGGACCAATTCACATCCAAATATATATAAAATCAATCTTAAAAACCCCATTTAGATGTATGTATTTTACACACATCAAATAACCCCACACTTAGCTCATTGCTTGTCCTCAAGCAATCAAAAATAAAATAAGGAAAATAAACCACTAAGGAACAACACTTGAACTGACAAATAAGCTAGGGAACTCCTGCACATATCCTTAAAAGTGCAAGTCAAACAAAAAGAAATGAAGCAATCAATTCAAGTATCACAACCAAGATGCCAATAATTCGTAAAACACTGTCTCAATAAGATTATTCAGAACCAACTCCTCACCAAATTCACTCTAAATCACTCAAAGTGTTTAAAGGGTAGTGTTTAATCGCTCAATGCATCAAGTACTGCCTTACTTACTATATGCTTGCTCTTAAATCCTACTCCTACCACTTATGGAGAGTCAACAACCATATCAAGAGGTCTTTATAAAGGTTGTAATGAGGATTAGGTAGGGGTAGGTAAATTTGGTTAAAGTTGAACCTATGGTGTTCTGCAATGAAATACATGACCTGCACACAAGCCACAATGATCACAAGGGGTAAACAATGGACAGTAATCTAAGGTGGGAAATAGGAATCAAGTCAAAATGTAAACTCTGAGAAGCAATTAAACAATTAGCTTACTTACTTTCTTTCTTTTCATCACCCTTCCCTCTTATTCTTCTTATTATATTTTTTTCTTCTTCTTTTTTTTTCGTCTCTTTTTCTTTTCTTTTTCATAAGGGAAGAACATGTTCTTTTGGATTGAAGTAAGCTACTACAAGATTCCAACACTATTCCCAAGAAAAATATTCCCAACAAAAACAACTCATGTGCAGAATCATAACCCAAAGCAGAATAAAACTAAGTGGCAATGAAATATGATAAAAAAATGGTGAAAAAGGGGGTTATCTACAAAATTAATAAATGAATGAAGGTATTTGGCTAGAATGAAAAACCTAAGTGCCTCTATCATACCAAAGTGTTAAACTCTCCTTGTGGCCCTCACAAGCATTACCGAGCAAGTTTTAAAAGTAAAGACAGTGATTGGCACTCTCAACAAGAAATAAATACAAGCATATAAAGTGTATGCTTACAATTTAGGCTCAATTTCTCACAAGTGTGCTTTTGAGTAGGTTCCAAACAAAAATCATCAAAACGGAATTAGATAAACCAAAGCAACTTAGTACAAAACTCAAACTAATTATCTTACATTCTTCCACAGACTCAACACTATCGATTTTATCGGATCACATGGACATAAACAGGATTTTCAAAAGCAAGTCAACAGTAAAAGCATCGAAACAAAGTGAAAAATTTTCAAAATTTTTACAAAAAGTTGCACAAAGAATAAATAAATAACTGAGATGGGATAATTGAAATGGATCTGAATTTCATATACAAGACAATAAAACATGAAAGCAAGTGTATATTAATATCACCACCCCACACTTAAAGGACACACTGTCCTCAGTGTACAAAATATAAGAAATGCAAAAGGAAAAAGAAATAATACTGCCCTGACTATAGCTCCGGGGTGGTGAAAAGAGGTACATCATCAAGTATATCAGGATGCTGGCTGGTCTGTGGTGGAGGAGTGGCTGCTCTTTGAGGATCAGAAGTAGTGTCATATGCAAGAGCAAAAACCAACTGTAAAATCTAATCACCTAAGTTCACATAATTCAAACAAAAATTAATACCCAAAATGGAAAGAAAAAAATGAAAACTAAAGAATTAAAATGAAAATAAAAGAAACAAGCTTTTTTAAAGTCATAAGCTGGACTTTATTCTTTTATTTGACTCAGAAATGGAGCGCCCAATTCACACGCTCCTCCATATCTAGTGACCCTCCAAGGTAATGCTTCAACCTCTGCCCATTAACCTTGAAATTTTCCTTTTCCGGATGATGCACTTCATCCGCACCATAAGGGAAGATTTGCGTCACTGTAAATGGCCTCGACTAACGACTTTTCAGCTTCCCTGGAAATAAATGGAGACGAGAGTTAAATAACAACACACTATCTCCTACGTTAAATTCCTTCAAATTTTTCAATCGCTTGTCATGCCATTGTTTGGTCTTCGCATTGTAGATTGTTGAATTTTCATAGGCTTGTTGACGCCACTCCTGTAGCTTATTTATTTGCCACTACCTTTGTCTACCTGCGCTATCCAAATCAAAGTTAAACGATTTAAGTGCCCATAATGCTTTATGTTCTAGCTCCACAGGTAAATGACAACCTTTTCCATACACAAGCCTAAAGGGAGTGAACCATGTAGAAGTCCTATAGGCAGTTCTAAATGCCCATAAAGCATCATCTAGCTTTGTAGTCCAATCTTTCCTACTAGCTCCTACAATCTTCTCTAAAATGCGCTTAAGCCCCCTATTAGTAACCTCTACTTGCCCACTCGTTTGTGGGTGATAAGGCGTGGAGAATCATTGAGATACTCCATATCTTTTAAGCACTTTCTCAAGTTGAGAATTACAGAAATGGGTTCCCCTATCACTAATTAATGCTCGAGGTGTTCCAAACCTAGAGAATGGTCTCTTAAGGAACCTCACAACTACCCTAGCATCATTAGTAGGCAAGGCTTGTGCCTCAGGCCATTTAGAAAAATATTCAACAACCACCATTATATACTTGCATCCATACAAAGAAGGAAAAGGACCCATAAAATCAATGCCCCAAACATCAAAAATTTCCAACACTTGTATACTATGTTGGGGCATTTCATCTCGGGCAGAAATATTACCTAACCGTTGGCATGCATCACAAACCTGGACATATGCTCGTGCATCTTGGAAGATAGTCGGCCAATAAAAACCAGCATCCATAACCTTCCTAGCCGTATGGTTTGCGGCTTAGTGTCCACCAACTGATCCCTCATGACAATGCTTGAGAATTTGAATGATCTCCTCCCCATATACACACCTCATGATAATTTGATCTGCACAAATTCTAAACAAGAAGTTGTCATCCCAAAGGTAATACTTCAAGTCAGCAAAGAATTTCTTCTTTTGCTGGCCCATCATACCCTTTAGGAGTACCCTTGCAGCCAAATAATTTGCATAATCAGAAAACCAAGGAATAGCATTTGCCACCTGCATTGAGCATAGGTGCTCATCCGGAAAGAAGTCATCGATCTCTTTCTCATTAAGCTCCTCTAAGTGCGGGTTCTCTAATCGAGAAAGATGGTCTGCTGCAAGATTTTAAGCTCCTCATTTGTCCTTAATTTCCAAGTCAAATTCCTGTAACAGAAGAACCCAACGAATCAATCTTGGCTTAGAATCATGCTTTAAAAATAAATACCTTAAAGCAGAATGATCCGTGTAAATAATTGTCTTTGACAGCACAAGGTAGGAACAGGATTTGTCAAAAGTGAACACGACAGCTAGGAGCTCCTTCTCTGTGGTTGTATAGTCTTCTTGGGCATCCATAAGTGTCTTGCTAGCGTAGTAAATAGGCTGGAATTTCTTCTCCTTGTGCTGGCCTAAAACAGCTCCAACTGCAAAATCACTAACATCGCACATAAGCTCAAAGGGCAGCTCCCAATCAGGAGAAACCATGATGGGAGTCATGGTTAGTTTTTCCTTTAATAACTCAAAAGCTTTTAAGCAATCATCATCAAATTCAAAAGGTATATCTTTTACTAGCAATTGAGTTAAAGGCCTAGCAATCTTAGAAAAGTCTTTAATGAACCTTCTATAGAACCCTGCATGCCCTAAGAAACTTCTAACAGCCCTAATCGAAGTAGGGGGAGGTAGTTTACTTATAACTTCTACTTTAGCTCTATCTACTTCCAACCCTGCATGTGACACTTTATGTCCTAAGACTATACCTTTTTGGACCATAAAATGACATTTTTCCCAATTCAACATAAGGTTAGCTTCAATACACCTAGCTAACATCCTTTCCAAACTTTGCAAACAATGGGAAAAAGAGTTACCGAATACAGAGAAGTCATCCATGAAGACCTCCATCAACTCCTCTATCATGTCATAGAAAATGGCCATCATACACCGCTGAAAGGTCGCAGGCACATTACACAAGCCAAACAGCATCCTCCTATAGGCAAAAGTGCCATAAGGACAAGTGAATGTCGTCTCTCTTGGTCTTCCGGTGCTATGGAATCAAAATAACTAGAAAACCGCCAAGGAAACAATAATACTTATGGCCCCGAAAGCCTCTCAAGCATTTGATCGATAAAAGGAAGGGAAAAGTGGTCCTTCGTCAAGGCCATTCAAGCGCTTTAGTCTATGCAAACCCGAAAGCCCGCTACAGCTCGTAGGGATCAGCTCCTCCTTTCATTTTTCACCACCGTCATGCCCCCTTTCTAGGGAACCACCGCAGGACTCACCCAAGCACTCGGAAATAGGGTAAATTAAACCTACATCAAGAAGTTTAATTACCCTTTTTAACCACCTCTTTCATATGAGGTTCAACCGCCTGTGGCTGCACCACCGGTTTGAACTCATCCTCCATCAAAATCTTATGAAGGCGTGAACTCCGGTTTATTCCTGGTATGTCAGCTGTCTTATACGCAAATGCCTTTGCATACCTTCTCAAAATACACAGCACCATCTCCTTCTCCTTAGGTATGAGATGAGCGAAAATAATAACTGGTAAGTGCTTTGCTTCATCTAGGTAGGCATACATTAAGTGCACTGGCAACTCTTTCAACTCAAGAACGGGCGGCTCCTCCAAAGAAGGCTTCAGCTTCATTACTCCTGACCTGTCAAGATCAATAAAACCATCAGCCTTTTCATCATCAACATCAGCAGTTAATAAGTGCTCTAGCTGCTCCAACACTTGTTCATTGGATAAATTATCCTTATTTTCTTGCATTGCCACTTGCAAAGGATCATCAATCATTATTTCCTGCAATTGAGGTTCCACAATATCATTGATAAAATCAATCGAACAAACAGTACCATCATGTTCATATGGGTATCTCAAGGATTTAGTCAAATCAAATGTAATGCTCTCATCATCTACCCTAAGTTCCAACTTTCTGCTACTAACATCTATCAAAGCTTTAGATGTAGCTAAAAATGGTCTACCTAGGATCAATGGGACATCACTCTCACTATTCATATCCATGACAACAAAATCCACAGGAAATATAAATTTGTTAACTTTAACTAGCACATCCTATATAATCCCTTTCGGGTACTTAGCAGTTCTATCTGCTAGGTTGTATACTCATCCTGGTAGGAGTTAGCTTAGAAGTGCTTAGTCCTAACTCCTCAAACAATGAACTAGGCATCAAATTGATGCTAGCTCCCAAATCAGCTAATGCTAGCAATTTCAATTTATCCCCAATCAAACAAGGTATAGTAAAACTCCCTAGATCGCTGCTTGACCGGAATCTTGCTCAAACATCACGAGCATTCTGCATTCAAGGTCACCAATCCCAAATCCTCTAACTTCCTCTTGTTTCTTAGAATTTCTTTTAAAAACTTCGCATACTTTGGCATTTGCGAAATAGCTTCAACAAAAGGCAAGTTAATCCGCAATTGCTTAAAAAGATCTAAAAATTTACCGAATTGCTGATCAACTTTATCCTGCTTGAGTTTTGCAGGATATGGAATGGGAGGTTGGTATGGCCTCGAGGGGATCTTCTTCAAATCCTCCTTCTCTTCAACTCGCTCCCTTTCTTTCTCCTCGGGCTTGTCTTTCTTTTTCGACTCATCCACCTGCACATCAGAATCATCATTAGTGAAAGGCTTAGATGGACTAGGAAGTTCCTTACCTGATCTCAAAGTAATTGCTTTGGCATGCTCCCTTGGATTAGACTCTATGTTACTTGGAAGCGTGCCTGGCTGCCTCTCAGCCATCATCCTAGACAACTGCCCAATTTGAGTTTCTAAGTTTTGAATTGAAGATTGTTGATTCCGAATGGCAGTGTCCGTTTGTTGATATCTGTTCTCTGAAGTTGCAATGAACTTCGTCATCAACTCTTCCAAGTTAGGTTTCTTCTCTTGACTACCTTCTGGTTGATGGGGACCAGAATGCATAGGTTGCTGCGGATGCAACCTCTGATATCCTGGTGGACCTTGGTTATTGGAATTCCTCCATCCAAAATTAGGATGATTCCTCCACCCTGGGTTGTATGTATTGCTGTAGGGATCATTCTGCTACCTACCTGAATAACCAACATGCTCAACGTTAGAAATATTAGTAGGCATAGAAGATGCAAACATACCTCCCACTTTACAATTAGCACTGTAATGCGGTCCACCACAGAATTCACATCCGGGCTGAACTGCTTGGACCGGCATCTGAAGTTGTTCTATCTTTTTGGAAAGTAGCTCTACTTGTGCCGCCAAGGCTGCTGTAGGATCTACCTCAGCCCAACGGGCTTTGGACCTCTAGTCCGTGGAGTTTTCCACTGATAAGTGTTGGTGGCCATCTCTTCTATCAAATTTGGGCTTGCTCAGGTGTTTTGCTATTGATAGCTCCCCCTGCAGCTGCATCTACCATTTGTCTAGTGGTTGTATTCATGCCACTATAGAATGTCTGCACTTGCATCCGGAGAGGGAAGACCATGGTGTGGGCAACACCTTAACAAGTCCTCAAGCGCCCCGTGCTTCGACATCAATTCTCCTTCACCCTGCACAAAAGAAGATATGTTATTTCGCATTTGAGCGGTTTTAGCGAAGGAAAATACTTATTCAAAAACTTTTCAGCCCAAAGAAGTCCAGGGTAGTGATCGCTTTCGATGGCAAGGATCGCAGCCATCTTTCGCTTTATCCCTCAAGGAAAAGGAAACAGCCTCAACCGTATGGCATCATCAGTTGTTCCATTAATCTTAAAGGTATCACATATTTCCAAAAGTTGGCGATATGCTCGCTCGGATCTTCGCTCGCCAATCCTCCAAATTGCACCGTATTCGGATCATCTAGATTACATTCGGCTTTATTTCAAAATTATTGGCCGCCACGGAGGCCTCACTATCCCGGGCTTGCATCCCTGCTAGAGAGCCTAGCAAACTCGTACATGGTCCTTTCATCATTACCTCCATTTGCATTGTGGTTCTCCATCTCACTAGTTTCACGAACAGAATCTCTCGCTTCAATCTTCTCCCACTCGCATGCATACACCTCCTTAGCAATCTAAGAGAGCGCTCGGGTTCAGATAAAGGCTCTGTAAGATTAGGATTAGAGCTCCTGGTCATAAACTACCTGAGCACAATAAAGAACAACAACACTAACAAATGGGATAAGAACAAAACTATACACAGAAAACAAATTATGAACAAAAAGAGAAATGACTAGACTAACAAATATTAAAATTTCAATTTAGTTCATAGAAAACCGCAACGGCGCCAAAAACTTGATGTGTGCTAAGTCAAGCAAGACTATGACCTAAGGCAGTGTACCTATCAGTGGAGTATAGCTAACAACGAGTACCAAGTGTCGTATTCCCTAAAGAACTTGTGAACCTAAATCTACTCAATCTTCTTTGTTATCTAATCACATAAAATAAATGGTGTTGATGAATAATTTCTAAATTAACTAATAGCTACTCTAATTGTTGTCGAACTACGTATAGTAGGGAATGATTAATTCAAGTAAAGGAATAACCCTTTGGGAATTCTTGTCTCTAAGGAATGGAAACTAAGGGTGGAATTGATTGATTGAATCCAATTTCCGTGGGAAAATCTCTACACAATTAATGCCTTTCTCAAGGACACTAACATCTTAACTTTGATTAATTAGGTTGAAATCTCTTCCTAACTCTAATTACCCAAATTAGCATTATGTACCATTTAACACTATTGAGAGTTGTTAATTCTCAATATGGTAGAACGAACACCCTATCTCTAGGCGAATTCAATTCTAGATTGCAAAGGACAATCCAAACCTAAACGTCTTTCTCAAGATCATTCAAATTTCAAAAATCATTCAACAAGATATGAAGAACAAATCAATAAATACTTCCATTGCAAACCAATATTGACAATCAATACATTCAATTCAAAATTGAAGTACAAAAATCCCTAGATAAAGAACCCCAATGGGTTAATAAGTTTAGCTAATCATGTTCATAATCACAACCAACAAGAATTCAATTACAAAAAAATGAGTAAAGGTAGAGGATCCCGAATACACCCTTGGATGAGAGTGAATAACTCCAATTCCTCGTGCCCAATTTTGGATCAATTCTTGTTCCTCTTACTCGGATTAAAATCAATCGACAATCCTCGCCAATCTTTGATCTTCAAAGAGAATCCAAGTGAAACCTTGATCCAAGTCTCCTTTTTTCTTAGTTTCAACTCAGAAAACCCTTAGACAGAGAAAAAGATGAGTTTTGAATGTTCTAACCCTAGCTGCCTCCCTTTTTTTCTTTTCTTTCTTTTTAAATGAATTTGACCAGCTACCATGAACATGACCATGTTGATGCCCGTGTTCCCAACACGTTATGGTGTTGATGCCCGTGTTACTCTCTGTGGCCGTGCTCCCTAAAAACCCTTTTTTCTTTGATGTTTGTTGCATCCAACACTACTGTTGGTGGTCATTGGGAACACGCCATGTTGAATCCAACACGGCCGTGTTAACCTTCCTCATGGGCATACTTAGCTTGTTTCGGCAGCTTTGACGTCCAATTATGCTCCAATTCTTCCCTTTATCATACTTTGACTTCTTTTGGACCTAATGCACACAAATAGACACATAGGGTGAGTGTTGGGACCAATTCACATCCAAATATACATAAAATCAATCTTAAAAACCCGATTTAGATGTATGTATTTTACGCACATCAATATCCATTCTTGTCTTATCCAAAACTAAGGACAACAATCTAAAATGGCTTCAAAATAGAGACTTAGAGTGATACATGGTAAGCATGATGCACGTGAGATGCAAAATGGTTAGAAAACACAAAGAAATTTATAAAGTACTATATAATGATCCTTCTAACCTTATTACTCTTGCACATAGTTTATTGTGATTCTTTCTCTCTTAGGATTTTGGGCATGGGCTTATTATTATCAGGGGATAGTAGGCCTAACATGCATGTCATAATCTTTCAAAGTAGATTTAAAACAAACAAAGTAATATTTCTCAGTATAAGTATGAAGCTTGCATATTTTGGGCTTGGAGCCTAATTCCACATGTTTTTAGGCCAAGGATTTTTAATATGTAGGTTGAATTACTTATAAAAAAAAAATCAAATATCAAGCAAAATGGGTTCTTGAGGGAGATTACTACTATTATTATCGTGAGCTGAGTATTGAATAAAGATAAAAGACTCCTACAGGTAAAAAGTGTTCTTTCTTGGCTTGTCTTCCTACTCAAGAGTCCATGCGATAAAGGAAATTCACTCATTACTTATGAGTGATGGTTAGCTAGTGTCATAATTTCAAGGTTCGAGTGGAACTAAAGAACCATTAACGAACACCATCAGGGCTATAAGGACCAAAGTGGAAAATGTGTGATGCAAGAATCACTCTTTAAATAATAAAATTAAAGACAAACATATACTAAAACCAGCTTCTCGTATTCCTAGTAGAGTCGCCATTGTAGGCGGCGGTTTCGGGTGTGCATCCAAGTATCTTTAGCGATTATAGTACTGCAAGGCTTTTCAACCTAATAGGAACATGCTAACTAATTATAGGGACTAGCGTGAAGATACGACTTGTCACCTGGGTAATTCTCCAGGGTACTTTTTCTAATTGAAAGGCATTTATCGATTCCATAAGGAAGCTTCGCTGCATCAAGAGATGAATTCGGAAGCCAACTTCCTTATTTGTATATTTTTATCTTTAATTTTATTGTTTAACAAGTTATTCTCTATAAATGCAACATAAATATTTCTACATATCAAGCACTACAGCATATGAGGTCTACCTAAGCCTAGCCCATTTATATGAAACTCTACCTATATTTTTTTGTTAGCCTACTTAACTATTTAATTATGTACAAGGCTCACTTAATCTAACCCAATTATAAGTTATACTTTGATTCCAACCTTTAAGTCTAGATGCGCTAATTTTTATGCTGAAACCAAAATATGTATTTTTAAATCTAATATGACCTAATTAATCCATTTAAAAATATGGCAAAGCCCGCTAGGTCTATATTGATTTTAGATTTAGCCCAATTACCATTTGATTAACCTAATGAACTGTAATTTTCATACTGAGTCCATTTTTTAGGGCCTAGATTCTATGTGTCAAGTTGTAATTAGCAATCATATCTCAGCTATTTGGCATATATCAAGCATAAAATAAAAATTAAAGTGTAGAAAAATTAAATCTAGCTATTACAATCCTTCCTAGAACTAAAAAAATGAAAGAAAATTGCTTAAAAATTAAGTATCGCCAAAATACAATAAAAATCCAAAAATCAAGAGCTAAGATGTGTAAAGCCGATCGGCTTAGGGCATAGAGTCAATCGGCTCTAGGGCTTCATATAGTCTTTCTACGATTTTGCTTCAGTTTCTCATACCTAAGAGTCATTTCACATGCACAGAAGATACAAAATCGATCAAAACATGTAAATGAAATAAGAAGAATTAAAACATGAAATTAATTAGAAAACCTAAAAAATACAAACCTTAAAAAATTATAACAAACAGTAGGCAAATATGATATTTTAAGACAGATACCAAATTTAATTATATAATCCTAAAATCTAATTCAATTGCATAAAAATATAAATCAATTATATTTACCTACTTATTAACTAATCAGATTTAAAATTCAATAAAATCATATTATCATATTCAAAACCCTACATGTTCATATTATCATATTCAAAACCTAAAAACATAAAATTTATCCGTTTCAAAACTCAAGAAACATGCATATCATAAAAATATATAAATCATGCAAGAAATCTAATTCTAACACATATAACATTAAAAAAATAATAATCATAGAAAGAAACCACAAAATCCTAACATGTTTCTAATAAAGAAAACACGAAAAAATAATAAAGAAAATTAGAAGAGAAAGGAAATATGATAATGTGGATGCTTTGAGTCTTAGGAGTAGAGAAGGAAGTTGATCCAAAAATGGGATAGAAATCTAGAGTATTTAATAGGTTTTGTATTTACTTTTGAAAATCATAGTACATATACCAAAATCTTACAAAACATTTTGTACTCAGTTGCCAACTTCTAAGCCTAGGGTTTCCTTTTCTATTTATAGAGAAAGGTTTAAGAGAATTTTAAAGACTTAGATATACATTCTAATTTGTTTAATAATATCCATAATTAAAACATTTAATTTTTAGACTTATCTAAATGTTTAATGATAATTATCGATAAATATTGAAAATATTATGAAAACCATTAAAAATTCAAATAAGTATCACTAACACATTTTAGGAGATGTATTTTTATTTATTTTGTTGTTTTAAAGTGAAAAATACTAAAAAAAATGACCCAAAATTTTGATTTTTAGACCAATCGGTACTGCACAAAGTCAATTCAACTTTATGCTAAGCTGATTGGCTCTAGTTACAGCCGATTCGGCTGTACACAGAGCCAATTAGCTTAGAGGGTAAAAAGCTTTAAATTTTTTTATAGTTTAGTCCCTAAACTTGTAAAAACTATCATTTCACCCCTCAAAATTAATTATTTCCATCAATTGGGTCTAAATTAATTCTAGAAAAGCAATTTTGGTTCAATTATTCTCAACTCTAACTAGGACTGCATTCGTCCTCAACCTCTCGAGACTCGAGAAAGGCAATAACTTTCATCATCGGGTTTTACGCCCTCGGTATCTAAATTTGAAAAATGGGTCCTGACAAAGCTAATTTCAGTGTATCCTTATTTTTAATTTTATTATTTAACGAGTTATTCTTGCATCATTGCACCATTTTCACACTTGTGCACTTCAGTCCCTATAGCCCGATGGCGTCGGTTAGTAGCTCTTTGGTTCCACTTGAACCTTGGAGTTACGACACTAGCTAACTATCACTCATAAGTAATAAGTAAGTTTCCATTGTTGCATGGACCATTTAGTGGGGAGACAAGCAAAGGAAGGATTTTTTTACTTGTGGGAGCCTTTTATCCTTACCCAAGACTTAGCCCTGGTGATGACCGTAGTAATCGCCCCTAGGAATCCAATTGCTTTCTATGTGAGATATTTTCCCTTATATGTGTTTAAGCCCACATCTTCAAGCGCCTTGGCCTTAACATGTGATGTCAGGCCTTAGGCCTAAAAATATGCAGGCTATTACACTTATATTGCAAAATATCAACTTGTTTGTTTTAAACTGCTTTGAGAGCTCTTGGCATGCACGTTAGGACTACTGATGGGCTATTTGTGTAACCTACACCTAAGGTAGTGAACCTATTGATGCGGCCTAGCACTAGTGAGTATCAAGGTCGTATCCCTAGAGATCGGGTGAACCTAGAGTTACTACTGTTCACTATGTTATCTAGTCTGAAATAGAGTGTGAAAAGTCTAAATTAATTAACTAATGATTATGAATGCAAATAAAGGAATAAACAGCAACTGACAATCGAAAGGCAACCGTAACTGAAGAAGCAAACCCAAAGGGGACCTAAGAGATGGAATTCTAAAGGTTGATTTTATAAATTACCAATCTTGCTTACCCGTGCCTAAATCCTAAATCGAACTCGGTTCCTCTCTCGAGCTTACCAACTTCCTAAACCTGCACTAACCTAATGGAATCTCTTCCTATCAAATTATTACAGATTAACATTAAGCGTGATTTAGATCTATTAAGAGTTGTTAATTCTTAATCCAGCGAGTGAATTAACCTTATCTCTAAGTGTTAACTACTAGTTCTTACTATTCAATTTCCAGTTGTAACAAGCATTCCTCAATGTCAAGAAACAACCCAAAAGATAATTAATTCAATGTCTCAAATTAACTGAATCAAACTTTATTATTGAATAGCAAAAAGATTACAAGAATGGTAATTACAAATCAACAACTAAGCATAATCCATCAACAATAAAGACCCCAATGGGTTCAAAAGATCTAGCTACTCATGTTCATAGTTAAAGCAAAATAAGGAACAAATAATTGAAGGCATGTACACCCTTCTCTTTCAAGTTGGATGAGAAACCCTAATTTTCCAATCCAAAATATCAAACCCTAATTTGCTTATTGAATGCTCCCAAATGTTATTTTGATCTTCAAATCAATGTTGAAAACAAGTGTAATCCTCCCTCAATTGATGAATTTGATCTCCCAAGGTCGACAATTGAGGTCTAGAACAAGTGAATTGAGTGTATATTAGAATTAGGTCAGAGAAAATCGAGCCTCTACTCACCAAATCGAACTTTTGCCTATATAGTCTCTTCAGCACGGCCGTGGTCAAGCCTGTGCTGGTCAGCACGGGCAGAGTCTAGGCCATGCTGAACCTTAGGGTTCCGTTGTGTTGACTTCTTCCAGGCCGTGCCCAAGCCAGTGCTGAGCCACCACGGGCCGTGGTGGAGGCCGTGGTGGCTACGGAAACCGTGCCAAAAGACACTCTTTGAGGGCAGCTAATTGGCAATTCAGCACTGCCGGAGTCCAGGTCGTGCTCAACCCTCGGGGTGCTAGTCCTCGTCCAATTTGATGGATTCTAATCTGTAATCACACGTGTTTCCCTCGATTGTTGATAGTGTCCTTCAAAAATGACCTGAAACGAGAAAGGAAACAAAAGACAGGTGATTCTAGCATAAAATGAGATAATCATGCACAAAAATGTAAACAATTGGCATGAAAACATGTGTAATATGATGCCTATCAACTACTATCCTTATTTATATAAAGTTTAGGCCCAAAGTCCTAGAAAAGAAAGACTCACCTCGAACCATGTGCAAGAGTAATAAGGTTGGAATGATGATTGTATAGTATCTTGTAGATTTCTTTAAGATTGCTAACCCTTGATCTTGTGTATTATATGTGCATCATGCATCTATGCATCTCCTGCATTATACTAACTCTTTATTTTGAAACCATATAGATTCTTATTTAGGTTGGAAAGAACAATAGAATAAAAGGTTGGAGAGGATACCTGATGCAAATCCATCTAGCACAAGGAATCTTACTCTAATAATGAATTCTAATGATGCAAGAAAGGTTGATTCAACCAAAGAAACTTTTAATCTTTAAGGTCCGCTAACAAGATCAAAGTGAAAAAGGATGCAAAAAGCTTTAATAAGCATCATGGAAAGCATCGGGAATAACACAACAAGCCTTGGAAGTCAAGTCTTCAATCTATTTCAAAAAGAATGAAGACTGGGCATGCTTCAGGCCATCCAATTTACTTCCCTATTTGTGTTCTAAAAAGAATAAAGCATGGGCTACTTTATGTGCATATTTTTACACATATTTGCTTACATATTATTGCGTATCTTCTTAGCAATTATTATGCTTTTATTCCCAGATCACCCGTGTTTTGTCTTCTTTTGCATTTTAGGAGCATTTATAGGACCGTCATTGGTGTTTAAGCAATTATAGATCAATACGTGTAGGAATGGATGAGAATTCATCAAGATCGGACAAGAGCTCGCTTTTTACACATTGAGAATAAATCCATTGGGATTTCTTTACTATGTTGGCTTAATAATATATTGTTGGATTGTTTGAGTTGGTTTTGTATTCTTCTTGCTTTCAGTATTAATAAGATAATGCATCATTCATGAGACGTTGTGAATTGTGGTGTTTAGATTGCTTTGTGTGATTGAGAAGTCCATTTGGCAATTGGAATTTTGAATAGCAAGAACTAGTTAATAATCACTTAGAGATAAGAATAATTAACTAGCCAGATTAAGAATTAACAAAGCTTAATAGAGGCAGATTAAAGCTTAATGCTAATTTAAGAATCAATCGTTAGGAAGAGATTCCAACTTTAGGTTATTAGGTTTAGGAATTCGATTATCTCGAGACAGAAACCGAATTTAGTTAAGAATTCATCCACGGGTAGCATAATTGGATTCATCAATCCTTTATCTTTTGTTTGATCACCAACTAGTTTAGGTTCCCTTTGGGTTTGCTTTCTTATCTTGGTTATTTCATTTATCCATTCATTCCTGCATCTCCCTTAGAACTTAGCTTGTAGCTATTAGTTAGTTTAGAAATTATTCATCATTCATCTTAGGTTAATATAACAAAAAACAAAGAAGTAATTTTGGGCTTTCACTTTCTCGAGGAATACGACCTTGATACTCGCTATTAGTGCTAGACTGCATCGATAGGTACACTGCCTTAGATTGTAGCTAACACAATTAGCACACATCAAGTTTTTGGCGTCGTTGCCGGGGAATGTTTGAAAACTAGAGCGAAATTTGCTATTTGTTAATTTAGCCATATTTTTTTATTTTATTTCTGTTTTGTTTGTATATATTTATTTAGTTAAGTTTATGATTCAGGTAGTGAATGATAGGAGGTTCAATGTTAAATTCAAACTCTTTGTATGATGCGTTGGAAAATGGGATTAGGAACTAAGAGAGTGCTAAGAATTGGGATACCCGTGCATCTTTAGAAGCTCGAGTGGAATCGTTTTGCAGGGCTACCGATCAACTCTCCACTCCTATCCTTTCATCTCAAGTTTTTTATGAATTTTGCTGTGGTTTACATTTGAGTAATGATTGTCCATTGTATAGTGATGTTGCTCAGTGTTCTTATAACTATGAACAGGTGAATTATACGGGAAGTTGGCCAAATGACTCGTATGGAAGCACCTATAATCAAGAGTGGAGCACTCATTCACCCTTTGGATGGAGCTTAGATGGCCTAGAACCACCAAAATCTCAACAACCACATCAGCAGCCTAATCTTGCACCTTCAACTCAAGATGAAGAGTTAGTGTCGGAGGAGCTGATGATGAGGTTCATTACAAGTCTTGATGATAGATTCCAATAAATAGAGAGGGTACTTGAAAGTCAACAAGCCTTCGTTAAGAACATAGAGCATCAAGTAGGCTTGATCTTCAAGTTACTAGCTGAAGAGCAATTGGGAACTCCATCAAACGTTACTGAATCCGAGGAATACTTGAGCGCCGTCACTTTGCGTTCAGGTGAGAATTTTTCCGGTTTATCTACTATGTTTGACGATGATGCTTCTGTGCAGGACGATTTCTTGAACATGGAGATGGAACCAGAAAAGGAAGAGGCGAACATGATTCCTTTGAAAGACTATCAACAAGAACGTACAGTTGATGATGCTGAGTTACAATTAGAGGAATTTTTGGTGGATTTTCCACAAGTCCCTTTGATGATGGAAGATGAGCACGAGTTATCCAATGAAGAAGTCTTGGAGGAGCCCGAGTTTCTTCTAGCAAGTGAACCAAGCCAAGGACTAGAGAAAACCATAGACGTTCTTGAAGAAATTGCCCAACCGTCGATCCTTCCAATTGGTGAAACTTCAGCTTTCAAATTGGAAGAGCCTCTAGAGCATCATGACTACATGCAATTATACGAGGAGCGAGTTTTGCCCATCATACTGGCAGCTTGCTTGATAGTCGGGAAGAGGAAATTGATGATTATCCCTCCAAGCGGATACTTGAAGCCATTTGCTTGGAAGAAGGATGGATGGTCGTCGATCACGCCCATTTGCCTTTCACCATGAGTCTAGCTAAGAAGACTCATCACATCAAAAAGAAGCACTTTTGGGAGGCACCCCAATTTTTGTCTTTAATTTCTAATATTTTAATCTTTTGTTTTGAAACATTTTATTAGTTTTAGTTTTCATATTTTATTTAATTTTCATTTCAGTTTCGATTTTATTTCTTTATTTTATTATTTTCAGATTCTACCGAGGAGGCATTGAATTTCCATAACATCAGCCTCGATGGATGATCAGGGCAGTCTCCTAGATCTTTTTATTTTTCTGCATTTATTTACTTTATTTTTCATACATGTCATGCACTTGGATTGTATTGCCTTTGTTCTCTTAGTTGAGCATCCCATGCGGGGTATCCACAACATTTTACACTGAGGACAGTGTGTTTTTCAAGTGTGGGGTGGTTGTGGGTAAACCTTATAATCCTACTCTCTCATATGATTCTTAGATATATCTGAAATTGCTATCACTAGGTGTTGTGTATTGTTAGGATGTTAGAACACTGTGTTTTTATGCACTTGAGTATGCTATTTTTTAGCTGATTGATGACTTGATTTATAGAATTGTAGTTACTTTTCTTTGTTGTTCATTGTCCTTGGAAAACAATTGATGGTGTTTTACACATCAACCCTGCCGGGTTAAACTGGTGTTATTTAATTGTTTTTTGAATTGTCGAATTTTAACTTAGAACGTTGATAATGTCACATGCATGTGTTTCTTAAGTAATGATTCAATTAATGATGTTGTGAACCAATTGCACCTAATACCATACCTCAAAGTGAGATTTTGAGCCTGTTGAGCATTCATTATACTTATGCTCTTTATATTTCTTGTTTGAGTGTGCATTGTACTTGACTTTGCTTCTAGAACTTGCTTTGTAATGCATGTTGAAGTTACATGAATATTATGAATACCATGAGATGATTTGGGCGATTTAGGATTCACCACATTTGACCAAAAGCCTATCACCTTATGTTTCCATTAGTTAGCCAGTTTTGAGCCTTAACCTTTTCTTCATAATCTATACCTATACACTTCAATTATACCATTCTTTACATTTATCTTTTCTTTACCCTCATGCTGGAATTTCTTTCTGTGATTTGTTCCACTTTATGTAGGATTAAAATGCCAGTTGCTATGTTGGTAAATTCACTAAATCTTTTTGATATTTTAAATGCTCTCTTTAATCCAATTTGTATTTGTTATTCTTTATTCGAGTTGTATGCAGCGATCGCTAATAAGCTGCTAGTTCATTATTAAAAAAAAGAAGAAGAAGAAAAATATATATATAATAAATAAAATTCTTTAATTATTTATCTCTTTATTGGATTTAGAGCATTTGCGAGCATTATTCTATGAAGTAGGGATTTTAGTGAATGATTCTTTTTGTGATCTTAGGCATTTAATCCTTTGAGCATATACTATTGTTTATCGCACGAATTCTAGCATTTCACACTTTTGTCCAAATCTCTATACCTTTACCTTAGCCCCATTATAACCTTGGTAAATACCCTTTGATTTTGGTATTTACTTGTTCATAGTAGCGAAGATATGATTTATGAGCAAGCTTATGGTGAGCGGGTCTTATGCATTTGTTTTGAGGGATTTGTTATTCACCTAATATACACTTTGAGCGACTTGAGTGATCCCAATGAGGCACTGGTTCGTGATGTTTGTAATGAGTTGTCATTTAAGTTATTCATGCATTAATATTATTTCCATTCTCTGTTAATGATTTACAATTTGATTTATGATTGAGTATCCTTTGAGATGTGTCGGATACTATCTGTTGTAGACTAGGGGCATAAATTGTAAGGAATTGCTAACTGCAATTTTATGAGGTGAGTTGTTAATTGCTTGAGGACAAGCAATAGCTTAAGTGTGGGGTAATTTGATGTTCATAGTTTTACACATATTTGCTTGCATATTATTGCGTATGTTCTTAGCAATTATTGTGCTTTTATTCCCAAATCACCTGTGTTTTGTCTTCTTTTGCATTTCAGGAGCATTTATAGGACCGTCATCGGTGTTTAAGAAATTATAGATCAATACTTATGGAAATGGACGAGAATTCATCAAGATCGGACAAGAGCTCATGTTGCAAACATTGAGATCAGCTAGAGTTAAGGTCGTGCTGACCATCACGGCCTGGACTCTGGCCGTGACCAACCATCGAAACTTGGTCTTCAAAATAATGGTTTGAGCACGGTTTCCGTAGCCACCACGGCCTCCAACACGGCCTATGGTGGCCAGCACGGGGGGCAACACGGCCGTGGTGAACCCCTAGTTATGTGAGATTCACAATTTCAGCACGGCCTGGACTCTTGCCGTGCTGACCAGCACGACCATGCTGAATTAAATATATAAGGAAAACATATTTTTTAAGGGTAAGGATAGAGGGGGAAGGAGTGACATAGAGTCCTCATGTCTGGTTCCGACAAGATTGAGTAGAGAGAGTCATAGGGAGGAAGAATCCCTGAATCACAAGGTTCCGAGTGCAAAACAGAGTGGAGCAATTCAAGAGGCAATTTGGGAGATTAATCAAAGTGTAGATCCAGATTTGGAGCTGTTCATCCAATTCGAGAGAAAAGGGTATACATGTTTTATTTTCATTATTCTTTCATTGTAATTGATTTCCTAGATTGTTTTAAACATGAACATGTTTAGCTAGATTGAATAAATCCATTAGGATTTCTTTACTATGTTGGCTTAGTATTATATTGTTGGATTGTTTGAGTTGGTTTTGTATTCTTCTTGCTTTCAGTGATTAATAAGATAATGCATCATTCATGAGACGCCAGGAATTGTGGTGTTTAGATTGCTTTGTGTGATTGAGAAGTCCATTTGGCAATTGGAATTTTGAATAGCAAGAACTGGTTAATAATCACTTAGAGATAAGAATAATTAACTAGCCAGATTAAGAATTAACAAAGCTTAATAGAGGCGGATTAAAGCTTAATGCTAATTTAAGAATCAATCGTTAGGAAGAGATTCCAACTTTATGTTATTAGGTTTAGGAACTCGGTTATCAAGAGAGAGAAACCGAATTCAGTTAAGAATTCGTCCACGGGTAGTATAATTGGATTCATCAATCCTTTATCTTTTGTTTGATCACCAACTAGTTTAGGCTCCCTTTGGGTTTACTTTCTTGTCTTGGTTATTTTATTTATCCATTCATTCCTGCATCTCCCTTAGAACTTAGCTTGTAGCTATTTATAGGACCGTCATCGATGTTTAAGAAATTATAGATCAATACTTATGGAAATGGACGAGAATTCATCAAGATCGGACAAAAGCTCATGTTGCAAACATTGAGATCAGCTAGAGTTAAGGTCGTGCTGACCATCACGGCCTGGACTCTGGCCGTGACCAACCATCGAAACTTGGTCTTCAAAATAATGGTTTGAGCACGGTTTCCGTAGCCACCACGGCCTCCAACACGGCCTATGGTGGCCAGCACGGGGGGCAACACGGCCGTGGTGAACCCCTAGTTGTGTGAGATTCACAATTTTAGCACGGCCTGGACTCTTGCCGTGCTGACCAGCACGACCATGCTGAATTAAATATATAAGGAAAACGTATTTTTTAAGGGTAAGGATAGAGGGGGAAGGAGTGACATAGAGCCCTCGCTACGGTTCACGCATGATTGAGTGCGAGAGAGAGTCATAGGAGGAAGAATCCCGGAATCGCAAGGTTCCGAGTGCAAAACAGTAGTGGAGCAATTCAAGAGGCAATTTGGGAGATTAATCAAAGTGTAGATCCAGATTTGGAGCTGTTCATCCAATTCGAGAGAAAAGGGTGTACATGTTTTATTTTCATTATTCTTTCATTGTAATTGATTTCCTAGATTGTTTTAAACATGAACATGTTTAGCTAGATTGAATAAATCCATTAGGATTTCTTTACTATGTTGGCTTAGTATTATATTGTTGGATTGTTTGAGTTGGTTTTGTATTCTTCTTGCTTTCAGTATTAATAAGATAATGCATCATTCATGAGACGTTGTGAATTATGGTGTTTAGATTGCTTTGTGTGATTGAGAAGTCCATTTGGCAATTGGAATTTTGAATAGCAAGAACTGGTTAATAATCACTTAGAGATAAGAATAATTAACTAGCCAGATTAAGAATTAACAAAGCTTAATAGAGGCGGATTAAAGCTTAATGCTAATTTAAGAATCAATCGTTAGGAAGAGATTCCAACTTTATGTTATTAGGTTTAGGAACTCGGTTATCAAGAGAGAGAAACCGAATTCAGTTAAGAATTCGTCCACGGGTAGTATAATTGGATTCATCAATCCTTTATCTTTTGTTTGATCACCAACTAGTTTAGGCTCCCTTTGGGTTTACTTTCTTGTCTTGGTTATTTTATTTATCCATTCATTCCTGCATCTCCCTTAGAACTTAGCTTGTAGCTATTAGTTAGTTTAGAAATTATTCATCATTCATTTTAGGTTAATATAACAAAGAACAAGGAAGTAACTCTTGGCTTTCACTTTCCCGAGGAATACGACCTTGATACTCGCCATTAGTGTTAAACTGCATCGATAGGTACACTGCCTTAGATTGTAGCTAACACAATTAGCATACATCACTACTGCATGAGCGTGCTTCTTGTTGTGCAACCTACTACCCTATTTTACTTAATTTATGTATTGTGTTCAATAAACATGGAATTAGTCTATATATGGCTAATACATATTTTATTAGGTATGTTTAGGTGTATAATAGGTTATTTTGAGTTTTGACTGTCTTTCCATTTGTAACTTATGTTGTAAAATTTGAGAGAGTTAAGTTTGGGGAGTTACAAATATGGAATTAAAGGCTACAACAACTACATTTTTTATTAGAGAGTTAGTGGGGTGTTATGAGAGGAGTTTTGATATATCTAGAATTCTTTAGATAGCTTTGACCATATATACCAAGCTAAAACTCATTTTTAGAAGAACTTTTGATAAATGATAATTTATTTGCTCTTTGTGAGTGTTTTTGCTTAAGTTCTTGCATAAACTTTGAACTTATTAAACTTATTTTAGTTTGTGACATTCTTTAACTAAAATCTTATTTTTGATTCTTTACTTATCAAATCTCTTTGGGTTTGTGGTATTGGGATTGAATTCAAGTGCTAATTTCATTATTAATCAATAATAATTGAAATTAGTTTCTTAAAATTCTTTTAAAGGATACTTAGGTTTTGGAATCATCTTGATTGGAAGGTATTTCTTGCATTCTTTATATATCATAACTTGTTATTAGGAGATAAGGTTACCAAGGAGGTTATTTTCCATCAGTACTAATTCACTAAAGATTCGGTCCATGTTAGAGTACCTTGAAAGACCAAGGCATCAATCTTTTATGACCGAGACCGAAGGTATACTTAAAATGGCCAACGAGAGAGCTAATGAGCAAGACGTCAAGATCCTAAAAAATGCAGTCATCGATGAATTGAGGGGTGTGATTCAGGAAGAGCTCCAACATCTTTTGGCTAGAATGGCTGCAAATAAGGCCTTACCAACTGCTCCGATTGCACCTGCTACCTTTGTGATAGCAAATCCTCCTGCTATTAACCCGGTTGCTATCACTGCTGAAACTACTGCTGCTGCCGCAGCTGCCACTGATGCTAATGTCGAAGATCCTGCTAGGAAGGGAGTGCCTTGAAACTTTTGGGATTTTAATGAGTTTGTGCTAGACCAAGCTATGAAGGAGACTGCCCTTACCACTAAATGAGGTTGTGAGTGGCTTGAGTGAAGGCTTGACCAAATGCAAAGTATGCTAGAAATCAAGAGTAAAATGGAGTTCAGAGAGAAAAAATAAGAAAAGAAGGATAAGATAATGGATTGAAGATATATATATAACACATAATTACAAAATGCTTGAAGGATCTATTCCGATAGCATTGATTTTCAAAATACATTACAAAGCCAAGATATAAAAAAACAGAAACAGATCAACAAGTTTCTGGTGTGCAGGATCCTCAGACGAGGCAAGCACAAAGTATACACTTGTTAAATCTTAAAATTATAGATAAAGAAGATAAACTTTATTGATAATCACAAACTTTGAACATAAACTTTGAAACAAATATACAAACTTTGAATGTAACTTTGAAAGCTTTAAACTAGATAAATATAACTTACAAGAGGAAGAAAAGAATATAAGAGGGAAAGTGTTTCACAAGATATAAAAAAACAGAAACAGATCAACAAGTTTCTGGTGTGCAGGATCCTCAGACGAGGCAAGCACAGAGCATACGCTTGTTAAATCTTAAAATTATAGATAAAGAAGATAAACTTTATTGATAATCACAAACTTTGAACATAAACTTTGAAACAAATATACAAACTTTGAATGTAACTTTGAAAGCCTTAAACTAGAGAAATATAACTTACAAGAGGAAGAAAAGAATATAAGAGGGAAAGTGTTTCTTCTCACTATCTCTCTCACTCTATTTTCTCTCTTTTCTCACTATATTTCTTCTTCTTTGTGCGACTTAAAGAATACAAGAGGTTCTTCTTCGTATTTTTCAGTCTGCCTTCTTCTAAGAGGAACTCCTCTATATATAGAGGTCTTCAAGCTTTGGATGCTCTCATTGAAGCTTTGGATGCTCTTCTTAGTGGAATAAAGAGGGCTCCACTTGTTCTTGTAGTCTTGTGATAATGCTTGTAGTCTTATGATAATGAAGTAAGATGCTTTACTTCTTTTGAGAAAGCTGTCGGCCATGCTTTGAAAAAGAATCATTTGCTTTTCTTTTGTCTTTTTTCTTTATATGACTCCTTTTTCCTTTTTTTTTCATTGGGCCTTTTGGCCCATTACAAAATATTTTTGGGCTGCCATTTCTGGTTTTCAACCCACGGGCTTTGCAGAGATGTTATTTAATGGGCTTGAAAATCCCAAAACAGTCATCTTCATTTGAGTCATCATCTAGGTCTATTGCTGTCGAGCTAGTGCTGGAAGAGGAAGATGAAGCTTTTGATTTTCCTTTGGAAGAAGCGGTTTCTGACAATTGTTTGATCAACTGTAAGAAATCCTCTTCTGTCTCGGCTGCTGCTAGCTTTGGAATTATGAAGGACTTCTGTGCCAAGAAAGTGGTTTGCTCTTTTGGAGGTGGCAAGAAGCTATTTTTTGAAAGGAAGTTTTGGACTGATTTTAGAGATAATTTATCTTGGTGGTTAAATTTATCCCACCATTTGACTTTGAATCTACGGGTAAGGATGATTTCTCCATCTACTGCTTGATTGAAATGGAAATACCAAACACATACCCAGGGGAGAAAAAAGTTTGAACAAAATAGAAGTAACGGGGGAAAACGTCTTTCTATTTTGTTTGGCTTGTAATGGGCTTTGAAGAGGTTAAACAGAGGTAGAACTTCTGGAATTATGGTCTTAGGAACATTGCCATAATAATTCCACCATTGTTTAAACCAATAGGGGATTTTTGAAGTTTGGATTGAGCTTGTATCGAAGTAGAAAAGCCAAGAATGGCTTTGTCCTTCGTTGTGGAGAAGAAAGGTATTGAACCAAGCTTGTTAGTAATCCCAATAGTTGAAGGAGGTATTGAGGTTTGAAGGGTAGGTTCTTTGAAGGGAAGTTGGGAAAGATCTTGAAGAGTGTAAATCCATTCCCCAATCTGTAGGGTGAAGGATTCTTTGTATGGTGCATGTAGAATATGCAGGGTCTTTATGGTCTTTGTGTTTTTTGAAATGTTTGAATTTTGCAGAACCAGTTATCTTAAGGATAGACTGGTAATAGGATTGAGGCTTTGAAATATTCCAGGGCTTGAAATACCATCCTGGGGGGGAAAATCTTTGAAATCAGTTTTGAGGGGCTTTCTGTACAGAATCCTTCCTCAACAGTTAAAATGTTTTGAAAATTTTGTTTTTCTATATATTCGTTGGATTTAAAACGTTTTGTTTGCGACAAAACTATTTCTTGAGAGTTGGGCTTTGAAATGCTTTTAGAACTCTGAGATAGGTTTTGAGGAAAAATTTCTATCTCAGTTTTTGAAAAAGGGATAGAGAGTATACCTTTACCCTTGTTGGAGGAGGAGGATGACTTTGGAGATGCTTCTGGTTGAAATTGTACCACTTGCTTTGAATATTCTTCAACCCTTTTAAGGAATTCAAGGTCTTGCTGTGCAAGCCATTCCTGGATTTGGACTTGTTGTTGGGCCGGATCAGTTTTGCTTTCATCAATTTCTTCCTGGATGATTTTGGTCTAGGTTCTGATGGGCTTTGAAGAAGAAGGTAAAATTTCCTTCTTTGGGCTTTGGACAGGCTTTGAACTTGCTGTCGATTTTTCTTCTTTTGATTTTGATTTTCTCGGCATTTTTCACTCCTGTTTTTGAAGAAACTCTCTAGTTAGAAAGTCTGGAATTGAATTCGAATCTCCTCTTATGTATTCGATTTCAAAGTCAAAAACAGAAAGAATAGCTTGCCATCTGGCAAAAATTTGTTTAGAAGCTATGTTTTGGACATCTTTTTGTAAAACTTCTTTAGCAGATTTGTAATCAATCCTTAAAAGAAATTTTTGGTTTAAAAGATCGCTTTGAAATTTTGAAATACACAAAACTATCGAAAGAATTTCTTTTTTGATAGTTGAGTAATTCTTTTGTGTATCATTCCAGTGTGTAGAAGTAAACTGGACAATACATTCTTTGTTGTTTTGAACTTGCTTAAGAATCCCACCATATCCTAGATTTGATGCATCAGTTTCAACAATTTTGAATGCAGATGGATCAGCTAGGTGCAAACATGGTATTTCTGAAACTTGTTTTTTTATGCTTTGGACAATTTTTGTATGCTCTTCTGTCCATGCAGGGGGTTTTTCTTTAACCTATCATGAAGGGGCTTTGCAAGACAGTTCAAATTTGGATAAAAATCCATAACATAATTTAAACTACCAGAAAATCTTTGTAATTGTGTTTTTTCCAAAATTTTGTCTGGAAACTTTGAAGTGAATGCTAGAGACCTTTCAATTGGGGTAATAGTTCCCCGGGAGATATAGTGTCCAATAAATCTAATTTTTGTTTGAAATAAAGATATCTTGGATTTTGAAACCACTAAACCACTTTTCTTAACAACATAGAAAAATGTCTCCAAGTGTTTGAAATGCTGCTCTATGGAATTTGAAAATATCAACACATCATCAATGTAGACAATGCAAAACTTTGAATAAGGATTAAAAATGTCATTCATGATTTTTTGGAATTCAGAAGGAGCATTTTTTAATCCGAAGGGCATCACATTCCATTCGTACTGGCCAAATGGAACTGTAAAAGCAGTTTTATATCTGTCTTTTGGATGAATCTGGATTTGCCAAAATCCTGATTTCATATCAAACTTTGAAAAAATGAAAGCCGAATGAAGCTTCTGAAGAAGATTTTTTTTGTTTGGAATTGGATACCTAATCCACTTTAGGGCTTTATTCAAAGGCTTGTAATTGATCACCAACCTAGGTGTTCCTCTTTCTATCTCACTATTTTTATTGACATAGAAAGCTGCATATGACCATGGGGATCTAGACTTGGAAATCAAACCTTTCTATTCTAGGTCTTTGATCTCTAATCTACAATGGCTTTCTAGGGTTTCGTTCATTTGGATGGGTCTGGCTTTGGTAGGGATTTGTTTATCAGAAAAATCCTTTTCATATGGTAAATCTACCATATGTTGTTTTCTTTTCCAAAAAGCATTAGGAAGATCAGAACAAACTTCATTTTCAATCTTCTTTTGCAAATCAGAGATTTTTCTTTGGACAAAATCATTTTGCATTTGATCTTGGATTCTTTTCAAACCCATATCTTGTTTTAAATGAGAAAGCTGGGTTTGTTTTCCTTTGATCAAAGCATTTATCTCGAAATTGTAAATCGAGTGGGCTTTAATGAGATTGAGATTTCTCTTTTTGGGTTTTTCTATAAAAGGAAAAACAATCTTTGAATCTTTAGCTTTAAAAATAATACCGGTAGTTACTTTGAAAGGAGTAATTAAATTGATAAAGGGAGTTCCCAAAATAACTGTTTGAAGATCTTTGTAAGAATAAAAACATTTTTAAAGCAATATTATTATTTAGAATTGCGTTTTCCTGCAATCCTAATCTTTGAACTATTGGTCAAGTAAGCCTCTTTAGTTTCGATGATACCTTTAGAACCAAATTTCATAATTGATACGGTTGAGGTCCGCTCCTCAGATCAAATAAAGCGATGGTTTCTATTTGGAAATCACCAGGGAAAATGAGCTTTATTTGAATCAAATATTTTCTTGAAGTAATTTCCTTTAAAACATTAATGAAGTTTTCTGGAACACTTTCAGAAACTTCAAGATTTTGAAAATCATTTTCCTCTTCAGAATCAGAATCACTATTCTGTTTGAGGATCAGACTTTGGAGCAAAACAGAATCATTTTGTTGTTTTTCTTTCAAATCTTTGAGCTTTGTTTTGATAGCTTTGATTTCTTTTTGAAGTTCTTGAATGGTAGGAAGAGGGTTTTTTAGCTTTTTCCCTTTATCCAATATCATAATAAGATCATAAGTATTCTTACTAGAAGAGGGGACAAGGGTTTCAATTTTTAAAATTTCTTTCAAAACCTGTTTTTAGATTTTAGGATCATTAATATGCTTGACAGCTTCAAGAAGGGCTTCTTGTTGCCTAGTAAGCATATTAATATTCTTTGAAATACTTTCAGAATCTGTCTCAGAATAATCGGATGAGGTTTTGATTTCATTAATTTGAAATTCTTCCTCACTATTCGAAAATTATGATTCAGAGGAATCAATAAGAAGAGCAGAAATTTTTGTTAAAACTTCTTCTTCTATTTGGAGCTCATGGAGTTTTTTGGAAAACTTGCAATACTTTGAAGTATGGCCTTTCTTGCCACATTTATAGCAAGTAATTTTGCTAAAATCTCTTTTGGAATTTTGTTTTGCAAATTTAGAAGAGGATGGCTTTTTGTAGAAATTCTCCTTGTTTTTTGGAGTCTTTCTATTTTTGAAAAATCGTTTTTTCTTAAAAGATTTGGGAAAATCTTCTTTGCATTTTCCTTTGCAGGTAGAGGAAGGCTCTATGGGGTTATACTCAAACTGGTTACAAAAACTTCCTAGTTCTTGCCTAGTCTTTTTCATTTCCCATTTGAGTTGTCTTTGGAGTTTAAGGTCATGGCAAATTTTTAGACCTTCTTTCTGGGTAAGGCTAACTAATTCACCATAAGTGTAGAAATCATAAGGGATCTGGCCATTATGGGCTTCTCTTATGGTATTCCTAACTTTTTCACCTAGAATCTTAGGTAAACCAGCTAAGAATTTCTCTTTCCATAAAGGTTGGCTTGAATCTTCTCTAAGCATGACTCTGGTCAGAAAGGTGTCTTTGTAGCTTGGAAATTGCTAAGCTTTTTGCAGGTTAGATTGCTAAGGAGCTCAGCATTCTTGTCTTTTAGAAGAGAAGGGTCTCTTATGAAGTGGAGGGAAATCGTTAGGATCAAGGTTGACACAGCATCCTCAATTGGATTTCCTAATTCATCTAAGATGGGGGTCCTTTCTATTGTGGTTTGGATGACACCTAGGATTTGGAGCTGTTGTGCTTGTGTGAGATGGTAATCCTACCATCCTTTAAGTCGGCCGGAAAATCCAAATTTATAAGGAGCTCAAAGAATGGCTCTATCAGAGGTACCGCTTTGGGTTTTGTAAGCATTGGCTGCCATGGTCATCTGTTGTAAGAGACCAAGAATGTTATATTCCGACATTCCATCTATATTCCATTCATAGACGGAGGAGGCATTGAATCTAGACTGGGTTAGGATATTGTTCCTATTTTCTATTCCTAGATCTGGAGCAGTACTCCTAGGAGTATGCCAGGTTAATCTAGGGGCTTGCCATCCCAATCTATTGATGTTGGAGGGTTTGTCAATGGCACTTTCAAGCTCTGAATCATTGAATTCATCGCTTTGGGCTTGATCTAAAGCACTGATATTCCTACTGCTTTGAGAAGTATCTGGTACTAGGTTTTTGGAGGATTCAGAAGTTGCTAATTTGCTGTTCGCTCGATCGCTTCTAGCAAACTCAGTTTGCTTTTGAAATTGATCTTGGCTAGGCTTTGAGATCTTGTAGGGTTTGAAGACTAGATTTTTGAGCTTTTCATATTGGCTTATCTCTTTTAGATGTTCAGTGTTGGGGATTGGAGAGGTGAAGACTATAGGAGGTTTTTGGATCTGGCTTTCTATCCTAACAAGCTGCTTCCCTATTGTGTTAAGATAGGTATTTGAGAAATAGTTCTGCTGAACAATATTCTTGACATTCTTCTCAAGATCTTCTCCTGCCAATTTATTGCAAAGATAAATTATCTCCAAAAGAGCAACATTCTTGGTCTCTTACAACAGATAACCCCATAGAGCCTTCCTCTACCTGCAAAGGAAAATGCAGGTAGAGGAAGACTCAAACTGGTTACAAAAACTTCCTAGTTCTTGCCTAGTCTTTTTCATTTCCCATTTGAGTTGTCTTTGGAGTTTAAGGTCATGGCAAATTTTTAGACCTTCTTTCTGGGTAAGGCTAACTAATTCACCATAAGTGTAGAAATTATAAGGGATCTGGCCATAAAGAGAGCAAAAATGCCATTTTGGTCTCTGACCTCTCAAAATTCTATTTGAGTCCCTAGACGGGCGAATTACCAATGCAGTCCCTTGAAGACATTAATCAATTCAATTACATCCCAAAGTGGAATTTATCAATTTAAAATCAAATTCAACACCCGAAAATGGGGAATAAGTCAAACGAACGTAGTCCTCGACTCAAGCAGGCATAGTTCTCAACTCAAATCAAGTATAATCCTTCAGTCAAGCAGGCGTAGTTCTCAACTCAATCAAGCGTGGTCCTCCTCCAATCAATCAAGCGTAGTCCTCCAATAAATCAGCCATCGTGATTCAATCAAATAGGCATAGTCCTTCTGATGTGACTAAAGCCAAGAGTCCATATATTTCAAGAGGCCAAGACTCTTTAAGCATCCAAGAAGGACTAATCATAAGATCAAGAGCCAAAAAGATGAAGGAAGCACTTGTTGGGCTTATCAAGAATATTTGGGTTCAAGAAATTACAAACCATGATGAGTCAACTTTAAAATCAAGTCCAAGACTTATTAGCTTTATCCAATAGCAAGGGGGCTTGATTAATTCCAATTGGGCCTTAATTATTCAAATTAAGCTAATAAGCTACTGAAGAAGCAAGTTGGGCCAAGGAGGACTTAAAGAGCAAGCCCATGTGTGTGACCTCCTTAAGTAATTAGGGTTTCAACTTAAACTTGTGGACTAGTCAACAAGGTGGGTGGCACCTTCTATATTTTATTTAGGAAGCAATGGTTTACTCCCTAAATGACTTATTTCTCTTTTTCCTAGCTTAATTATAGGGGGCATATGATTGTTAGTTATTTAAATTTTGATTTTATTTCTTATTTAGTTTAGAAAGTAATCTATGCCTTCCTAACTGATTTTATTCCTTTTCTAGTGTCATTTTAAGATTGTAGGATATCTATAAATACCTTGTATTCGACTACCTATTTCAATAAATCTTGTATGAATTGTTTTCTTAATAATAAAGTGAAAGATATTTCTTTACTTTGTTCTTTGTGAACTTTTCAAGTTTTCTTGCATTATTTGCAAAATTCCTTGTCTTATCAATTTTTAAAACTTAATCTTTTAAGCTTTTGGAACTATTGCAGCATACATCTTTTTATAACTAAAGTTCTTGATTCCTTATAATCAAAGGGTTTTAGTTCCATCATCATAGATATGAATTTGATGATGCTAAAGTTAATATCAATTTTGATTTGGATTCTATCTCTCTATAGATAGAGTTCACATCATCTTCATCAAGCGGGCGAGTCAATAATTTTGTATCAACTCAGGCTTATGAAGCGTGTCTTATATAGCTCAAATCATATCCTTTTACCGTATCCTTAAAATTTATGATTTATCTCAATTTATTTAATCACATTCATGTTTATAAATCTCGAAAAACCGAGGGTAACTGTTAGCTTCCACTTTTCAGATTGAGATATCAAAGGAATTAAGGAAAACCTGATGATAAAGGTTACTGCCTTCTCGAGTCTCACAAGGATGAAGACAGGGGAATCCCAATTAGGGTTATGAATAATTGGACTAAAATTATTTTTTACAATTAATTTAGACCCAATTGACAGAAACAAAATAAGTTTGAAGAGTAAAACAACAGTTTTTAAAAATTATGGACTAAATTGCAAGAAAATTTTAAACTTTTTAGCCACTGAGTCAATCGACCCTATATAGTCTTTATTGGTCTATATTTTGATTTTTGATGTCGTTTTATGCATTTATTTGGTTCAAACACCAAAAATACCTTCCAAAAGATATTATCAATAAATTTTTGAATTTAAATGACTTTTATTTTAGATGTTCATTCAACTGAACATCTAATAAATTAAAAGATTTTATATTTAATTAATTATTGATATTATCTATCTAGGATTCTCTAAATTCTACTGCTATAAATAGAACAATATAATCTAGGTCTAACAAAAAGAATTGACAATTATCAACAATTATTAGTCTTTTAGCAGAGAGCTTTTTTTCTTTAGCAATCGAGAGAAAAATAGTCAGTGAAGAAAGAACTCAGTTCAGGAAACCTTTTTAGAATGATAGAAGATTTTCAAAATCTTTTTTCACTAACCAAACAACCTGAGAGTTCCAAAAGCCTGCAACATTGGCATCTTTTTCTCTTTTTCTTTAATTTAATAATTTTAGAAACATGTTAGGATCAATTTTAAATAGTTTTATATAATTTATGTGACCAAATCTATGTTTTTTTATATAGTTTTACATGTTTCTATCATGATTATGTATATTGGATTTTAGAATTTGATAACATGATCTGTATTGGATTTTAAAATTTGATAAAATGAATTGAGTTGGATTTTGAATTTGGTGGATTGAATAATAAAGGCTACTGTCAGTACTCCTTTTCTATATCTAGATATCGAGGAAAAATAAAAAATCCTATAATGAAAGTTGTTATCTTCTCGGGTCTCCATAGATGAAGGATAAGCGAATCCGAGGCCAGAATCGAGGTTAATCCAGTTGGGATTACCTTTTTAAAATCAATTTGGACCTAATTGTCAGAAAAAATTAAATTTGACAGTCAAAACGATAGTTTTATAAATTTAGGGACCTAATCATAATTTTTAAAGCTCCATCTATACAGAGCCAATTGAGATTTTTACACTCCAACGTCACTTTTTATGATGATTTTACGTCTAGATACAGATTCTAAAAGGTTTTCTTGACGATAATTATTTAAATTTTAAAAATATAATATGATATTTATCGATATATTCCTAAAAGCTATCGCTTTCTTTATGGTTTGCCTTGAAACCCTACCTTCATAAATAGAAAAAGGTGATTAGGGTTTTGGAGGAAGATCGAGAACTGAAAATTGGCAGTAAATGAGATCAATATTTGAGAGACACTAAAAAAAATCGAGAGAATTTATAGGAAAGGAAAGAAAAATAATGTCGTTCTTGTTTGACATTAGAGGATCCAAGCCACTAAGAAAGAACAATTTCAGAAAATAAGCCATTGAAGAAAGAACCTGTTTTTAAAAACTATTTCTAATCGACAAAAGGTTTCTCTAAGCCAGATCCAGCACTGGATTCCTATCTGGTCTTCGATTCAACTGCATCCTCATTACCTGAGACTCGTAGATCCAACAATCATGGTGACAACCTGAGAGTTCCTTCAATCATACATTCATCATCATTATAAAATCGATTCTTTCGTTCCTTTTATTTTTTTTATTATTTATTTTTAAAAACATGATTAGAATTTTGATTTATGATAAGTATGATTAGATTAGGGTTTTTGATGAATATGCATGATTATTGGGTTTGATTCTGATAATAAGAATTTAGGGTTTTGAAATCTGATATTTTTCTAATTAGGATTTTAGATCTAATTAGAAATATATTATAGGATTAATATTTAGATTTATTTTTTCATTACAATTCGGTAATTAGACCTGTTAAATATGATTTCCTTGATTAATTCTGCCACCTGTTAGTTTACTGCATTTAGGGTTTTTATCAATTTAGGGTTTTGAATGTTCAATTGACTTCTGTCACTTTTATTTTTAATATTTTTATCTTATTTATCTTTTATTCTAATCGATTTTAATATTTGTGCATGTGAAATTCGACTCTATAAATGCGAAGTTGTACTGACGAACGATGAAAATCAGCCTGGAAACCTAGAGCTAATCGGCTCAGTATAAAGCTAATTGGTACTGCATTAAGCTGATCGGCTCTATATATAGAGCAGATCAGTTGTTCAAGCCAGCCTCCATTCTTTTACGATTTTTGATGTATTTTTGGTGTTTGTATATTTTTTAGGTCTTTTCCTTTTTGCAACCATGGTTGTAGTTGGGTTGTAATAATTATGTTTTACTTTATGCTTTATTTTGTTTATTTATGTTAATTAAATATGTGATTACATGATTGATTAATTAAAATAGACCACATAGACTGAGGCTTAAAACTGGATTTAACATGAATTTGGTAGTCCAATAGGCTAATCAACTTTAACTAGGCTTAAAACTCTAAAATCTAAGTAGACTTAGCGGGCTTTGACATGCTTAGTTAGGGCTTGGACTTAATTAGAATTAGGTTTGCACTAAATGGGCCTCATCATAATAAGTAGTCCATTAGGTTTAAAGGCTAAAAACCAAAAGCATAATATGTAATTGGGCTAGATTAGGTAGGCTACACACATAATTAACTAGTAAATTAGACTAACTATTATAATATGGGCTACGCTTGAATAAAAATGAGCTAGACTTAGGTGTATTATGTGTGTTATTTTGTATGCCGGTGTATAAATTGCTTGCATTTATAGAAAATAATTTGTTAAATAATAAAATTAAAGACTAATATACATAAATAAGAAAGTTGGCTTCTTGATGCATCTATAGATTCTATGGCATAAACTTCCTTATGAGATCTGAGAAACGCCATTCATTAGTAAAAGTGTCCCGGTGATTAACCGGGTGGTGACTTCCATTTCTGCGCTAGTCTTCATGACTAGTTATCGTGTTCTCGATTAGGTTAAAAAGTCTTATAGTGCCGTAGTTACCAAAGACACTTGGATGCGTGCCCGAAACTGCCACCTATAGCTACATGTTAGATTTATATTGTTTTTCATGATATTTCATATGATTATGTGATTAGACCTATTTTTAAGGTTATATGATTGAATCTAGGATCTGCCATATGAACTTCCCATCTCTTTATCTGTTGTTCCTTTTTTCTCTATGTGTTTTTTACTCTATTTATTCAAGTTTTCTGTATTTACTTTATTTTATTATATGTACTAATTGATCTTTTATCTTTTATACATGTGATTCGGCTTTTGAGCGAGGGATGAATCCGATATGTGCAAAACTGACCGAGACAAAGCCTCAAGGAATTGATTATTAAGTAACCATCAATACTCAAAGGTTAAAGGACTTAGTGAAGGATTGGTTCACTAAGGAAAAATGTTTAGTATTAGCTCTTGAAAACTCCAAGTTGTGGGCTGAACTTGCTAAAACCTAAAGATTTATAATCAAGTTGATTATAGTGGAATACTCAAGTGTGATCTTGCAGAGTGGACGTAGGAAGGATTGTTCCCGAACCACTATAAACCTTTGTGTCAATTTCTCTAACCTTAACTCTCTTCCAAACTCCTTAATCTTACTTTAAGATTCTTGTGTTTCTATAATTTAATTGTTTTTTGCGATTTGAAGTCACCAATTTAACCTCTCCTTTTTGGTTCAAAGAGACAACAACATAAAATAGTACAAAGTATATAATAAGTATACAGAAGTATACTATAAGTATATAAACAATAAAACTTAAACAAACAAAAGAAATGAAAATATATTAAAAGAGTAATCAATAATAAGTATATAATAAGTTTACAAAAATATACTACAAATATATAAACAAAAAACTTAAACAAACAACAAAAGAAGCAAAAAAATATTAAAAGAGTATACAATAATAAGTATATAACAAATATACAAAAGTATACTACAAGTATATAAATAACAAAACTTAAACAAATAACAAATAACAAAAAAAACAAAAAACAAAACTAAAAGAGTATACAATAATAAATATATAATAAGTATATAAGGTTTTACTATATATATATAAACAACAAAACTTACACAAACAACAAAAAAGTTACACAATCTTAAAAAATACTATATAAATAAAGGTATATAATGAGTATACAAAAGTATACTATAAATATAAAATCAATAAAAATTAGATAAACAATATAAAAATAAAAAAATATCAAAAAACTATGCCATACAAAATATATAATGAGTATACAAAAGGTAGACTATAAGTATATAAATAATATAAATTAGACAAAGAACATAAAATAAAAAATATAGATCCATAAAATCTAAAACATAAAAAGATAAAAAAAAACATAAATAGCTAAAATATAACTTCATATAAATATTAAAAAATATAGAAAAAAGAACTTCAAATTTCGGCTCTTTAAACTGATGTGAATCCAAGTTCAAAGCTTAAAGAGATCCAAGATCCATTAATAGTACAAGAAGGCCCAATCACAAGGTCCAAATCCAAGAAGCTTCAACAAGCCATATTGGGTTTAATTAGGGACATTTGGAAAGCCCAAGAACTTCAACCCAATAAGGCATCCATGGAGGCCCAAGGAATAATATTTAACTTGTTTTCATGTTAATAACAATTAGGGTTACATGTAGCCACCATACAAGTTAATGTGGTAATTAATACCAAATAATGGCTATCAATGTGGGTAGTGGTTATTAAGAGCCACCATATACAAGTTAATGGGGTAATCAAAACCAAGTAATGGCTATTAGTGTGGATAGTGGTTACTAAGGCCATTTAAGAGTAAAAGTAATCCTATGTGTGTGAGTCTATTTTAGTAGTGTGTGCATGGACTTGTACTCTATATAAACAAGTCCTTTTCTCTTTTGGAGCATGATTGAATTTGATATATGAAATTTTGTTTGAGTTTTATTGTGAGGAATTTTGTCTTTAATTTCTTGCTTGAACTTTCATGACTTATCAAGCTTTATTCTAGCTTGTGGTGTCAAAATCTAAATCTTTGTTTTCTTGTTATTTATCAAACTTTCTTGTTTGTGGCATAAGAGGAAATTCAAAGTCTATCTTAGTATCTTTATCCTTGTTGGTAAAGGGGTTAAGTAGCATCCATCTTCTTACTTCAATCTTTGAACGATCTGAATTTGTGGATTAAATTGGTAATTTCTAGTTTTCTTCTAATTCAACTTATCATAGTATTTTTGCTATTGGGGAGTTAATTGATGAAACCTACAATTCCCATCATAAGTGGTATCAGAGCATTGGCTCGAGATTGAGGTTCATGATCCAATACTATCTTTTAATTCTCAATATCTTGTGTTCATCTTATATTTTGCACCTTTTGCCATCTATTGTTCTTGTTATTATTATTATTATTTTTATCTTTATTCTTCTTATCTCAAGATTTTGTTTGCATATATCAAAAAAGAGTCGTCCTAAAAGAAAAAAATTGTTATCTTTGATATTTTTGTGTTAGAACTCAGATTACATAAAAAAAATTGACTCTTCATATTCCATTGAGATCTATCTTTATAATTCTGTCTCTTTGTGTTCTTGATGATCTATCTTTGTTATTCATTTCTATTAGCCTATTTGTTATAAATTGTTCATTTCTTTAAGCCTACCTTATTATTTTCTTGTTAGCCTACCTTTTTGTTTTTTTTATCATTCTTGAAATTTTGTTTGATTGAGAAACTTAGTTCATCTAAGAAATCAAAAGGCAAATTTGAGAGGTATAAGGCAAGAGTGTGAGATCATTAGAAAAAAAAGCCAAAATTGAGTGTAAACACGAGTGGTATACATCAATTTTGAGTGAAATACGTGAGAGTGTTGTGAGATCGTTTCTTTCTATTTTCTTTTGTTAAAATTTTAGGTTTTACAATCATGTCAAAAGACACAAGTTCTTCTTATACAAATGATCATGTGATTCAAGCTATGCAACAACAATTCGAAAGAATGTTTAGTATGATGGCGGGAGTCAATGAAAAATTAGAGAAGCATGATGGCATCCTTAACCAATTACATGGAGAGCCTGGACAAAGGAGACATCCACCAATTGACCAAGAGGACTATGAAGGAGAGGATGATTTGGATGATGATCAAGTCACCTTGTTGGGACAACGAATCAATCCTAGGAGACAAGCTAGGAGAAGACATCCAAATGATAATGTTGATCGCAACCTTGGAAGCATCAAAATGAAGATTCCTTCATTCCAAGGAAGAAATGATCCAAATGTGTACCTTGAATGGGAGAGGAAAGTGGAACTCATCTTCGAATGTCATAATTATTCGGAGGAGAAAAAGGTAAAACTTGCCGCTGTTGAGTTTAGTGATTATGCAATTGTTTGGTGGGATCAATTTTGCAAGGAAAGACATAGATATGGAGAAAGACCCGTAGAGTCTTGGAGAGAAATGAAGCAAATCATGAGAAAGAGGTTTGTTCTAAGCCACTACTACAGAGAGCTTCATCAAAGATTACAAACTCTAATTCAAGGATCCATGAGTGTGGAGGAGTATCACAAAGAAATGGAAAAGGCTATGATTAGAGCAAATGTGATAGAAGATCCTGAAGCTACTATGGCAAGGTTCTTGAGAGGGCTAAACAAAGACATTGCTGATGTTGTTGATTTGCAACATTATGTGGAGATTGAAGATATGGTGAATTTGGCCACGAAAGTGGAAAGGCAATTGAAAAGAAAGAGGTATGATTCTAAACCAAATATGGGTTCTTCTTTTTCTTGGAAAACTTCTTGGGGGAGAAAGGATGATAAACCTTTTACTAAGTCAAAAGTGGAAGAAACTAAACCTAAAATTGACTTGGGTAATAAGGGAAAGGGTGAGAATCAACCAGCGCAAACTAGGGGAATCAAATGTTTTAAGTGTTTGGGTCATGGGCACATTGCTAGGGAATGTCCAAATAAGAAAGCTATGATTCTAAGGAATGGTGATATTGAGTCGGAGAGTGAGGGGGATAGTGATGATGATATGCCTTCTTTAGAAGATTGTAGTGATGTTGAATGTGCTAAGGGAGATAATCTTGTTGTTCAAAGAACATTGAGTTTGCAAAATAAACATAATGTCCATAGGGAGCAAAGGGAAAATTTCCATAGGGAGCAAAGGGAAAATTTGTTTCATACTCATTGTTTGATTTCTAACAAGTTGTGCAACATGATTGTGGATAGTGGAAGTTGTACCAATGTAGCAAGCACTTTGCTAGTGGAGAAATTGAAGTTGCCTACTACCAAGCACCCAAGACCATACAAGTTGCAATGGCTTAATGAAAGTGGAGTTGTAAAGGTAAATAAGCAAGTTTTAGTTTCGTTTCAAATTGGTAGATATAAGGATGAGGTGTTGCCAATGTTGGCCGGACAAATGTTGTTGGGGAGACCTTGGCAATATGATAGAAGGGCTAGTTATGATGGATTCAAAAATATGTATACTTTGATTATGGATGGAAAAAGGTTTAACCTTGGACCATTAACTCCAAAACAGATTTTTGAAGACCAAATGCGCATCAAGCAACAATATGAAGAAATGGGTTCTTTATTGGAAAACTCTTTGGGAAGGGAAACCTTTGAGAGTAAAGAAAAATGTGAGATGAGTGAACCTAAAAATTCCAATTCTCTTGACCAAAATGGGAAACACAAGGTGAGAGAAAACAAGGAAGGTTCAAATAAAAGAAAAATGAGTGTTTATGTAAAAATGAGTAATGTGAAGGAAGCTATGCTTTTGAGGCAACACATGCTTGTACTTATGTACAAGGAGATTTTGCATATTTCTAATGAAATAACCAATTGTTTGCCTAGTGTTGTTGTTGATCTTTTGCAGTTTATGAAGATTTATTTCCCAAGAAATTCCAAATGGTTTGCCACCTAAAAGAGGCATTGAGCACCAAATTGATTTCATACCCGGAGCAAGCATTCCAAATAGACCAGCATATAGATGTAATCCGGAGGAGACCAAGGAAATCGAAAAGCAAGTGAGTGAGCTTATGGAGAAGGGTTATGTTCGTGAAAGCATGAGTCCATGTGCCGTACCCGTCTTGTTAGTGCCTAAGAAAGATGGAACTTGGAGGATGTGTGTTGATTGTCGTGCCATCAACAAAATCACGGTGAAGTATAGACATCCCATTCCTAGGCTAGATGACATGTTAGATGAATTGCATGGTTCATATTTGTTTTCAAAATTGATTTGAAATCCGGTTATCATCAAATTAGAATGAGAGAAGGTGATGAATGGAAAACAGTTTTAAAACTAAACATGGTTTATATGAGTGGTTAGTAATGCCTTTTGGTTTAACTAATACACCAAGCACTTTCATGAGATTGATGAATCATGTTTTAAGAGCATTCATAGGCAAATTTGTTGTTGTCTATTTTGATGATATCTTGGTTTATAGCAAAAATTTAGATGAGCATGTACAATATTTGACTTGTGTTTTGATGTGCTTAGAGAAGAGAAGTTGTATGCTAATTTAAAGAAATATTGTTTTGCACTAATGAAATTACTTTTCTTGGATATATTGTCAATGACAAGGGTATTCATGTTGATCAAGAAAAGGTAAAAGTAATTAGAGAATGGCCAACACCCACAAGTGTAAGTGATGTAAGAAGCTTTCATGGTTTAGCTAGCTTTTATAGAAGGTTCATTAAGAATTTTTCTACCATACCGCACCTTTAACTGAATGCATAAAAAAGAATGTTGGTTTTAAGTGGGGAATTGAACAAGATGAGGCTTTTAACTTGCTAAAAGACAAATTAAGTTCGCACCCTTGTTATTTTGCCAAATTTTACTAAACCTTTTGAGATTGAGTGTGATGCAAGTGGCATAGGTATTGGAGGAGTTTTGATGCAAGAAGGCAAGCCCATAGCTTTCTTTAGTGAAAAGCTAAGTGGAGCAAGTCTAAACTACCCTACATATGACAAGGAGTTCTATGCATTAGTGAGGGTTCTAAAAACATGGCAGCATTACCTTGGCTATAAAGAATTCATAATTCACATCGACTATGAGTCCCTTGAAGTATCTCGAAAGGACAAGGAAAGCTTAACAAGAGACATGCAAAATGGGTGGAATTCATTGAATCCTTTCCATACATCATTAAGTACAAGCAAGGGAAAGAAAATGTGGTGGCCGATGCATTGTCAAGAAGGTATGCCTTGATCTCTAAACTTGATGCAAAATTATTAGGATTTGAATACATAAAATATCCTGTATTCTAATGATCCCGATTTTGCTAATGTTTATGGGGTATGTGAGAAAGGGGTTTTGATAAGTTCTATAAGTTTGATGGTTTTCTTTTCGGAAAACAAATTGTGTGTGCCACAAAGTTCTTTCGAGAGAGTTACTTGTGAGAGAGGCACATAGTGGAGGTTTAATGGGACATTTTGGGATTAAGAAAACTTTGGATATGTTGGGTGACCATTTCTTTTGGCCACACATGAAAAGGGATGTTGAGAGAATTTGTGAGAAATGCATTACTTGCAAACAAGCCAAATCCAAAGCAATGCCTCATGGTTTGTATACACCTCTTCCCATACCAAATGAGCCTTGGGTAGACATTTCTATGGACTTTGTTTTAGGATTACCTAGGTCCAAGGGAGGGAGAGATTCTATTTTTGTTGTTCTGGACAGGTTTAGCAAAATGGCACATTTCATTCCATGTCACAAGACAGATGATGCAACCCATATTGCGAATCTATTCTTCAAGGAGATTGTAAGACTGCATGGAGTGCCAAGGACCATTGTGAGTGATAGGGATGTCAAATTCCTAAGTCACTTTTGGAAGACTCTTTGGGGAAAGATGGGGACAAAGCTTTTGTATTCTATAACTTGTCATCCGCAAACGGATGGACAAACAGAGGTGGTCAATAGGACACTTGCAACACTTTTGAGGGCTCTCATCCAAAGAAATCTGAAGAATTGGGAAGAATGTTTGCCACATGTGGAATTTGCTTACAATAGGAGTGTGCATGGTTCAACAAATTGCTCACCCTTTGAAGTTGTGTATGGATTCAATCCATTGACTCCATTAGATTTTCTACCATTGCCATTGGACAAAGCTAATTTAGAGGGAAACAAAAGCTGAATTCATCAAGACTTTGCATGAGAAGGTGCATGCAAACATTGAGAAGAAAACACTCCAATATGAAAAGCAACACAACAAAGGGAGGAAGCAGTCATTTTGAGCTCGGAGATTGGGTGTGGGTGCACTTGAGGAAGGGAAGATTTCCTAACCAAAGGAAATCAAAGCTTATGCCAAGAGGAGATGGTCCTTTTAGAGTGCTTCAACGCATCAACAACAATGCCTACAAGCTAGAACTTCCAAGTGAGTATGGCAATGTTAGTGCTACTTTCAATGTTAGTGACTTGTCTTTGTTTGATGTAGGTGATGAAGATGATGGAGCTGATTTGTGGACAAATCCTTTTGAAGAAAGGGGAATGATGTGAATCCAAGTTCAAAGCTTAAAGAGATCCAAGATCCATTAATAGTACAAGAAGGCCCAATCACAAGGTCCAAATCCAAGAAGCTTCAACAAGCCATATTGGGTTTAATTAGGGACATTTGGAAAGCCCAAGAACTTCAACCCAATAAGGCATCCATGGAGGCCCAAGGAATAATATTTAACTTGTTTTCATGTTAATAACAATTAGGGTTACATGTAGCCACCATACAAGTTAATGTGGTAATTAATACCAAGTAATGGCTATCAATGTGGGTAGTGGTTATTAAGAGCCACCATATACAAGTTAATGGGGTAATCAATACCAAGTAATGGCTATTAGTGTGGATAGTGGTTACTAAGGCCATTTAAGAGTAAAAGTAATCCTATGTGTGTGAGTCTATTTTAGTAGTGTGTGCATGAACTTGTACTCTATATAAACAAGTCCTTTTCTCTTTCTTTTGGAGCATGATTGAATTTGATATATGAAATTTTGTTTGAGTTTTATTGTGAGGAATTTTGTCTTTAATTTCTTGCTTGAACTTTGCGACTTATCAAGCTTTATTCTAGCTTGTGGTGTCAAAATCTAAATCTTTGTTTTCTTGTTATTTATCAAACTTTCTTGTTTGTGGCATAAGAGGAAATTCAAAGTCTATCTTAGTATCTTTATCCTTGTTAGTAAAGGGATTAAGTAGCATCCATCTTCTTACTTCAATCTTTGAACGATCCGAATTTGTGGATTAAATTGGTAATTTCTAGTTTTCTTCTAATTCAACTTATCATAGTATTTTTGCTATTGGGGAGTTAATTGATGAAACCTACAATTCCCATCATAAACTCAATCTTGGACCTCTTAACAGTAGTATCAGCTTTGCCACCAGCATCAACATATACTTTTTACTTTTTTTTGAAGTTTTGACATTAATATTTTTCTTTGAAAGAGAATTATTAGTAACTTTTTTTTTAATAATAAATTTTCATCAGGTTCAGTATGCGATTTTAAACTTTTTACTTTGTTTTTTCTTCAAACCCTCAATTTTTTTTGCCGTATAACTAAAATCATTTTTCTTATCAACTACACCTAAATTTTTACTAGTAGAAGAAGAAATATTACCTAAATCTCTAATAATTTATGAATTAGAATGAAGTTTTCTCTTTGGAGAGGATGATAATTGAATATTAACCATAACAACCCATACAAAAATAGAAAATGGAACTTATAAAACTATTTGTCTGAAGAATTGAATCATTAAAGATAAAGAAATAGTAAGAAGTTAGATAGAAATTGAAAGAGAATAAAAAAATAAAAAAAAATTGTAGAATCAAAGATTAAAAGTAAAAAAAATCATGTAAGTGAAAAGTAGAATTAGTAAAATAAACGGTTAGAAATTAAAAAATAATAAAATTTAGCTCAAAAACATAAAAAAATAGAAAGCATAAAGAAAAATAAAACGTAACGTATAAATGTAAATGGGAAGGGAACTAGCCTCTTTAGGAAAGGATTCCACGACGGCAGCGTAAATTGCGATGTGAAGAGGGCTTGAGCCCATTGTCACGTGCCCGCCTCAACAAAACTCACGTGACACCATATTTTACAGCTTTTGGGCTCTAGAAGGACGGACACTTGGGACAATGAACGCATACGACAATTATGACTAAATAGCGGTAGACTAGGTCCGGCTCCTTCTCCGTCTCCATCTCCGTCCAACAAAATCGCTCTCTCTGTGTGTACAATAGGAAAAAGAAAAAACAACTTCGTCAATCACGACTCTTTCTGTAAAATAACTTTGGTAATGTTTCCTTCCTTTTTTTCTTTTTTTCAGAATTCTTCTTTCTATAATTTTGTTTATTCCAATCTTTGATCTTAATGTATGTTTTGAATTTCATAAAATTCGCATTTATTTATGCTGTTGAAAAACAAGACATGATTATCGATATTTTCTTGTAATCTAATTTGCGATAAAATGGTTAAAGAAAAAGAAGGAAAGATGGGAATGAAACAGGCAATAAAGAGCCTGGACGCATTTCCTCGTCCAGAAGAGCACTTGTTGCAGAAGACACAATCTGGAGCTCTTGGTAATCTTTTTTCCTTCTTGCATCATAAGTTGAAAGTACATAATTCTTTTTAATTAATCAAATTCTCATGTTGGGAGAAAAGTTATATCTGATAGAAATTCATTCTTTCAATTTAATCTTAAAACAAAAGTAATGCCGCAAATATTTGCAGTTGGAAATGATTTATTATAACAAAAATATGCCGCAAAGATTTGCAATTGTACATGATTTATTATTCCAAATAAGGCCTCTATCAAGTACAGTGCTGTTCACATATTTCCATGATTTTGTTTTGGTGCTAAATTGAAAGAAGCCATTCATCATCTTTGACCTGACATGGGTTACAATGGTTTTATCCAATTATGTTCCATGAACTTTTACGTTGGAAGACTACGTATAAGTATGAAGATTTTAATAATTTTCATGTTTTCAGTTTGTTACTTTTCTGATTTTTCTTTGTTTTTCTCTTCTTGGTTTTGCAGTTTCTGTCATTGGTCTTGTAATAATGGCTACTTTGTTCTTGCACGAGCTGACGTATTATCTCTCCACATATACGGTTCATCAGGTCACTCAGTTTACTGTTTCATGATTGAAAGAAAATCTTTCCGGTCGACATAAATTTGATATTTGCTTTATTACCTAGTGATGGATACCAAATCAATGTTTCTCTTTGTTTGCAGATGTCCGTAGACTTGAAACGTGGAGAAACTCTTCCAATTCACATCAATATGACATTTCCTTCTTTACCTTGTGATGGTTAGTTATTCATTGTCCTTTTTACGCTAACTGGTCCTTCATATTTATATTCTTAGGTAATTTTAGAGAGAATTAAACTTGCAATTGCTTTTTCTCTTTTGAAACTAAATTTTTGCAGTCTTGAGTTTGGATGCAATTGATATGTCTGGCAAGCATGAAGTGGATCTTGATACCAACATATGGAAAGTAAGATAATATTTTTATTGTTTTAATTTAAGTGTTTCTCTGCCTGATATTTCCTAGGGATGTAATTTATTATAGTTATGCCTACATGTGTTGTTTTTTGATGCTTTAAAAGGTTCGAAGGTACATTTGAGATTTGCATTTTTATGTCCCTGGAGTCAAAAATAAAATTGCTGTTTGAAAATAATAAGCAATCTGGTGAAATCGACTCCACTCACATTTAATATCCTGTTCTCTTTTCATTTTTCATTAATCATTATAAATTCTTTTTTACATATGGTGTTTCATGAAGCATCATTCACATTCACACCATTTATGATCTTGACTTGTTAAATATTTATATTCAGTCTTAAAATATTAAGAAAAATTTAAAAGTTTGGATGGGGAGAAAGGACTAACTTGCTAAATCTACATGTCTTATACAGAAATGAAATAAGAAAATGTTCCACTACTTGCTGCAGAGAAATTTCTCAGTGTTGACCTGTATAATAGATATATGGTTTGTGGATAATTTTGCCCAAAATAAAATATCTTTGTAACCTATATATTGGAAACAAGTATCTTGCTTGGTTTAGAAAGAGGGGTGTGGGAGGGCAATGAGAGCAAATAAGTGAAGATGATAAGACCTAACACTATGTTGTAATGCTATCTAGAAAACCAAGAACCATCAAGAAGACGCAAGGGATGCATCTAACTGCAGAGTGGAATTCTGTTTTATAAGTCTTCTTGAAGGTGCTTTCGGCTGACCAAATTTCAATTGTTACCCTTAAAAGAATAGGCAATTGTGTCAGTACATGATAGTGTTATTGTGTCTTCTTGCCTATATTTGTATTTTGATAGCATGTGAGGTAACAAAATACAATTTTTTTGTTTGTAACCACAATTAAAAATGCCATCAGAAAGAGGCAGAGGGAGAATAATGAAAGGGGAAATAAAGTCACATGATAATGCATGCCATCCTATATTTATTTTATACAGGAAAACCAAGAGAAATAGGAACTCTCAGATGCATATAGAGAGCAACCTAAAAATTTAGCAAAGAAGAAGAATATTTACTGCATTGATATTTGCATTTTATTTGTTGGAAAATATTGGAGTTCAGATTACAAATTAGTATATGGAAAACATTTCCCTAGTCAAATTGAAAATTGTGTTTGGTTCAAAGACTGAATATTAGACTTCCATTTCCGGTCTTCTGTGGACACAGGAAAATGAACTTAAGGAAAATGAGAACATAGGCTTATTTAATAGTCATTCAATACAATTCTCAGCCACTACCATTCATCACTACCAGTGTTAACATTTATGGTTCACCCATTCTTTTATTGTAATTTTTCTCTTTTCAAGTGAATTTAAACCAAGTGAAATTAATGGCGCCATTTGTCAAATGTTCATTTCCTACTTCAGTTAAGAAAGTTTTATTCTTTCCCAATGTATTTGAAATTTCAATAGATAATCTAGTTTATTTTTGCTATTACGCTTGTTAATCAGACAGTAAAGTAAGTTCATTTCCCAGAAAAATTTTCATAATATATATTTTCCATAGGGATATAATGTTGCACGATATAAATGGACCCTTAGAACTTGGTTTTTAACATATGGGGTGAAGCTGTTGTATTGCATATTGGAATAGGTTGTGATTTTGGCATTTAAAATGGCTGTTGTGACTTTTCTCTATGTTTATTTTAAAATATTTACCTGTTGAACTTTCTTCTTTTTTCTTTTTCTAAAAGAAATAAAATTAAACTTCTCTTCGATGTTTGTGCATGCTTCTCAGAGCCTTTACATGTCCATGCATGTGCATATGTATGTTATGTCCATTAATAGTATCATGGCAGTTGTTGGATCTTCATCTTACACTCAAAGAGGTTTTGCAGCTTCGCCTGAACAGTCATGGTCATATCATTGGCACTGAATACTTGTCAGACCTTGTAGAAAAGGAACATGCTGCTCACAAACATGGTAATATCTTTGAAGCATTATGGAGTTATATGAGAGATTGTCATTGTGGAGTTATGTATGCATTAGAATATATGATCTTGTTCTCTATTATGACCATGTAGCATTGGTTTTATTTTTGTCATGTTTGTGGCATTATTTCTATGGTCAAACTGCTTTTAAGACTAATGCATGGATATTAAGTAATAGGCTAATATATTTAATCATTATAGCCCGATCATATCTTTTATTGAAACGATGGCTCTAGGTTGCCAACCATGAAACCTCTATGATTATAGGTGGCCCTTTATTTAGCCTATACAGCTGCATCTATCTTGTGTCCTTGATCTCTAGCTCAATAGAGTCTCTACAAACTCCATCACCTAAGCTATGCTCATAAGATCTCTGCATGAATCATTACCTGCAAAATTATTCTCCTGCAAATACTATGATCTATTACGATGTATCCTCACTTTGAAGATGATTGTTTGAATGTGATTTCTTGAAATTCTCTGATGAATAAGTTTTTTCTGACATGATTGGAAGAATCACCATTAAAAAGCCTCTTGCTATTGTTGAGATTATTTGCTAGGAAAAGATAATATGGAGCATCCGGGGAAGGCGTTATTTTAGTATATAAAGATAAATCGATGAGGTATGGCTGAAGTTAGAAGGGGAACAGAGGATTCTAGTACTAGTGAAAATAAAGTGGGTAACCAAAAAGTTGAAGATTCTCTTTTCACACTTATAACTGCTTAGGCATCTCACCTGGGGTAAGACTTGCTTCACAGAATCCTCGATTTTTGATAAGTACTGTATGAACAAACCATCAGGTACTATATGCTCAAAACTAATGTTACACTTTAAGGGCTTGGACTCCAAATCCAAGTAACATGGTTAGAGTATGCTCTTATGGGCAATAAATATAGTTTTTGAATGTTATTAATAGTCCTAATCAGTTTACTAATTGAACTAAAGAGAGGTTTACTTTAGGAATCCAAATTACTTAACTATCCTTTCCTAAGAACTCTCTCTCTAGTATTGGACAAATGTATGTGCAGGAAATCGTAAATGCAATTCTCATGTATATTCTCCTTGCTCCTGTCTTTCGTTTCCTATTTCTTTGTTTCTTCTTCTGGCTTTCATTCCCCATCTTTTGTTTGCTTTTGACTTCTTTTTCCCATCTTCTATTTGTAGAAGTCTGCATATATGTTATTTTTATGTCGTTCTTATCTTTTATACCATGCTTTTGGTGGTGGATTTGCTCTCCCTCCCCTCCCCTCCCCCATATTACAATTACTCTTGTGCTTTTCAGTTGGCCATGAGGAAAGGAAACGCTTTAGATTAAGATATAATTTTCTTTCTTTGGGTGTATGCGTATCATATAGTTATGGGCTGTATTATGTCCTCGCTTTGGGTTTATGCATATTTTCTACTTTAAGCATATCCCACCAAATGAAACTGCAAGATTTTTACCTAATCAGGTCAGAAGCTTAAGACTTTTAGGATGCTATAGCATGATGACTGTAGTATTGCTTAAACCGACTGCAGAAAATGAAAAACTTAAGCCTGTCAGGAAGCTATTTTGAGACATGAATTATTGTGAATGACTAAATGATTGAAGAAGTGCATGCAAGTGTAAGCAGGTAAATAATTGTAGCATGATTGAAAACATTGAATTTGTGCTTGCAATTCCTGGCATAATTTGGATTTAAACATGCAAGCTGATATTACGGAAGATATAATGGAAAACTTGGTAGACACAGTGAACATCTTATGTTTTCTTTAAACATGGTGGTGATAATTACTCAAGATGTTAGGAACCTTAGGCTACTCTAGGCATGATTGCAGTAATTCCTACTAAACTGAGGGTTGAAAGAAAAGAAACTGTCGCTAGGTTATTGTGAAAAATGATCTATCATGCAATTAAAGGGTTGACAAAAATGAAGTGCTATTGGTAAATCATTCTAGTGTTAAATATGGGAACATCAAATTTCTGGTGTAGCTTAGATTCCAACACATCAAATGACAGTCAGTGTGGAATGTAATGAAATACTTGGCAGATACGTGATGTACATATCTGGTGCACAAATGATGCAAGAAACTCTTGTTCGTGGAAGGAAAGAGTAAGTTTCAATTATATTAAAAATAAGGTTACAGGCCCCTCTTTATATACCTTAAACTGAAAGCTATAAAACAGGAAACTTATATCTACAGATTTGGTAACAGACTACCAAATCTCCTAAAATCATGGGATAAGAAAAACTGATCTGTTAGCTGTAGATCTCCTAGATATTAGCCCCTAATATTGCTAACAGATCTTTAAATATAAATCTCTCTATAATTCTACACTCCCCCTCAAGCTGGGCGGTAAATATTAATTAACCCCAGCTTGGAACTCAGATCATCAAACACCTTTCTCGATAGAGCCTTGGTAAGAATGTCTGCTGTCTGAAGACATGTAGGCACGTACAACATCTTGATTATTCCTTCCTCTATCTTCTCCTTTATAAAATGTCGATCAATTTCCACATGTTTTGTTCTATCATGATGAACTGGATTTTTGGCAATGCTGATTGATTATCACAGAACATTTTCATAGGTTCTTCATCTGAAATTTTTAATTCCTTTAGCACCCTTTTTAACCAAATTCCCTCACAAATACCGTGTGCCATTGCCCGGAATTCAGCTCGACCGCTTCGATACCACCGACCGCCTTTACTTCTCCAAGTGACCAAATTTCCCACACAAAAGTGCAATATCCGAAGTTGATCTTCGGTCTTGAACCGATCCTGCCCAACTGCATCACGAACACTTCAATATCTCTTCTTTGGTTCTTCTCGAAAAATAATCCTCCTGCGTTGTTAGTTTCGGTGTATCTCGGGATTCTATACACGAGCTTCCATGTGTTCTTCATTTGGATTGTTCATGAAATCGACTTACCATGCTAACAAAGCAAATCCAATGTCCGGTCGTGTGAGATAGGTATATTAGTTTACCTACTAATCTTTGGTATCTTCCTTTATCCACGGGTGCACAATTTTCCTTAGCTCCTAGTTTGATAGTTGGATCCATAGGAGTATCTACACACCCGAGCATTCCAGTCTCTTTTAAGAGATCTAGGACATATTTTCTCTGTGAGACAGAGATTCCCTTTCTTGACCTTGCAATCTCCATACCTAGGAAATATTTAAGATTCCCAAGGTCCTTGATTTCAAATTCTATAGCTAGTAAACTTTTGGTGGTGCAGATTTCCTCTTCATAGTCTCCTGTTAGGATTATGTCATCCACATACACTATGAGAACAGCAAGTTTTCCTGCAGAAGAGTGTTTAACAAATAGTGTATGGTCCGTCTGACATTGAGAGTAGCCATGCTTCTTCACTACCTTTGTGAATCTTTCAAACCAAGCTCTTGGAGATTGCTTGAGCCCATATAGCGATCTCCTAAGTTTACAAACCTTGTTGCATGTAGTTTGTGTCTCAAATCCGGGGGGAATTTCCATGTACACTTCTTCAGTTAGGTCCCCATTTAGAAAGGCATTCTTGACATCTAGTTGGTGGAGAGGCCGGTCAAGGTTTGCGACCAAAGATAATAAAACCAGTATGTTTAACTTGGCTACCGGAGCAAATGTCTCCTCATAATCGATTCCATATGATTGGGTGAATCCCTTTGCAACCGGTCGTGCCTTGAACCGATTAACACTCCCATCTTCATTATATTTTACTGTGAAGATCCATTTGCAGCCTACTGGGCGTTTCTCGGTTGGTAAGTCAGAGATTTCCCAAGTTCCATTTTTCTCTAGTGCATGAATTTCTTCATACACTGCTGATTTCCATTCCGGTGGTGAGAGCTTCTTGTATATTATTAGGAACTTGGATGTTGTCGAGGTTGGCAACAAAAGCTTTGAACTTCGGTGACAATCCTTCATATGACACAAATGTGTATATCGGATGTTTTGTGCATGATCTTACCCCTTTTCTCACAGCAATAGGAAGGCCACTGTCATCATTAGTTTCAGGATTAGTGTTACCTGGTGGATCTTCACTTGATCTAGGACTTGAGTCAGACTCTTGGGTTTGCTCAAGAGATGCTTGTTGTTCCATCTCCTTTTGGTTCTTTCTCCTCCTTGAGTAGGTAATCAATTCATCACTCTTTGTTGATTGAATAGTGTCCAGATTTTGAGGTGTGTCCAGATTTTGAGGTGGATTGTTGGCTTGATCTTGAGTAGGAGGTTCTAGGAAGTAAGAAGACTCAAGGGAGAGATTTTGAGGAGGAAGTGATTCATGATTTAGTGATGGGCAAGTTTGGTCGAATTATGAGAGACATGAGGTGATTTGTCAATATCCCAAAGCCGATAGTCTAGGATAAAATTAGTCTCCCCGAATATCGATTTGGGGAAATAAGGTTGTTGCTCAAAGAATGTGACATCCATGGAGTGATAGAATTGTTTGGTAATGGGTGAGTAGCATTTATATCCTTTTGAGTTGGAGAGTACCCAAGGAAAATACATTTATGAGCTCTAGGATCAAGTTTGTCCCGGTGTTGTTGATGGACATGAACAAAAGTCGAACACCCGAAAACTTTGAATGGGATGGTGGAGATGGGGCGAGTAGTGGGAAAGGACTGAAGGAGAATTTGATAGGGAGTCCGGAAGTTAAGAATCCGAGATGGCATCCTATTTATGAGGTATGCAGTGATAAGGATGGCTTCACCCCGAAATATTTTGGTACATGGGTAGAGTACATAAGAGATCGAGCCACATCAAGAAGATGCCGATTTTTCTTTCGGCAATACCATTTCTTTGAGGAGTGTTAACACAGGAACTTTGGTGAACAATACCATGACTCGTGAGATAATCATTAAGGTTTGGAATTGAAATACTCTTTGGCATTGTCAGTTTTCAGAATTTGAATTTTTGCTTGGAATTGTGTTTGGATCATGGTATTGAAGGTTTTGAAGATCTGGTTTGCCTCAGATTTTTCTTTCATGAGGAATACCCATGTGAGTCTAGTGTGATCATCAATAAATGAAATGAACCGGTGAGAACCGGTAACATTTTTTATCCTAGAAGGGCCCCGTATATCACTATGAATCATGGAAAAAGGTTGAGATGCTTTGTAGGATCTGTTAGGATAAGAATTGCGAATATGTTTAGAGAATTGACAGATCTCACATTGAAATTCATTTGGATTTTTACTATGGAATAATGAAGGAAACAACTTCTCAAGATACAAGAAATTTGGATGACCTAACCTATAGTGCCATAACATAATTGCACTATCATTATTAGACTGACTCACAGACAAAGAAATAGGACTACTGGACACTGAACAATCTGATTGATGAATTGCTCCTTGAGGAGGATCATTAACCTCTAGAAGATAGAGCCCCGAACACATCTTAGCACTGCCAATCGTCTTCCCTGAGTCCAAGACCTGAAATACACACAGATTTGAGCCAAATTTAGTAACACAGTTGAGATCTCGAGTGAGTTTACTAATGGACAGTAAATTGCAATTTAATTTTGGTACAAGTAGAACAGAATCAAGAGTGATGTTCTCTGAAATTTGAACCGAGCCTGTACCAGCCACCTTTGAGAGTGAACCATCGCATTTATTCATACGGTTAAATTTTTATAGCATGGGGTGTAAGTTGAAAATAGCTTCTCATCTCTAGTCATATGATCGGGAAGCTCCCGAGTCTATAATCCATGGGTGAGCCTCTCCTTGTTAGCATTTAGAGCACTTAAAAATTACCTTTTTGTGCCGGGGGATCCGGTACCAACTACGGTGGGGGCAAGGATTGGCTGAACATTTCTGCAAGATCTCTCATTCCTTCTTTGAAGGGAGTTGGTTCGGGTGGAGGTTGTTCATCCATGGAAGCAAGGTTGCCTCGTCCTTCTTTGTCATTAGCAAACCGGAAGGCCTCCAATCCGGTTTGCCATGAATCTTCCGAGTTGTCCTTGGTGTGACCAGGACGTCGACAATGATCACACCATGGTCGCCCTTTCTTTGGTCTGTGATCGCTGTTGTTGTTGGATGGATTCCCTCTCACCACAAGTGCTGAACTCTCAGGATTTGTCATAGAATCTTGAGATCCCATCATGATCTTCTTTCGACTTTCCTCTCTCCGAACTTCTGAAAAAGCTTCTCGGATATTTGGTAGTGGTTTGGATCCTAAAATTCTTCCTCGTACTTCATCAAGGTTCTTATTTAATCCAATCAAAAATTTGTATATTCTTTTCCGTTCAATTATTTGTCTATACCTGATTCCATCATTCGGACAGCTCCAATTGTGCTCCTCGAATAAGTCTAGTACCGATTGAGAGTGTTGAAGTATTGAGTCACTGTTAATTCTCCTTGGCGGAAGTCATGAAGAACACTTTCCACCTCGAATAATTCCGATGTATTCTCATTGTTAGAATATATTTCCTTGGCGGCATCCCAAATGTCCTTTCTTTGTTCCATGAGAAGAAAGTTTTCTCCAATGTCATTTGTCATGGAATTAATGAGCCATGACATGACCATATTATTTCGGCATTCCGGACTTTGAACTTTTCATCCGTCTTGTTTGGTTTGGCGGCATCTCCGGTGAGATAATCATCTTTGCCCTTTCCGCATATGAACATCATTACGGAATGGGACCATTGGAGATAGTTGTTCCCATTCAGTTTGTGTCCTGTAATGGGCATGAGGTTACTATCATTGTTGGAAGCCATGGCTTCCTGATTGGAAGTGATTTGAGAAACGGTAGCTCTTGAATCACGTTTCCCGTATTTGGTCATATGAGGGAATTAGGGTTCAGAGATTGCTCTGATACCATCTTGTTCGTGGAAGGAAAGAGTAAGTTTCAATTATATTAAAAATAAGGTTACAGGCCCCTCTTTATATACCTTAAACTGAAAGCTATAAAACAGGAAACTTATATCTACAGATTTGGTAACAGACTACCAAATCTCCTAAAATCATGGGATAAGAAAAACTGATCTGTTAGCTGTAGATCTCCTAGATATTAGCCCCTAATATTGCTAACAGATCTTTAAACATAAATCTCTCTATAATTCTACAGAAACATATGAAGATTCTTAACCAAGCTTTGGTTATTGATACTAGCAATAGTAAGCTAGACCTGTATACTCTAGTAATTATCAAGTAGAAGCATTTCTATCTATTTCAAGATGGCAACTTAGAAGATTCAAAAGAGTATCTGAAGCAAATATTCAAATTAATTACATTTACCAAATGAAATCTGTCTCGGAGCATACCACTACTTCCATTTTATGCTTACCACAAATGTAAGGGCTAGAGAGATTTAGGATGCTTGGAGCTTCATATATGGGGCTTGAGTTGACTGTTTCATAGAGTTTTTGATGTGGAGACGAAAATATGGATCCTAATTGTACTGGAGAAATTGAACTAAAAATACCCATGGCATGGGATCTGTTGGCAGTGTCCGCTTTGATGGGTTCCACATAACAAAGATAAAAGAAATAAAACGAATTAGCATGTTGTCTTAGCCTTTTGTGGTCAGGTCACTCCCACACCTATAGCGTCCAAATAGAAGATAAAAAGAAGGAAATTAGTAGAGGCTAGAGAAGCAAATGGAGGAAGAAGGAAAGGGTGAAAGATTAAAAGTGTTGACTAAGGGAAATAAGGAACTCTATTGCTAAAACTCAGTACGCGTTCCAACAACAAAAGTTCCTCCCATCAATACATGAGACAAAATTAATCAAAAGACTTCTAACAAAGTGCTAAAATCATAAAGTGATAGGTAATCATCATCTTAGCAACCATACATCCCAATAACTAATGAGTTATGATACATATGGAATGCAAGAAAATACCCTCCAATCAAGATGATTCCAAAACCCAAGGATCTCCTCAAGTGAAGTTAGGGAAAACTAGTTCCAACAATGAAACTAACACTTGAATTCAACTGCAAATGCCACAAACCAAGTATGATTTGATGAGTTCAGAATCAAACACAAGATTTTGGTTAGAGAATGCCACAAACTAAAAATAGCTTGATAAGTTCAAAGTTCGTGCAAGAACTTAAGCAAAAATACTCACAAAGAGCAAATAAAAATTATCATTCATCAAAAGCACCATCATTAGCTATCTTCAAAACATGCTCCAAGTAAGAATTTAAAGCTTGCTTGAACTTCTTACTCCTTGCTCGTGTCATTGGTCCTCCATAGGCTAGTGGATCCATGCTAGTTGACTTAGATGCATCCTTGGTTGCATTAACACATTCCCTTTAGCATACTCAACATCACAAACATCTTGCACCTTTTCGCTTGAGCTGCCTTTCAATTTTCATGGCCACAATTCACCATGTCCTCAAGTTCCACATAATGTTGCAACTCCACAAGATCAGCAATATTCTTGTTTAGTCCATTCAAGAATCTTGCCATGGTGGCCTCTCTATCCTCCTCTATATTTGCTTTAATCATAGCCATTTCCATTTCTTTGTGGTACTCCTCCATACTCATGGTTCCTTGCCTTAGAGTTTGCAATATTGATGCAAATCTCTATAGTAGTAGTTAGGAATGAACCTCTTCCTCATGATGCGTTTCATCTCCATCTATGACCCTACGGGTCTTTCTCTATTTCGTCTCCTTTCCCTACACAATTGATGCCATCAAACACTAGCGTAATCACAAAACTGAACGGCAGCAAGTTTTACATTTTTCTCCTCCGAATAGTTATGACATTCAAAGATCATTTCCACCTTTTGCTCCCATTCTAAGTATACATCAGAACCATTCTTTCCTTGAAAGGAAGGAATTTTCATTTTGATGCTACCTAGGTTGCGGTCTATACCATCTTGCCTTGATCTCCTATTATGTCTCCTAGGATAGGGTGTTAATTTGCATTCCATATGTGTCATAGCTCTTTAGCTATTGGGGTGTATGGTTGCTAAATTGGTGATTTCTATCATTTTGGTATCAGAGCTTGCTTTAAGTTTGAGGTTTGCGTATCTTTAATTTGCTGTTGATTTATCTTTCCATTACTTTAAAGGAAAAAAAAAACAAAAGTTAATATTTTCTTTTCCTTCAATTTCGACTCTTGCCCTTCATTCACTATATTTTGCACTATTTCAAGTACAAAAAAAGTGTAAAAAAACAAATTTAGCATATCCTGATATTTTTTTTTTTAGACCTACCCATTTTCACTCCATTGAATTGCTAAAGTCTGATGGTTTGAGTACCTTAGTTTATCTAAGAACCAAAGAACAAAACAAGAGAGGTAAAAGGCAAGAGAGGTGAGACTAGTATCATGAAAAGCCATTTAAAGTGTGAAACACAAGTGGAGTGAAATCATTGATTGAGTGAAACACGTGAGGGAGTTTGTGAGGCTGTTTACCATTTTTTATTGCAGATTTTCATTAAAAAAATGTCTAACATAGATAAAGAAACAGTTTTTCGTCAAATGATCTTGTAATCAAAGCAATGCAGCAACAATTTGAACGAATGTTTACCATTGATATATACAAAAGTTATTTTGAGCACTTGTGAGCGTTTTGTTTTTAGTTCTTGTATGAACTATAGAACTTATCAAGCTATTCTGCTTGTGGCGTTCAAAATCCAAAATCTTTGTTTTTCATTCTTTACTTATCAAACTTTCTTGTTTGTGGCGTGTTGAGAAAATCAAAGTGCTATTCTAATTATTTTATCACCATTCAATTGATAAAGTGATTGGAATAGTTAATCTGACTTCAATCTTGAAAGATCTATGGCTGTTTCAAACTATTGGAGGGTGTTAATTTGCATTTCATATGTATCATAGCTCTTTAGCTATTGGGGTATATGGTTGCTAAATTGGTGATTTCTATTATAAAGTGGGTTGCATCATTAACAGAAGTCCTTCAATTTACCTCTAGTCATTTGAGTGCTCTTTCTAGGTTATAGTAAATTTATTAACAGCAGGTCTTCAATAGTCTTCTGTAAGATTTATTAACATCTGAAAAATAACTATGGTCAGATGAAGATAAAGATCATCATGAAGAGTCTGACTTAAAACTTCAGGCTCATGGCTTTGATGAAGCTGCTGAGAGTATGATCAAGAAAGTCAAGCAGGCTTTGGCAAATGGAGAAGGATGCAGGGTATTTTTCTTACCAAGGCTCTTCAACATCTATTATACTTGTGAGCTAACTTATTATTCAATTCCTCAAAGGTAAACAAGACTTGATAAAAGTTGGTTTAATGTCTTTTGCAGGTCTATGGTGTTCTAGATGTCCAAAGGGTTGCTGGAAACTTTCATATTTCAGTTCATGGGCTAAACATTTTTGTTGCCCAAATGGTTTGACCTGCTTTTATGTTTCTGTTGTAAATGAAATTGCCTACTTCTCTTGCATTTATGTGGTTTATATATTATATCTTGCCAGCTATGTTTACAAAGGTTATGCACTTAGTATCAGATAATTAGGCAATAGGCTTAACATTTGACCACCTTTCTCCCATTGCATAAACTGTGAGATTAAAAAGGAAAATTTCTTTTGTTGTTCCTTAGGCCCAGTGTAGTATCTTTAAGAAAACTTCATCGTAGTTTGTTTTCTGTCTTCTGAAAATGGTTTTGTTGTTTTAACTCCTCAAAGTTACAAATAAAACTATCTCGGTTGAAAAACCATGTTTTTGTGGTTTGTATGTGGCTTTTGAAACAGTTATAATAGACTTGTTGAATAAGCCTGCAACAATTCAAGTATTCTACCACACAGAAGTGGCAAATTGTACATGGTGCATCCTTAGCTCAGTGAACGATCGAAAGTTTGAAACAATTTGGGAGATGTCAGTTTCCAATTTGAATCCATATTTTGTTACCCATAATATGGTCTCAAAAACGTTGAGAACAATTCGTCTTCTTGTATTATAATTTGAATTTTGGCTAAAATGGTTCAAAATTTTAGACAACCCAGAACAAATGACAAACAAATCCACTATCTGTTTTTATTTGTTTTATATTGATACAAAAGGCCATTTTGTTTTGAGGGGTTGTAATAGGGGCATTTAAATCTAAAATTAATTGGCATTTCATGATGTAGTCGACTTGAAATTGTTTGTTAAATGAGATTGCACATCTCTCTGGTAATTGCATTGTTATTCGTTTTCCTTTTCCTTTTGTTAATGCAGATCTTTGATGGAGCCATACATGTCAATGTAAGTCATATAATTCATGATTTATCATTTGGACCAAAATTTCCTGGACTTCACAACCCTCTTGACGGGACAGCCCGAATTCTGCATGATGCAAGTGGAACATTCAAATATTACATTAAGGTTTGATTTAAAGGCTTTTTCTCGAGTAACTGTTGGATTTCGATATTGTCTGTGCAGCAAGGTATATCATTTACATCAAGTGCGCTTACATTCTATTTAGCAACCCAAGGACAAAGTATTGCTCTAGTTAGTAATTGGCAAGGTCAGGCAGTGGATGACCTTTAGCTGAAGTAAAACACCTTTTCTAATGACTACTTTTTATATCGCTTGTCTATCTTGTTATGCAGTGGACAGTGTGAAGGAGAGATGCCTTTTCCCTAGTTTCTGGATACTGTTAAGCTTAGATTCTTTAAAAGTTGACAGTGGATGATTCAATGATTGTTGAATTTCCCTCCTCCCCTCTCCTCCCCTCTCCTCCCCTTTACTTGATGTAGTTTAAATTTAACCATTCAATTGTAACTGGTTCAGTGTCTAGTTCTGATGCCAATCTGAGCTGCTTCCATTACTTGCTTTCCTGTTGGCCTAGTTAATTATGCAAAATGAGATTGACACCTATAAAAATGCGTATCATCCACCGAATTCCATTTGTCATCCTTCAATTTAACTGATGTCACAACTCAAAATTATAGCTTCAATTTTCTGGGCAACTGGAGTTATATGCTTGAGAATTGGACCTCTGAGTTATTGATTTTGTTCAAAACTAAGTCAATATGGGTACATTGAATGGGGATAAAGGATTACCAACCAGCCGTTATGATGATTATCATGCTGATTTTCTACTAGTTTTGTGAACATGCTGTGGGCAGAGAGGGATAGGTGGAAAGAGAGGAAGGTTAAGTGGATTAAATTTTGGGAAAGCATGATATTTTTTTAAGCTTGCTGTGGGCTTTGCTTATGTTGAAACAGCTACCTGTTTTCTCTCTCTTTCTTCCAGTGATATTGAAATATGGTCTGTTATCAGTTTTTGAGGTCTTAGTGTGGTATATCCTTCGGATGTAGCTATATTTAGCAATGGTGTTTTGGCTTGCAGATTGTTCCAACTGAATATCGGTACATTTCTAAAGAAGTTTTGCCGACTAATCAATTCTCTGTTACTGAATACTTTTCCCCCATGAGCGAATATGATAGGACATGGCCAGGTTAGTTGGAAGCATGCAAAATCTATGCACCAAGTTGTCCTAGATGTATTCTTGGTAGTGAATTTTGCTTCTTGTCTGCAGCTGTTTACTTCTTGTATGATTTGTCGCCTATCACTGTGACAATCAAAGAGGAAAGGCGTAGTTTTCTCCATTTTATCACTCGGCTTTGTGCTGTATTAGGTGGTACATTTGCTTTAACAGGTTTGTCTTTTCTGCTATACCCTCGAAATAAAATTCTCCATGAATTTGTATAGACTAGAAGTGCGACTTGGGAGCTGTACTAATAATGCTTTGTAGGAAAATTCAAGTGAATAATAAAATCTTATCATGCAGCTGGAAAATTTAATTACTACTAGATTTGCTTCTATGGGAATTAATGAAATCCAGCCTGGTAGTAAGATGTTGGCTTCATTCTTGGTCATAGTTGTTGGTTTAATGTTTGAGGATGAATTCATTTCATTTGCATATCAAATAGTGCACTGCATTAGCAATTTAATGTTGCTGACTTTATTTTGTTATAAAGTGGAAGCTACCCACAAAGTTACTGCGCCCTCATATATATATGCTAATTTTCCTGATGTGTGATTTCATTGTTTGTCTGAAATTATCATTGTTGCATTGACAGGAATGCTAGATAGATGGATGTACAGGCTTCTTGAGGCAGTAACTAAACCCAATACTAGATTACGGTAAGAGGTGGGAACTTTTTGCATTATCAGTATGTAAAATCACATGAACGAGGAATTCTAGGCAAAGCTTTATGAAGTTACCAAGTTTCAACAATCATTGTTGGATGCAGAAGCTTTGGTTTTAAAGCCCATACTGCTTGTGTTATCTTTGTCAATGGTTTACCCCTCCCCACCTATAATCAATGGTGACTTGAAATACTATTTTATACAGCCACCCTAACATCGTAGGGGTGAAGTTTGCAGGTTGTAACATCTCAGTGTACATCTATGATTTTTCCAGGGCCATAACATTTTTATTGCTTTTTACCTAAATAAATTTTGGGTCTGACATGTGATAATTGTTCTCTTGAAAAGATATGTTCAGCATTGAGCTCGTTCTAATTGTCTTTTAGTACTGTTTTTGCTTCTCAGTCTTTTTTCCTTCCTCTTTTTTCACAGGGGTTGTTACTTAAATTATTATTTTGAGGAGTAATTACTTGGGTCCTGTGTTTTTCAGTATTATACTAATTATTCCTAACATTTAAAAATTTATTTTTATCATTTTGTTTTATAATTTTATATTAAAAATTCTTATATTAGAATTTTGTTAGAGAATCGTTAATTAAATTGTTTTTTAATTTTTTATGTAATATATAAATTATTTTTTATATTTTATTTATTATTTATTGTACTAAATTTTTTTATATTTTAAAAATTAATGTAATTGAAGAACTAAATTGATAAAAAATATGATTTGATTTTTAAATTTTTTATTAAAGTTGTACTATAACAAAATTAATAATAAAAATACTAGATATTTTATTTTAATAATTTGAAATTAAATTATATAAATTTTTAATATTTTATTTAATATAAATATTTTTAAAATATTTAAATTTTATTAGAATTTAAGTATGCTAAAAATTAGAGTAATTAAAAAAAATATTAATTAATAATTTTTGTACAAGAACATTAATTTTTGTATAAAAATTAAATAAAGGGGCTTTAATATAGTAAATAAACTATAAAAAATAATTTGTATATTACACTAAAAATTCAACAAGTTAACTATTGTTTAAGGAAAGAAAGAATTTGACGAAAATTTTTTTAGTATAAATTATAAAATAAAAATACAGAAATATATTTTTTAAATATTAAAAAAGTGATTAATATAATATAAAAAAATATATGGAGCAAATAGTAACTACTCTTTATTGATCACATAAAAGAAGTTGAAACTCCTTTTTTATTATTTTTTCTTCCTTTTATATAAGAGTTATATTTAAAAGAAATGATGGTTGGGATCTAAAATGGCACAGAAGCATCATTGCGATCAAGCTCACATGCTTCTCCATAATGTAGTCTGGTTAGGATCAAAAGAAGTATGCAGGAGAATAAATCTAACTCTTATTTGGCCCAGTTCTTCCTCCCTTGAGAGCAGAAATGTCTTCAGGCAGTGGTGTCCATAGAAGGCTTGTAACTGATGGGGATGAAAATGTCATGGTGTTTGTTCGGACTACTGAATCAAATGACAACTAATCCTGCACTAAACCCCAACTATCGGTGGAGAGATGGGTTTTTGTTAAATCGCATGCTAGGATTACTGGAGATGTTACTCTACGGATTCAAAAGGTCTCCATCCATTATTGAAGATAATTCATGCAGAACAGATCGTAGCCTATGTAATTTAGATGGGTTTGATATGGGAGCTGAAGGAGCTAAGAAGGTTCAGTGTTGGAAAAGAGATTAAGTTGGCCGTGAATGGCAGGCAGATGGAGTGGGGGGTTTTATGGGGATGGAGGAGTCGACCATTAAGGCGCTTAGTGGAAAAGAATGCTTATGGAATTGAGTCATTAACACTATCTCTAGCGGCGGAGTAGCTTGTTGATATTAACGAGGTGTTAGGTTGGAATCTCAAAGGAGTAAGCAAATTCCTAGGCAGTTCGGATAAATTCTCAAATATCTTATGAGAAATGTTTTGGGTTCCTTATATAAATACCTATTTTTTAAGGGTATAAATAACTCTTAAAAAAAGAAGTTTGTAAAAATCTCCTTTTAAGCTCAATTTTCTTTTTTTTTTTTTTTTTTTTTTTTGTAAAATTACTCTTATTTCGTATTGCAGCTTTCTTTCCTTTGCCTCTTTTTTTTACTATTCTTTTTCATATTGAAGAAGTCGTATGTAATTGTTTTTCCTCTTCCATTCATGAAGAACCAATTCTTACAAGCATGAGTTGTCCAATTACAAAAGCAAGCCGTTTCTTTGACATTGTAAAATATATATACATAATATATATATATATAACCACCGTTTCATCTTTCTTTACCGTTCAAAATTTTATAGTTTCAGTCTATCATTTCTATTACACAACCACCTTTCCAATCCCAATAAAAATAGCCATCCCCTATTTACAAATGATGGATAATAAAAGGAAAGGAACTTAAAAAAAGAAAAATTTATAAAAAAATTTTAAATGTAACATATTCAGCCATTATGACTTTGTAGATTTTAACATATAGTATTAGGAGCTCTTTCTACAAAAAAGTCCAAGAAAAGCATATTTTAGAGTAAAAAGGTCCACATGATATAGAGAGAGGACAATCAGTTAAGAAGGAATATATTTTTCTTTAATTTCCTACTCCTTTTATAGTAATAAAAAAACAAAACAAATAAAAAGTAAAAAATAATCAAACATAAAATAAGATAAATTTAGACACTAAAATATAACTTTTCACTAAAACGTTAATTTCTAATATTTTAAAACTTTTTTAATAAATAAATAACAGTTTAAGAAAAAAAATTAAAAATATTTTTTTATAGATATTAAAATCAACAAAATATCAACAAAATCATTCAATTTAAAAAAAAATATATAAATTGACATAAAACATAAATTTCTTTTAAAGAGAACAAAATCTAACAAATTTTTTAAAAATTCCAAGATGTATTTTCGTTTTTACATAAAAGCAAGAACTAAAATGAGAGAAATAATAGAAAGAAAAAAAGAAGTTAGACGTGAAAAAAAATAGTTCAAAAAATAAATTAAAAATTCTTCATAAAAAATTAAAAATAATTTCTCATATATATGAAAATCAACAAAAAAAAAACATCAACTATATATCAATCATATCCATATTAAAATTAACTAAACATTTAATAAAATCATTCAATTATAAAAAAAAAAGTTACAAATTATCACTTTGCAGCTTTGGATGTAATCTAACAGTGTAATACTTGAGGCAAAATTTTAGAAATCTTTTTATTTTTTACCAACTATTTTTTAGCAAAACTGCTCTTAAAAAAACAGTTTACTACTTATTTAAAAAAAAAAAAATTTAAAACTCAAAGAAATTCTTAAAGAATTATTATAAAGTGCTTTTGTGAGTCAAATCACTAATGCAGTTTAAGAAAATTTGATGGTTGTATAAACTTGAAATACAGATGAATCAATGCCAGGAAAAATAAAAAATAGACATGTCTCCGGCAATCACAAAGCTCATCACCAATCACGCTCCACTATTAAATGCTCACAAAAAAAGGATATAAAAATTAAAACAACTCATTGACTTCATGTTTCAAAAACTTTAAAGCTCATCAATGGGACAAAATATGGATAAAAAGAAACCATCTTGTATAGTTTGAAAAAATGGGGATAGAAATTTTGAATTAAATTCAAGAAAAAGAAAAGGACAAGACGTGCATGCAGTAGAACCAAGCAATAATTACTACTTCCTCTCGGCCTATTTTGATAGTGTCACTTCTTTCTTCTGTTACTACCAACTATATGAAGCTTACAGGCTGGTTGTGTTTTTGTTGAAGACTGTAACCAGAAGACAGCTGGAAAGAGAGCCTCAGACACTGCACAGGCAGAAAAATCTGTACAGGGCTACTCATCACAGGCTGCAAGAAAAAAAGGGAGCAACCATCCCTGTGGCAGGGAATGGACACTTCAACCTTCCCTAAACAGAATGGAATGTAGGCTATCGTTGCACTTCATATATATATACTCACAATCATCAAACAATGTAATCTTAGAATTTATAAATAAAAAACACACTCTTCATTGATCACAGAAAATCATCATGGTATCAGAGCAGGTTTCAAACCTGTGAAGAATCAATCAAACATAAACCAACCTTTTGTTTTCTGCTCAGAACTAAAAAGTTCATCATGTCTCAAAACGACAGCAAACTAACCAGTGTAATTTTGAAAGGAAATCAAAATTACTTTGAATGGTCAAAATCTGCCTACATCGGCCTCAGTGGCAGGAGGAAACTTGGGTTTGTCACAGGAACAAAACTCAGGCCCAAACCAGTGAGACCAGAGGCCCCGACCGAAGAAGAAGCAGAAAAAATTGAAGAATGGCAAACCAACAATCACATGGTAATGTCAATGTTAACTAACACCATGGAACCTCAAATATCAAGATTATGCATCTTGTTAGAGTCATCAGAGGCAATATGGACAAAAGTAAAAGGATTATACGGGCATCAACAAAACTTCGCACACATATTCAACCTTAAATAAGAACTTGCACAAATCACTCAAGGGACGAAAAGTGGCTCAGAATATGCCACAGAAATTCTTACCAGATGGGAAGAGCTTCAAAATTATCTTCCCCCGACAACAGATTCACAAGAAATTCAAAGAAGGACTGAGCAAGATCTAGTTTACACTTACCTGGGAGGATTGGACTCGAGCTACGAAAGCTTGAGATCGTAAATCCTCCTGTTGACCGAGCTTCCAAAAATAGATGCCGCAATTGCAATCATCCAGCGAGAAGAAACTCGCCGAAGCCTTATGAACATCTCTCTCTCACTCGAAATTGCCGACAATCGCGCTTGCTCCACTCGACGCCTCCCTACCCACGACGTGGCTCGGCCAAGGAGAGAACCAAGCAGCGTAGAACGGTGTGACCACTGTAAAAAATAGGGTCATCACCGCGACGCCTGCTATTTTCTTCATCCCGAGCTAAAACCAAATCTTCGGGGATGGGAGAGAGGAGCAGTAAGGCGAGGAGGAAGTGGCGGTCGGCTAGGGGGAGCTGCAGTGAGAGAAGAGGTTCGGCTAGGGGGAGCGATTGGGAGAGAAGAAGAAGGAGAAGGAAGAAAAAACCCTAATGGAAAGGGTATATGTGAAGATTGTTATATAGGATCCGGTTTATCTTTCTCGACCGACAGGCAGGCAGGCCCGGCGGCAGGTTCGATCAACCCGACCCGACCCGGTTCTACCTCGACCCGATCCGATCCATCTGCTCCGGCCCAACAACCCGACCCAGCAGTTTCCAACATACATCTCACCCATTTGTTGTCCCAAATCCAAGCCTGGTCAGTCGAATGGGTCAGTTCGATATCTCACTCTTCTTTAAAAGCGCAAATTTTTATCAAAATGATCAATGGATAATTGATTACGGAGCCACCGATCACATGTCCCGGAATCCAATGAATCGCAAAATCTTACACCCATTCACGATTCCCGACATGTGATGATGCCGATAATGGAAATAAGGCCACTATTTATGGCGAAGCACTACCACGCTACTTAATAAACAATTGCATAATGTATTATTATTACCTGATTTTAAATCCAATTTATTATCTGTTGCCAAATTAACTCGTGATTTAAATTGTAATGTTATTTTCTCACCATCGTCAGTGCAATTTCAGGATCGAGTAACAGGGAAGACGATTGGTGAAGGGCAACAAAAAAAAGGGCTGTATTATCTTATCAACCCAACCAGCCAATGCCTCACAGCCTCTCCCACTGTCAATCAAGGCATGTTGATGCATTGGCGGTTTGGACATCCATCTGATTCTGTCTTAAATAAATTCTTTTGTTATAAATTGAATTCTAGTTGCTGTGTGTGTGCAAATTTTCAAAACATACTCGCTTACCTTTTCCTTTATCTTCCTCTGTCTCTACCAAACCGTTTGAATTAATCCATCCTGATGTTTGGGGACCTGCCCCTGTTGAATCTTATGATCACTACAGATATTTTGTCACATTCATTGATGACTATTCCCGCACTACTTGGGTTTTCTTACTTAAAGGAAAAAATGAGGTTTTCACTTACTTTCAAGAATTTTTTCATTTTATTCAAAATCAGTATGATACCAACATTAAAATCTTCTGGTCAGATAATAGTACTGAGTATGTCAACAAACATTTTTCTGATTTTTTTAAACAAAAAGGTATTTTGCATCAAACCACGTGCATTAACACCCCTGAGCAAAATGAAGTTTTTGAAAGAAAAAATCGCCATCTTCTTGAAGTTACTAGGACTCTGCTCTTTCACAATCATGTCCCTAATATCTATTGGTCCGATGCCATTCTCACTGCTACTTACGTAATTAATCGTTTACCAAGCGTCACCTTATAAAATCTAAGTCCATTAGAAATTCTGAAAGGACGCAAAATAGAATTAGGGCACATCCGAGTCTTTGGCTGCGTTTGTTATGTCCATGTCAAACACCACCATACGTTTGATAAAAGTTCCGTTAAAACCATTTTCTTAGGGTATTCCTCATAAAAAAAGGAGTACAAATGCTACGACCCCTCCACTCATAAGACTTATGTATCTTGCGATATCTCCTTTAAAGAAAATGACTCCTACTATCCTCAGATTCCTTCCACACACACTCATGGGCCACACACTCCTTTCTTTCCGCACAACTTTATTTCTTGATTCTGACCAGACTCGGGATGCTCCCGAGAGAACTTCGAACCAAATATTCCCTCACGTGCAATTCCTTCAAGGGGAGAAAGTGACAACACCGAGAATTTAGAAGATGGATCTGAAGCTACTCAAGAAGAAATTGCCTTGAGACGATCCACTCGACAGACTCGCCCTCCAGCAAAACTTTGAGACTATGTGTCTCACCAGGTATCGTATCCAATCCAACACTTCATCACATATGATCATATCTCAAACACATACCGGGCCTTCCTAAGCAATATTACAGCTCACACCGAACCCACATCCTTTTATGAAGCCAACACCGACCCAAAATGGTGTCAGGCCATGAAAGAAGAACTTCAAGCCCTAGAAAAAAACAACACATGGGACATAGTGCCTCTACCACCAACAAAAAAAAACCGTAGGGTGCAAATGGGTATACAAGATAAAATATAAGTGTGATGGGACAATTGAGAGGCACAAAGCTAGGTTAGTAGCTAGGAGATTCACTCAAACATATGGAGTTGATTACCAAGAAACCTTTGCCCCTGTTGCCAAAATGAACACCGTTCAAATTCTATTATCTGTTGCTACTAACCTAGGGTGGAACCTTTTTCAAATGGACGTAAAGAATGCATTCTTTCAAGGAAACCTAGAAGAATAAGTTTACATGACTCTTCCCCCCGGCCATAAATCTTCATCGGATTCCTCTCTGGTATGTAAACTAAGAAAGGCAATTTACGGATCAAAACAGTCTCCACGAGCATGGTATGCCAAACTGAGCCTCTTTCTTTTGAATATTAATTTCAGTAAAAGCACACTCACATACTATTGTTTGTCCTTGTATATGTTGATGACATCATAATAACAGGAAATGATGACCAAGAAATTGAAAAGGTCAAGCAAAGTCTAAAAAAAGAATTTGATATCAAAGACTTAGGTCAACTGTCATATTTTCTCGGAATAGAAATGGCCAAGTCAGACAAAGGACTGTTCCTATCTCAAAGGAAGTATGTCCTTGACCTACTAAAGGAGACAGGGAAACTGGGAGTCAAGCCAGCCAACACTCCAATGGAAACCAATGTCAGACTTAATTTAGAAGATGGTGAGCCTGTCTCAGACATAGGCCAATATCAGCGTCTGGTAGGAACGTTAATTTATCTAACTATCACAAGGCCTGATATTGCATATGCTATGAGTATGGCAAGCCAATTCATGCACGCACCCCGTACTAGTCACTCAGAAGCTATCGACAGGATACTTAGATATCTCAAGGGCACCCCAGGACAAGGAATCTGGATGAAGAAAAACAACACTAACACCATAGTTGGCTTCTCTGATGCAGTTGGACGAGGCTTGTGATAGGAAATCAACCACAGCTTTTTGCACCTTCGTAGGAGGAAACTTGGTGACTTGGAAAAGCAAGAAACAAAATGTTGTGGCAAGGTCAAGTGCAGAAGCTGAGTATCGAGCCATGGCCTCTACAGCCAGTGAGCTTATCTGGATCAAGCAAGTACTCCAGAACTTAAAGATTGAATGTAAAGGATCTATGAAGATGTACTGCGACAATCAGGCAGCACGTCACATTGCATCCAATCCAGTGTTTCATGAACATACAAAGCAATTGAAGTGGATTGTCACTTCATCAGAGAAAAAGTACAATCAAGGGAAATTGAAACACCATTCGTCAGAAGCCAAGATCAGCTAGCCGATATCTTTACAAAAGCCCTCAACAAAAATAGTCACAAAATCATTCTCAGCAAAATGGGTTCGATTAACCTCTACGAACCTATCTTGAGGGGGAGTGTTGAAAGCGTAACGAAGGCAATTTGGAAAGAGCCTTAGACACTACAGCGGGAAAAGCTGTGCAGGGCTACTCATCACAGGCTGCAGGAAAAAAAGGGAGCAACCATCCCTGTGGCAGGGAATGGTCACTTCAACCTTCCCTAAACAGAAAGGAACGTTGGACAGAGTTTACAAGGCAACTAGTATAGATTAGGTTATCGTTGCACTTCATATATATATACTCACAATCATCAAATAATGTAATCTTAGAATTTATAAGTAAAAAACACACTCTTTATTGATCACAGAAAATCATCAGTTTTGTTTCTCCTTTGTCTCCAAAGCACTTCCATTTCTTTTGTCAAAATAAGAATTCAAAAACTCCACCTTTAATAACTTCTCCTCCCTTCTTCCCTTAACCTTTCTTTCACTTGCTTTCCTTCTTTATCTTTTCTTGTACTTAAAATGGACAACAAGAAAAAGAGCTAAAGTGGGTTCTTTTAAAGAGAGCGAAAGAAATAAAAAAAGGTTGGTAGTAGTAGAAGAAAAATAAGTGCAAAAGGTGGGTTTGTTGTGTCCTATGTATTTTTTGAAAAAAGCATAAAAATGAAAAAGAAAATGTAGGAAAAGTAAAACAAAAACACGAGAGTAAAAATGAAATATTTATTAAAAAGAAAGTATGGGGCGTAATTTTCTCAAATATTTTTGCTCTAATATCTTTTCTTTTTGCAACGGGGACTGGGTTGGGAAATAATAAGTTTGATGGTATTAAATGTTCTTTTCTTCAATATAATTTCATTATTATTGTTGCTCAGAGTCGTCGAAGCAGTCTAGCTCTCATATAAGAAAAAAGATATTGATTTTTGTTTGATTAATGAAAATGGTGAATTTAATTCGAGAAGTACCAATGTTTATGGATTATAACACTAGGAGTTGAAAAGATAGAGAAAAAAATTTTAGTGAGGCAATTGATTCAGATATGGCTGGATTTATGACTAAAAAGCCTTTAAGCTCCTTTTTACCTCTAATGAGCACCAACGCACCCTAGCGTGTTCTTTTCTTTAATTCTTTTTGGCATATTTTGAATTCTTACATAACTAAATTTGTTTTAGATTTCCTAAAGCCATGAATTATGCCTAATATTATGAACCATATATTCATCTATCTCATTTTGTAAAATGAAGAGCTTTATGTAAAAGACCTTATTTCTATAAGTTTATGTAATGTCATTTATAAACTTTAACAAATAGAATTAAACTTGTTCTCCTTAGCCTTAGTATTGTCTAAAATTTTATATTTAAGAGATATAGAAAGTGATTTTCATTGATTTAATTCAATTGTATATAGCTATAACAAGAAAAAGTTATAGTAGATACAAAACTCAAAACTATAAAAAACTACAACAAAATACTTTAGATAATGTATTTTAACATAATCAATGTCAAAAAGCATTTATTTTGACTTATTATTTTGAACTGTTTCCTTTTATGAAGCCTAGAAGTAAGGATGAAAAAGAGGTCTTTTACATTTAAACTAGACATGAATAAGACATATGATAAAGTAGATTAAGTTTTTTTTTTTAAAGGATTTTTGCTCATTTTATTCAACTAGTTATGACTTGCATTTCAATTGTTTCCTTTACTCTTCTGATGATGCAACCAAAGATGCATCTAAGTCAACTAGCATGGATCCACTAGCATATGGAGGACCAATGACACGAGCAAGGAGTAAGAAGTTTAAGCAAGCCTTAAATTCTTACTTGGAGCATGTTTTGAAGATGGCTAATGATGATGCCTTTGATGATGATAATAATGCCTTGAAGATAGTGACATCAAATGCTATTAATGAGCAAAAGGGGCAGAAGCTCAACTTCCATAAGGCGTGACCACACCTTACAATCTGTGAGCTTACTACAAAAAAGAACTTCAAATTTTTCAAGAAAACATTCATAATGGACCCGTTTTTAGTTAATTTCCTCTATTTTTGGAAGTATTGGATAAAGGGAACTTCCTCCCATGAATTTAGGATTTTAATTAGGGTTAGATTACTCTTTATCTTATCATTCTTTATAGGGATAAGATTAGCCACATATTAGGAGTCTTTTAGGGTTTGATTTTTATTCCTATCTCTTAGTCATTTTAGGGTTTAGAATCATTTTAAAACTCTATAAATAGAGTTATGTATTTCGGCTAAAACAATAAGATCAATATATATTTCTGAATGAAGTTTTATTTGAGTTGTTAACTCTTATTCCTTAAGATGCTCCTTATTGAATTTCTTGAGATTAAATTAACTTGTTTGATTTAGTTTCACATCTACATGTTTGATCAATCAATTAACTTTTTATTAGTTTCTTGGGTTGTTTGAACATTCTACATCTATTTATAACTAAAGGGCTTAGTAGTTCTATTGCTAAGTTTGTTATTTCCATAATCAATTGCAAACTTTCAAGTTAGATTTTGGGGCAAAAAATTCGAACTTATTGGTAAGGGTGCTTCCTCTTAAATAGGGGGAGCGTTTATCAGTTTGATTTTCTCACCATTACTTATCTTAGTATTTGAACGTATTCGGTTCGAGTTCGTATCATTTGGTGTCACAGCCAAACTTGTAAGTTGGTTTACTTTCTTTTCAATTAAGAGTCTGTCTTCTATTTTATCTCAATTTCTATTCGCATCATTATAAAATAAAAGGTATACTATTTCATTGCTGCCCGCATACCAAGGCAGATTTAAAAAAAAAAAAAAGAAAGGAACGGAAAACTAACCCTAACCATTGGTGTTGGGTAGTTCTTGAAGAATTGATTCTTGATTGATTCATTCCGCAATTCTTTTTAATTGATTGGAGCTGTTCTTCATTCTTAAAATTCTGATTTGGGTAATTTTATTTGTTTTCTCTTAAAAAGCTTTTCTTTTGGGTTAATTGAGTCTTGTTCGATTAGTTGTAAGCTTTTTTTGTTCACACGTTTATAATTTGTTTTATTGATTCACGAGTGTTCTAATGAACTTCAGAATTAATAAATGTTAAGAGGTTATGAAAAACTTATTCTTGTGATTACTAGAACAATTTGATTTAATTTCTATAAGGAATTCAATTCTTTGTGAGTGAAACACGTGAGGGAGTGATCTTTTCTTGTTTTGCCTTGGACTATAAGAAGCTTCCAGAGTATAACACTTGATCACGTCTTTTATTTTTGTTTTGTTTTCTAGTTTTTTGGTTTAACCATGTCATCTGAACAGCCATTGACTTTGAAAAATTTAGCTTATACATTGAGAGATGTAGTAGAACATATGCAAAAACAATTTCAAAAACAAGATGACAAATTAACTAGGTTATTGAATGATATGCCTAAAACGTCTAAAGGGGATGGTTCTGATAATGACCAAGAAAGTGAGTCTAAAGGGTCTAGACATAATCTCCAACCCAAAATTGACACTAATTTGGGTAGCATTAAGATGAAAATACCATCTTTTCATGGTAAGAGTGACCCTGAAGTTTATTTGGAGTGGGAAAAGAAGGTTGAAAGGGTTTTTGAATGTCATAACTATAGTGAGTCTAAAAAGGTTAAACTTGTTGTTGTTGAATTTTGTGATTATGCTGCCATTTGGTGGGATCAATTGGTGAGTGGTCGTAGGCGTTATGGGGAACCCGAAGTTGATTCATGGGATGAGGTTAAACGCATTATGCGTAAAAGGTTTGTGCCATCGCACTACCAAAGGAATTTGTACAACAAGTTACAAAATTTAGTACAAGGTAGTAAGAGTGTTGAGGAGTATTGGCAATCTATGGAGATAGCTATGATTAGAGCCAATATAGATGAGGATAGGGAAGCCACAATGGCAAGATTTTTGCATGGTTTGAATCATGATATTGCTAACATAATTGAATTGCAGCATTATATAGATATGAAGGATATGTTGCACATAGGCGTAAAGGTGGAAAAGCAATTAAAAACCAAGAGCAGAAGTGTTGTCCCTATCTCAAAATGGAGTAACACATGGAAAGGGAGCAACCAGCCCCCTAACAAGGGTCGTGAGGCATCAAAGGACATCAAGGCAGTCCCTAAATTTGATGTTAACACTAAGCCAACGATGCAAAATGACCTCAAATCAAAGAAAGTGCAATGCTTCAAGTGTTTGGGGTATGGACATATATCTTCCCAATGTCCAAACAAGCGAACCATGGCAATTCGAAGTGGTGAAGTGGTCTTTAAGAGTGATGAAGAATCCGAACCTAGTGAGGAGGATTACCTAGACATGCCTGAGTTGGAGGATTGTGATGATGTGCAATTGGGTGAGGTTAGTAATGTACTTGTAAACTTTAGAGCTCTTAATTTACAACCTATTAATGATGATGCTCAAAGGGAAAACATATTCCATACTACATGTAAAGTACAAAACCATGATGCTAATTGTAGTTTAATCATTGATGGGGGTAGTTGTACTAATATAGCAAGTGCTATGATGGTTGATAAACATAAGCTTCCAACTATTAAGCACCCTAAGCCATACACCTTGCAATGGCTCAATGATCAAAGTGGAATTAGAGTTATTAAGCAAGTACGGGTTGCATTTAGTATAAAGAAGTATCATGATGAGGTACTATGTGATGTTGTTCCCATGCATGCATGTCATATGTTGCTAGGTAGACCATGGTTATATGATAGATCTGTAATTCATTATGGTCGAACCAATACTTATTCTCTTGTAATTGATGGAAACCGTATGTTTTAGCACCATTAAGTCCTAAAGAAGTTTGTGAATTATAAAAAGTTGTAAAGGACCGAATGGAAGCATATGAGAAAGAAAAATAAAAGTGTGAGAGTGCACATGAAAAATAAAAAGTGCACAAGCAAAAGGAGAGTTGTGTGGAAAATAATGAGGGACGAGAGCAAAGAGTGGTAAAAGGAGAGTTTAGTGAGGGTTTGCGTAAGAATATGAGCAAAAGAATGAGTAAAGTGCAAGAAAAAGGGGAGACAAGTGAGAAAAAAGTGAGTTTCTTAGTTAGAGAGCGAGACATGAGAAAGGCTTTGAGTGAAAATAGGCGAGTACTTGTACTTATGTACAAGAAGACTTTATTTAACACTAATAATCTTAACTCTTCTCTTCCTAGTATGTTTGTAAGTGTTTTGCAGGAGTTTGTGATTCACACGGATCATGAAGCATTGAAGCACTTGAAGGGACAGAACAAGTTGGATAAACGCCATGCTAAGTGGAGGGAATTCATTAAGGCGTTTCCCTATATCATTAAGTACAAGCAAGCGAATTTAGATGGCGCAAAGAAGGCTGAATTTGTGTTAAAATTGCATGGACAAGTGCGTGCAAACTTGGAAAGGCGCAATGAACAAATCACCAAACAACGCAATAAGGGCCGCAAAAGGGTGATGTTTGAAGTTGGTAATTGGGTTTGAAGGAAAGATTCCCCAATCAAAGGAAATCAAAGTTGATGCCATGTGGTGATGGTCCATTTGAAGTGATAGAGCGCATCAACGATAATGCATACAAAGTTGACTTACCTGGTGAGTATAATGTTAGTACTTCTTTTAATGTTGCTAATTTGTCTCCTTTTGATTTTGATGAAGGCGTTGATTCGAGGTTGAATCCTTTCGAAGAGGGGGGGAATGATGCAACCAAGGATGCATCTAATTCAACTAGCATGGATCTACTAACTTATGAAGGACCAATGACACGAGCAAGGAGTAAGAAGTTCAAGCAAGCCTTAAATTCTTACTTGGAGCATGTTTTGAAGATGGCTAATGATGGTGCCTTTGATGATGATAATAATGCCTTGAAGATAATGACATCAATTGCTATTAATGAGCAAAGGGGGCAAAAGCTCAACTTCCATAAGGCGTGACCACACCTTACAACCTGTGGGCTGCGCAGAAAAGGGGCAGAAGCTTAACTTCCACAAGGCGTGATCACGCCTTACAACCTGTGAGCTACCTACAAAAAAGAACGTCGAATTTTTCAAGAAGACATTCATAATGGACCTGTTTTTAGTTAATTTTCTCTATTTTTGGAAGTGTTGAATAATCCTCCCATTAATTTAGGATTTTAATTAGGGTTAGATTACTCTTTATCTTATCATTCCTTATAGGGATAAGATTAGCCACATATTAGGAGTCTTTTAGGGTTTGATTTTTATTCCTTATCTCTTAGTCCTTTTAAGGTTTAGAATCATTTCAAAACTCTATAAATAGAGTTATGTATTTCGGCTAAAACAATAAGATCAATATATATTTTTGAATGAAGTTTTATTTGAGTTGTTAACTTTTATTCCTTAAGGTGCTCCTTATTGAATTTCTTGAGATTAAATTAACTTGTTTGATTTAGTTTCACATCTACATGTTTGATCAATCAATTAACTTTTTATTAGTTTCTTGGGTTGTTTTAACATTCTTCATCTATTTATAACTAAAAGGCTTAGCAGTTCTATTGCTAAGTTTGTTAGTTCCATAATCAATTACAAACTTTCAAGTTAGATTCTGGGGCAACAAATTCGAACTTATTGGTAAGGGTGCTTCCTCTTAAATAGAGAGAGCGTTTATCAGTTTGATTTTCTCACAATTACTTATCTTGGTGTTTGAACGTATCCGCTTCGAGTTCGTATCATCTGATTAATATCATTGATAAAGAACATCTCAAACCAAATATAGGATTCCTTGATCTACTATCTCCTTATTCATTTATGATTGATGTAAAAGGTTTTCCAGAAATAATAAGAAAAGTCGTTCCAAAGGGAGATAATTATCCCACTACATGTTGGAATAACCAAAGATCTCACATCCTTTTTTTATATAGAGGATATCATTCTTTTTGTTTGAGCTTCTATTGAAGAGTGTAGAAAGTTAAAGAGTATTATAATTGCTTATGAAAGCGCTTCTAGGCAGCTTATAATTAGTATACGCCCTAAAAATAACAGTCTTTATTTTTTTATTAGTTTATATATTCTCATGGCATATCATTATTGTAATAAATGTGGTTTTCTTCTCCTTCTATTTTTCTTTTCTTAATTATACTATCCAATTAATAAAGATGAAACTCTGTAAGAGAAATTATAATTAAGAATTCCATTACATCAAAGTAATATTCTTAAAAATAGTTCTTAGTCAATTTTATTGAAGACTAGATATTGATTGAACTTTTGAGACTATCATAATATTATATGACTTGTGACGTAAGTAACAAATCTCATAGATTGAAGTATATAGATAAGATAAACAAATGAATGCTTATTATAGGAGCAAGTTTATTAAATTGAGCTACATGGAGTAGTTCGTATGGAAGTTTACCCATGACTTATGGATAATTACACTAGTGGCAACTGTGCAAGTAGTGATCCTTAGACTTGAGATAAGTCATTGTATCTCATGTGAGGATTGTTATATTTTGATATTATTCTATCTCTTTCTAAACATGTTAGGCAAATCACGCATGGCAAAAGCCATATAGAGATATGGGTTATCAACAAAGAACTCATTATCCAAGATAATTAGTTATGAGACTTTATCTTATTACTTCTTAATATGGATTAATAGCTAAAGCTTTTGCTAAGGCTGATTGAATAAAGATTAAGAAATATGTTTCATAGATCTTATTTCATTATTTAAATGCATTAAATTAAATTAAAATATGATTAGTTCTAATATATAATTGACACTTAAATCCATATCTTATACCAATTGGGATATAATATAATGGAATAATTAAATTATATAAAATAGATCATGCATTAAAGATAGGTCGTGCATAAAAGGTTGGACTATATATTTAAATGGTCATGACACATTAATATATGTCAATTTTGATCTATAAATATGAACAAATATAATTAGAAAGTTAATATTGAATTAAATAGATTTAATTCATACTTCATATTTATCTAGGATTAGTTGAGATACCAAAGTACCTCGTCCTTAGGTTAGTTCTTGTCTTTTTGACCTCACATGCTAGTAAGATAAAAAAGGTTGGTGAATAAAATGAATATAGGATAAACTTAGGCTAAGAAGATTTTATTAGGATTGTTAAAGGCTCGTCTACTCTAGTAGAGGCTAGACTTCACCGCCTAAGCAGATAGGGGTGCTTTCAAAAAATCTTCCCTATTCGTACCTAACTTTCCAAACCTAGAATCTCTGATATTAGGGATGGGGAAACTTAGGCTCTCCGTGAAGGATATAAAGTCATCACCCTTACTTTTGAACTGTCCCGGTCTCATTGCATGGCGACCCTTTCTCTAAAATGGTTTTAAGACCATTTCGTAATTTCTTAGGGCCCCCAATCGAATGGCTCATTTAGAAACGGGCCTAGTATGAAGAGCAGACTCTGAACCAGTAGTGGATGGCATGAGAAGTTAGCCGCTCACTGTGGTGACTCCATTGGGGACTTGAGAAGTTAACTCCGAAGAGTGGATGAGCTTTTCCCTTTCCTAACATTATTGACTTAGCCCTGCATTGTATTTGCATTAGAGTTAAGGAAGGCCCTATATTCCCGGTGGCTTCGATGTAAGGGATATCCATGTTCCACTCGAACATGAGACGACTTGCACTAATGATGATCACCACCCTTGGCTCGTACTAAGGAGATTATAAACTTATCATATTGAGTAGCGCCAACACAATTCCCCGCTAACTGCAAAAAGGAATAAGTTTCTTCAAGTATAAAAATGGTACTCCTCGCTAAGGGAAACTCAACCTTATTACCCCAGCTAAAGCTCATATAGTAAGATCTAGTTCCTTTCCCTAGGATTTACCAAATTATATGCCTGTATGATGATCGAAATATTTATAGAAAACCTTGAGATTATCCAAAATACCTACCCGCTTAATTGAGAATCTTTGATTTTGGTATAGCCCTAAATCGAAATCTTTGATTTTGGTATAGCCCTAAATTGAAACCTTTGATAGGTAAACCCGAGGAGATTTATTGTAAAGCAGGTGAGTACGCGGCTAATCCCTTGATTTTCTCTCAACATTCCAAGTCTCCCAATGCATGAATGCAAAATTCTTTCAAAACAATTGACCCTTTTCCGGTAGTTAACACGAGGCTTACCTGGCTCCTTGTTGGATATCAGGGATGTGGATCGTTTATTTTCTAAGAAATTTATGATCATGCGCCGAAAGAAAAAGAGCATTTATTGCTATCCCAAGTTGGTAGTTATGCCAAAATAAAAGTTCTAAGAAAGAACGAGACCTTGCCATGAACTTTGAAGTGAGCAGTTTTGCATGTAAATATTTGACAGAATTTTGCTCTCTTGTAAAAAACCTATATTATACTTTGAATTTTCATATATCTTGACTAATCCCCTTTCTTCAGTCGATGTTCCTATTTCTTCTACATATCATGCATACATGCAATTTGCATTTACATTCCATACACACCTTTCTAACCCTTTGTAGTTGTAGTTGCATCTTCATTGCTTGGTTTAAAAAGGAAGGGCGACCCACATGTGAATAATAAAAAAATGGCGGGAAGTAGTTCTGCTGATGTACGAACACTACAAGTCGAGATGGCTGCTGTTAAGGATCAGATGAAAGACCTAATGGAAATGGTCAAACAGTAATCATATGTCTTGAAACTGGTCATGATCAGCAGAAACGTAGCCATGCAGTAGTACTACTATGGCCAACATCGACAACACCAACAATGACAGACAACCGTCCATTGCTTTGGATTTCACTACTTTTATTATTAAGAAGGACAAATGAAATGGCAGTAATTCTTATGAACACATGGATGGTGATGATGAGGTGTAAGTCCTTCCAGCATCTTCGCCAAGGCTCATTAGTATTCCTCTCGAAAGCCATCAAAGCCATTAATGAGTCCGTGCTAAATACCCCTAAGAGAAAGGTGAATCTCCTTGATCTGCTAAAATTTAATGGGTCTGGTGATCCCTAAGCTTTCTTAAATGCCTACCAGGTCGACATGTCTACTTGTTCCAACCTAATGAGGCAATAAATAATCTAGTACTTCGGTCTCTATTTAACTGGATCTGCAACCTGATGGTACTGGCAATTGGATAAGGAAGTCAAGAGAGACTGGAAAGACATGGTTGGGAGATTTGTTACTCAACAACCAAATCTTTATGGTTTTTGATACCCAGGCTCATACAACAACCTTTAGAATAGTTGAATATAGCAATTCAACTTGATACACTTTACAAAGAGGAGAATTATGTGTATTAAGATGAGAAATAAATTTGCAAGAGTATGGGTATATTAAATTCACACACATTTATGCCTTGAGTCTTTATGAGGAGTATTTATACACTTACCAACATCTTACAGACATTATAATGCTCCGAAAAACTCATTAATGCAAATTGAATGACTTGGTTAAAAGTTACCTGCAGTCATAAAATGCAGCCTCGCACTTTTTGAAAAGAGTTGTTAAAACTCCAACGGTTCTACACACGTGGCTCTGACTTGGCGGCTAAAGTTACAACGGTCACTGACATCGTATTAAATGTGAAAACCGCCCCCGAGCCCATATGTCGTGCTCGTGCTTACCAAGAGCACATTTAGGAGCGCCCTCGTGCTTTTAGTCGCGTAAATCCCTACCAACTTTGAGCTTTAGTCTCTAATTAAGCCGTCCTTATGCTTCTAGAGATGTTGACTTATTGACTACCTTATGTCTCTTCTTTTTTGGAGGCTTGCCAGAAGTTCTTCCTTTGAGCTTGGTCAACTTTGACAGTATAAAAGGCACCCTCGCACTTTTGAGGTCTTTTTGCAAACCTTTCTTGATAGCTTAAAGAAACCTTACCTTATGAGTGAGTCCTTATTATACTATCAAATAGACACTCAAACAGGATATTAGTTGTATTCAATTTAGATGTTAAAATCAAAATAGAGATCAATTGACCCTTAGGCCAACAATCTTGCCCTTTTTTATTTTTACAACCAAATTGATAAGAAAGATAAAATTGAATGATTATAAGAGCAATTGGATGAGTAATGAGTAACATTTAAAAGTTAGAAAGAAATTGCTTTGAATTCTAAATTAGGATAGCAAGAAAAGTCATATTTACTTAGACTAAATTGCTCCCCCTTAATATGATATTCCTTTTATCTTTATTTCTTCCTCTTAATTTTTTTCTTATTTTATTTATTAAATAATCAATTGTGTCATTCTCTCTCCCTTTGGCAAAAACAAAAGAATAGATAATAAGATAAAATGAAGAGCATATCACAAAAGAATAAATAAGGAAGGGAGAATTCCATTAATAAAAAAATAAGAAAATACAACTAAAAATATGTGATCAAAGAGAAATTAATGCATGAAAAAGATATTGTAATACCTGTAAATTTTAAATTTTAATTGCTATAATTTTATCGGAGGCAATTTGATAAATTTTTAAATAAATATTATATTAAATATTGATGAGTTAATTATTTTACATATGTAAATAAATAAACTATAAATAATAATAGTTCGGTCAAGGGTGTCATTATAGTAACTTTTTGAAGGGAGGACTCATTTGTATTTTTTATCTTTTATTATTAAAAAAATAAATAACATAACAAAAATTCTTTTTCCCTCTCTTCGTTCTTTCTCCCTGTCACCCTCTTCTCTCTTCTCCTCCTCCTTACCCCCCCATTTCTGTCGTTGCCTATCACCTGCTCCAGCCGTCGTAGCTTCCTTCCCTCTCATATTTCTCGCCGGCATCTCTTCACCGATCTGACGCTGGAAATGGACTTCAGGACCTCGAAAACCTCCAGGCAGCCCTTCCCCGCTGATTTCCTTCCACCAGCAGTAGTGGGTGAGCCTCGTCAGAGTCGAAACTCTCCAGCCCCGATCTGGTGACTTTCGTCGAGTTTCAGGTGAAGACATTTGTAAATTTGGACTCCTAGCAACTCAAACTTCACGTAGGCAGCTCCAAATTCGAAATCCGACACCGTTAGTGGTACCAACTTTCGGATCCTAGTGTTTTCCGAACGCGTAGAAATTCGAATTTTGGCTCGGTATAATTTTATTTAGACTTTGAAAATTATTTTGAAAATATTTGATGTATTAATTGTTAGTTATAATTAATTAATTAAACTATTTAATTAATTAGTAACCTGATTTTATAATTATTGTAGATTAATTACAGAAGAAGTTAATATTCTGTTGTGTAAATTCATTTTGGATCAACTTTTAGCCCTAAGTCTATATGGCCCATTTTAATCAATCAGTCACTTAATCATGTATTGGGTTAACATACAATAAATAAAACAGAGTAGAAAGAAAAACGCTAACTATTATAGCCCGCCTACAACTACGATTGTGAAATTGGAAAGACCTAAAACTATACAGAGGCCGAGAATACATCAAAACACGCTAAAAATACACAAAATATGGGGTCTGGCATGAAGAGCCGATCAGCTCTAGGGCCTCAGGGCAAGTTTTGTTTGATTCCTTCAATCGCCAGTACAATCTTGCATCCCTAGAGCCGATTTCCACATGCACAAACGTTAAAAAGTTAATTAAAATGAGATAAAATAGATAAAAACATCAAAATAAAAGTTACGAAAGCCAAATAAAATCTTAAATCACTAAAACCCTAAATCTTATAAACTAACATAAGATTATCAAAACAAAATAATCTAATCATATGTATCAAAGATTCAAAATCCTAATCATGCTTCTAAGAACAAATAATATAAAAAAAAAAAAGAGGAATGAAAGAACTGATTTTTATAATAGATGCAGATGTATGGTGGAAGGGACCCTCAGGCTATCACTATGGAAGTGGGATCTACGAGTCTCAGCAATGAGGAGGTAGTTGAATCAAAAACTAGGTAGGAATCTCGAGCTGGATCCGGCTTTATGAAATCTTCTGTCGATTGAAAAAAAAGTTTTCAAAAATGCGCTTTCTTAGGTGGCTTGTTTCCTAAAATTATTCTTTCTCCAGTGGATTGGATTCTCAAATGGTGACTACGATCGACAGTATTTTTCTTTATGTTTTCTTTTGATTTTCTCTCTTTCTCTTCTTTCTCAGTGTTTCTTCTCTCTTGATTTCACTTATGATCGAATTTTAATTCTTGATTTCCCTCCTGAAATCCTAAATACCTTTTTTATTTGTAGCGGTAGGGTTTCAAAGGAAACCTTAGAGCAAGGGATAAAATTTAGGAAATACCGATAAATATTCATTTTATTTATCTAAAATTTAAATAATACCGATAAAACAATAATTATCGTCAAGAAAACCTTCTAGAATCTGTATCTGGACATAAAATCATCCAAGAAAACAATGTCGGGGTGTCAAAATCTAATTGGATCTAGGAAGAGCCAATCGGTTCTATTGGTTTTAAATTTAAAATTTAGTCCTTGATTTTGTAAAAATTTCTGTTTTGACCCTGAAACTTAATTTTTCTGATAATTAAGTCCAAATTGATTTCAAAAAGGTAATTCCAACTGGATTGACCTCGATCAAAGCCTCGATTTTATCTATTCTTCACTTCTCCAGACTCGAAAAAGCAGTAACTCTCATCATAAGGTTTTCCGTTTTTTTCTCGATATCTAGATCCGGAAAAGGGATACTCACAATTAGCTTGTATTTTTAACTTAATTTTAAAAGGGCCAGCATAAAAATATGAGTTTTAAATGAAGCATTTAAAGAATTATTTTGAGCAAATAACCCCACCATATATAGACTTCTAGGTTTTATTGGAAAGATAAAAAGAAATATATTGGTAAACGTGATTGTTGTCGATTTAGATATTTATCAATGAATTAGTAGGCATGATTATTATTGGTGTAAGTATTTATCAAATAAGTAATAAATAAAATATAGCGAGTATGATATAAATTTGGTGGTTTAATAGGAGATAAATCATAATAAGATAATTGTTTTTAAAAAAATTATTATCTTGACAAAAAAAATAGTGTTCATGTTATGAGATAGAAAATTTTAAAATGATATGAATTTGACATAATAATAAAATGAAGTCTGTTACTTATGTATAGAGTTGCATATAATATTAAGTGGAATAATATTTAAAGTAAATAGTAAATGCAAAAAAAAAAAGATGAAGAAAATAATAAAGTAAAATGATTAACTTTATTTTTAAATAATTAAATAATAGATAAATAATAGTCTATGAAAATCAACAAAAGTCTATCAATGTCTATAAAAATATTTTTAAGTAAGATTTGTGAAAGTCATTTATAAAATCATAAATTCAGTAAAAGTCATTAAAAATTTATCAACTCTTTAAAAGTAATTCATTTAAAAAAAAATCTATAAAAGTCTTAAAAAGTTTTAATTAAATAATCCATCTTAATCTATATGCACCATACAACTCTATTAAGCGCGCCCACGTCTTATTTCTGTAAGTCTTCTTATCGTACTCTATCTGCATTATACAATTCTTTTAGACGTGCCTATACTTTATCTCTGCAAGTCTATAGACCTTAGTTTCTAATTGTCACGACCCCATCTGTGGACCCGTGACCGGCACTAGGGAATGGGTAAGCGTAAGGCCACCGAATCCCGTAGTAAGCCTGACACTCACTGACTTAAATAAATCTCATCTCATTTAATATTATTGATTCCACAATTTATCGTAACCATTAAATTTTACATAATTAATTCGGTTTGCCAGAAGAATTAAGCGAGACCCGAAACTATAAAGAGTTACAACAGATAAGTCTATTAATTCTACTGCGGAGATTCTAAGATTTTACAAGTTAACATACCAAATAAATTACATCACCCGATGATGAAGGAGTCGGGTTACTAGATAAGAGTCGCGGGAAGACTAATAGTCACGGATCTGAAAAACAGTAAAATTGAGACTGTCAGTCTCGAGAGTGAGCTAAAATCATATATCTAAAAATAGTTGCAAACACCTCAATAGTACATTTATTTAATTTGAAATAAATACTAAGTCATGCAAAAATAAACGTGTCATGTCATGCTTGAATAAAATAAATTTCACACACAACGGGACGAAGTACTTCAGTAGAACACTAATCTCAACACTAACATCATGATCAATCTTAACATTGACATCTCGACTAACCTCAACTCTAACATCTCGACTAATCTCATTCCAACAGAACTGGCGCCTAGAGAGCAAAGCTCGACCAGGGTCCTTAACTCCAATCCAGTAACTTAATGTTCGCTATCAGCCTTAGCCTTTCGGCTCTCTTATTCCAATAAGACTGACGCCTAGAGAGCGAAGCTCGACCAAAGACCTTACCTCCAGTCTGGTCACTTAGGTTTCCAAATAAGTCGGCGCCCAAAGAGCAATGCTCGACTGGGGACCTTACCTCCGGCAAACAACTCTATTAAGCCCAGAGAACCAGGGCAAGTCCTAATCTTTTCTTTTTAAATTTACCTATTTACCATTTTCCATCACTCTCGGATTTATACTGGAACACTTATCAAACTCTTATATTCTACTGCCATCCCATCCCGAGTCATCATGCAGTGATAAAATCAATGATAAAGGAAGAACATACATGAATAGTAATTAAAAAGCATAATACATATGGATAATAATTAAATTAATAATTAAACTTGCAATAAAATAATCACGATAGCAAACCAAAAATTTATTCATGACACGTGCATAACCGATATATGACTTTAACTCACAGCCTTGACGACCCTAATCTCTGCTCCGGTGCCTCGGGTGGAGCGAGTCGAACTGACAGATTATCTAATCACGAAAAATAATTAATCAATAACGTTGAAACAATTGACAATTTAATCCTAGGTTTAGACTCCTAGGACTGACTGTCTAAGAATCTCGACTCGAAAGAATTCTACCGAAAATCCAGCAGAACCTCCCCTAAGACACGGACATTTACCCCTTGTAAAACGGGTCCAGGACCTGCCAGAAAAACACTATAAATATTCAACAATTTAATACAATGGGAGTCGGGTCCCCAAGACTTTACTATTTTTCCCAACTCCCCCACACAGCACAATTCACGACTATGACAGGCAGTCCGACAAACAATTATTTTAACTCACAAATATTTTCTAATGCACAACACAATTCAATAAACAGATAATTATACTAAAGAATTTTCAAAATCAACGGGTCAAAGAAAAATTACCGAGACGCTTGATTGCTCGGTCGACTCGCCTCCAGCTGCCGGAGTTCGATCGACAATTCGAACACACCATCGGACTCGAAACGATGCGCTGATGACGATCCCCACTTTCAATTTTTCGATCCGACCTCCGATCATCTGGAGAGATTTGCAGACGATCTCGACCGTCGATTTGCAAACAGAGTCCGATCACCATGAAAACGGTGCCATTGTGAAGCTTGAGCTGAGAAGAGTCGGGATACGTCCTCCGATCATCCATCCCTCGCCGGAGCTCGCTGGAAAAGCCAAAAAACGCCGGCTACCCCCCTACTTTCTCTCTCCATCGGATCTTTCGTTTCCGGCCACCATTGGCGTCGCCGCTGCGGCCAAAAGAGAGTCCTCGCCGAGGGGAGTCGATTGCCACCGAGATCGGTAGGCAAGGCCAGAAAAAAGCACCGAAGGCCGCCTCTTCCTCGCTTTCCGCCTCCAGGCCTTCTTGCTGCCTCCACGCTAGCGCAAGCCCGGTGGTCGGCCGACCCATCTTCTTCTTCCGGTCTCCCTCTCTCTCTCCCCGATTCTTCTTTTCTTCTTCTCCATATCGACATTTAGTCCCTGAAGTTTTTTTCTTACCTTTTAGTCCCTAAACTTTTGTAATTACAACAATTTTGTCCTGAAAAATTTCCAATTAACCCCTAAAATTTTCTTTAGCCTTTCAATTAAGCCCCTAACTAATTAATTTGGGCCAAATTAGAATTATTAAAAATATATAATTACATATACACCCTTGCTTTTAAATATAAAATTACCAAAAAGCCCTTGCCGACATATTTAATTACAAAAATACCAAACATACAAATTTTCATTAAAACCCCATATTAATAAAATTATACTTTTAATCCTTATTCCAAATAAATTTCCAATTTAATCCTAACACACAATTAATTTAATTAATCAATTTGCTAACTATTTTCCAACTTAAAATTTAATACCGCTAGCTAATTAAAATACCAATTTCCCCAAAAATTCTTTTATAAAAATATCCTTTACAAATTCTTCCATAATTTTTCAATATATAATTTTATTTATATAAATATATATATTTGGAGGAAAATTTGAATAACCAAAATATAATTTATTTCTCAAATAATTTGCTTAATTAATTTCTTAAAGATCCAACTAATTGGGTATAGAAAAATAACTCTTTTATTTGTCTAACATTAAAATTTTCATTAAATCATTTCAAATTAAACCAAATAAAAAGAATAAAGCTAAAATTAATTTAAATAAAAACTAGGTTATTAATTATTATTAATATTAACATTATTAAATAAAAATTCTGGATATTACACTAATAATTTCCAACAAAGATAAATGAATCAAAAAGCTTAAAAACTGTTAAAATTACACAGGATATTGACGAAAATTAAGTCTAGCCATCAAGTGGTGACCTTTGACTTGGAACTAAAGATAAAACATTTTAATAGAAGAATGATATATCTAGTCCTTGAAAAATGCCCCCCTAAGAACTAAACCAAAAAAAAAAAAGTTGTTGGAACCTATTTCTTCTTTCCTAAAAAATAGTTTTTTTAAACCAAAATAACCTTTAACCTCTTTTTTTTATGATAAAATGGATGGAGAAATGTTTAGAACTAGGTTTTCCTAAAGGTTTTTTTTATGGAAGTCTAGGGTTTTAGGATTTTCTTTGTTGTCGGGTAGAAAGTGGTTTAGGTTTTTTCTTTTTCAAGTCTAGATATCCCTAAAAGTTAGCCTTTTAGGAAAGAATATAATGAACATATATGAGGAGGAAATTAGATTTTCCAGAAAGAGTGGTTTGGATTAGTTTAAAAATATTCTAACATGCTAGGATCTTTGTCACGTCAATTAAAGGATTTTTTTGTCCTCTGTGGATTCAACCTATTGATTAGGGCAGGATTAGTTCTCTTAGCTCCAGACTCCGTTCCAAGCAATCCTCGAGGGTATTTTCTTAGATTATCAAGCATTTTTCCTCTTTTAAAGCACTCACTAGCTAAAAATTTTCATCATCCTTAAATTCGGCTCAAAATTCAATGACAATTACCATCTTGATTTTTTATTTGTAATACCAAACATCCTAAACTTTAATTTTGATATCACAAACCCTTTATAATATTGTTTATTTATTTTTAATTATAGTATCTTCATTTTTAGTCATTTTAATGACATGATATATATTTTATAGAATTAATTATATGTTTGTTTCACATCATTATTCTGGTGGTTATTTTGTCAATAAATGATATAAATGTTGTGATAAATTAAAATTCAAAGATTTTAAATTAAAATTTAAGGACATACAAATACAATAATTTAATCAATAAACAAATACCAAAAAGTATACATACAAATACAATAAATTCAATTATAATAAGATTATTTTTAAATAACATTATCATCTAGATGATAAAAGTCCATGTTTTAGACATGAGCTATGAATAAATGTTAGCTAAGAACATAGGTGTCAAATGAATGGATATGGATGGGTGTGGATTGACTATAAAAAGGATGGGTTTTAAATAACCTATTTATCCAAATATGACTCATTTAAAGTTTATATTAATATCCAGATTTATATAATCCATATAAATTATTACCTACCCATTTAATCAATTAGTGTTAATTTAATAATTTTTAATAAAAAAATTATTTATTATTATTATTATTATTATAGACCTTAATCTTTTTATTATTATTAGTACTCAAATTTGGTGAATTATTTTAATTTCATCTTATTATTATTATGAATAGATTTAACCAACATATTTTTTTTCTCTCAATTTTGTCTCTACAATTTTATTAGCATCATTTTCTCTCTAGTGAAGTTCTTTTTGTAGCTTATTGATGTATTATTAGTTCAATGCTTTGTTTTTATATTATTGTATTAAATTTATCAAAAAATAAGCATGCAGGACCTAGAAATTTTTTTTGATGGAAATATTTTATCTTTTATCTTTTTATATTTCTTAATTATTTTTATAGTAATATAATATGTGTCAAAATGTACCCATTTATTTCTATGAATGACAAACATGATAAATTTCATTAAAAGAAACTTCATACAATAAAACTCTTTTATTCTCATATTTTTTCTATTTATTATTAAACTAAATTTTAATGAATTTAATTAAACTACTTAACTATTCATCTCCTCTGTAAAATATAGCTTATTACTTTCTCCATTCTAAAATAAGTGTAGTTTAAAAAAATTTATTTAACTTGAGTGTTATATTAAGCAATTAATGGGTATTAATTACTTCCTTTTTTATTTTATCTTTATTTATCGTGAGAGAGAGTATTAATGGAGTAGGAAAAAAGAAATTCATTGAAGTGATAAAATTTAATAAAAAAATTTATGTATTTTAATAATTTGATATTTTACATATAAAATAATTTTTTATTATAATTGAGACACTTAAACACTATATTTCTTAATTCTTATTTGTGAGCTTTAAAGGGATTTATTTAAGAATATAAATATTGTCAAAATAAAACTTTTTAAGTTTCATCTTGAAATTTAAACTTTATAAGATCGATTCAAATTGGACCCCATTCCAGTTCCATATCTGGATCCGGAACTTGATCCTTCCAAAAAAAGGGGCAGCTGCAGTCGAAAGCTTACTGCTAGCCTATCGGCTATATTTTATTTATATATGACCAAAGTCATTGATGTTCGATTCCAATCGGTTTGATTTTTTCGATTTCTTTGCTCACCTTTAGTTATATGAGATAGGCTTTTCAAAAGCTACTATAAGTATAATTTTTTCTTTAAAGGTTTTGTAACAAGTAAAAAAGAATCGTTGATTTAAAATATGATTAACAGTAGACTGAAATTTTTAATAAGAATAAAAGTGTAAAAATAGAGAAAAAGAAAAGGTGGCAAACACTAATGAGTTGTCTTATTAATACTAACTAATTTCAAAACTCGGAATAATGATATAAATGGTCACTGAATTTTGCACTTAGTTTCAATTTAGTCATATAACTTTAATTTGTTTCCATTAGTCATCCAACTTTAATTTTATTTCAATTTAGTCACTTTGTAAAAAAAATTAACACGCGACAAGAACAACTAATAAGAAAAATATAATTAAGAAAAATATGATATGTCAATTTCTCATTGACTAAATTTCAAAAATAAACTTGAATGATGAAATAAACAAATTAAAATTTTATGACCACAATGAAACTAATTGTAAAGTTTAGTGACCAATTATATTATTCTCCATTCAAAACTCTTAAGATTTCAATTTTAAGTAATACTTTATAAAAGGAATCACATTTAATTGATAATAATATACAATTCTTTTCTTGGAATAAACAATATATATAAATTTATAAATGAACAGTAAAAAAATTAAGCTTTAGAATTGAAGGATAAAGATCACTTATTAATCAATCAAACCCTCTTGAATCCATTAATCAATCGAAAGAAATATTCTATTAAAAAGGAGAAACAAATAATATAAATTCAAATAATAAATCTTAAGAGTGACAAAAAGAAATAAACATGGTTGAAACATTCGTTGGTTCATTCATTCTTTTTCTTTTTCTTTTTAAAAATATTTATCACGATTACTTTATAATTTTATATTTTAATTTAAATAGATATGTATTTACAATTTTGATTTAATAAATAAATAAAATATAAAAAACATCCAAGACAAATAGTAATTAAAACATGTTATCGTGACAATTTTAAACCTTCAAAATCTTAAATATATTTTATAATTAACTAAAAATATAAACTCACAGAAAAATGTAATTATATTAACCAACTTTTAAAATTTTAAAAATAAGAAAAGAGTTTAAAAGAATTGTATTCTTTATTTGTTTTAGTAAATGGTTATATGCCATGTCATTTCATTTTATGAAAAACTATTTTTTTTTTGCAAATTTATTAGTATTTTTTAAAAAATATATATTTTTACAAATAAAAATTATATTAAAATTCATTTAGTTCGGAAATAAAAATATTATCGAGACTTTAAAAAAGAGAATTTATATAAATAACTCAAAAAAATTAATGAAAAAATTCATTTATAGATATCCATGTCCAATCTAAGTAATAACGATAATTTTTCTTATTACCACGCGTCAATAACTTTTACAATGTCTTCATAAATTAGGCCAAATAATATGCGGTTTACCGATAAGTTTTCTTTTACAGCACTGATATGGCTTGATTTCAGAATTTGGAGATATTGATGGTTCCTACTTTCTGTTACAATAACAAGCTTACCTTTATCATAACTATCAACTATTGAGTGCAGCCATACTTCTGCAACCGATTACAAACAAAACACATATTCGGTCTTCTCTCGAGTCCCTTGTTTTAGATTTTTTATCATGTACAAATCACAATTCAACCCAGAAGCAATGTTTGGACCTGCATTAAAACAAAAATAAAAATGTTGGTTAACACATAGTTTCAGAAAATTCAGGCTGTCTACAATGCATACCGGGTCTAGAAACAAGCTGGATAGCAAATTCCTGGAATCACATCCTATACAGACCAATGACCTAAGCTTGTTTGACTAGCAAAAGAGCTGCTACTATTTTTTTCCAATCAGCAATTAAAAGGGAATATTTCTTTTACAGAGTGAAGCCATCTGAAGCAGAACAGGACACCACATAATTCATACCAGTGGAGGTAATACCAATAATGGGGGTTCCAGTCAAGAATTAATGGGGTTCCAGTCAAGAATTAATTCACCTAATTTCGATTCCTGTAAGGCTTTTAAACATTCTGGTAAATCTTGAAACCAAAGCCTAAAAGCTTAAACTATTAGGTCATATCTTAATCATCAATGAGACAACTGCCTAAAATCAGTGACACAGCCTATCCCTGAAGATGTTTGCACAAAGCAGAATATTCAGAATACAGTTGATCACTAATTAACCAAAAATCTTTTCACTACAGCTCTGATGAGAATGCCAAAATAGTAACTTCAAATGTTGTGAAGCACTGAAATAAAGCATTTTTACCATTAGTGGAAACCAAAACTCTTATAATTTTGCCATATCTATATATTCTGGTGAATGGCTTCTTGCTGCCATGGATTGCCAGTATGCCTAACATCAGAACCTTCCATTTGTCTTTGTTGCTGATGATGCTCTTCCTCATCTGTCTGCTGGTTTTCATGTTGCAGCTGCTGTTGCTGCACTACTCTGTTTGTAGGCTGACGGGGATAATGCAGCTGCCTGCTTGTTCTCCATCTAAAGTATTCGACAAGAAGAGAATTTGTGCTGATTGCAATCCCAAAGCCAGTGAAAGAGGATAGCAGGACTGAGAGAACAGGGTTCACACTAAGCTGCAAGCATAGAACAAGAACATAAGATGTGAACTCCATCCCCCTAATGGAAAAAGACTTGACCGAAAAATTTGGTTTGCTTACAACAGAATAAAAGATGTGAGCAAATAAGATCACTACGGCAAACTGGAAGGAAGAATAAGCCCATATGTAACTCCTGCTCACTGCCACCATCAGGAATGTAAGTTCCCTCAGTCACAAATATTCATCAAGCAAAAGGTGCTTTTTCTGCCAGCAGTATGGAGAAAACATGAATGGAGAAAATTAAAGACTGGCTTGAGTAACAAGTATCAGAACAAACTTAAAAACTTAATTTGCTCATACTCTCACCTGCATAGAATATGCCTTTCTGTTCTAGTTTTCTACTTTATGAACCTAAGAGATCTGAATACTTTTTCCTCATAAAGATTACTATTAAGAACTTGGTACACTAAAGGGACTGAATAACCAATTAGAGCAAGACCAACCAGTTTAAAATTGGCATTTATATAGTTCACATCAGTCCTAAAATTTTACATAGATGTCGTGTTTGTGAAGAATTTACTGCATCCGATCATGCTGTTATCCTATTTGCACGAACTGAAGAGATAAGGCCTCTTAGCAGGTCACAAGTAAGAGTCAATATGCCTTCTTAGAGAGTGGGCACAAGTTAACTGTACAAATATTAAAGGATTTAGGTAAAGATGATTTATGAAGAGGGGGAAGTTAAGAAAAGATGTAAAAGTTTGGTAATTCTGGGCATTGTGAAGGTTCAAAAGATAGGGGAGAATAGATCAAAATCATGACAAATTCTTAGTTGGAATGTTAAGTATTTAAGCAAATATTTTGAAGGATGTGAAGGTTATCCTCGACTTTATTAGGACCAAGAGTCCCAAGTGAAAGTTTGTTACCATGCTTGCTGGAAGCATCTAGAAATATTACTTAGGATTAAGAATGCCTTCTTCTTTATGGTTCTTTAAGGCAGAGTCTCATTGTTGGAAATAATAAATGAATTGTTAGGGCAAACAATTTTCTAGGAGATTCTATCTTCCTATTCCATTATAGATCAGGTCAGGATCAACAGTTATTTACTTCTATGTCTTTTATAATGCATATCCGCAGATATTGTTGTCTTCACATCTTGAATAACAACAATAATTGGGTTCAATCAATATTTAAATTGCTCAGCCATGCACCCTGCGATCTCTGGATAGAATTGATATAAATGCATACTTATAATATAAATATTCTACTGATAAAAATAAAAGTATTACATAAGATTGCAATGTGATCCTAATGTCAGGATATGAGATAATTAATTCAATTGTATGTCACTAATGAAGCAAGTCTGACAATCAGAGACCGGAAAAAAGAAAAAAGGGAAAGGGAAAAACTCACCCATGGTGGAAGCAATCATTGAAGAAAGGAGACCTAAAACACAAGAGAAAGGCAGTGAAATAGCAAGAGCACGAGGCCCCAACTCAGAGACCTAGAAACAGGTCAAATCATCAACAAGTGCCGCAAAATAAATAGAAAAAAAAAAAAAAGCAACATGCATCACATAGACTTGCAATTGTAACTTGTTGATTTCATCAAGAAGAGGTCCAATGTATTCATGGAGGATGGTTTATATGTCATGATATAATTCAGGAGTAAATTTGATAATTTGTAAACTATAATACCATATCATATGCCCTAAGAGGAATTACTTCATCAGTGGCCACTGAATTTCAGCGAAGTTGCAAAAGTTCAATTTGTAAAAGAAAACAAGTTTGTTTTACAAGATTTTGTAGAAATCAGAAGGCAATTCCTATGTGTCAATTGACAAAGATCTAGCCTATTTGTAATTGTAAGATTATAGTCATAGCAACTTTAGTTATCAGGCTTGCTCGGGCGGTTTGAAGTCTTTGGTCGGTCGACCGTAATGAATGATCGTTGTTCAAAAACAAAATAATAAGATTTCAGGGTTTCACTTTCACTTTTTGCCTAAAGCTGTAACTTCATTGTTAAAGCTAGAATATAGCGATTGAAGATGCTCAGCTGCTTCACGTATTACGAAAGCCATATTGCCCGAAGGGACAAGAGCATGGGTGAGTGGTAGGCATAGGAGGCACGGCCGATGGCAGCAGCAGCAGTGTGCTTCCAAATGCTGTCACGATTGAGATGTGTGCTGCAGGGTGGCTAGGACATCGACTGCCTTTTATCAGTAAAGAGAAGGGGTGGTAGGCTTAGTCGGGCTCAAACTTACAACATCACTATCATAAGCAATAGATTTCAAGCAACTAACTAAAGCCCCTACGGATCTCTACATGCAATTTGCACACTTGGGGAAGAGCATACGCAAAGAGTGGGCTTTTGCACTATCTGCTTCTTACTCTTCAAAGAATGGAATGAAGATTTATAAAAACAAAAAAAATGATTATCTTTGTCAAATGGGCTTGGGTAGAAATTATTCCCAAAAGCTAGCTCATAGGAGGAGGGTACCCAATCCACATATATACACTATAACAGCCTAGTAACTTACCGATATGGGGTAAATACAACTTCTAACACCCTCTCTCACGCTTAGCGTGTCATACAAATAGGCTGGGTTCAAACCCATCATCACAGACGAAAGGTTGGCTCTAATACCATATCAAATCGGCTTGGATAGAATTCATTCCCAAAAACTAGCTCATAGGAAGAGAGTGCCCAATCTACATATATACACTATAATAGCCTAGTAACTTATCGATGTGGAACAAATATAACTTCTACGATCTTATTGTTTATAGATAGATATAGATTATTATATATCATCGTGTCACAAAGCTAGCATAATTATACTAAAACCTAGAAATATAACCTTATTGACAGATATTGAAATAAAATAAAATTTGAATCATTTTGCTCTTTCAAGTTGGAATTCAATGAGCAAGATGTTTAGAGATAAGTCACTGCAGGTTTAAGCGTGCACTAAGACGCGTAAATTATAATGTTGATAATGGTTAGCCTAGTTTAGCAACTTGAAAGCATTAGACAAGATCATTCATACGATATGATAAGATTTCAGTGTACGCCTTTAAGGGAAGGGTGGCATGCTACAGATAGTAGAGGCCTGCAAATATTGCTCTCTAGTGGTATGCTTAGTTGCCAAAATTACACAGAAAAGTGACTTACAAATGCAACAAGCTTCTGATTAGTGTACAGAAGAATGTTACATTCCCGAGAATTCTATCAATTCCACCATCAAGTTTCCTTGTACATGGAATTGTAACTGTCATCTTCATGGGCGAGAATATGAGTATTCTGACAATGTTTCTCCAACTCGGCACTGCTATCCTTCCAAATGCAAACACAAACTAAAAGGTACTGAATACCTGCTAATAGCTCTTCGTTTGAACCCATTTGAATAGATATAAATACACTCAAATCTAATAATATATTATACTATTATATTCAAAGAATGCACAGTATATCTACAAATTTTAACTCATAACTACAAAATATCAAATTACTTTTACTCGTAAACAACAATAATAAAAATAAAAAATTTCACAACATCCATTTATATTATAGTTTACTTAGTTAATTTTATAATAAATTGTCCTATTTATAAAATGTAAGACAACATGCATAAGAAAAAGTTTCAAAGCTATTTATGTGGATTGAAAGAATTTTACATTTAGATTTTCAATTTGGGTAAATAAATAGGTTTTCTAAATCAACTTGAATTAGATTAAGAATACAATGGTAAACTACTTAACTTACTGATAAATGGACTTGGATAGAACTTATTCCCAAAACTAGCTCAAAGGAATATGTGCCCAATCCATATACATACAATATAACAGCCAAGTAACTAGGCGATGTGAGATAAATACAATTTCCAACACCCTTCCTCACACTTAGCGTGACATGCAAATGGACCGGGTCCAAACCCATCACCGCAGATAAAAAGGCCGGCTATGATACCATGACAAATGGGTTTGGATAGAATTCATTCCCAAAAGCTAGCTCAAAGGAAGAGATACCCAATCCACATATATACAACATAACAGCCCAGTAACTAGGCGATATGGGATAAATAAAACTTCTAAAACTTACTAATCTCATTTCCATATTATTGCCTCAGATTACAGAACGTGATAATGTAATTGTATAATCTCACATTCTCAAGTCACTTGTCCACAAATCCTTCATCGGCATAATATTTGCTTTCTAACAACCAAATGTTGTGTAATCAAAAAAGGTGTGGAGATTCCCTAAAAACCAAACTCTCCTCAGCATAATGTGACTAGTAATAGCACCTTCAATAAAGCGTATAAGATTCAAAAAATGGACTCAATTATCACCCAAGTGCCTTGGTAATTTACTTTTCAGGTCTTATCTAGTTCATTAGGTGGTTCTTACATTCATTGTTGCAAAGTATATAAAGAAGATGCTCCCCTTTTAGAAGCCTATCTTTATTTTTAAAATTAGAAAAATATACATACCAGTAATTGCTCCAGAAAGCAAAAGTATGCTAGCATGCTGATCATGACAAGAACTGGTACATCCTGCCACAGCCTGTCAAATGAGAAACAATTACCTATAAACTCCAAAACCAATTTACACAAAAAATATTTGGCAGACACGAGCAAGAACCTTTTAAATTGAGATGCACCCTTTCAAATTATAGATGCAAGAATGCTGTTCAATTCTGTGACAACAGCCCAGAGGAAGAAAGAAGTTTATGTTTTACTAACTTTGCAGATGTTTAATCTGAATTCAGCATAACATCTATTTCCCTTTAAACAAGCATGATATAATTGCCAGCATCATGTAACATAAATAAGCAATAAATAACAAAAGAGAGAGATGTATATGCCTCTCTTAGGAATTAGATACTACTGTAATCTCTGCCATGAAGAAAATAACCATAGCATGTATAATCATGTTCTCGTTGCATAACCATATGTTTGGCATTTTGACAAGCAGATAACATTATTTGCATGTCATCTGAGCAGTCAGATCTAATCCAATCATGCTACCACTCAACCTGACTAGACTAGGGAACAATCACTAGATGTTCAGTTCAGATTGAGACTTTTTCCAATACATTTTGGACTTGGTCATGCCAAGATCTTATGAAACCAACCAGCTAATATTTTACAAGCAGATAACTTACTTGTATGCTATAATATCCCTTGTAGTAAAATCAAGCTAGGAAAAATAATAGGGAAAAGTACAAAAATCTACCTTGTGGTTACACTCTTTTTGGTATGTGATTTTCACAAGGTCTGTGGTCCAGAGTCTATATTTCATTTTAGTCCTCTTGACTAATGTCGTCAAATTTCTAAGATTATATTAATATAATATAAAATTTAATAATAAAATTATTTATTAAATAATTTATCATACAACTAACTAGAATCAACTCACAGTTAATAAAATTAATATGTACTTTCTTAATTTTATAAGAAATAAGATGAAATAAGTTTTAAAATAAATTCATTTTTAGGAGTATTCCATTACACAATTTGATAATAAATTACTTAGGAAATGTTTCTACTGTTGAAAATGAATGTTTTCTAATGTCACAACAGAAAAGATTAACAATATTAGTTGAAAATGGTACTAAAGTGAAACATAACTGAAACCACATAGCCCAAATGACAAGACAGAACCACATATCCTTAAATGAAAAGTACATAATCATAAGGGACCCTTTTTTTACTTTCCCAAAAACATTTCCATGTTATGTTTTCTTTTTTACAAGATGAAGTCCATTGTCAAATCTCGTTTCAAGACTTTGCTATGACAAGCACATTTTCTTTTCTCTTTCGATCCAATAGTTGGCTAGGCAATTGTTGCCTTCTTTCCTAGCCTGGCCTAACCTTATTTTATATCTTGTGCAATTAAAATCTCTTTTAGTTGTTGATTAAGACCATTTTTCTAATTTTTTGGATAAAAAGAAGTACATCGTGCATACCAATACAATTTGTAAAAATTACGAATTTGTTGTCTAAAATTTTCTAATTTTATTATTTTGATGTTTGAATTATTTTTTTATTCAATTAAGTGTTTGAGCCAGCTAAAAACATTCAATATAGTGTTTCTAGCCGGTTTTAAAAGTTAAAATGCTTATGCAGCTTTCTGAACAATAAATTGATTTCAATATCATCCTTCTAAATAATCTCATATTCTCTTTCTTTTTTCTGCTTTTTTAGAATGCTTGTGTGGCTTTCAACACCAGTTTTTAAAATTTTTGTTTGTTTTTAAACAAATTAAAAGAAAGGAAATGATAAGATTTTATTTTTTTCTCACTCATCCAAACAAAGAAAAGGCGAAAAATAATTATTTATTTTCTTGTGTTCACCTTGAGAAAAAAATAAGAATAAAATAATATTCTCACTTGAAAACAATAAGAGAGAGGCCATTTTTTAAAAAAGACAATGAGTTTTAGAAATTAAAAGAAATGGGTATATTTCCTTATAAAAGCTGAACAGAATTTTTTTTTTTTTTTAAAAAAAGAAAAAAAAAAAGGTAATCCAACATCTTTGCTTTTTAGTGCTTAAAACAAAATTTTACAAAATAGAAAGAAGATAAAAAATAAAAAATAGGAAAGAGAAAAAAATTCTAAGTATGAGGAGTGAGTAAATTTAAGTCACCTTATGTGTAAAATAAGTTAGATTATAACTTTAACCTATATGACTGATAAGAAATACCATATTATTACATAAATTAGCTATTTCAAACATTTGATTAAATAAAAATAAAGTCCAAATACTAAAATAGAAATCGAAAAGTTAAGACACTAAATTTATAATTTTTCAATACAATTTAGCCAACATTGTCTAATACCATTACTACGTTACTAATACTAATACCAATACCAATGCTATGAATGGTGGTATCAATCATTGAACTCTAGTCCAATACCAAATTCCTTCTATTTACTCGAGGTCATGTGAACTATGAAAATTATACTAAATCCCTTCTCACCAAAGTCAATGTCAAGTTTCCTTGAGAATAGAAGTTGTTTGGCACAATGATGACATTAGTAAACAAAATACTAATTTTGATCAAAATAAGATTTGAAAATGTCGATGATAAGGAGAAGTGATGAGGTAACCTATTGCCCAATCCATACAATTGTAGACACTCTAAAAGTGCAAAAACCTTGAGCAGCATTTTGGGAATTGAAAAACACTTAAGCTGAAAGGTATTACAATTATATCTATTGTTGTTGCTAAAATAGGATGTAATACCAGGACCATCATTCTTTAATAAGTTTCTCTTTTCACTTTGTAACCCCTAACAAAGTTAAAATTATTGAAAAATCAACTGAGTCATACTCCCCCAATCCCTAAAAGATGTCAAAACAGAGTAATGCTTTTAGTTTCCGTTTTTGTAGAGTATTTGGTTGGAAAGAGGTGCATCTCTCTGAAAACCAATTTTGTTCGACTGCTTGCATAAGGTAGTTTCTTGGCCTCAATGGGCTTGTTTCCAGGAGTTTTCGTGCTGTAGTTTTCTCTAGGTGTTATAAAAAGGGATTTAAGGGTGCTACTCTTTCAGTATCTTCTATTTTGTTGCTGGTTATAGTGCATTAATTTTTATGGACAGATAACACCATCCTACATGTCACAGTCTCCTTTTCTTCCTACTAAATATAATTTGTATCTTATCCAAATATGTATCCCATAACCTTTTCCAAAATATGGAGCGTATAAATATGGATAATGATTGAGAAGATAGTTTATGGATGTTTTTAACTAAGCCATTAAAGTAGGTGAATTTACCTGTACCCAGTGACTTCCTGTTGTTGAGCAACAGGTTGGGGGTGTCTAACAATGGTTTGAGGATTTTGTATCTTTAGTAATGTTACAGGTAGGTTCCTAACTTCCTGCCTGCACACATCACATGTCTGGTTGCCTTTGATGCTAAACCACTTCACAACACATTCCTGATGTGCAAGTGCAAGCTCTCCTTTGCAGCTGCACTCCAGCTTTAGAGTATCACCTCCTTCTGCTAGCTCAACCAAACAAATTCTGCAAACTGCCTCTTCTTCAGGAATGTCTTCACCATCACCTTCACTAGCTAAGAAATTTTCAATATGAGAACAGCAAAATAGTTCAAATTCCAAATTTGTAAGTGAATAACATAAACAAAGAGAAACGTACGCAGGCTTAAAGACTATTGGGAATTAGCAACACTATAACTGCATTTCTAATAACTATTCATTTCCTTAACATTAGCAGAAGAATAGATATATAAGTAATTGGATCACAAAGGGTTTGCTTTTCATAGGTATTCAAAGAGGTCGTGTTTAAACTTGCAACTACCAGGAAACAGCTTATTCGCCAACCTTTCAACTTATGTGAATGCGTAGAATCTCTTTCACCTTATATATTTAGTATAGGAAATGAGAAAAATAGAAGAAAAAGAAAAAGTTTTGTATGTATTGAGAAGAGGTTTCTGCGTATTGACTCTCTTGATTAAATGATTTATACAGTTTCCTACTTATAGAAGAATACAAAGAACAAAACTAGGAGTTATTAAACAAACTAGTTAACCTAATATCTGACTTTCTTATCTTACAAATAGAGCATCCCAATGGTGCTCTTTATTTTAGAAAGCATAATTTCTATGACAAAGTGCATCTCAAGGAATTTTCAATTATAAAGAACAATATATTTTATCCAAGTCTAATGCACTCTTTATATTTCATTATTTATTTTGCTTTTATTTCCATAAGCATTAATAGTTTTAATTTTTCTTTTCTTTTCTTTTTAATTTTTACCAATAGAAAAACGAGAATTACAAATATCAATTAATTTAAGTGTATAGAAACTTGTAATGCATTTATTAAATATAAAGTAGAGAGTGAAGTTTAGCTCTCCATATGTAGAGAGCCAAATCAACTTCTACTTTATATTTAAGAAATAAATAGTGCATTGAAGATGCTTTTATATACAAATAAAATAGCTAATGAATCCCTTAGATTAAAGCAATATCTCAGCTGAATCTTCTATTTTCCAACACAACCTTTCAAGCTGATTTAAAGATATTCTCCATTGCCAGCCTGCTCATCAAACTTTAGCGTCTTGTATACAATTTTCGCAAGTATATCAGCATTTCAGTAGTTGGAACGTATGGCATACAAATCAGTCCATTATCACACTTCTCTTTAATAAAGTGCTTATCTACCTCCACATGCTTTGTTCTGCCATGGAGAACTGGATTTTCAGCAATCGAAGGTCTTCCTATTACTATAGACCTTTGGTACTGCTCCTTTTACGCCACATCTTTAGGTTTTGGCAGATAGTAGTTTAGATTTGGTTCAATCGAAGTTTCAGCTACTTTCCAGCCAAGTAGACCTGTTTCACCAAGCAACTCAAGGACATATTTATGTTGATTAACAACGATGCCTTCCTTAGACCTAACAAACTCCATTCCAAGGAAACATTGCAACAAGCCCAAGCCCTTAATAGCAAGTTTCTTCTTCAGTCTTTCTACTTCACCATTGTCATCACTCATCAAGATTATATTATCTACATAAACAATTAAAATTACAATTTTCCTTCTTTGGAATGCTTGATGTGCTTCACTTTGATAGTAATCATGCCTCCTTTCAGCCTTCCAAAAGCACTCAAACCATGCTCTAAGGGACTATTTAAAACCGTACAGATTTTTTAATTTACAGACTTTAATTTTGCCAAGTTTCTCCTCGAAGCCAGGTGGGAGGCTCATAAAGACTTCTGTTGGAAATTCTAACAATTAGGGGTTTGGCCTTGATTTAGCCATGGTCACAGATATATGCTAGGATTTGTATTCCATGTAGATATAGATAGTCAACTCTGTAAAATAGGAAACATAGGCAGCTGTCCATGTTAAATTTAATCTTTCCTCTTTTTTCTATGATTCCTCTCCCTATTTAAAGAGGACTTTATACTCATTCATAAATCAATCAAGACACATTTTCTTGAATATTTTCTAAGTTGGTATCCGAGCAGAGTTTCTCTAAACGTGGCTAAAACCCTAAATCTACTATTTTTTTTCTTTCTGTTGTCGTAAATCGGTAAGTCATGTCTGAGGTTACATCGGAACCACCCAAAGTCATGTTACTGTTGTTCAAACAAAAACTTTTGAGACTCGGCCGAATCATTCCAGTACCATTCTATTCAAATCACCACTATTCGTTTAAATGGTAATAATTTTCTTTATTGGTCTCAATCTGTTCGAACGTATATTTGTGGGCAAGGAAAAATTGGCTACATCATCGTGGACAAGAAAGCTCCTGCAGCAGGTGATACATTATACCATGTTTGGGATGCTTAGAGTTCCATGGTTATGACATGGCTGGTCAATTCTATGGATGAAGATATCAGTTCAAATATATATGTGATAATAGTTCCAATTACAATTTCAATCAGATGTACTTTGACCTAGGAAATTTTTTTAAGTTGACTCTAAAACTAGTAGAAGTTTGACAAGTCGATGACTCCGATACCAAATACTTCAATTCATTGAAGAGATTATGGCAAGATCTCGACCTATTTACCACATATGAGTGGAAGTCTATTGATGATTGCAACCACCACAAGAAAATGGTGGAAGACAACCATATTTACAAGTTTCTTGCAGGTCTCAATGTCGAGTTTGATGAAGTGTGAGGAAGGATCATCAACAGACCTCCTCTCCCTTCTATTAATGAGGTTCTCGCTGAAGTTAGGAGGGAAGAAAGTTGAAGGAATGTCATCCTCCAAAAAGAGACCATTGGTGAGTCAATTTAAGATTTTGCCTTAGATTACTGATGTTGTCAAGTTATCAGCACAGGGATGATGAGAAGTCACAAGTTTGGTGTGATTACTGCAAAAAGCCACACCACACTCGTGAGACCTACTAGATAATTCATGGCAAACCTGCCAATTGGAAAAGCAATAAGCAAGGAGAAGAGCAACCGTGGGGGTCCTTAATGCTAATGAGGTTGAATCAAGTCCCTTCAACAAAGGCAAATTAATCAACTCTTGAAGCTGATAAAGTCTAATTCTGCATCTGATATTCCTAGTGTTTCTTCGATACAAACAGGTAAATATCCCAAAACCATTTTTTCTTGTCCAAATTTCTCACCCTGGATTAGCGTAAGCTGATGGGAGTGTTGAGAGGTACAAGGCTAGACTGGTTGCTAAAGGCTTCACTCGAACTTATGGGATTGACTCTCAGGAGGCTTTTCTCCTATAGTTAAAATAAGCTCTATCAGAGTCCTACTTTCCCTTGCAAAAAATTCAAATTGGTCTTTACACCAACTTGATGTTAAAAATGTTTTTTGTAATGGTGATATTGAAAAAGAGGTTATCATGAGCTTGCCACCAACATTCGGAAAAAACTTAGGAGTGAAAAAGTATGTAGATTGAAAAAGTCTTTGTACGGACTGAAACAATCACCAAGAACGTGGTTTGAACGCTTTGGAAAAGCAGTTATTAGTTATGGCTTTCTTCAAAGTCAGGCAAATCAAACTATTTTTTATAAACACTCAAAAGATGATAAAGTTGCATTGATTGCTTATATTGATTATATTACTTTAACCGGTAATGATAAGACGGAGTTAGCAGCCCTTAAGAAGAGACTTGCAAAGGAGTTCCAAATTAAGGATCCGGGAATCCTAAAATACTTCCTTGGAATGGAGTTTGCAAGATCTAAAGAAGGTATTTTTGTTAATCAGAGAAAATATGTACTTGACCTTCTCGAAGAAACAGGTTTACTAGGTTACAAGTTAGCAGAAACTCCCATTAAGCCCAATTTGAAGTTACATGCTGCTAAAGTCGAAGAAGTGAAGGATAGGGAACAATATCAAAGACTTGTAGGCAGATTAATCTACTTGTCTCATATGCAACTTGACATTGCTTTTGAAGTTAGCATGGAAAGTCAGTTTTTGCACTCCCCAGGGTCAGAGCATTTTGAGGCTGTCTATAGAATTCTAGATATTTGAAAGGGACTCCTAGTAGAGGCATATTGTTCAAGAAACATGGTCACTTACAAGTTGAAGTCTACATTGACGCTGATTAGGTAGGTGGTGTTACTGATAGAAGATCTACTTTAGGCTATTGTTCTTTTGTTGGGGGAAACCTAATTACTTGTTGAAGCAAAAAACAAAATGTGATGGCTAGAAGTAGTACAAAAGCAAAGTTTAGAGTTGCTGCCCATGGAGTTTGTGACGCAATATGGATCAAAAGAATACTTGAAGAACTGATGTTTTCTTATTCAGCATCAATTAAAGTCTATTACGACAACAAAACTGCTATCTCCATAGCTCATAACCTAGTGCTACATGATCATACAAAGCATATAGAAGTGGACAAACATTTCATCAAGGAGAAGCTCGATGCTAGACTAATATGCATACCATACCTTCCAACAACCGAACAAATTGTTGATGTTCTAATGAAGGGGACTACAAAAAACAATTTGATAAATTAAGTGGCAAGCTGGCTATGGAGAACATTTATAAACTAGCTTGTGGGGGAGTGTTGGAAATTCTGTCAATTAGGGATTTGACCTTGATTCAGCCATGATCATAGATTATGCTAGGATTTGTATTCCACGGAGATATAGATAGTCAATTCTATCATTAGGAAAGATAGGCAGTTGTCCATATTTAAATTTATTCTTTTCCTCTTTTTTCTATGATTTCTCTTCTTATTTAAAGAGGACTTTGTACTCATTCATAAATCAATCAAGACCATTTTTTCTTGAATATTTTTTGAGTACTTCCAAATCGTTTAGGAGCGCATTCTTTGGATCCGAATGATGTAAAGGCTAATTGGAATTTACGGCAAGGATAATAGAAGTTGAATATCTTGGCTACAGGTGCAAATGTTTCGTGGTAGTCAATTTTGATAAGAATCCTAAAGGCATATAGAATCCTAATGTAGAAGGAATGTTAATAGTACAGGAATGCTATTGGCATGATGAATTCTAATGATGCATAAGTTTCAATGATATAAGAAGTTCTAATGATGCTAGGAATCTTGATTCAACTAGGTTTCCTAATCTACTAGGAATTCAAGTGGAATAAGGAATCAAGTTACAAAAGTTCAAATATAAATGTGATGATTCAAGTGTCAATGGAAAGCCATAAATGGGGTCAACAACTAAATTACTTCTGTAATTAAGCCATTAATTTAGGTTGTAAATATTCTTATAAATAGGAGAGGAGATTTAACTTACCATACATAGCTTCCTAGGATCACTCATAGTCTTATAAATAGGGAAGGATCAAAAAATAATGTCAATGGAAAAATATGTGAGAGGTACATTATGATAGAAGGTTTTCATAGAAGGTTTTCATAGAAGGTTTTCACATGCTTTACTAACTTACATATTTTATTAATAACTACTATTAAATTACCAGGTCAAGAACTTAAAATGAATTATCTCATATACAAGAAGTAAAATAACCAGCAAAGAAGAAGAATACACATAACTTTCACCTCCAAAGCTTACTTAAATTGACCCTCCAATATTCAAGTACGAAAAGAACTTCAGAAAAATGAGGTTCTTCCATTTCATGGTATAAAAAGGCTTTATATATGAGAGAAAAATTGTTACAAGTCACAATGTATACATGCATAATAGAGTAAACATGCATCTCTTCAGTTAATTGAAATTTCATGACAAATTAGAATCTACCTATTTCAGTCTTGGAGTCATTGTTTGCTAAGACTTTGTCAACAGCCACAGGACGAGGGGATGCAGAAATTATACGAAATAGGCCTCCACTAGATTCTGTTCTCCTCAAACTTCTTAACTTTACATTTAGAGGAACTGATAATGAGCGTCTGATATGGTGCTTGACTTCTATTTTCTGTCAAAATAGGGTTTTACACAGAATGATTGAATGAACATTTTAAAAAGCATTTCAAGCAGTTAGTAAAGGACATTTCTGAGTGCAACTCTTAGAATGATGGTAATATATCTGCATGATACAAAGATATGTATATCTTATTAATTTATGAAGGAGCCAAAGACACTCACGGAATCATCAGGACAATGATTTGGATCTCTCTCCTGTAAAGTTTGCAGACCTAGCTTTCCAATGGGTGTAACTGGAAGAGAATTTGTTGCTTTTGTTGATATGGTGAGAAAAGCTTTATTGAGAGAAAATGACCTTGAAGTAGAAGGTTTGTCCACTGGAACATCAGATGATGGTGTATATGGAACAATGAGAATAGTGTTTTCATCATCGTGGGGCAAATTCTTTGCTCTGAAACTTCTTTGGGAAAGTAAATTTCTCATAGATGATTTGAACTTGGCTGAATTAGGTCTAGGGGGCAGGCCTGCTTTACTGGAACTTGGACTCTGTGACGAACCAATATCTATCCTAGTAAAATCATGCGATGAACTTTCCGCAGATCTTGCAGGTATTTGCAGAGAAGACAGGTTTGGTCTCCTAGACTGCTGAACTGGAGTGGTCTCTTCAGTTTTTCTCTCTGCATAACTCACCTGCCAAACCATGGAAAGAAACAAAATTATGTCTAAAACCAAAAATGCATGTATCCAGAACAGTGAGAAGACAAGAAAAGTTAAATATTAGATGACCAAACTATCATACTCTGAAACCAGCAAATGTCTTGGAAGAAGCATAAACAAAGGGCAACTAACTGAATATTGGGAACTTTCACTACTAGAACTGGTTTGAATCAAATCAAAGAGAAAAGTCTGAGCTATTAAAATGCTATCCACAAAATACTGCACCAGGTGCTATCAATATCTGCACATGCCATAGTTGCCACCCAGGAAACACTGGCAAGCACTTCGTTTAAACATTCTTAATTAATAAATATATGTATATACAAAATGTTAAATACAGAAGACTAGTATCAGAGTTTATCCAGCATATGTCCCATAGGAAGAAGGAACATTACAATCTAGATTTTCATCCTAAGCAGTTAACTAATCAACCCAAGTTTTCGTTCACTTGATTTAATAGTTACATCCCCGCATATGACCAAATGCATTCAAAGTCTAAAACCATGCATGCATTCGAGTCACTCTCTCCTCTTCAGACCATGACCATTTGTTTAACATCCTAAAAGTAATAAAAAAGAAATCATAGAATCGCTAAACCTATTTAATTCAAGACAATTGCTTTCCAGAAAGTAAAAGAAGTTAAAAGTAAAAATAATAACAATAACAATTTACAATATCATAAAAGAAACAAAATTAATTTCACTGATAATACTCTCATGTATTTACAACTAATTTTACGCACTCCTACTCAATCTAATCGGATTCAATATTAATTTTAGTTACTAAAACGAAAAATAATATTTGGCCAGTTGTAGATCAACATTTGGAAATCTAGATTAACAAGTAGAAATCTCCAAGACTTTACTTGAACCCAGCTACCAGACAGCTGTATAGAATCCAATCCATGAAACAGAATATATGAAAATTAAAAAAAAATTAAAAAAAGACAAGATGTTGAAGGTATAATACTAAGAAAGAGAGAATAATAATAATAAAAAGTCACCTTAGAATGATGTGGAGAATCTGATATGGATTCTTCTTCTTCTTCTTCTTCTTCTTCTTCTTCTTCCAGGCTTTTATGTTTATTTGCAGAATTCTCCATGAGAAATCAACAACGATTGGAAGACCAAACCCTATTTTAAGTGAGTGAACAGTGAAATGCGAGTGCTTAAGCTATAATTTAGTTTGCACGCATACTCATAAGTGTTGTACTTTTTGAACTCCAGTGTATATGTCTGAGCATCCAAGCGAAAGCTTCTCTTAAATCAGAGTACCTTTCTTCACCTTTCCTTTTTTCTTTTTCGTTTTATCATATCAAAATTATTTGCTCGCCAACTTGCTTTGTGTGATGAGCTGTCTTCACCATCCTCCGCTATGATTTTTGCCCTTTTGCACTATCATTACAATCATATATATTTATTTTTGATTGATTGCAGAAACAACCGTCGTATGATTTTATAATGGTAGTAATGTCAGGTATAACTTTTATATATTTTACAATTTAAATTACCAATTGGAATTAAGCATAATTTTGTTGATACGGTGCCGGAATTGGGCGAGTTTTTATGCGTCCACGCCCCATGAAAAAATCCACATTTTACCTAAATGCCAAAATAATAATGAATTTTAATGTCTTTTGCAATATATTGTAACATTTTATTTGATAAGTTAATATACAAATTTAAATATATAATTATTTAACATTCAATTTAATTAAAATAAATAAATAAATAATTCAGTTATAATAAGAGGGTTGTGTATTTAATTAAAATAAGAATATAATAAATAATTTATTTATAAAAAAGATAAAAATTATAAATTTAGTAATTGAAAATACAATCTAATTATAATAAGAGGGTTGTGTATTTAATTAAATTAAGAATATAATAATAATATATAAAAAGATTAAATAATGATACTCTTCTAGTTACTACATAAAAGAAAGACCGCAATCTCTTTTAATAAAAATAATCATTACCTCTTTAATTCAAAATTAAGAAATTAGTAAAAAAAATTAACCTAATTATTAAATTTCTCACTAAAATATTAAATTTTTCTAAAATTACTTTTTATCGATTATGGTAAAATTAATTTTTAGCAAAAAATCAACTTTAGTATCTGCATAAAAATAATTAATTAATATTTTTTACTTAATATAATTTGCTATAGCAATCCTAACAAAATTTAAATATTTTAAAAGTGCTTATATTTATCGAATATTAAAAATTCATACAATCTAATTATAAATTATTAAAATAAAATAATATTATTCTTTATTATACTAAAATGGCAATTTTGATAAAAGTTTAAAAATTAAATTATATTTTTTATTATTTAGTATTTTAATTATATTGACTTTTACAGTACGATGGGATTTTAAGGTAACAAAAGAATATATAAAATAATTTATATATTACAACAAAAATTAAGGAGCAAATAGTATAAAATAAACTTAGTTAAATATTACTTAATAGAAATTCTATCGTAATGATTTTGTACTATAGAATTATAAAGTAAAAAAATAATAAATTTAAATTTGTAAATGTTAAGGGACAAGTAGTATAATATAAAAAATATAGGGATATATAGTAATTATCTATTAATTAATTATTCATTAATTAATGATTTAATTGATTATTAATAATTTGCTTAATTAATAGAGTTTCTTTGATCTTGAAACTATTAATTTTATAGGATTATACTAGATAAAATTCATAAGATCAAAAAATAAAATTATATAAATTAATCTAAAATTTTAATCACAACCTAATAAGTTAATCCAAAATTCGATCCACTATTCAAGGCAACCCAAATTAGATTACGTTCAAATCTAACTCGACCTGAATTCATAATTATCTAAATTGAAAAAGATATGCCTAAAAAAATTCAAATCGGACCAATTTGAACCGAAATTAGCAAGATCGGAAGTTATTTGAACACGAAATAACCAGATTCGAAAAGATTCAAAATCCAAAATAATTTTATCCGAACCTGATTTGACCCGTCCATTTTTCAGTTCTAGTACATTCCATTAGATTTAATGATTAGGACTATTTAATACACTTGTAGAAATAAATAACTAACTTTTTTGAAAAAAAAGGACAATATACATTTTTAAGTCCTTAAAATTTCTAGTTTTATTTTTTTATTATATTGAGTCTTTTTACTTTTATTATTTTTTTAATTAACTATCGAATAGTTGTTAATCAAAGCAAAAATAAAATACAAAAACCTAATAAAATCAATAAAATCCTCATGAAATATTTATAAGACATCCTTAATCCAAGCAAAAATAAAAATATAACAACTTAATAAAACAAAGGAAAAAGGTACAATTTAGTCCTTAATGTTTACTCTTTGATATTGCCCTTTAAGTAATTTTTGGATATTTAACTTGAAAATTATGTTTTTCCAGTTAAATTAGCTCCTCTTTCAACAAGATAATCAAACCACATATACCACTGTCTATAAAACCTGAGTTGGATAAATGAGGGACTATTGCAATGGTTAGTTATGTTAAATTGGCTTCTTTTCTTACACATTGATATTGCTAATTAAGATTTATATAATAATAATTTTTCTTATTTCTTTAAAAAAATTCTTAAATTGAACTTAAAACAATAATTACATTTTCTTTAAAGAGTCTATGTTTCTTTGAATAAAATACTATCTTATTATTCATTTTCCTTCATCATATACCAAAGAAACAATAGATATCTTCATATAAGTATATTTTTGTAATTCAAATTCAATTCACCGCAAATGCAAAACCAATTCTTCTTGCTAATACAAATTAATTTCACTGTAAATACAATTTAATATTAAAAAATTACAGATTTCATTAAAAGAATTCTCCACCTTAATTAAATAAGAACCCATGAATTAAATAACTAAACCTAATTAATAGAAATGTTTAGAAACCAATTTCAAAAACATCAATAAGAGAACATCATTTTAGAAATTAATATAAAACAAAATATGATACTATTAGTTACTTCCCATTCGGCCATTACAATAAACACTTTGCGAGCATGATAAAGACAACAGAAGATAAAGCACAAAATGAAGTATGTACCTTGCGTTTCTGTTCTCTATTCTTTGATAGCATAAAAGAAATCTAAAGTTTAGGACAAAAAGAAAAAAACTGAAGAATAAGAAATCAAAGAAGTTAGCAAAGTTCACTACCAACATCGATGATTCATTCAAATATGCTCTCTGCAATGCTAACCCAAATTTTATCTGATGAGTTATTACAACAATAATAACAAGAATCGCATCAACTTCTTCTTTTCTCTTAAGGAGATGATTTATATATTGAATTATCATTATGTATGTAAAAGCAACCTTCGATTTTCTTTTTCTAATTTGCAAAGTATAAGTTAGGTGCCATTACTATCTTTTGTAAGAAAATGAAATTTTCATTAAAAATAGAGAGGTTAAGAAAAAAAAAAAAGAAGAAGTTAGAAAACAAAATGAGCTAGATCTGTTGTTTTAATTCTCAAGTTCTTAGTCCAATTCAGTTTTTATAAACGTGTTCTATATTGCTTGCTTATCAGGGGCTAATATAACATAAAAAACATAACTTTTAAGTGAAATGTCCTAAAATGTACTTTAGAGGTATATATTTATACCATAGAGCAAACTTTAGGGGCTATAATGTACCTTTTCCCTAAAACAAAATAAAAGTTGAAGAGTTCAACAGAATAAATTGAAAAATTTAGGGTGAATCATGAAAATTCAAAACCTAAAGTTACATAAAGCCCGATGATAAAAAAGTTTAATTAGCTAGCGATTAAAAGAAGAAAATGGACATTTTGGCCCCTAAGCTCAAGAAGAGTTGCTCAGAAATTAAGAAAAAGGAGTAAAAAGTCCATGCCTCGGACTAAACTCGTGCGGATCTAGGTCGACCAGTGCGCAACTTCACACTAGCTTCGCGTGAGTCCATCTAGACCTTGTGTGGTTAGAGTTTAATCCTAGAGGCACAAGCTTCTGGCCCAGACCTCGTGCAAGACCAACCTAATCGCGTGCAGATCCAACCTTGCCTTGCGGAGGATAAGGCAAGGGACGCTCTGACCCCATCCAGATTCAATATAAATAGAGGTCTTTTCTTGATGACATGTCATCCGATTATTGGAGCAAACATGAGTAGGAAAATTCCCTCCAACTTAATTTTCAAGACCTAAAAGTCTTCCTACAAATAAAATCATTTTCCACAAAGTCAAGAGCTGGTTGGTTAGTTGTTTTATTGTGGGAAAAATTAACTATAGTCATTTATTGAAAGAAAACCAAAGAGAGAAGAAAATAAAGATCCACTTTTTTCCTTTCTTTTTGAGCAATTCTTTTTAGATTTGGAATCAAATCTTCTCTTTTCTTTAGAAAACCCACTTAGATCTTACCAAAGAATTTACAACGTAGCCACTTGAAGGCCGAAATCTACTTTATTTTAATTTTTTTTGTTCCTCACATGTTTATTTTATTTCTCCTCTATTTTACTCATTTAGTCATTTATTTGTTTTGTTTCATTTTATCTTTTGCCATTTTTTATGAAAAATGTAATTTATTGATTCTAGGGGCATTGAGCTTATGAGGGTGGAACCTGTACTCGCATAAGATCAACCTTAAACCTGTTGTCTCATGTCGTTTAGTTATTTTGATTTTGTTGTTAGTCTTATGTGATGTCATTTTGAGGCCACTAGCACTTGAGCCATTAAACCCACGCAATGTTGTTTAGTGAGTTCCAGGCTCTGAACACCTGAGCGAGCTCAGGTTTATAGGCCACATGAACCCATATAAGATGTCGTTTTATTTTTGTAACTATTGAGGGACTATCCTCACATGAGTTCAGTTTTATTTCTTCAAAACAGAGGGTCAAGCATCCCCAAAATGATGACATTTTCCCCTGTGTTTTGAGGGGACTGTTCTCGTGTAAGGTCAACCTGTAACTGTGCGAGGTCACCCCTATGAAAAGGCCATAAGTTTGTATTTCTTTAATTTTATGTATTTTAATGCTTCATTTAATTTCTATTTTATTTAATTTTTGCCTTAATTTATTTGCAATATATTTAGATAATTTTAAATTGGATCATGTGTTGTGTTTATGTTTAATTGGATTCCTCTATCCCTTTTAATGGATCATCAAGATTAACTTTGAGCTCCTCAAATGTACCTACAAGATCATTCATAATAATACCTTTCCCAAGATCAAGCTTGCTTGATTCATCTAAAACATAGAGCTAATTGGCTCTATACATGAAAAGTTTGATAAAAATTTATAATTAAGTCCTTGAACTTGCAAAATCCATCATTTTGACCATCAAACTTTATTGTTCTTGACAGTTAATTCCAAAATGGATTCTGAAAAGATAAGTTTGGTTGGATAAACCTCAACCTTAACCTCGACTTCACCCATCCTTCATCTCCCAAGACCCGAGAAGACAATAACTTTTATCATAGGATTTTTCATAATTCTCTTGATATCTAGATCTAGAAAATAGATGCTGATAGTTGGCCCCTCTTTATGAAAAATTATAAGCATGTAATGCATTTAAATAAATTGAGACAAATCATAAAATCAAGGATACGACAAAGGATATTTCTATTAGCTATAGAAGCCACGCCCTGTAAGCTTGAACTTTAATTGCTGATTTGACGTGGGGACCATGCCTGCTTGAATTTTTTAGGACTTCGCCTACTTAAAGTGAGGTTTCATCTGCTTTGGTTGAGGGCTTCGCCTGCTATTTGGAAACCACCTCCGCTGATTTTGGAACTACGTATGTTGATTTGGGAACCATGCCTGTTGATTTCATGATTGTATAAATTCACTCTGGCTATTTTTCATTTCAGGAATCAGTTTACCACTTCGGATTAATTCAGTAATTTTCCACTTTCGGGTACTTTCAATTAGAATTTCCCTCTTTGAGGTACGATTTGATTCATTTTGATGCCCTTTGGAAACTATACTGGTGTTTGACCCACTTAGGAACTAAAGCGTAATTTTGATAAGTCGGGGACCAAACTTGTAACTTTCAAGGAACTCTCACTTCACTGTCATTCTATGTGTCTTTTGAGGACTTACAATAACGTTTTTAGACCTAAAGGTGATTTTGATAGGTCGGAGACCTAAATGACACTTTTGCCCTTTTCAAGACATATATATCCTTATATCCATCATTCATTTACTTTATCTATTTTTTTTTCACTTTTCTCTCTCAAACCCTTTTTCACTCTTTCTGTGATTTCTCCTTTATTTCTTAACCAAATTCCATAAAATAAGTCTTAAAATGGCAAGCTCTTTCTCAAAGTTTTCTGGATGTACCTTAATCGCACCGAATTGGGAGTTTTCTCCTCCTATTTCTGCTAAAATAACCTTGGGCTTGTGAAGGGAGAGGAAATTTCTCTTTCGGAAAAATTGAACACCAACCTGGGTATTTTTAGCCTTCAGAGAGGTAATTTCTTAGCTTAAACTTTATTTCATATGGCTTATGTACTAGATATACACCTTATTTTTCCAAAATATGCGAGAAATTGTCAAAAATCTATGTGCCCTAGCCTGGAAAGCTGATCAGCTCTATACAGTTCAATTGACCGTGCACAGGCCAAAAAAGGGGTTTTAAAGGCCTTTTCGTAAAAACTATCAACTAATAGACACAAACTTACTTGTCTAAGGTCTTTTTCGTCGTAAGTTATGTTTTTGTGCATTTGAATTTTCAAAGTGAGGTTGTGTCGATCCAGTTTGCCGGTACAACTATACAGCTCGTGAATGGTTCGATGAGCTCCATAGCTTTGTCCAATCTAGGATAAAAGCTACTGGCTTTTGTCAGTTAGTATCTACACTCCTATCAAACACCGAAAGGGTCGACAATACTTTTGTCTATGTCTTGCTCGAGAGGTGGATGGATACTATTCACACCTTCTACATCCCGGTCAGTGAGTTGACACTCTTCTCTCTTTCATTTTCTGCTATTACATGCATTGATTTCTTCGGCATACCTGTGCCATTTGATGATGCAATCCAAGATCAATAGTCCGACTTCCGAGATCACTTCACTATTCATGTTGACATTCAAGAACTCACGCTATATTGCTTATTAAAGCATCCCCCTCCACTACTGGGACTTTGTTCCTCGGAACCCTTGGGAGGTTGATCAGATGGTCTAAGCCTTCTTAGTGTACCTCTTTGGTATGACTTTGTTCAGTGACTTGGGGAATTCACTAAACTTTTACTATTTAGCCCTATTAGGGGATTTTGATAAAGTCTCCTCCTACAACTGGGAATATGCAGCTCTCGCGTAATTGTACCACTAATGGACATTACAATCCAAAGCAGTAAGAGGATTTACGATTTCTAGCATGCGATCCACGTAAGTTATGCTTTGACTTATCTTCCCTAGTTTCTTTTATAAGTATAGTAAATGATGATTCTTGCTTTACGCGACCTTTTAGTAGTCACACAACCCATATGCACCTTGCGGGCTTTCCCTCGCTTAAGTCACTAGGCTCGAGCAGGAGCATCACATTGGAGTAGGCTCAAGTTTATGTGTACCATATGTGGATCAATAGTTTGACCTTGGACAAGGTAAACACAATTTATTAGTCATATTTATGCTTCATTTATATAGTTACTTACCTTTCTGGTTTGCAGATTTGAGGTGATTTGCTAGTACAGTGCTACTAGTGGGACCCCTAAATGCTATTTACGGTTGACTTCGAGTAGAGGAGGATCTTACTGATTGGACCTACCTCTTAGGCGTGGTACCTAGGTTTGAGGATCTATGGGTAGGAGTGAGGCCCTAGCAGGTGCTGAGCTCTTTCTATATTCTGAACTGTGCACCTTAGTGGGGAGGAGCTAACAGAGTGTTTGGCGGGGTACGACAAGCACTCTGTTATAGTTACCTAGGTATGGATCGTGGAGACCGACCTTTTAGTGGTCACACAACCCATATGCACCTTGCGGGCTTTCCCTCGCTTGAGTCGCTAGGCTCGAGCAGGAGCATCATATTGAAGTAGGCTCAAGTTGATGTGTACCGCATGTGGATCAATAGTTTCACCTTGGACAAGGTAAACACAATTTATTAGTCATATTCATGCTTCATTTATATAGTTACTTACCTTTCTGGTTTGTAGATTTGAGGTGATTTACTAGTAGACCGCTACCAGTGGGACCCCTAAATGCTAACTACGGTTGATTTTGAGTAGAGGAGGATCTTACTGATTGGACCTACCTGTTGGGCGTGGTACCTAGGTTTGAGGATCTATGGGTAGGAGTGAGGCCCCAGTAGGTGCCGAGCTCTTTCTATATTCTGAACGGTGCACCTTAGTGGGGAGGAGCTAACAGAGTGTTTGGCGGGGTACGACAAGCCCGAAGATTATACTTCCTTCATCCCTCAATTGCTGGGGCACGTGCCCTTAGGTGACTACATCATAGCTCAGGTATTTTTTTTAGATTTACTTAAAATTCTATTTTTTGTATCCCGTTTTCCTAATTACTTTATTCACAATTCCTCCATCAAGCTCTTACTGCTCGTGAGTCGAGCGAGGGGCGATCCGCCCAACATTCCATACCTTCCAACATCACAGTCTCCTCCGCTGGTGCTGCCTTCGAGGCATCTCCTATAGCCACCTCTGATGTGGTTCCGGGGAGCGTTTCATTTCCTCTAGATTTGATGGTTTCTTACTAGAGTCCTTACGATGTGATGGAGCACTGCCTTACCCTATTGTCTCACTCCGGAATTCACTCCAAACACTTGCACACATGTAAGTTACTTTTCTCATTTGTGTTTTCACATCTTATTTTCCTGAAGATATGAAAACATGAAGGCTTATAGGGGCAAGTGGATGACTGGCAATGACAGATCGATGCTCAGTAATTTTAAAATGACACACTGACACTTCAGCTATCAGTCTTGTGGACTTAGGGAACGGACATCGACTCGGACGATGGGATGAGGGATCTGAGAGAGAACCCCGACTTTTGATTTTATATTTTCCCATTTTTTATCATTGCTTGTAGAATCTTTTGACTTGCAAAACTTTTAGCTTTTCGAGGATATATAAAATCATCAATTATGGCTTTTAAATTACTTTCATTTTGCTTATTTCCCTTTATTATTACATTTGTATGGGCTTACATGCAATGAAAATAAAAAAAATGCCTAACAAAACCGTCAAAATTGGCAAAAAATGCACCAGATGGCCACATAGCTGATCGACTATGTGCTCAGTCAATTTGGCTGTGCACACTACCGATCGGCTCTGCAGTTGTAGAGTCCAAATCGAACACTCATTTAAGGCGTATATATACCCATGAGCCTTCTCACTTCTTCACATACGATTTTGTAGTTTAAAAAGCCAAAAATATGTCTCAAAAGAGTGCTAAAAACCTGTCAACTCTCTTTAAAACTCTAATAGATAATGATTGGATTAAGCTTGGAAAATTCCATCTTTCATCTTTCAAAGCCATGCAACACACCAAACTTGATTATGGGTTTCTCCATTATGCTGTCAACTTTTGGTACCCAAGGGACCATGTATTTAAATTCAGTGGGCAAGAATTGTGCCCCATGATTGAAGTTTTCCTAGCAAACTGATGGAATTGTTCGACATGTCCCCAGCTAAGGTACTTTCCCATTCTGTTGGTTGATACATTATACTCACTTCATTGATTTCTTGTTGTGAGAAGAAGAAAAAGGGCACACCTTTAATTCGAATGCTGGGCTTTTGCCTTTATGCTTAATTTCTGTTAATTTCTCCTCAGGGAGAGGGAGATATCAGAATTGGTGGCATTATTGACCAAGTGGAACATGGAGCAAATCTAATTCTAGTCATCTTGGCTGAAACCATCATTAGGTTAGACATGTATAAAACCTATCAATGGTTTGGTGGCAGCCTCGTTCTCTTACAAGTACACATCCAAATCTCTTTCTTTTTTACTATTTTCATTTCTTGCATAAACCGCCTTTTCGAGTTTTTCACTTAGCAGCTTTTGTCTTAACTTTTGACTAAGCTGCTCTTTCGGTTTTTCAACTTACTAGACTCTGTTTTTTGCCTAAATCACCCTTTCAGGTTTTCAACTTAACTTCTTTTCCTTTTCTTCTTCTTTTCTTCTTTCTATTTTCATTTACTCTTTTTATAGATTTAGCTATGGGAAAAGCTTCAGATACATACCATCCCGAGGAATATTGACAAGTATGAGCCGAAACACATGTAGACTCGATCTATTATTACCCCACAGGATCATGATGGCTAGATTTCCTATATGAAAGGCGTCCCAAACACACTCATTTGTTGGACTTGCCCTTGGTGGAGAATCAAGCATGATTGCGTACCCTTACTTGGACTACGGGTATCCACCTTTTACACACCTTCAAGACTTTGATGCCAGTATGGGCAGAAGCAATGAATCTTGGAATTCCCACCTGAATTCGAAGGCTTCCTAGACAGGATTTTCTGATAAAATCGACAAACTCTGGCCCTGCCGAGACATAGAGCGAAACCTTGTCTATGAGCGCGATCTGACCACCGATGACAAGTTCAACGCTTGGGTTCAACTTCAAATTTTCACTTCTCCTAGTTTTGCCTGATTCAAGAGGACTCAAGAATTAGCTGCTCTATCTAGGGATGCAAATGTGAAGAGAAAAAGAAGATAGAAAATATACTTCTTTTATATCTCATTTATTTCGCTTAGAACTTTTGGCTTTATTTTTCTTTTAGTTAGTATGTAGAATGGTAAACAGACATATATATGTTTGATAACAAGTCTAAATAATTTATTTATTTACTAAAAGCCAGATGAGTACATTTTGATTTCTCAAGATATAACTTCTATTATCAACCAGTCCTTTTTGATTTTCTAGCGGATCTCTTTCTCTTTTTTGCTCTATTATTTTCTAAGTTGACTAGTTCAGTGAATTTGTTCCCATTCAGATTTGAGATCTTAGCAGCACCTACGGGCAAGATCTCCTTTACTAAGTATGGGCCTTCCCAATTCGGCCTAAACTTTCCTCTAGGGTCGAATGCCTCAATACTAGATCACCGACTATGATCTTTCCCGGCTTTACTTTTTTGTTGAATACCCTAGCTATCCTTTTGTGATACAACTGCATGTGGTATAGGGCTTTCATCCTTTTCTCGTCAACTAGAGCTAATTACTGGTATCTTTGCTCGACCCATTAGTACTTCAGTATTTTAGCCTCTAGTACAACCCTCAAAGACTTCAACTCTAACTCAAATGGTAAAACCACTTCAGTCCCAAAAACCATAGACTATGGTGTTTGTCTAGTCAATATTTGCTCAGTTGTTTGATATCCCCATAGTGCAAACCGTAATCAAACGACCAATCGTTGTGATTCCACAACATCTTCAAAAGTATTTTCTTCAGGTTCTTATTGGCTGCTTCTACCGCCCCATTTGCCTGAGGTTTATATGGAGAAGACATGTCTTACCCATGAATTGTACCCATTACCCATCACGACATGATGTATGACCCCATATCTACATATCAAGTTCCTTTCTATAAATCTGGTCATCTTTCTTTCCCCATGGTGGTGAATGACTTAGCTTCGACCTACTTTGAGAAGTAGTCGATTGCTACAACTATGAACCTGTGACTATTCGAGAAGGTTTTATTTCACCAATGATGTCAATTCCCCAAGCTATAAAGGGCCAAGGAGACGTTAAGTCGTACAGCTCGATCGGTGGTGAATGACTTAGCTTTGACCTGCTTTGAGAAATAGTCAATTGCTACAACTATGAACCTGTGACCGTTCGAGAAGGTTTTATTTTACCAATGATGTCAATTCCCTAAGCTGTAAAGGGCCAAGGAGACGTTAAGTCGTGCAGCTTGATCGGAGGTACGTGACTCAGGTCATTGTACAGTTGGCATTCACAACATTTTCTCACCAGTTTTATGCAATCCTTTTCCATTGTTAACCAATAATAATCTTATCGCATGATCTTCCTGGTTAACACTATGTCGTTCATATGAGGCCCGCATACTCCTTTGTGCATTTCCTCCATCATTACTTAAGCTTCTCTTTTAGTCACACATCGAAGCTATACAATCGGCATCATCCTTTTATACAGGAACCCCTCATGCTGATGTAAGTCTTAACTAGATTTTATTAATTGTCTTCTAGAACCTTTTATTAATAAATATTCGAATTTTAGATAATTTATTTAGTATTTATTGATAAAACATTTTGATAAGTCCAGAATTAATTATTCTAATTATGGATATTTATCAGAAATTGAGAACGTATATTAAAAAGGCTCTATAGAGTTTCCAAGACTTTTCCTATAAATAGAAAAAGAAGCCTTGAGCTTAGGTTAACAACTAATAGCATTTCTTAACAATTCCTAAAGTCCTTAACAACTAAGAACATAACAATAATGAGTATTAACCAGTAATTCCAACTTTCAAAAAATAAAACACAAACCCTAAACATTATGGATTAACCAATATTTAATTTGACCTTCTTCTCATCACTTGAGACTCAAGGATCTGCACAATATGGTGGTAACCTGAGGGTTTTAAATTACATCATCATCATATTTTAATTTTTGTTTTTGTAGTTTTAATTATTTTAACTGTTAGTGATTGTATTTCTTTTATGATTAAATGCTTAAAATTAAGGGATTTCTTTTATGAGTTTCTATGTTTATGCCTCATGCATGTCTCTTGGATTTTGAATCAGATAACATCAAATTCTAGAATTTTGAATCTTGTAATTATGTATATAGTTCAAAATGTTAAGTTTGTATTCTTTTTTTGTGTTTTAGCATGATTAGTTTGATTCCCATATTTTGTAGAAAATTGCCATGTTTAGGTATTTATTTATTGTAAGTTGCACTTTATTTCTTTTAATGTATTTTTGTCTCAAGTTTGGTTATCTTACATGATATTTTCGTGCCTTGGACATATACTAATCTTGTTTTTACATGCTCCATGCATGTAACATCTGAATTTCAGGTTTGAGATATAGTTTTATTCTTTTATCAACTTTCTATAGCACTTTCATGTGAATATCAAATTATTGCTCTATGAATGATCTAACAACTCTAAATAATAAATCTCTTATATTTTATGAATTCTATTTTTGAGTTTTTACTTCATGTTATCTTAACAAGTGAAAAATAACTTGGCGCCTTTCAATAGGACTTAGTTCCATACTCATTTTTATGTCTCACAATATCTTATGGGGGTAAATATTGTTTTGATGTTGAAGTACTTAGACCTAATGCATTCTAAGATTGTTATTAATTCTTCTGTCAATGAATATTATAGATTTGTCCCCATTGAATTGATGCAAATTAGTCTATTGTTAAAACTTGTTATTACTTACCTTTGATCACTTAATATGATTTCCAATGAACATGTGTGATTGTTGTTGAACCTTCTGACTTTGAACATGCTTATTTTTGCATTCTTTGATGCTCTTAGAAACCACTTGCAATTCTCATCCAAACAATTAAAGCAATACTTTGTTTGGCAAGAATTAGTTATCTTGTATTGGAAATGGTTGTTTATTGTATAAAAACTCATGGCAGATTTCAATGTCTCTTTATCTATATAAACTTGATTAATTTTAACTTGTAGGTGTCTTGGATTGGTTACGATCAATGATTCTTCAATTCCACATTATCATTCTCTTTTTTGTTCAACAAAAGTCTTTGTTATCAAATTTGTATAATCTATGTAATCCGGAATGTTTTGATTTGTTAAAGGAAGAGATTCCATTAGGTTAGTGCAGGTTTAGGAATCCGGTAAGCTCGAGAGAGGAACCGGGATTCAATTCAGGATTTAGGCACGGTAAGCAAGATCGGCAATCCATAAAATCCATCTTTAGAATTCCATCACTTAGGCTCCCTTTTGGGTTTGTTTCTCTCTTTGTAATTGTCTTTTGATTGTCCGTTGTTCTTTAGTTACTTATTTGCACTCATAACCATTAGCTGGTACGTTAGAACTTTCACATCCTATTTCAGACTAGATAACATAGCAACAGTAGTAACTCTAGGTTCACCCGATCTCCAGGGATACGACCTTGATACTCACTAGTGCTAGGCTGCATTGGTAGGTTCACTGCCTTAGGTGTAGGTTGCATAAAGAGCCCATCATGTTTTTGGCGCCATTGCTGGGGAACACAGTAACGGTGAACTAGAGTGAATTGTTTTTGTGTTAATTTAGTCATTATTTGTTTATTCATTTATTCTTTATTTTTTTTTATTTTTTATATTTTTTTGTTATTTATTATTTATTATTATATTGTTTTTGTTGATTGGTGGTTGTGTGGACTTTCGGTTTCAGGTAGTTTATGACTAGGAGCTCAAACTCGAATCTTATAGAGCCTCTATCTGATCCAGAACGATCCCTCAGACTCTTAAGGAAGAGGTTGCAATTAGAAGAGGAGGAGATTGAGGTTGAGGTACCTGTGGATAGACTAGACACGATGGAAAACCATGACCCCCGAGGCCAATGACGATCGGGGAGGGGCGATGTACGAGTTTGCTCGACCATCTTTAGATGGGACGAAAACGAGTATAGTCGGTTCTAGCAGCCAATAATTTTGAGATAAAGGCCAATGTTATCCAGATGATCCAGCAAAGCGTGCAATTTGGAGGATTGCCCAGCGAGGATCCCAATGCACGTATCTCTAACTTTTTGGAGATTTGTGACACATTCAAGATAAATGGAACAACTGATGATGCCATTCAATTTGAGATTGTTTCCATTTTCCTTGAGGGACAGAGCAAAGAGATGGCTGCAATCTCTTCCATAACAAACAATTACTACCTGGAGGGCGTTGGCTGAAAAATTTTTATATAAGTATTTTCCTCCCGCTAAAACTGCTAAACTTAGAAATGACATATCTTCTTTTGTGCAATTTGATGATGAAAGCATGTACGATGCATGGGAGAGGTTTAAGGATCTTTTGAGATGTTGCCCACATCACGGATTGCCAGTGTGGATGCAGGTTCAGACCTTCTACAGTGGGTTGAACCTTGCAACGAGGCAGATGGTGGATGCTGTAGCAGGTGGGGCGCTAAACAATAAGATGCCCGAGCAGGCTCAGAACTTGATAGAGGAAATGGCCATGAACAACTATCAGTGGCAATCCTCTAGGAGCCGACCAGGAAGACAGGGAGTGGTCAACCAAGTGGACTCTACAGCAGCCTTATTTTTGATGATGCATGCTTGGCAGCTTTTGAGTTACTTAAGAAACTTCTAACTACAGCCCCAATCGTGGTTTCTCCTGATTGGGGGCTGCCTTTTGAACTGATGTGCGATGCTAGTGATTATACAGTTGGAGCTATGCTTGGACAGAGGATTGGAAAGAAGTTCCAACCCATTTACTATGCTAGCAAGACTTTGACAGGAGCCCAGGAACACTACACCACCACAGAGGAGTTATTGGTTGTTGTTTACGCCTTCGACAAGTTTAGATCATACCTCATCCTCTCCAAAACCATTGTCTTCACGGACCAAAAAATGATGCGAAACCGAGATTGATTCGGTGGATTCTTTTGTTACAGGAATTTGATGTCGAGATCAAGGATAAGAAGGGTGCGGAGAATCTGGCAGCGGACCATTTGTCGAGATTGGAAAATCCTCACTTGGATGCACTTGATGAGACGGCCATAGACGATCGATTTCCAGAAGAACATTTATATGTCACTCGGTATACACCGATACTCCCTGGTTTTCAGGATTATGCTAACTATTTGGTTGCTAGGGTTCTACCAAAGGGTATGACTTATCGTGAAAAGAAGAAATTCTTCACGATTTGAAATACTATATTTGGGAAGATCCCTTTTGTTTAAAGTATGTGCAGATCGGGTGATTCGTTGTGTATATGGCGAAGAGACTCTCCAAATATTGAAGCATTGCCATGAGGGACCCACTTGGAGGTCATCACTTGTGAAACCATACAATGAGGAAGGTGCTAGGCGGCAGATTCTATTGGCCTACGCTCTTCCAAGATGCATGGAAATTTGTTCGGGTTGTGACCACATGACGCAGTAATATCTTTTCTCGTGATGAGATGCCCCAAACTGGTGTGCAAGTCGTTGAGATTTTTGATGTTTGGGGCATCGACTTCATGGGACCCTTTCCCTCTTCATATGGTAATAAGTACATTCCGGTTCTTTGTTGAATATTTCTCTAAGTGACTGAAGCTCAGTCAGAGCCACTTGATGATGCCGGGGTTGTCTGCGGATTCCTTAAGCGATTGTTTGCTAGGTTTGGCATACCTAGGGCGCTTATTAGTGATAGAGGAACATATTTCTGCAACGCCCAATTAGAGAAAGTACTTAAGCGGTACGGAGTTACTCATCGATTCTCTACTCCCTATCACCCCCAGACTAGTGGGCAGGTTGAGGTAACTAATAGGGGTATTAAACGTATTTTAGAGAGAACCGTTAGTACCAGTAGGAAGGACTGGACCCTTAAGTTAGATGATGCATTATGGGCATTTAGGACTGCTTTTAGGACATCTATAGGTTTTACGCCCTATCGCCTTGTTTATGGAAAGTCATGTCATTTGCTTGTTGAGTTAGAGCATAGGGCACTTTAGGCCCTTAGAACTTGTAACTTTGATATTGATTCTACAGGTAAGGAGCGACAATGGCAGCTGAGTGAGCTGGATGAGTGGCGCCAGCAGGCGTATGAAAACTCCTCAACTTACAAAGCAAGGACTAAGAAATGGCATGATCAAAGGATTCGTGAGCCTAAGGAGTTTCAGGTTGGGGATCGAGTGTTGCTTTACTACTCTCGCCTTCGTTTGTTTCCCGGAAAGCTGCAGACTCGTTGGTCTGGACCATTTTAGATCAGACAAGTCTTTCCATATGGAGTGGTAGAGTTGCATCATCCAGAGAAGGGAGACTTCAAAGTGAACGGCCATCGGCTAAAGTGATACTATTGCAACTCGTTGATTAGTGAGCAATGAGTTAACCTGGCTTTGTATGCACAGGAAGGGTGATCCGAATGAGTCAAGCTTAAGACTCTACTAAATAAATAAATAAATAAGCACTTCTATACATTCGACTTGGATTATATTTTCATGTTTTTAATTAGTTGTGATTGTTTCATTATTTTCCTTTGACTTTATTATAGTTGCTTAACAGTAATTAGGGTTTTTAATTTTTCAGACTTATGTAATCGGAGAGGACAGACTCTTCCGTTTGACCATATCTACTTGTTCTATGATCTAATTACGTGCGTATATGTGTTAAATACAGGTATGGAGCAAGGCGACTCGAGATGGCAAAGGAAAGCCCAAAAACACCCCGTTTCATCACGGTTTCCGTGGCCATCACGGGCTACAACACCAGGCAGTGTTGAGGAGCACGGCCAGAGTCAAGCCCGTGTTAAAGGATAGAGAATAAATGGTCATGGCTTCCGAAGGCATCACGGGATACAACCCCATGCCGTGCTGGTCAGCACGGCCGTGCTACTACCCGTGCCAAGGTGCATCCTGAAGAAGTTAAAGGCTCGACGCGAGTCTGGCCGGGTCGACAAATTGTACCCTCACCCGTGCCGACCACGTGCCTATAAGAAGGGGAGGCCTTTGAAAATTTTGCTTCCCTTTTGTTTTTCTTAGCTCAAAGGTGTTGTTCTTATACCCTTATCTCACCCTTCTCACTTTCCTCAGCGAACTCAAGTAAGTCTCTTCATTTGTTGCTTTATTTTATACATATACTTTTGTTAGGACATGCTAGGATATCTTGGTGGCTTTATATTGTAACCATATGACCTTGGTTAGGTTAATTTACATTAATTGTTGTGTTTGCGGTGTAGTCGGTTATGAAAATGATAAGTGTGGGGTTTTGGTGGAAATAAAATTTGCCTACACCATGCAAAGCATGAATAATGTTTAGACTAAAATTGCAATTGCTGGTTCACGATAAATTAGATTGGTATGTATCGACTTATTAGTTTATACAAGTTTTTGGTTAGTCAAATTATAATCATTATGTTGTTGATTTTCGGTAGATTATTTCTTTCATTAACTTGAATTCTTGCAAAAAAAAAAACTAATAATTCGTTGCATCAGGTGATATGACGGACAGCGATAAATCTCGTAGATAGCAACTGAGACGCGTCGCTACCAATAAGCGATCGCGTGGTGAAGGAACGTCTTCCTCCACAAAGCACGAACCGGCACCAAGACCAAAGACTTCCACCTCCACCACAACAAAGAATTAGTCCGACCTCGGAAAGCACTGTTGTGAACCCATCCACACCGGCTGTCATCCATTGTGGACATTCCCTAATGCGGACAATGAAAGTAGATTCCAAGTCATGAGATGGAAGCAAGTGATGGCGGGCCGTTGCATAGACTTCACATCCCTAGAGAGAGTGGGATTGGCTCAAGATGTGCACACACTGTTCGAGACTACTGTATGCGAGATTCTTTGACATCATTGAGCCAACCTACCGTGAGCTTACGATCGAGTTCCTCGGCACCTTCTTCCTGCGGCAGCGGATCCTGGCCCGGCATCGACTGATGCAATTTATTTCAGGGCTTAGGGAAGGGAGTTCTCGATGTCGGTCCCATAATTTGGCATGCATTTGGGATTATGGGTGAACAAGAAATCTCGGGGGAGGAGTATCGGGGATGTCTCTACATCCACCCAATTTCACACGACACCATGTGGGACTCATTGGTAATGAGGTAGGAAACATACTCCCCAAGCGTCTAGCCTAGCCTACCGGACCATCTCCGCTACCTTCACACCCTACTAGCTTACACCATTACTGGTAGGGGGACGGTTTGGGGCGATAACCTCGATGTCTTTATTCTCTAGGCTATGCAACATCAGAAGAAGCTAGACTTGGGATATTTATTGGCTCGCCAAGTCCGCTCATTTATAGTAGACACCTAGAAGAAGATGCATTATTGTTTCGGTCCGTATGTGACTAGGTTAGCTAAGAGACTGGATGTATTGGACGACTGTCTCTCGGAGCTTTCAAATATTGGTGACATGACACCACTAGGGATCAGACAGATGATCAACATGCAGATGATCACGGCCACTAGACATCCACATGGTATTGAATATAGGCTCGTGAGCACAATAGTCAGGGAGGCTAGAGAGGCAGCGGCTAGAGGAGCCCAACATCCGTCGGCCGAGATTCCGAATGTTAGGATTCCTAACCCAGCTAGAGTGTTTATGCCCTCATCTGGAGCCTCATCCTCTCATTCAGCAGGGACATCGAGCGTTCAGATCAGTGCTATGGCCGACCGTCTAGATCGAGTCTGCGATCTACGGCCGATAGTATCTTTGAGTTTGTGCGGTTTCAAGAAGAAAGCGAAGGCAGTTTGGCGGTTTGAACAGTGTGCTTCAACTGACTCATGAGTGGTTTAGAAAGGCGAGCCACCCGGACAGACTTCATAGTAGTGCGGATTCAAAAGATGGCGGAGGACCGGAGCACAAAATCGGCTCATTGATGATATGGAGTTCGATTTGGCAACATGCTTCACGGACCCTGATCCACCACCGCCCCCTTCTTCAGCAAATTTCCCTACCCCCCAACTTCCAGCAGATCCAGCCAGTGAGGATACACCATCAGTAGACTCCTAGCGAAACAAAATTTTGTGATATTTTCCTCTTTCATTTTTCTTTATTTTTTTTCTTTCTTATCTCCTTTTACTTTCTTGCTTGTAGCATGCTTAATTTTATGTTATTTCCTTGCATTTGTCTGTTTATGTTAAGTAGAACACTATGCCTTTTTAGTTAAAAAAAAAAAAGCATGACCTTTCAGAACCATAATATGTGAATCATATGCTTGCTCAATCTTAATCTCTCTAACACTATGGACAGTGTTATACTAAAATGTAGGGTAGGTATCTACCGATGTTATGCCTATCTTGAGTTTTGTTTTAATTAAGTAGTTGATGACTTTTTCTCCTTTGAATGGATTCCCTTATAGCTTTTATCGAACCTTGTTGGGAAGAAGGCAATGAACGAATCTCTTAATTACAATCCAGCCAGGTAAAACTGGTATTTTTCCTTAAATTCTTCCATTTTACTTTATCTTAGATATAGAACACTATTAATATTGTTGCTTATTATTGTGATTGACTGTTTAAACTCTGGTTTGAGAATTCATGCAATTTTAACCCACTCAAATGGTGAGATTTTGACCCAATTGGTGCATCACTATTATGCTCCCTTTTCTTTCATTAGTGAGCTTTGTACAGAATCTCTGTTTCTAGAACTTGCTTTACGATATCTTTTGAGATTACATGAATTGTCAATAATCGTGAGATGATTTGGGCACTTAGGATTTACACAATTTGGCCAAAAAGCCTAACCCTATTTTTCCCTTAGTGAACCAATTTTGAGCTTTAGCCTTTCCTTTCGTGATAATAATTACAGTGACACTCATTTTATCACTTCTATTCATTTGACCATTCTTTCTACCATTATTGGTGGAAATTATGTAAGTTTATGCTGCATTTTATTTTGGATCAATCTGCAATCATATATTTCACTAAGTTGCTAGATTTTTCATAGATGCTCCATTCAATTAAAAAAAAATTTTTTGATATTCAGTCTTATTGTATGTGTCAATAACCAACAACCCCTACATAAGCTGTTGTAATATATATACATAGTATATATATATATATTCAATAAAAAAAAGAGTATTAATTTAGTTCATTTTGAGCATCATCTTATTTTTAGAGCAACTTAGTGTTCATTTTGGTACAACACTTAATCCTTCGTTACTTTCTTGCATTACTTGCTTAACTTCCAACAACTTGTAGCCTACTTTCCATATTTATACGTACCCTACCTTAACCCATTACAACCTGGCTCAAGACCCTTTGATCATGATTATTGATTATTTCATAGTACTGGAGATTGGATCTATAAGCAAGCCTATGGTAAGCACTTTTTCTGTATTTTTGCGTTGAGAGCTTGGCGATCTTCTTTCACCTATATACACTTGTGTGTTTTGAGTGACATCTTGTGAGGCATGGTTCTCAATTTCTCAATTTAGATGGTTTGTCATTTTAACTTTAGCAACTTTATTAAGTTTCTTCTCTCTCTTAAGGATTTAGTAATTTGGGGATTTTGGGAAAAATCATTATGGAGTTTTGAAATTTGTTTTGTTAACCTCCCTGCGAATGCATTTGATTGAGTTATTTGGTATCTGTTTGAGGAGTGAGTTGTTGATTGCTTGAGGACAAACAAAAGTTTAAGTGTGGGGTAATTTGATAAGCATCATACTACACATGTTTTCATGCCCGATTGTTTACATTTTTATGCATGATTATCCTGTTTTATGCTAGAATCACTGTCTTTTGTTTCCTTTCTCGTTTGAGTCATTTCGAAGGACACCATCAATAATCGAGGGAAATACATGTGATTCACGGACCAAAATCCATCAAATTGGGTGAGAACTAGCACCGAGGGTTGAGCACGGCTGGACTCTGGCCGTCTTGGTCTGAGGCTATCTCCAATTGTGCCATTTCGGCCACGACTTAGTAGCCACCGGCCTCCGGCCGGCTGTGGTGGCTCGGCCGGCAAACGCGACTTGGAAGGAGTCGGCATGAGACTCGAGTTGACCTTTGCACGGACTCCGTGCGTCTTTGAATCATCCGACTGGACTCGGCCATTCTGAATCAACTATATAGGCAATTTTGAGTTCTTTTGGAGGAGAGACGAATTTTGGACTCAATTCCAAGACACACACTTAATCAATTGTTTCCTATACCTCAATTGTAGACCTTGAAAGATCAAATTCATCAATTGAATGAGGGATTTCACTTGTTCCAACATCGAATTGAAGATCAAGACAAACTTTGGGAGCATTCAAGAGGCAACTAGGGTTTGAGATTTCGAATTTGCAAATTTAGGGTTTCTCATTCAGCTTGAAAGAGAAGGGTGTACATGCCTTTAATCTTCTTTTCCTTATTTTGTTCCCTAATTGCTTTAACCATGAACATGAGTAGCTAGATCTTTTGAACCCATTGGGGTTCACCTTTATTGATGGATTATGCTTAATTGTTAGTTTTATAATTATCATTCTTGTAATCTTCTTGCTATTTAGTAATAAAAGTTTGATTCAGTTAATTTGAGACGTTGAATTAATTGTTTATTAGGCTGTTTCTTGACATTGAGAAATGCTTGTTACAACTGGACATTGAATAGTAAGGACTGGTAGTTAACACTAAGAGATAAGGTTGATTTACTCATCGGATTAAGAATTAATAACTCTTAATAGTTTTAAATCATACTTAATGCCAATCTGTAGTAATCCGATAGGAAGAGATTCCATTAGGTTAGTGCAGGTTTAGGAATCCGGTAAGCTCGAGAGAGGCAAGGTTCAATTCGAGGATTTAAACGCGGGTAAGCAAGATCGGCAATCCATAAAATCCATCTTTAGAATTCCATCACTTAGGCTCCCTTTTGGGTTTGTTTCTCTCTTTGTAATTGTCTTTTGATTGTCCGTTGTTCTTTATTTACTTATTTGCACTCATAACCATTAGCTGGTACGTTAGAACTTTCACATCCTATTTCAGACTAGATAACATAGCAACAGTAGTAACTCTAGGTTCACCCGATCTCCAGGGATACGACCTTGATACTCATTAGTGCTAGGCTGCATTGGTAGGTTCACTGCCTTAGGTGTAGGTTGCATAAAGAGCCTATCAGTACCAACGCTCACCCTATACGTATGTTTGTGTGCATTAGGTCCAAAAGAAGTCAAAGAATGAAAAAGGAAAGAATTGGATTATAATTGGACGTCAAAGCTGCTGAAACGAGCTAAGTACGAGCATGAGAAAGCTGAACATGGCCGTGTTGGTCTCAACAGCTACCAACACGGCCGTGTTGGACATCAAAGAAGAAGTAGATCTTATGGAGCACGGCCACAGAGAGTAACACGGCTAGGAACACCATCCTGTGTCTCTAACACGGCCAGGAACACGGACGTGTTGGTGGCGACAGAGGGTTTTAATTAAAAGAATGAAGAGAGAAAAAGAGGATGAGGCTAGGGTTAGAATGTCCCAAACCCTAATTTTTCTCTCCCTAAGGGTTTTCTGAGCTGAAACCAAGGGAAAAGGAGACTTGGATCAAGGTTTCAATCAGATTTCCTTGAAGGATCGAAGATTGGGTGAGGTTCGTTGATTGATTTTCAAATCGAGCAAGAGGAACAAGAATCGATTCAATTGGAGCAAAAGGATTTGGGGCTGTTTACTCTCATCCAAGGGTGTAATCGGGTTTTCTCTACCTTTGCTTATTGTTGTAATTGAATTCTTGTATATTTTGAGAATGAACATGATTAGCTAGATTGATTAAATCCATTGGGATTTCTTTACTATGTTGGCTTGATATTATATTGTTGGATTGTTTGAGTTGGTTTTGTATTCTTCTTATTTTCAGTATTAATAAGATTATGCATTATTCATGAGACGTTGTGAATTGTATGTTTAGATTGCTTTGTGTGATTGAGAAGTCCATTTAGCAATTGGAAATTTGAATAGCAAGAACTGGTTAATAATCGCTTAGAGATAAGGATAATTAACTAGCTGGATTAATAATTAACAAAGCTTAATAGAGGCGGATTAAAGCTTAATGCTAATTTAAAAATCAATCGTTAGGAAGAGATTCCAACTTTAGGTTATTAGGTTTAGGAATTCGGTTATCTCGAGAGAAGCGAATTGATTAAAATAGATCCACGGGTAGCATAATTAGACTCACCGATCCTTTATCTTTTGTTTTGATTGCCAACTAGTTTAGATTCCCTTTGGGTTTGTCTTCTTGTCTTGATTATTTCATTTATCAATCACTCTTGCATCTCCCTTAGGACTTAGCTTGTAGCTATTAATTAGTTTAGAAATTATTTATCGCTAATTTTAGGTTAATATAACAAAGAACAAAGGAGTAACTCTGGGCTTTCACTTTCCAGGAATCGACCTTGATACTCGCCATTAGTGCTAGGCTGCGCATCGATGGAGTCGCTGCTTAGATTGTAGCTAACACGAGTAGCACCCATCAAGTTTTTGGCGCGATTCTTGTGAATTATATGAAAACTAGAGTGAAATTTGCTATTTGTTAATTTAGCCATTTTTTTCTTTCTTATTATTTTATGATTTTTATTTTTTTTATTTGTTTATTTATTTTATTTTATTTGTACATATTTACTTAGTTTAAGTTTATGATTCAGATAGTGAATGATAAGGAGGTTCAATGCTAAATTCAAACTCTTTGTATGACGCATTGGAAAATAGGATTAGGAACCAAGAGAGTGCTAAAAATTGGGATATCCGTGCATCTTTAGAAGCTCGAGTGGAATCGTTTTGCAGGGCTACCGATCAACTCTCCACTCCTATCCTTTCATCTCAAGTTTTTTGTGGATTTTGTTGTGGTTTACATTTGGGTAATGATTGTCCATTGTGCAGTGATTTTACTCCTTATTCTTATAACTGTGAACAGGTGAATTATACGGGCAATTGGCCAAATGACTCGTATGGAAGCACCTATAATTAAGAGTGGAGCACTTATTCACCCTATGGATGGAGCTTAGATGGCCCAGAACTACCAGAATCTCAGCAACCACATCAGCAGCCTAATCTTGCACCTTCAACTCAAGATGAGTTAGTGTCGGAGGAGTTGATGATGAGGTTCATTACAAGTCTTGATGATAGATTCCAACAAACAGAGAGGATACTTGAAGATCAACAAGCCTCGATTAACAACATAGAGCATCAAGTAGGCTTAATCTTCAAGTTACTAGCTGAAGAGCAATTAGGAACTCCATCAAACGCTACTGAATCCGAGGAACATTTGAGCGCCATCACTTTGCGTTTAGGTGAGAATTTTTCTGGTTTATCTATTATGTTTGACAATGATGCTTATGTGCAGGATGACTTTTTGAACATGGAGATAGAACCAGAAAAGGAAGAGGCAAACATGATCCCTCCGAAAGACTACCAACAGGAATACGGTTGATGATCTTTGAGTTGCAGTTAGAGGAATTTTTGGTGGATTTTCCACAAGTCCGTTCGATGATGGAAGATGAGCATGAGTTATCCAATGAAGAAGTCTTGGAGGAGCTCAAGTTTCTTCTAGCAAGTGAACCAAGACAAGGACTAGAGGAAACGATTGACGTTCCTGAAGAAATTGCCCAACCGTCAATCCTTCCAATTGGTGAAACTTGACTTTCAAATTGGAAGAGCCCTGAAACATCATGAATACATGCAATTATATCGAGAGCGAGTCTTTCCCATCATCTTGGCGACTTGCTTGATAGTTGGGAAGAGGACATTGACGATTATCCCTCTAAGCGGATACTTGAAGCCATTTGCTTGGAAGAAGGATGGATGGTCGTCGATCACGCCCATTTGCTTTTCACCATGAGTCCAGCTAAGAAGACTCATCACATAAAAAAGAAGCGCTTTTGGGAGGCACCCCAAATTTTATTTTATTTCTTTTTCATTTTTAATTTATTTTATTTTTTTTACCCTTTCATTTTGAAACATTTTATTAGTTTTAGTTTTCATATTTTATTTAATTTTTATTTCAGTTTGATTTTAATTCCTTATTTTATTATTTGCGACCACTCCTCCACCGGACCGGTATACGATATGCCGATGCACCTCTTTTCACTCCGGAGTCACAATCAGGGCAGTATTAGTTTCTTTTTCCTTTTTCATTTCATATATTTTGTACACTGAGGACAGTGTGTCCTTCAAGTGTGGGGTGGGTGATATTTATCCCATCTTAGTTATTTGTTTATTCTTTGTGCAATTTTTTGTAAAATTTTGAAAATTTTTCACTTTGTTTCTATGCTCTTACTGTTGACTTGATTTTGAAATCCTGTTTATGTCCATGTGATCGGGTAAAACCGATAGTGTTGAGTTTTGCGGAAGAGTGTAAGATAATTAGTTTGAGTTTTGCACTAAGTTGCTTTGATTTATTTAATTCTGTTTTAATGATTTTTGTTTGGAACCTACTCAAAAGCACACTTGTGAGAAATTGAGCTTAAATTGTAAGCATACACTTTATATGCTTATATTTATTTCTTGTTGAGAGTGCCAATTACTCTCTTTACTTTTAGAAGTTGCTCGGTAATGCTTATGAGGGCCACAAGGAGAGTTTAACACTTTGGTATGATAGAGGCATTTAGGTTTTTCATTCTAGCCAAATAGCCTTCATTCGTTTATTGTTTTTGTAGATAACCCCTTCTTTCACCATTTTTTTTATCATATTCCATTACCACTTAGTTTTATTCTGCTTTGGGTTATGATTTTGCACATGAGTTATTTTTATTGGGAATTTGTCTTGGGAATAGCTTTGGAATCTTGTAGCAGCTTACTTCAATCCAAAAAGAAATTCACTCTATTATATGAATGTTCTTCCCTTATGAAAGAAAAAGAAAAAAAAAAGAAAGAAGAAAAATATATAAAAAGAAGAATAAGAGGGAAAGGTGATGAAAAGAAAGAAAGTAAGTGAGCCAAACATTTTGACTTGATTCCTATTTCCCAACTTAGACTACTGTCCATTGTTTACCCCTTGTGCTCATTGTGACTTGTGTGCAGGTCATGTATTTCATTGCAGAACACCATAGGTTTCACTTTGACCAAATTTACCTACCCCTACCTAATCCCCATTACAACCCTTATAAAGACCTCTTGACATGGTTGTTGACTCTCCATAAGTGGTAGGTGTAGGATTTAAGAGCAAGCATATAGTAAGTAAGGCAGTAGTTGATGCATTGAGCGATTAAACACTACCCTTTAAACACTTTGAGTGATTTAGAGTGAATCTGGTGAGGAGTTGGTTCTAAATAATTTTGTTGAGATAGTATTTTGTGAATCAATAGCATCTTAGTTGTGATACTTGAATTGATTGCTTAGTTTCTTTCTGTTTGACTTACACTTGTTAAGGATATGTGCAGGAGCTCTCTAGTTTGTCTATCAGTTTAAGTGTTGTTTCTTAGTGGTTTATTTTCCTTATTTTACTTTTGATTGCTTGAGGACAAGCAATGAGCTAAGTGTGGGGTTATTTGATGTGCATAAAATACACACATCTAAATAGGGTTTTTAAGATCGATTTTATGGATATTTAGATATGAATTGGTACCAACGCTCACCCTATGTGTATGTTTGTGTGCATTAGGTCCAAAAGAAGTCAAAGAATGAAAAAGGAAAGAATTGGAGCATAATTGGACGTCAAAGCTGCCGAAACGAGCTAAGTACGAGCATGAGGAAGCTGAACATTGCCGTGTTGGTCTCAACACGGTCACAAACACAGGCCGTGTTACTAACACGGGAACCAACACGGCCGTGTTGGACATCAAAGAAGAAGTAGATCTTATGGAGCACGGCCACAGAGAGTAACACGGCTAGAAACACCATCCCGTGTCTCTAACACGGCCAGGAACATGGCCGTGTTGGTGGCGATAGAGGGTTTTAATTAAAAGAATGAAGAGAGAAAAAAGAGGAGGAGGCTAGGGTTAGAACGTCCCAAACCCTAATTTTTCTCTCCTTAAGGGTTTTCTGAGCTGAAACTAAGGGAAAAGGAGACTTGGATCAAGGTTTCAATCAGATTTCCTTGAAGGATCGAAGATTGGGCGAGGTTCGTTGATTGATTTTCAAATCGAGCAAGAGGAACAAGAATCGATTCAATTGGAGCAAAAGGATTTGGGGCTGTTTAATATCATCCAAGGGTGTAATCGGGTTTTCTCTACCTTTGCTTATTGTTGTATTTGAATTCTTGTATATTTTGAGAATGAATATGATTAGCTAGATTGATTAAATCCATTGGGATTTCTTTACTATGTTGGCTTGATATTATATTGTTGGATTGTTTGAGTTGGTTTTGTATTCTTCTTGTTTTCAGTATTAATAAGATTATGCATTATTCATGAGACGTTGTGAATTGTATGTTTAGATTGCTTTGTGTGATTGAGAAGTCCATTTGGCAATTGGAAATTTGAATAGCAAGAACTGGTTAATAATCGCTTAGAGATAAGGATAATTAACTAGCCAGATTAAGAATTAACAAAGCTTAATAGAGGCGGATTAAAGCTTAATGCTAATTTAAGAATCAATCGTTAGGAAGAGATTCCAACTTTAGGTTATTAGGTTTAGGAATTTGGTTATCTCGAGAGAGAAACCGAATTTGGTTAAGAATTCATCCACGGGTAGCATAATTAGACTCACCGATCCTTTATCTTTTGTTTGATTGCCAATTAGTTTAGATTCCCTTTGGGTTTATCTTCTTGTCTTGATTATTTCATTTATCAATCACTCTTGCATCTCCCTTAGGACTTAGCTTGTAGCTATTAATTAGTTTAGAAATTATTTATTGCTAATTTTAGGTTAATATAATAAAGAACAAAGAAGTAACTCTGGGCTTTCACTTTCCCGAGGAATACGACCTTGATACTCGCCATTAGTGCTAGACTGCATCGATAGGTATGCTGCCTTAGATTGTAGCTAACACGAGTAGCACCCATCAAGTTTTTGGCCTCTCCGACTGAGCACCCTTCCAACCGCAGTGACGAGCCTCTGTGTGTTGCTCCTTTTGATCCACTCACTTGCTTGTGACACTACCGATCCTCGGAGAGCGGCCACTCCTCCACCACAGGACTAGCCAGCTGCAGTATACTGTGATGCACCTCTTTTCACTCCGGAGCTATAGTCAGGGCAGTATTAGTTCTTTTTCCTTTTTCATTTCTTATATATTTTATACACTAAGGACTATGTGTCCTTCAAGTGTGGGGTAGTGATATTTATATACACTTGTTTTTGTGTTTTTATTGTTTTGTATATGAAATTCAAATCCTTTTCTAGTGTATATATCGCATTTCATTTATCCCATCTCAGTTATTTGTTTATTCTTTATGCAATTTTTTGTAAAATTTTGAAAATTTTTCACTTTGTTTCGATGCATTTACTGTTGACTTGCTTTTGGAAATCCTGTTTATGTCCATGTGATCGGGTAAAACCAATAGTGTTGAGTCTTGCGGAAGATTGTAAGATAATTAGTTTGAGTTTTGCACTAAGTTGCTTTGGTTTATTTAATTCTGTTTTGATGATTTTTGTTTGGAACCTACTCAAAAGCACACTTGTGAGAAATTGAGCCTAAATTGTAAGCATACACTTTATATGCTTGTATTTATTTCTTGTTGAGAGTGCGAATTACTATCTTTACTTTTAGAACTTGCTCGGTAATGCTTATGAGGGCCACAAGGAGAGTTTAACACTTTGGTATGATAGAGGCACTTAGGTTTTTCATTCTAGCCAAATAGCCTTCATTCGTATATTGATTCTATAGATAACCCCTTCTTTCACCATTTTTTTATCATATTCCATTACCACTTAGTTTTATTCTGCTTTGGGTTATGATTTTGCACATGAGTTGTTTTTATTGGGAATTTTTGTCTTGGGAATAGCTTTGGAATCTTGTAGCAGCTTACTTCAATCCAAAAAGAAATTCATTCTATTATGTGAATGTTCTTCCCTTATGAAAAAAAGAAACAAGAAAGAAAAAGAAAAAGAAAGAAGAAAAATATAGAAATAGAAGAATAAGAAGGAAAGGTGATGAAAAGAAAGAAAGTAAGTGAGCTAAACATTTTGACTTGATTCTTATTTCCCACCTTAGACTACTGTCCATTGTTTACCCTTTATGATCATTGTGGCTTGTGTGCAGGTCATGTATTTCATTGCAGAACACCATAGGTTCAACTCTTACCAAATTTACCTACCCCTACCTAATCCCCATTACAACCCTTGTAAAGACCTCTTGACATGGTTGTTGACTCTCCATAAGTGGTAGGAGTAGGATTTAAGAGCAAGCATATAGTAAGTAAGGCAGTATTTGATGCATTGAGCGATTTAATACTATCCTTTAAACACTTTGAGTGATTTATAATGAATCTGGTGAGGAGTTGGTTCTGAATATTTTTGTTGAGATAGTATTTTGCGAATTATTGGCATCTTGGTTATGATACTTGAATTGATTGCTACGTTTATTTTTGTTTGACTTACGCTTGTTAAGGATATGTGCAGGAGCTCTCTAGCTTGTGTGTCAGTTTAAGTATTGTTCTTTAGTGGTTTATTTTCCTTATTTTACTTTTGATTGCTTGAGGACAAGCAATAAGCTAAGTGTGGGGTTATTTGATGTGCGTAAAATATACACATCTAAATGGGGTTTTTAAAATTGATTTTATAGACATTTGGATGTGAATTAGTCCCAACACTCACCCTATGCGTCTGTTTGTGTGCATTAGGTCCAAAAGAAGTCAAAGGATGATAAAGGGAAGAATTGGAGCATAATTGGACGCCGAAGCTGCCGAAACAAGCTAAGTACGAGCATGAGGAAGCTAAACATGGCCGTGTTGGTTTCAACAGGCGTGTTCTCCCAACAGCATAGGCTACATCAAACACTAAAGAAAAATAAGTTCTTAGGGAGCACGGCCACAGAGAGTAACACGGCTAGGAACACCAAACCGTGTTCCCAACACGGCCAGGAACACGGCCGTGTTGGCTGGCGATAGGGGGAATTAATTAAAAGAAAGAAGAGAGGAAAGAAGAGAGGGAGAGCAAGGGAGAACGTCCCAAACCCTAATATTTCTCTCCCTAAGGGTTTTCTGAGTTGAAACCAAGGGAAAAGAAGAGTTGGATCAAGGTTTCAATCGGATTCCCTTCAAAGATTGAAGATTGGGCGAGATTCGTTGATTGGTTTCCACATCGAGCAAGAGGAATAAGAATCGATTCAATGCGAGCAAGATGAATTAGGGCTGTTTACTCTCATCCAAGGGTGTAATCGGGTTTTCTCTACCTTTACTCATTGTTGTAATTGAATTCTTGTGTATTTTGATAATGAACATGATTAGCTAGATTGAATAAATCCATTGGGATTTCTTTACTATGTTGGCTTAGTATTATATTGTTGGATTGTTTGGGTTAGTTTTGTATTCTTTTTGCTTTCAGTATTAATAAGATAATGCATCATTCATGAGACGTTGTGAATTGTGTGTTTAGATTACTTTGTGTGATTAAGAAGTCCATTTGGCAATTGGAATTTTGAATAGCAAGAACTGGTTAATAATCGCTTAGAGATAAGGATAATTAACTAGCCGGGTTAAGAATTAACAAAGCTTAATAGAGGCGGATTAAAGCTTAATGCTAATTTAAGAATCAATCGTTAGGAAGAGATTCCAACTTTAGGTTATTAGGTTTAGGAATTCGGTTATCTCGAGAGAGAAACCGAATTCGGTTAAGAATTCTTCCACGGGTAGCAAAATTAGACTCACCAATCCTTTATCTTTGGTTTGATTGCCAACTAGTTTAGGTTCCCTTTGCGTTTGCTTTCTTGTCTTGGTTATTTTAGTTATCAATTACTCGTGCATCTCCCTTAGAATTTAGCTTGTAGCTATTAGTTAGTTTAGAAATTATTCATCACTCATTTTAGGTTAATATAACAAAGAACAAAGGAGTAACTCTGGGCTTTCACTTTCCCGAGGAATACGACCTTGATACTCGCCATTAGTGCTAGACTGCATCGATAGGTACACTGCCTTAGATTATAGCTAACACAGATAACACACCATTAAAGGAAAAGAAACCTAACCGAGTAGGTTCTTTGATGAATAGATTCTCATCAAGTTGGCATAACTCAAGAAGTGAACATATTCCTCGAAAATGTAGGGCTTAGAGACTTCTTCCTACCCCAAACCATAGAACTAGTGTTTGAGAACCTCATTGAGGAATTTCTTTCTACCTTAGTGATTAACAAAAAAGGAGATAGGGATGACTACTGCAAGATAGAGTTTAGGCTCTTTGGAAAGAAGAGAACCCTTTCTAGAATCCAATTCTCTTCTATCTTTGGTTTTCAAGAAAGAAGCCACCTTTCTATTATTAAAAACTAGTAGAAGTGCCTCTTTCTTTTTCCAATTTTAGAGGCAAATCTCCACCAAAGAAACCCATTCTAAAGACTCACTCTCCAAAGACCTCAAGTCCTTAACACATTAGGTAGTGCATAAGATGATTGCCACTAACATCCATGTAGGAGATAATGGGGTTGAAAAAGTACCACAAAAGGACCTTCTTTTGCTCTATGGTATGATCTATGGTAAGCGTATCCTTACTTCTAAATTTTTTCTTGACCATCTTCTTCATCTTGGCAATATACAAAATGGTGTTATTTTTGTTTCCTCATATATCACCAAAGTTGCCAAATACCTTCAAGTCTTAACTCCTTTAAACAAAACTTTTCTTACCCCTCCTATCTCGCCTCTCTTGTTAGGTTTAGTCTTTCTTGAGCATGCCAAAGTCATAAGACTTAGGCCTAAATGGGAGGTTGATGGAAAATTTTTCCTTCTTATTTGGATGATAGGAAGAAGAGAAAGAAAGATCATAAGATGCCAAATACCCTACTCCTTCCTCACTCCAAGGACAACTTTATCTCTCTTTTGAGGACAAGGTGCTAAAGCAAATTGAGAGAACTTGAAATTACCTCCACTATTTGGATGCGAATTTGATGGAAATCCAAAAAGCTCACAAAATTCATCATATTGGGAGGAAGAAGAAGAAGAAGAGGCTCCAATTATACCTCTTCAAGCTAATACTAGTGGGAGAGGCAAGGAGCTTATAGTTCTAGAAGAGGATTGATCTATTATTTTCTTTAATTTATTTTTTATTTTTTTCTTCCTATTTTTTTCATATATGTATTCATCCCCATTAATCACATATGTAAAGCATTTTCATGAATGATATCTTATTTTATTTCTTTTGTTTTCTATCTCTTTGCAATTTACTTTCCTTGTCTTCCTTTTTAATTTTGACAATAGAGGGAGAAGTGCTTAAATTGATTACTAAGATTATCAAGTATGCTTAATTGATTATAAAGGGGGACAAAGGGGGAGAAATACTTAATTTGACTATTAGGAATTTAGAAAAAAGTAAAATGATCCCTAAAGAATAAAAATGGAGAAATATGCTTATGGGGGAGAAGAATGATTAAAAGGCACTTCTGAGAATAAAAATAGAAGTTTGACTTAGTTACAAAAACTAAAGGGAAGGAAATGCAAATATTGGAAGGGGGGGGGGGGGGGTAGTAGATTAGTAAATTTTTAAGTGAATTGTTCCTTTAACTCTTGAATATTAGTCATCAACTATTCAATTGCATTTATACTTAATTAATTTTTAATTTCTAATCAATTTGGTTGTCGAAATAAAAAAGGGAGAGATTGTTGACCTAAGGTGCAATTGATCTATATTTTGATCTTAACACACAAATTGAACATTGTTAAATTCTATGTCTGAGTATTTATCTGATAGAGCATCAAAGGAACCAACCAAAGACCAAGCACTCTTAAGCTTTAAAGGAAGTCATGTAAAAAGATCCAAAAAGCACGATGGCGCTTCCAGGGCGCGGGGGCATTTTTCATATGACTAAAATTTTATAAGACGTTGAAAAGTCTACCTAATATCACGCCAATTACATTGAGACACCTGATAGTCGAAGAGTTAAAGCTTCAAGAAGTGCGGGGGCACTTCGTATTAGAGCTTAAAACTAAAAATGGCAGAAGATGGTGCAAGGGCGCTTCTAGGCATGGAAAAGGCAGGCGCGAGGGGGCTATTATGGCGGGGGGGTAGCTTTTAAAATTAATGTGATGTCAGTAACCATTGAGATATCAACCATCCCATCAATGCCATGTGATTGGAGCCTTGGATCCCCAATGTCTCTTTTTAGAAAGCGCGAGCGCACTTGATGGTTGCTACTTATGTTAGCTACAATCTAAGGCAGTGTACCTATCGATGCAGTCTAGCACTAATGGCGAGTATCAAGGTCGTACTCCTCGGGAAAGTGAAAGCCCAGAGTTACTCCTTTGTTCTTTCTTATATTAACCTAAAATGAGTGATGAATAATTTTTAAACTAACTAATAGCTACAAGCTAAATTCTAAGGGAGATGCACGAGTAATTGATAACTAAAATAACCAAGACAAGAAAGCAAAGCCAAAGGGAACCTAAACTAGTTGGCAATCAAACAAAAGATAAAGGATTGGTGAGTCTAATTATGCTACCCGTAGACGAATTCTTAACCGAATTCGGTTTCTCTCTCTCGATAACCGAATTCCTAAACCTAATAACCTAAAGTTGGAATCTATTCCTAACGATTGATTCTTAAATTAGCATTAAGCTTTAATCCGCCTCTGTTAAGCTAAATTAATCCTTAATCTGGCTAGTTAATTATCCTTATCTCTAAGCGATTATTAACCAGTTCTTGCTATTTAAAATTCCAATTGCCAAATGGACTTCTCAATCACACAAAGCAATCTAAACACACAATTCACAACGTCTCATGAATGATGCATTATCTTATTAGTACTGAAAGCAAAAAGAATACAAAACTAACCCAAATAATCCAACAATATAATACTAAGCCAACATAGTAAAGAAATCCCAATGGATTTATTCAATCTAGCTAATCATGTTCATTATCAAAATACACAAGAATTCAATTACAACAATGAGTAAAGGTAGAGAAAACCCGATTACACCCTTGGATGAGAGTAACAATTTCAATTCTCTTGCTCGAATTGAATCGATTCTTGTTCCTCTTGCTCGATTTGAAAACCAATCAACGAACCTCACCCAATCTTTGATCTTTGAAGGGAATTTGATTGAAACCTTGAGCCAAGTCTCCTTTTTCCTTGGTTTCAGCTCAGAAAACCCTTAGGGAGATACAAGTTAAGGTTTGGGACGTTCTCCCCCGCTCTTAAATTGACAGACAAGCTAGAGAGCTCCTGCACATATCCTTAGCAAGCGTAAGTCAAACAAAAAGAAACAAAGCAATCAATTCAAGTATCACAACCAAGATGCCAATAATTCGCAAAATACTGTCTCAACAAAATTATTCAAAACCAACTCCTCACCAGATTCACTCTAAGTCACTCAAAGTATTTAAAGGGTAGTGTTTAATCGCTCAATGCATCAACTACTGCCTTACTTACTATATTCTTGCTCTTAAATCCTACTCCTACCACTTATGGAGAGTCAACAACCATGTCAAGAGGTCTTTATAAGGGTTGTAATGGGGATTAGGTAGGGGTAGGTAAATTTGATAAGATGTTGAACCTATGGTGTTCTGCACTGAAATACATGACATGCACACAAGTCACAATAATCACAAGGGGTAAACAATGGATAGTAGTCCAAGGTGGGAAATAGGAATCAAGTCAAAATGTTTAGCTTACTTACTTTTTTTCTTTTCATCACCTTTCCCTCTTATTCTTCTTTTTATATATTTTTCTTCTTTCTTTTTTTTTTCCTTTTTCTTTTTTTCATAAGGGAAGAACATTCACATAATAGAGTGAATTTCTTTTTGGATTGAAATAAGCTGCTACAAGATTCCAAAGCTATTCCCAAGATAAAAATTCCCAATAAAAACAACTCATGTGCAAAATCATAACCCAAAGCAGAATAAAACTAAGTGGTAATGGAATATGATAAAAAAAATTAAAAAAAATGGTGAAAGAAGGGGTTATCTACAGAATCAATAAATGAATGAAGGCTATTTGGCTAGAATGAAAAACCTAAGTACCTCTATCATACCAAAGTGTTAAACTCTCCTTGTGGCCTTCATAAGCATTACCGAGCAAGTTCTAAAAGTAAAGACAGTAATTGGCACTCTCAACAAGAAATAAATACAAGCATATAAAGTGTATGCTTACAATTTAGGCTCAATTTCTCACAAGTGTGCTTTTGAGTAGGTTCCAAACGAAAATCATCAAAACAGAATTAAATAAGCCAAAGCAACTTAGTGCAAAACTCAAACTAATCAACTTACATTCTTTCACAAAACTCAACACTATCGATTTTACCCGATCACATGGATATAAACAGAATTTCAAAAGCAAGTCAACAGTAAGAGCATCGAAACAAAGTGAAAAAATTTCAAAATTTTACAAAAAATTGCACAAAGAATAAACAAATAACTGAGATGGGATAAATATCATCCACCCCATACTTGAAGGACACACTGTCCTCAGTGTACAAAATATAAGAAATGAAAAAGGAAAAAGAACTAATACTGCCCTGACTATAGCTCCGGAGTGAAAAGAGGTGCATTAGCAGGTATATCAAGGCGTTGGCTAGTTTGTGGTAGAGGAGTGGCTGCAAATAATAAAATAAAGAATTAAAATCGAAACTGAAAAAAAATTAAATAAAATATGAAAACTAAAACTAATAAAATGTTTCAAAACAAAAGGTTAAAATATTAGAGATTAAAGATAAAAATTGGGGTGCCTCCCAAAAGCGCTTCTTTTTTATGTGATGAGTCTTCTTAAATTTGGACTCATGGTGAAAAGCAAACCATGGATCGACGACCATCCATCCTTCTTCTAAGCAAATGGCTTCAAGTATCCGCTTAGAGGGATAATCATCAATGTCCTCTTCCCGACTATCAAGTAAGCTACTAGTATGATGGGCAAGACTCGCTCCTCGTATAATTGCATGTAGTCATGATGCTCTAGGGGCTCTTCCAATTTAAAAGCTGAAGTTTCACCAATTGGAAGGATCGACAGTTGGGCAATTTCTTCAGGAACGTTGATGGTTTTCTCTAGTCGTTGGCTTGGTTCACTTGCTAAAAGAAACTCGAGCTCCTCTAAGACTTCTTCATTGGATAACTCGTGCTCATCTTCCATCATCGAAGGAACTTGTGGAAAATCCACCAAAAATTCCTCTAACTGCAACTCAGCATCATCAACTGTACGTTCCTGTTGATAGTCTTTCAAAGGAATCATGTTCGCCTCTTCCTTTTCTGGTTCCATCTCCATGTTCAAGAAATTGTCCTGCACAGAAGCATCATCGTCAAACATAGTAGATAAACCAGAAAAATTCTCACCTGAACGCAAAGTGATGGAACTCAAGTGTTCCTCGGATTCAGTTGCGTTTGATGGAGTTTCTAATTGCTCTTCAGCTAGTAACTTGAAGATTAAGCCTACATGATGCTCTATGTTCTTAATCGAGGCTTGTTGATCTTCAAGTATCCTCTCTGTTTGTTGGAATCTATCCTCAAGACTTGCAATAAACATCATCATCACCTCCTCTGACACTAACTCTTCACCTTGAGTTGATGGTGCAAGATTAGGCTGCTGAAATTCTATTGGTTCTTGGCCATCTAAGCTCCATCCAAAGGGTGAATGAGTGCTCCATTCTTGATTGTAGGTGCTTCTATACGAGTCATTTGGCCAACTTCCCATATAATTCACCTGTTCATAGTTATAAGAACAATGAGCAACATCACTATATAATGGACAATCATTACTCAAATGTAAACCACAACAAATTCACAAAAAACTTGAGATGAAAGGATAGGAGTGGAGAGTTGATCGGTAGCCCTGTAAAATGATTCCGCTCGAGCTTCTAAAGATGCATGGGTATCCCAATTTTTAGCACTCTCTTGGTTCCTGATCCCATTTTCCAACGTGTCATGCAAAGAGTTTAGCATTGAACCTCCTTATCATCCACTTTCTGAATCATAAACTTAACTAAATAAATATCTACAAATAAATATAAATAAAGAAAAGGCTAAATTAACAAATAGCAAATTTCACTCTAGTTTTCAAACATTCCCCGGCAACGGCGCCAAAAACTTGATGGTTGCTACTTGTGTTAGCTACAATCTAAGGCAGTGTACCTATCGATGCAGTCTAGCACTAATGGTGAGTATCAAGGTCGTATTCCTCGGGAAAGTGAAAGCCCAGAGTTACTCCTTTGTTCTTTATTATATTAACCTAAACTGAGTGATGAATAATTTCTAAACTAACTAATAGCTATAAGCTAAATTCTAAGGGAGATGCACGAGTAATTGATAACTAAAATAACCAAGACAAGAAAGCAAACCCAAAGGGAACCTAAACTAGTTGGCAATCAAACAAAAGATAAAGGATTGGTGAGTCTAATTTTGCTACCCGTGGAAGAATTCTTAACCGAATTCGGTTTCTCTCTAGAGATAACCGAATTCCTAAACCTAATAACCTAAAGTTGGAATCTCTTCCTAACGATTGATTCTTAAATTAGCATTAAGCTTTAATCCGCCTCTATTAAGCTTTCTTAATTCTTAATCCGGCTAGTTAATTATCCTTATCTCTAAGCGATTATTAACCAGTTCTTGCTATTCAAAATTCCAATTGCCAAATGGACTTCTCAATCACACAAAGCAATCTAAACACACAATTCACAACGTCTCATGAATGATGCATTATCTTATTAATACTGAAAGTAAAAAGAATACAAAACTAACCCAAACAATCCAACAATATAATACTAAGCCAACATAGTAAAGAAATCTCAATGGATTTATTCAATCTAGCTAATCATGTTCATTATCAAAATACACAAGAATTCAATTACAACAATGAGTAAAGGAAGAGAAAACCCGATTACACCCTTGGATGAGAGTAAACAGCCCCAATTCCTCTTGCTCGAATTGAATCGATTCTTGTTCCTCTTGCTCGATTTGAAAACCAATCAACAAACCTCGCCCAATCTTTGATCTTTGAAGGGAATCCGATTGAAACCTTGAGCCAAGTCTCCTTTTTCCTTGGTTTCAGCTCAAAAAACCCTTAGGGAGATAAAAGTTAGGGTTTGGGACATTCTCCTCCGCTCTCCTTTTTCTTTCCTCTCTTCTTTCTTTTAACTAATTCCCCTTGTCGCCGCCAACACGACCGTGTTCCCAACACAGGCTGGTGTTGATGCCCGTGTTACTCTCTGTGGCCGTGCTCCCTAAAACTTCTGTTTCTTTGATGTTTGATGCACCAACACGGTCGTGTTGGTGAACGTGTTAGGAACACGGCTACTGTTGAAACCAACACGGCCATGTTCAGCTTCCTCTTGCTCCTACTTAGCTTGTTTCGGCAGCTTCGGCGTCCAATTATGCTCCAATTGTTCCCTTTATCATCCTTTGACTTCTTTTGGACCTAATGCACATAAACAGACGCATAGGGTGAGTGTTGGGACCAATTCACATCCAAATATTCATAAAATTAATCTTTAAAACCCCATTTAGATGTGTGTATTTTACGCACATCAGCACTAGAAAGCTCGGAAGCACTTTTCAGGACTTTAGGACTTTTTTTGTCAAGTCATCAATCTTGCAATTAATGAGTTTTGTACCTATTGTAACATCTCTAAGGAGTTGGTATATGTATAAATATCCCTCTTAAAGACTCTACAAGTGAGTGTGTGATTTATGTATAAATATCCCTCTCAACTTTCTACACTCAATTTCTTTCTTTGTAAAATGTATTAAGTTGAAACCTTTTTTATTTAATTAAAGCTCTAAAAGGTTGTTGTGTGAGACTAGGTATTAAAAACACAAGGAATTGGTTGTTGAGTAACCATTAATGCTCCAGGGTTAATGGACTTAGTGAGAGATTGGATCACTAAAGGAAGAGGTTTAGTGTGAGCCTTGAAAACACAAAGTTGTTGGGTGAACCTATAAAACCTAAAGGTTGTAATCTTATAGATTATAGTGGAATATTCAAGTGTGATCTTGAGGAGTGGATGTAGGGAGGATTGTTTTTTAACCACTATAAATTTTTATGTCATCTTCTCTAACCATTACTCTCCTTAAATTATCTTTAATCTTTCTTAATCTCTTGTGTATTTACCTAAAACTATAACTTCCGCAATTTGAGGTCACCAATTCAACCCCCCCTTCTTGGTTCCAAGGGACAACACTAGAGAAATTAGAGAAAGGTAAGGAACGCAGTCACTATTTCAAAAATGCCAAATCAAAAAATTTAAACCATCACATTGGTCTTTGTAGTCCATAACAATCCATCATATGCCAAACTTCATATTATAAAGTATAAAAAGAATCAAGATAGCATATAATTCAAGTTATTTGATCATTGCATGCAATTAGGACTAAATGGTGTATGAAAAATTAAAATAATTAATTATATTCAAAAATAAAAATATTCTCCTTATTTTAGAGTGTAAATTTTGGCCAAAATAAAAATTATGACATAAATTCAACCTTTGACTAAACAAACTTTATTATTCCTAGTCATATACTAAGAAACCAAGATTTAATCTTAGTTGTAGTAAGTTGTATAAAATTAAGAATCCAATTCCAAATTATTTTGAATGAATATTGAGCAAATATTGAACATCAAATATTCAAGAAACATTATTGTAACAATTACCTATGAATTTATTTCAATTAATTTTCCCTTTCCAATTTGATTAGAGATTGAGTGTTTATGATTATATCAAAGTTGTCTATGTGCATGGCATGTACTCCCAACACCCAAACATAATTAAATGACATCTAAAAATTCTACAAACTTCGAGATCATAAATTATATCCCTTAGATCTCATATGTAACAAGAATCACCCTAAAATTCAACCTATAGCTATGGCAACCAATGAAATCTCTAAAACAACAAAAAAGCTACAGATTTACATGCTTTTGATCAATTAATATGTAAATATGATGACTAAGTTGATCAATGGAGACTCTAATATACTGTTGAAAATTGATATAAAACATAAGAGATGGCGCAATGGAAGCAAATAAAATATTTTTTAATTCCCACCAAGGATCTCATTGATGTAAAGTAGTCATAACACGCAGAAAAAGCAAAAGATGGAGAAGGCTTATAAAGAAAGTTTCTGGCTAATCCAAGGAGTGCTTCTTGCTTTATTGATTTTTTATTCTTCAAGGAAGATTGATACATTTTAAAGCTACTCAAATGACTTGCCTCTTTTAGTGATCCACACAAGTTTCTAAGCAAAGATCTCTTAAACAACTTTTAAGAGATTGAGAAGAGATGTAGAAGACTGAATGCTAGTTCCAAGCAAGGAAGATGGATAAATTGATCTAATTGATTGATTCACTAAGAGTATTCTACTCAAGAAAAAAAATTTATCAAAGATCTCCATCAAGCCGCCCCCTATTCATCTCTTTCTGTATGTATGGCTTTTTTAATCGAAGTCCTTAAATGGGTTTAAGATTTCTATAAAATCTTAGCTTACATTAAATTGTGATTTTGTTTTTCTAATTAGACTTTGATTAATTAAAATTTAATCCATGGATAATAAAATCATCTAGGCCGAATAATATAGGCCTATTAGCTCTTTATTAATTAACCCTTAATTAGGCCCAATAAATATGAGCTTAAGCCCAATGCTTAAAGCCTTATTTTAATCCTCACTTAGAGCCTATTTGTGTGTGACCCAAAAGCTTCCTAATATGTTGGCAATGAATATAGAGTATGAATTAAAATCCTTTAATTCAATGTTAGTTCTCTAATTAACTTAATCCATATTCATAGATCAAGATTGGCATTTAGCAATACATCATGACCACCCAAATGTGTATAAATGATTAGAATGCTTTAATCAATCTTTATAGTGAACAATCTTACAATGTAATTCAATCCTTTTTATTGTACTTTTATCCCAATTGATTCATAGAGTACGGATACAAGTGTCGACTCTATAATTAAACTAATCATATTTGTTCTTGATAGTTGCATATAACATTTTGAATAAGATATATGAAACACTTTTCATAATCTTTATTTAAGTAACATTGGCCAAGGATTTTCATGTTAAAATATATCAAGAATTATCAGGATAAGATCTCTGATGCTGGCTAAACACGACTAGCAATCTACAAGCAAGTGCATCAATCGAATGTAATCTAGTTATGGCAAGTATCAATGTTGTATCCCACAGGAACTAAGAAACTACTATTACTATGCTATTCTTATTATCTAACCGATCAAAAGGTGGTGAAGATCATTAACTAAAAATGATTGAGAATGCAAATGAAAACTAAATTTTAACAAAGAGAATGAAAGTTTGGAAAAGACAATGAGATGAGTTAACCCAATTGGGAATCCTTTTAGCTAGCCGGCTTAAAAATAATAAATTATGAATTGATTGATTAAGAATTGCAATCTGTAGATGATTTCTTAAATGAATTGGCCTCTCTCTCGAGTTAACTAATTCCTCTCTTCCTAACAATTGATTTTTGAATAGCATTAATCTTTAAATTACCGCTATTAAGAATGTCTAGTCCTTATTTTAGTAAGTAAATATACTTATCTCTAAGATGCAAACCACTTAATCACACAAGTAGTTGTCCAAACTCAATTGAATTTTTCAATTACAAAGGAGTTCTCAAATTGATTCAACAATGAAGAAGAATCAATAGATTATATTATACTTGAATGAAAACTACAATCTTAAATCAATAATCCAATCACTTAAGCACAAAACAAGCCTAGCATGGCTGAAGATCACCTCCAAATAAGTTTAATAAGATTAGTTACATATGTTCATGATTAAACTAATAAAAGAATCAAATACAAAGTAAACAAGAATCGAAAAGAATATGAAACCCTTTTCTCAAGTGGTGGAAATGCTATCCCCTCTAGAATAACTCTGGATCCAATCTCTACAGCTCAAGATCTCTTTCTTCTTTCCTTTGAATCTTCAATCCAATCCTTAAGAATAGCTATCTGGATGATGTTGAAGTGGAATTCATCTTCGTTTTTCTCTTCTTGATCATCTGGAAGGTTGCTCTCAAAGTCTGTCTTGAATACCCTAAAGTTCTCTCTCTCAAATTTTTCTCGAATTTCTCCCTTTCTCTTTCTTTCTCTTTTCTTTTAAATTAGGTTTCAGAATCCAACACAGCTTGGATTGGGATTGCCGTGTTGAGCTAAAATTATACATCTAGCCTTCTACAGCATGCTCCTAGGCCGTGTCACTCTTGGAAACCGTGTTGCAAATCACTTCTTCTTGCAATGGGAAAGGCATTTCAGTCCGCCCTCTGACCCTGACCGTGCTCCTCAGCACGGACGTATTGGCAGGGTGTGTTGAACAGTCTAACGCCCCTAATTCATCCGTTTCTTCCCAATTTTGGTCCGATTTCACTCTAATTCTGATGATGTACCTAGAAAAACACCTGAGACATAAAGGAAACTACAACAAGGTGATTCTAATACAAAAATACATAATTTGCCCTAAAAATAACTCAAAATCAAGCATGCAAACATGTGTAATAACAAGGCTATCAAATCACCCCACACTTAAGCTTTTGCTTGTTCTCAAGCAATCAACAGTTTAGGTCATAAACATGCAATCAACCATCCTTAAAATGCATGCATTGGATTACAATTAAGCAACATTCAATCTATCCCAAATTGAAACTCAATCAAACACTAAAATAGCAATCTAAACAAGATTAATTATTATGTTAGTGTACGAAGAAATTAAATAATACACTCAACATTAGATAATTAAGAAACCATATGCCTGACAAGGGATCACTCCATGTACTCGGTGTTTAAAAGGTAGTCATCAATCCCTTAAAGCAATTATATTCAACTTACTTACCATAGGCTTTGTCATAAATCTCATCTCCGCTAATGCAAACAATCAAATATCGCAATCAAAGGGTCTTCAAAAGGGTTGTAATAGGGCTTAGGTTTAGGTATGGAAATTTGGAAGTGAGGTGTAAATTATTTTTGGACTTTTGCAATAGCTTACCTATAATTTTAGCTTAAAAAGGACTAAATGCCAAACAAAGATAATTAAATTCACTATAGTTCCCATGACTCTAAAACAAGATGCTCAAAAAGTGAAAGATGAATGAATACTCAATAAAGAACTATTTTTGTTCTTCTTTCAAGAAGAAACAATAGAACAAAATTACTTTGGATTGAAGGGAGCATCTAAACCATATTTTTAAAGGACTTAGTGAATTCAAAGTACAAATAAAACTGGCATTTTATCCAACAACTCAATAAACACATTGCAAAAATTCCACAAATAGGGTAGGGATCAACAAACAAAAGGCTTAACAAAGTGTGATGATAAAGCAAAATGGTAAAAATGAAGAAAGTGGATACATTCAAACTTGGCTAACTGATGGGCTCTTTATGCAACCTACACCTAAGGCAGTGAACCTACTGATGCAGCCTAGCACTAGTGAGTATCAAGGTCGTATCCCTGGAGATCGGGTGAACCTAGAGTTACTACTGTTTGCTATGTTATCTAGTTTGAAATAGGGTGTGAAAGTTCTAACGTACCAGCTAATGATTATGAGTGCAAATAAGTAAATGAAGAACAACGAACAATCAAAAGACAATTGCAAAGAGAGAAACAAACCCAAAAGGGAGCCTAAGTGATGGAATTCGAAAGATGGATTTTATGGATTGCCAATCTTGCTTACCCGTGCCTAAATCCTGAATTGAATCCCGGTTCCTTTCTCGAGCTTACCGAATTCCTAAACCTGCACTAACCTAATAGAATCTCTTCCTATCGGATTACTACAGATTAGCATTAAGTATGATTTAAAACTATTAAGAGTTATTAATTCCTAATCCGGCGAGTAAATCAACCTTATCTCTAAGTGTTAACTACCAGTCCTTACTATTCAATGTCCAGTTGTAACAAGCATTTCTCAATGTCAAGAAACAACCCAATAAATAATTAATTCAACGTCTCAAATTAACTGAATCAAACTTTTATTACTAAATAGCAAGAAGATTGCAAGAATGACAATTATAAAACTAACAATTAAGCATAATCCATCAACAAAGGTGAACCCCAATGGGTTCAAAAGATCTAGCTACTCATGTTCATGGTTAAAGTAATTAGGGAACAAAATAAGGAAAAGAAAAATAAAGGCATGTACACCCTTCTCTTTCAAGCTGAATGAGAAACCCTAAAATTGCAAATTCGAAATCTCAAACCCTAGTTGCTTCTTGAATGCTCCCCAAAGTTTGTCTTGATCTTCAATTCGATGTTGGAACAAGTGAAATCCCTCCTTCAATTGATGAATTTGATCTCTCAAGGTCTACAATTGAGGTAAAGCAAACAATTGATTAAGTGTTTGTCTTGGAATTGAGTCCAAAATTCATCTCCTCTTTCCAAAAGAATTTAAAATTGCCTATATAGTTGATTCAGCATGGCCGGAGTCCAGGCTGTGATGATTCAGCATGGCCGGAGTCCAGGCTGTGCTGAATTTGTGGAGTCTGTTGTGCTGACTCCTTCTAGGCCGTGCCCAAGCCGATGCTGAGCCACCACAGGCCGTGCTGGAGGCCGTGGTGGCTTCGGAAGTCGTGCTGAAATGGCACAATTTGGGATAGCTTCTTGGCAATTGAGCACGGCCGGAGTCCAGGCCGTGCTCAACCCTCGGGGTGCTAGTCCTCACCCAATTTGATGGATTTTGGTCCGTAATCACATGTATTTCCCTCGATTATTGATGATGTCCTTCGAAAATGGCCTGAAACGAGAAAGGAAACAAAAGACAGGTGATTCTAGCATAAAACAGGATAATTATGCATAAAAATGTAAACAATCGGGCATGAAAACATGTGTAGTATGATGCTTATCACTAACTAATGGAAAACATTCACAGGTTGGCTTTTGGCTACAATGGTGAATCCTAAGTGCCCTTATAATTTCATAACATTTGATTGTTCATATGACCTCAACAAGCATTACCGAGCAAGTTCTAGAAATAAGAAGAATACAATGCACACTCAAATAAGAAAAAAGGAGCATTTATGATGTATACTCAATTAGGTTCAAAAATTCACAATTTAAGTGTGTACATTTGCATAAGGTGTACAAATACCATCAATCAAATCATCATTTAATCAAATTCAAATTAACTAACTTCAAGAATGTTCAAGTAACATTGATTTAATCCAGCCACTATGATAAACTAAAAATTGCTCAATAATATTCCAAAAGCAACAAACAACAAGGAGGAAAAATCTCATGCTCATAATCATAACTATCAATATTTTAAAGATAAACAAAAAGCTAATAAACATCCTAAGTATCCTAAATATATACATCATCAATCATACAATACATAATAATAGGATAACATAAGAAAAAGAAAAGAAAAAATAACGGCTTACCCACCCCACACTTGAAGGACACATTATCCACAGTGTATAAAAGAGTTAGGAAGCAACATAATAAGATTGTGCCTCAAGTGCTGGTGTTTGTATTGGAGGAGGTGCATCATCGGCTGTTGGATGTGGAAAATACTCACCAAAGTCAGCAAAGTCAAAATCATCCATCCTATTCTGCTACAAGGCTGCCTCTATCCCGTCCTCTTGGGCCAACAACCTTTATAGCAAATCCATAATCTGCCTCTGCATAGCATCAAAGTACTGGAACTGCGCTCTAACCTCCTACTCGAACCTGTCAAACCTATCTGTGTGCTGTTGCTGCATGTCGGTGATCTAATCAAATCTCACAGTCAGCTCATCAATCTGCATACTAGATGGCCGAGGAGCTTATCTCGATGAAGGTCGGTAGGGGCTAGGAATATCTGCAGGTCTGGGGTGCTCCCCTTGCTCCTCCCGAGCTGCCCGGGCTATCAACTGAATAAGTATGTACTCTGGCCCTTAGGGGCCCTGTCCTCTGGGTGACCATCCTTATATGCTACATAGTAGAGAGGCCAGCAGGGGTCATCTCACCAACCAGTGAGAACTCATCTAATAGAGCTCTATCTAGTAGCTCCATCCTCCTAGCAATCCTGATCACATAAGGTCCGAAACAGATAAAAGTCTTCTTCGGGTCCCCAGTAACAGTCTTGCATTACTTGGCTAACACATACCTGATGTGCGTAAAATACATCTAAATGGGGTTTTTAAGCTTGATTTAATGTATATTTGGATGTGAATTGGTCCCAACACTCACCCTATGTGTGTGTTTGTGTGCATTAGGTCCAAAAGAAGCCAAAGTATGATAAAGGAAAGAATTGGAGCATAATTGGATGTCAAAGCTGCCGAAACAAGCTAAGTATGCCCATGAGGAAGGTCAACACGGCCGTGTTGGATTCAACACTGGCCATAATTAGGGCAGTATTAGTTTCTTTTTCCTTTTTCATTTCATATATTTTGTACACTGAGGACAGTGTATCCTTCAAGTGTGGGGTGGTGATATCAATATATACTTACTTTCATGTTCTATTATTTTGTATATGAAATTCAGATCCTTTTCTAGTGTATATATTGCATTTCATTTATTCCATCTCAGTTATTTGTTTATTCTTTGTGCAATTTTTTATAAAATTTTGAAAATTTTTCACTTTGTTTCGATGCTCTTACTGTTGACTTGCTTTTGAAATTCTGTTTATGTCCATGTGATCGGGTAAAACCGATAGTGTTGAGTTTTGCGGAAGAATGTAAGATAATTAGTTTGAGTTTTGCACTAAGTTGCTTTGGCTTATTTAATTCTGTTTTGATGATTTTTGTTTGGAACCTACTCAAAAGCACACTTGTGAGAAATTGAGCCTAAATTGTAAGCATACACTTTATATGCTTGTATTTATTTCTTGTTGAGAGTGCCGATTACTATCTTTACTTTTAGAGCTTGCTCAGTAATGCTTATAAGGACAACAAGGAGAATTTAACACTTTGGTATGATAGAGGCACTTAGGTTTTTCATTCTAGCCAAATAGCCTTCATCGTTTATTGAGTCTGTAGATAACCCCTTCTTTCACCATTTCTTTTATCATATTCCATTACCACTTAGTTTTATTCTGCTTTGGGTTATGATTTTGCACATGAATTATTTTTATTGGGAATATTTATCTCGGAAATAGCGTTGGAATCTTGTAGTAGCTTACTTCAATCCAAAAGAACATGTTCTTCCCTTATGAAAAAAAAGAAGAAAAAAAATAAAAAAATAAGAAGAAAAGAAAAGAAATGGAAGAATAAGAGGGAAAGGTGATGAAAAGAAAGAAAAGCGTTGGAATCTTGTAGTAGCTTACTTCAATCCAAAAGAACATGTTCTTCCTTTATGAAAAAAAAGAAGAAAAAAATAAAAAAATAAGAAGAAAAGAAAAGAAATGGAAGAATAAGAGGGAAAGGTGATGAAAAGAAAGAAAGTAAGTGAGCTAAACATTTTGACTTGATTCTTATTTCCCACCTTAGACTACTGTCCATTGTTTACCCCTTGTGATCATTGTGGCTTATGTGGAGGTCATGTATTTCATTGCAGAACACCATAGGTTCAACGCTAACCAAATTTACCTACCCCTACCTAATCCTCATTACAACCTTTATAAAGATCTCTTGACATGGTTGTTGACTCTCCATAAGTGGTAGGAGTCGGATTTAAGAGTAAGCATATAGTAAGTAAGGCAGTAGTTGATGCATTGAGCGATTAAACACTACCCTTTAAACACTTTGAGTGATTTAGAGTGAATCTAGTGAGGAGTTGGTTCTGAATAATTTTATTGAGACAGTGTTTTGTGAATTATTGGCATCTTGGTTGTGATACTTGAATTGATTGCTTCATTTCTTTTTGTTTGACTTACGCTTGTTAAGGATATGTGCAAGAGCTCTCTAGCTTGTCTGTCAGTTTAAGTATTGTTCCTTAGTGGTTTATTTTCCTTATTTTACTTTTGATTGCTAGAGGACAAGCAATGAGCTAAGTGTGGGGTTATTTGATGTGCGTAAAATACATACATCTAAATGGGATTTTTAAGATTGATTTTATGTATATTTGGATGTGAATTGGTCCTAACACTCACCCTATGTGTCTGTTTGTGTGCATTAGGTCCAAAAGAAGCCAAAGTATGATAAAGGGAAGAATTGGAGCATAATTGGATGTCAAAGCTGTCGAAACAAGCTAAGTATGCCCGTGAGGAAGGTCAACACGGCCGTGTTGGATTCAACACTGGCCGTGTTCCCAACACAGCCACCAACACGGCCGTGTTGGATGCAACAAACATCAAAGAAAAAAAGGTTTTTAGGGAGCACAACCACAGAGAGTAACACAGGAATCAACACCAGAACGTGTTGGGAACATGGGCATCAACACGGCCATGTTCATGGCAGCTGGTCAAATTCATATAAAAAGAAAGAAAAGAGAGAAAATAAGGCCGCTAGGGTTAGAACGTCCGAAACCCTAATATTTCTCTCTCTAAGGGTTTTCTGAGTTGAAACTAAGGGAAAAGGAGACTTGGATCAAGGTTTCAATCAGATTCCCTTCGAAGATCGAAGATTGGGCGAGGTTCGTTGATTGATTTTCAAATCGAGCAAGAGGAACAAGAATCGATTCAATTGGAGCAAAAGGATTTGGGGCTGTTTACTCTCATCCAAGGGTGTAATCGGGTTTTCTCTACCTTTACTTATTGTTGTAATTGAATTCTTGTGGATTTTGATAATGAACATGATTAGCTAGATTGATTTAATCCATTGGGATTTCTTTACTATGTTGGCTTGATATTAAATTGTTGGATTGCTTGGGTTAATTTTGTATTCTTCTTGTTTTCAGTATTAATAAGATAATGCATTATTCATGAGATGTTGTGAATTGTGTGTTTAGATTGCTTTGTGTGATTGAGAAGTCCATTTGGCAATTGGAATTTTGAATAGCAAGAACTGGTTAATAATCGCTTAGAGATAAGGATAATTAACTAGCCGGATTAAGAATTAACAAAGCTTAATAGAGGCGGATTAAAGCTTAATGCTAATTTAAAAATCAATCGTTAGGAAGAGATTCCAACTTTAGGTTATTAGGTTTAGGAATTCGGTTATCTCGAGAGAGAAACCGAATTCAGTTAAGAATTCATCCACGGGTAGCATAATTAGACTCACCGATCCTTTATCTTTTTTTTGATTGCCAATTAGTTTAGATTCTCTTTGGGTTTGTCTTCTTGTCTTGATTATTTCATTTATTAATTGCTCTTGCATCTTCCTTAGAACTTAGCTTGTAGCTATTAGTTAGTTTAGAAATTATTTATTGCTAATTTTCGGTTAATATAACAAAGAACAAAGGAGTAAATTTGGGCTTTCACTTTCCCGAGGAATACGACCTTGATACTCACCATTAGTGCTAGACTGCATCGATAGGTACACTGCCTTAGATTGTAGCTAACACGAGTAGCACCCATCAATACCCCATGTGATATGGACATGGCCAAGCTTAAAGATGGACTTGATGGAGAGGACAACAAGAAAATCAAAGATAAAGCTAAGGATCCATTGAGCATGCTACAAGGCCCAATTACAAGGTCAAGGTCCAAGAAGCTACAAGAAGCCTTAATTGGCTATATGCAAGATTGGGCTAGTCAAGGAAGCCCAATTGGTCATGCTAGGATAGGCCCAAGTAAAGACACATTTGAATGGGCTTTATTTAATGTTTTGCAAGTCCAAATACATGAAGACTAATGTGGGCTAATATTTGGGCTGAAATCTCTTCTTTAAGTTCAAAACAATGTTATTGCCTATTTTTCTTATGTGGCAGCTAGGGTTAATAGTTTTACTAGGGTTTATTATGTTAGGTGGCTATAAAAACGCCCCTTAAGTTGTGTTTTAAAAATTGGAATTTTGATAAAAATTATAGTAGTTGTTTCCTTTGCATATTTGCTTGAATTCTTGAATTCTTGTTGAATGCATAAACCACTTATCAAGGAATTGATCTATCCTTGTGGCGTGTTAAGGGTTAGGGTTTAAAGAACTTAGTTTTCTTTAGGTTCTGATCTTGATCAACCATACCTTGCAATATGATTTAAGCGGTTCTTGGGTTTTGAAACTCAATTTGTTCTTGGGTTTCTAAGATAGTAATTCACGGGTTCATAATCATTAGGGTTCATGGTTCTAATCCTTGGAGGTTCTTAACATTTGGTATCAGAGCTTTGGCTCCTAAATCAGGTTATTTATCCCTTTTCTTTAAGTTATTGTTTGTTTTCCTTGAGTTCTTGATATTGTTCTTGAAGTATTTTTGGTATTCTTGAGATCTACATTGTTTAGTTCTTGATTCTTGTAGTTTTTGATTCTGATTCAAAAAAAAAATGAAACAAGAAAAGAAAAATATCAGATCCGAATTAGCAAAAAAAAAAAAAAGGAATAGGTCTGATTGGTTTGATTGTCTTTGTTAGTGGAAAAAAACGTATTTGGTGTTGAAATCATTGTTCTTGGGGTGATTACATAGATATTAGGGTTGTTAAAAGGTTTAGGGAGATTTTCACAATCCTACATAAATAAGGATTTGGTGGCTGTTTGGGAAGATTCAAAGGGACATTAAATTCCAATTACCTGAGCCCTATACATACCATCTTATTTGAATTGATTCAGCTCTAAATTCGTTTTTGTCCTTCATTTATTCTCCTCTTTGTGTGTCTTTTGAGTTTGGGCAGATTTGACACATTTAAAGCATAAAGAGGTAACCTTCTTTCTTGATCAACCTTCTTTGTGATTTTTGCTTCCTAAATCCGTTCCTTCTTTTCCTATTTCAAGTCGAATCGCATCTTTCTTGTTTCTTACATCTAGATTATTTCTTCATATGTCATTTGCATCCGTTTGAAGTTTTCGCTTGTTTGTAGTCCTAATTTTATTGAAAGCGTGACTAATTGTTTAATTTTCTTGACTTTTGCGTTTTGCCTCAACTAAGCTTTTTAGATCATAATTCTTAGTGCATTGCAAGCATAGTGAAATAACTTAATGTGTGGTTATTGATTCACATAAGAATCCTTGAAAACAAGCTGAGTGGTGTGAGTTTTCAGCCTTGTGTGATCATTCTTGATTGTGCGAAACACGAGTGACCATCCCCATTAATTGAGAGTAAACACGTGAGGGAGTGTTGGTGAGGTCCTTAATTTCCTTCGATTTATTTTTTTTATTGTATACTAACTCTTATTGCAGCATGTCAAGTGGTTCTAGTGGAGGTAATAATGTGCCAACTACCGGCATACCCACAGCACAAATGCATGAAAATGAGAGGGTGCAACGAAGCATAAGAAATATGAATGAGCAAATGGAGAGGTTGCAACTTGACATGGCAGCCCAACGAAGGGAAATGGCAACCAATCAACAAGCCATTATGGACCAAATTAATGCACTTGCCCAAGGTCTGGGAAATAGGCTTGATGAAGGGGGGAATGTGCAAGGTAATCATGGGCAGCCAATTGGGGTGAATGAGGATGACTTTGATGAGGGTTTTGAGGAGTATGATAATGCGACCTATGGTGGGGTTGGTAGAGGCCCCGGGTAGAGAAGCTAGGAGATACCAAAATCTTAGTAGAGTTAGAGGACACTTTGGTGGTGAGTTTGGTGGTTATGGGAACTATGATGATGTTGATAGGAACTTGGGTAGTATCAAACTTAGTATTCCTACCTTCTTGGGGAAAACTGATCCGGGAGGCATATTTGGAGTGGGAAAAGCGAGTTGACCTTATCTTTGATTGCCATAACTTTCGGGGAGGAGAAAAAGGTGAAATTGGTGGTTACCCAATTTAGTGATTATGGTATAGTTTGGTGGGATCAGTTGGTGGTTAGTAGGAGGAGGAACATGGAAGAGCCTATTGGTAGTTGGATTGCACTCAAAACTATCATGAGAAGGCGTTTTGTACCCGGACATTACCATAGGGAGTTACATCAAAGACTCCAATCTTTGAGGCAAGGTACAAGGAGTGTTGAGGATTTTTATAAGGAGATGGAAATGCTCATGACTAGGGCTGATTTGGATGAGGATAGAGAAGCTACCATGGCACGATTCATTGGTGGGCTTAATAAGGAGATTGGCCGATAGGGTAGAGTTGCAACATTATGTGGAGCTTGAGGAGTTAGTTCACCTTGCAATTAAGGTGGAAAAGCAACTAAAACCTAGAGGGACAGCAAGGTTTGAATATAAGGGCACTTCGGTGGGAGGCCACATTGGTCTAATTCTTGGAAAGGAGGTAAGAAAGGTGATGATAAGGTTATTCCCAATGACAACAAAGGGAAAAGCATTTCAGGCAACAAAGACACATCTAAACCAGAAATTAACAAAGAAAAGAATAGAGACATCAAGTGTTTCAAATGCTTGGGGCGTGGCCATATTGCTTCACAATGTCCAAACAAGCGGGCAATGGTGGCTAGAGACCATGGGGAGATTGAAACAGCAAGTGAAGAGAGTGATAATGATGATGAGATACCACAATTGGAAGACGGTAGCGATGATTGCATTGAGGGTCCTATGGGAGGTGAGCTCTTGGTGGCTAGGCGCACACTAAGTGTTCAAATGAAGGAAGATGATACCTTGGAGCAGCAAAGAGACAACATTTTCCACACAAGATGCCATGTACAAGGTAAGACTTGTCTTGTTATTATTGATGGTGGTAGTTGTACAAATGTTGCTAGCATTTTAATGGTTGAAATATTGGGTTTAAATCTAATTCCACATCCTAGACCTTATAAATTGTTATGGTTAAATAATTGTGGTGAGATCAAAGTGAATAAGCAAGTTGTTGTACCTTTCACAATTGGTAGATATTCGGATGAGGCGCTATGTGATGTAGTGCCAATGCATCTTGGCCATATCTTGTTAGGTAGGCCATGGGAATTTGATACGAGGGCCTTCCATGATGGCTTTCTAAATAGGTACTCATTTGTGAAGGATGGGAGAAAAGTTACTTTGACACCTCTTTCTCCTAAGGAAGTGTATGATGACCAATGTAAGTTGGAAAGAGAGAGGCGTGAGGCTGAAAATAACAAAAGGAACATGAAAACCCAAAGGGTGAGATTGACCCTAAAGAGAAAACAAAGGCAAAGGGTAGTTTTTGGCTAGGGAAAGTGAAGTTAGGCATGCATTTTATTCAAGTCGGATGTTATTTGTTGTTACTTATAAAGATGTATATTTGAACACTACCGAACTTGATCTTTCCTTGCCGAGTGTGTTTGCTAATCTTTTGCGAGGGAATTTGCCGATGTCTTTCCAGGAAATGCCAAGTGGATTACCTCCTCAAAGAGGGATAGAACATCAAATAGACTTCATACCCGGGCTTCCATACCAAATAGACCAGCCCTATAGAAGTAATCCGGAGGAGACAAAGGAGCTTCAAAGGCAAGTGGAAGAACTGATGTCAAAGGGGTATGTGCGTGAGAGCTTAAGTCCTTGTGCGGTTCCAGTGATTTTGGTTCCAAAGAAGGATGGCACATGGAGAATGTGTGTGGTGCAATCAATAAAATAACGGTAAAGTATCGTCATCCCATTCCTAGGTTAGATGATATGCTTGATGAGTTGCATGGTGCATGTTTGTTTACTAAGATTGATTTGCGTTCTGGTTATTATCAAATTTGCATGAAAACTGGTGATGAGTGGAAAACGGCTTTTAAGACTAAATACGGTCTATATGAGTGGTTAGTTATGCCGTTTGGGCTTACAAATGCACCTAGTACTTTTATGAGATTGATGAACCATGTCTTGCGTGAGTGTCTTGGTAAATTTATGATTGCGTATTTTGATGATATCTTAGTTTATTCCAAATCCATTAATGATCATGTCATGCATGTGCGTAGGGTTCTAGACATTCTTAGGGTAGAAAAATTGTATGCCAATTTGAAAAAGTGTGCTTTTTGCATGGATAAAGTTAATTTCCTTGGTTTCGTTGTTAGTTCAAAGGGGCTCGAGGTTGATGTGGAGAAAGTGAAAGCAATTAGGGAGTGGCCAACACCTAAAAACATTAGCCAAGTTAGGAGTTTTCATGGCTTGGCTAGTTTCTATAGGAGGTTCATTAAGGACTTTAGTAGTATAGCTGCACCTTTGAATGAAATTGTCAAGAAAAACGTTGGGTTTACTTGGGGTGATGCACAAGAACATGCTTTTAATATGCTTAAAGATAACTTGTGTGCTGCTCCTTTGTTGTTTTTACCTAACTTTGACAAAACCTTTGAGATTGAGTGTGATGCTAGTGGCATTGGGATTGGTGCTGTTTTGATGCAAGAAGGCAGACCTATATGCTATTTTAGTGAAAAACTAAATGGAGCAGCCCTTCGGTACCCAACCTATGACAAAGAACTCTATGCTTTGGTTCGGGCCTTGCAAACATGGCAACACTATTTATGGCCCAAAGAATTTGTCATCCACATGGATCATGAGAGTTTGAAGCATCTCAAGGGGCAAGATAAACTGAACCGAAGACATGCTAAGTGGATGGAGTTCATTGAGACATTCCCATATGTAATCAAATACAAGAAAGGTAAGGAGAATGTGGTTGCTGATGCACTATCTCGAAGGTATGCTTTACTTACTACTCTTGATTCTAAATTCGCCGGGCTTCGAGTTCATAAAAGAGTTGTATGTGAGTGATAATGATTTCAGCGGCATGTTTACAACTTGTGCTAATGGGGTCAAGTTTCGCTGATTTTTATGTGTTTGAGGGATTTCTTTTCAAGAAAAATCGCCTTTGTATTCCTAATTGTTCTTCTTGGTACGTATTGGTTAGGGAAGCACATGGGGGCGGTTTAATGGGTCATTTTGGGGTGCAAAAGACTTATGATATTATGATTGAGCATTTTTATTGGCCATGCATGAAACATGATGTGCATAAAATTTGTGGTCAATGCATTGTGTGTTTGAAAGCTAAGTCCAAACTGCAACCCCATGGGTTACATACACCTTTACCTATTCCCGATGTTCCTTGGACAGGATTTGTCTATGGACTTTGTGCTTGGTTTGCCGAGATCTAGGAAAGGTAGAGATAGTATATTTGTTGTTGTGGATAGGTTTAGTAAAATGGCTCACTTTATCCTTTGCCATAAAAGTGATGATGTCATCCATATTGCCGATTTGTTTCTTAGAGAAGTTGTGCGTTTGCATGGAGTACCTAAGACCATTGTTAGTGATAGAGATGTTAAATTTCTAAGTCACTTTTGGTGTGTGCTATGGGGTAAGTTAGGAACTAAATTGCTTTATTCTACTACTTGCCATCCACGTATGATGGACAAACTGAAGTTGTGAATAGGACTTTGATTCAATTGCTTCGTGCTTTGATTTCTAGGAATTTAAAATCTTGGGAGGATTTGTTGCCATATGTTGAATTTGCATATAATAGAGCTGTTCATAGCACTACACACACTTCACCATTTGAAATTGTATATGGTTTTAATCCTTTAACTCCTATTGATTTGATTCCTTTACCTCTTAACAAGCTTGTTAGTGTTGAAGGTTCTTCTAAGGCAGATTTGGTTAAAAAGCTACACAAACAAGTTAAAGAGAGAATTGAGAAGCAAAATGCAAAAGTGGCCGAGAGGGTTAATAAAGGATGAATTCCAATGGTATTCCAACCTGGAGATTGGGTTTGGGTGCATTTTCGCAAAGAAAGGTTCCCAAATCAAAGAAAGTCTAAACTAAGTCCGAGGGGTGATGGTCCATTTCAAGTCCTTGAGAGGATCAATGACAATGCCTACAAGATTGATTTGAAAGGTGAGTATAATGTGAGTGGTACATTTAATGTAGCTGATTTGAGTCCTTTTGATGTAGGTGATGAACTTGATTCGAGGACGAATCATCATAAAGAAGGAGGGAATGATATGGACATGGCCAAGCTTAAAGATGGACTTGATGGAGAGGACAACAAGAAAATCAAAGATAAAGCTAAGGATCCATTGAGCATGCTACAAGGCCCAATTACAAGGTCAAGGTCCAAGAAGCTACAAGAAGTCTTAATTGGCTATATGCAAGATTGGGCTAGTCAAGGAAGCCCAATTGGTCATGCTAGGATAGGCCCAAGTAAAGACACATCTGAATGGGCTTTATTTAATGTTTTGCAAGTCCAAATACATGAAGACTAATGTGGGCTAATATTTGGGCTGAAATCTCTTCTTTAAGTTCAGAACAATGTTATTGCCTATTTTTCTTATGTGGCAGCTAGGGTTAATAGTTTTACTAGGGTTTATTATGTTAGGTGGCTATAAAAACGCCCCTTAAGTTGTGTTTTAAAAATTGGAATTTTGATAAAAATTATAGTAGTTGTTTCCTTTGCATATTTGCTTGAATTCTTGAATTCTTGTTGAATGCATAAACCACTTATCAAGGAATTGATCTATCCTTGTGGCGTGTTAAGGGTTAGGGTTTAAAGAACTTAGTTTTCTTTAGGTTCTGATCTTGATCAACCATACCTTGCAATCTGATTTAAGCGGTTCTTGGGTTTTGAAACTCAATTTGTTCTTGGGTTTCTAAGATAGTAATTCACGGGTTCATAATCATTAGGGTTCGTGGTTCTAATCCTTGGAGGTTCTTAACACCATGTCCACCCTCTTCCTTTGATGCAGTGCCCATAAACAGAATATATCAGGCTGGGTGACTACTCCAAAACTGTCCTCTCGACCTGTCAATGTATATGCGAGCAGGCAGTGAAGATATCACAGGCTATCAGAGAGGCTGGACGCCTTTGGACTTGCTCGGGTAGTAAGACTCGTCCCCCTCTGAAATGGTCTCCCAAGCCTTGTTAAAAGAAACTCCCGGGTTGTATAATGAACCTCTGAAATCTTCTAAATCTATGGTCGTCTGGTCATAAAGGCAAAGTGCAACACCAAATTGGGGAATACTCATCATGCAAGTATGTCCCCCTAATCAAAATGAAATGGCCTATGGCTGAGACTAGTCCTTGATCTGCATTTGAAGGAAGAAAGTAGAGGCGAAATCAAGCGTAAGCTCTCTGCAAGTAGGCTCCATAATATCAAAAAAGGCCTCAAAAGGTGGAGTCTAAAGTAACACTCGAACCTCAAAAGCTAGACCAACTGTCTCCAATGCCTGCCAGTCTATACATCTCCCGCAGCCTAACTGTCTGTATTGCAGCTGCTGGTAACGAGCCTCATGAGTGGGGCTCTAAAACTGTAAAAGTACGTGTCGCGCGGGAGATGAAGGTGGAGCTGGAGCTCTAGGGGCAGGTGGGGCAGGTGGTCGAGGTACAAGCTGGTCAGGCAGGTCCGAATGCCTTCTCTTGGAGACACCCACCTTCAGGGGTCTCTCACGCCGATCAACCAGTACCTACATGGAAATTGATCAAAACTCCTGCCAAATCAGTAATTCTAGCACCATATAGATAGTCATTACAATAACAGCAGCAGTTTAACAGCAATTTAACATCACAAGTACATCTACATTAGTCAATTTCCAATTCAGCAGCATAATGATTAATTCCCCAAACCAGCTCATAATCCAACAAGTTTAAACATACTAAACAGCGCAATAGGGCAATTTAAAGGCAGAAAAGAAGAAATTAAAAATATAAACAATAGTAATGAAAAAAGTAAAATAAAGCAATAATAGCAAATCAAAATTAAAAGAAAAGTAAGAAATTCAATAAAATGCAACAAAACTAACAAATTTAATGAAATAAGCAAATTAACAAGGAGATTGATGAAAATAAGAAACAATACCAAAAATTACATAAATAACTAAAGAAATTAAAGAAAAGAGTAGAATCACATACCAAAATGGAGTATTGAACAAAGTTAAGGGAAGAAACTTACTTATTTGTTGGAAAAATACTTGAAAATTGAAGGAAAAGAGGGAGAGGATATCGGCCTATATGTGCGATGAGAGAAAAGAGAAAAACTTTTGAACTTGTGATATGAACATGACTTACATAGGCGCTGAGTCAACATGCCCGTGTTCCAGGCCGTACTGACCAGCACACCCAGTCCCACAACACGTGTTAGTGGCAAAAAATGTGTTGAAGTCCAATTTTTTTCTCAACACGGTTTGGATGCCCTCAACACAAGCGTGTTACTTGACACAGACATGTTCACAACCCGTGTTACTCAAAAAACATGTTGAAGTCCAATTTTCTCTCAACACAGTTTGGTTGCCCACAACACACCCATGTTGATAAGCACGGGTGTCCTCACAGGGCGTGCTGAACTGCCAAGACCGTGTTGAAACCCAGAATTCATTTTCAGCACTTTTTCAACAATCAAACATCCAAGTTACCTTCCACATATCTCAAAACACTCAAATGGCATATAAAGCTAAAAAATTAAATGAAAATTAAGACTAAAACTGAGAAAATCCAAAACCAATTATCAAAATGTCAAAAACATAAAATAAAAGTTGGGGTACCTCCCAAAAACGCTTCTCTTTTTCCCCAAGTCATTTAGCTGGACTTGTTGACCACTCCCTTTATGTGCGGGTTTAACTTGCACTGCGGTTGAACTGCCAGGTTATGGATGCCGTTCATAAGAATCTTAGGTGAGCAGTAAATGTGGCTAATCCCTAAAATGTCAGCCTTCTTCCAAGCAAACACGTTTTGGTACTTCCTTAGAGAAGGCAATGTCATCTCCCTCACCTCAGGTGTCACATCTGCTGCTGAAATGTCTCGCAAAATGTTGCCTTTGTCTAGATATGCATAATCGATATGCTTTGGGAGCTCTTTCAACTTAAGAACTGGTGGTTCCTCAATTGATGACCTCAACTTTTGTACATCTACCCTATCAATTACAACAAACTTATTATCCTCTTCGCTTGGCTCATTTGCTAACAAAAATTCAAGCTGCTCCAACACTTTCTCATTTGACAACTCATGCTCATCTTCCTTGGCAAAGTAACTTGCAGAGGGTCTTCAACCAACATTTCTGCAACTATGTCTCAACAATATCATCAAGTACATTAATAGAATACACAACATCAACATGATCTAAAGACTGTTTCATAGGATTATTCAAGTCAAAGGTGACAGTCTCATCCCCTACCCTAAGTTCAAGCTTTCAATCACAAACATCTACAATTGCCCTAGATGTTGCAAGAAAAGGTCTACCTAGAATCAAAGGTACACTACTCTCACCAACAATGCCTAAGATCACAAAGTCAATAGGAAATATGAATTTATCCACCTTAACAAGCACATTCTCTATAATGCCCTTAAGATACTTGACTGACCTATCAACTAGTTGTATACTCATCTTAGTAGGTTTTGTCTCTCCCAGCCCTAAGTTAGCATATAGGTTATACGGCATTACATTAATGCTAGCTCCTAAATCAGCTAAAGCATCACTAATAGTTAAGTCACCTATAACACAAGGTATGGTAAAACTCCCTGGATCATGTTTCTTTTCCAGTAACTTGTTTTGAAAATCTTTGAACATTCCTCATTTAGCATCATGAATGCCAAGTCCTCAATCTTCCTTTTGTTGCGAAGGATCTTCTTTAAGAACTTCGTATACCTAGGCATCTGTGAAATAACTTCAACAAAAGGTAAGTTTATGTGTAGTTGTTTAAATACATCAAGAAATTTACCAAACTACTGCTCGACTTGCGCTTGCTTCAACCTAGCAGGGTACGGAGTTTTGGGCTGGTATTCCCTTAGTGGAATCTTTTTTACCTCTTCCTTCTTTGGTTCCTTGGCCTTGTTATTTTCAACCTTTCCGCTTGAATCTCCCTGCGCATCAACATCATTATTAGAAAGAGGAGAAGAACCAAGTACCTGACCGCAAAGTGATTGCGTTCACATGCTCTCTTAGGTTGGACTCAGTATTGCTAGGCAAAGTTTTCGACTGCCTCCCAACCATCATTTTAGAAATCTGACCTATCTAATTCTTCAAGTTCTGAATGGAGGCTTGTTGATTTCTAAGAGCTGCGTCCGTCTGTTGGAATCTAGTCTCTGAAGTGGACACAAACTTCATCATCAACTCCTTTAAGTTAGGCTTTTTCTCTTGAGCCTAAGGAGACTGAGGTGGGAGAACAGATTGTTGGGGCTGCTGATGTAGTCGCTGAAACCCTAGTGGCCCCTAGTTATTGTTGTTCCTCCATCTGAAGTTTGGATGATTTCTCCATCCCAGATTATAAGTGTTGTTATACGGGTTGTTCTGCTGCCTAGGATGACTCTTCATATAGTCCACCTATTCATGGTTAGATAAAGAAGAGGAAGCAAACATACCTCCCGGCATACAGTTAATACCGAAATGCGGGCCACCAAAAAACTTACAACTTGCTTGAGCAGCTTGGATAGGCATCTGGAGTTGATCAATTTTCTTGGATAATAACTCCACTTGAGCCAGTAAGGCTGCAGTGGTATCCAACTGGTGTATACTCCATTGACGTTCCGTCCTGCTCCTAGTAGTGTGCCACTAGTAATTGTTTGTGGCCATCTCCTCTATCAAGCTTTGGGCTTGCTCTAGTGCCTTTACCATCTACTTAGTAGCCAAATTCAAACCATTATAAAAAATTCATATCTGTAACCAGATTGGTAGTCCATGGTGTGGGCAGCATCGCAATAGGTCCTTGTACCTCTCCCAGGTCTCGTACATTGACTCATCGTTAAACTACACAAAAAAAGATATATTATTTCTAAGTTTAGCAATTTTAGAGGGAGGAAAGTACCTAAATAAAAAAAATTTTTGCCAAAGAATTCTAAGTATTGATAGTGTTTGGAGGTAGCAATTGTAGCCACCGCTTTGCTCTATCCCTCAAAGAAAATGGAAACAAGCGGAGACAAATTGCATAGTCTGTTGTTCCATTAATCTTGAAGGTATTACAAATATCCAAGAAATTTGCTATATGTGTGTTAGGATCCTCATCTAGCAAGCCTCTGAACTGAACCATTTGCTACACCATCGGAATCACATTAGGCTTTATTTCAAAATTATTGGCGGTAAGAGCTGGTCTCATAATGCATGTTCGCGTCCCCTCCGGCGATGGTCTTGTAAAATCATACATTGTCCGGTTATTCTCATTGTTATTGTTGGCGTCTGCCATCTCTACTGTAGTGTCTTCCGGTTCACTCTTGTCTACGGCTTTCCCAACCTGAATCTCTTCCTCCTCTACATTCAACCGCTTCCTCAACTTCCTGGGAGATCACTCTAGTTCTGGTAGAGGGTCTACTAGATCAGGATTAGATCTCCTAGTAATACACTACCTGAAACAACGAATAAGCAACAACATAAATGAATGAAAGAATAAAATCAGACAAAAACAAATAAAGAACAAAGAATAAATGGCTAAATTAATAAGAACATGCAGTTCACATATATTTCTCAAAACAATTCCCCAACAACTGCGCCTAAAACTTGATGCTGGCTAAACACGACTAGCAATATAGGCAAGTGCACCTATCGAATGTAATCTAGCTATGGCAAGTATCAATGCTGTATCCTACGAAAATTGAGAAACTACTGCTACTATAATATTCCTATTATCTAACCGATCAAAAGGTGGTGAAGATCATTAACTAAAAATGATTGAGAATGCAAATGAAAACTAAATTTTAATAAAGAGAATGAAAGCTTGGAAAAGACAATGAGATGAGTTAACCCAGTTAGGGATCCTTTGATCTAGTCGGCTTAAAAATAATAAATTATAAATTGATTGATTAAGAATTGCAATCTGTGGATAATACTTAAATGAATTGGCCTCTCTCTCGAGTTAACTGATTCCTAACCCTAAAGATCTAAAGTTGGAATCTCTTCCAAACAATTGATTTTAGAATAGCATTAATCTCTAAATTACCGCTAATAAGAATGCCTAGCTCTTATTACAGTAAGTTATTACACTTATCTCTAAGATGCAAATCACTTAATCACACAAGCAGTTGTCCAAACTCAATTGAATTTCTCAATTACAAAGCAGTTCTCAAATTGATTCAACAATGAAGAATCAATAGATTATATTATACTTGAATGAAAACTACAATCTTAAATCAACAATTTAATCACTTAAGCACAAAACAAGCCTAGCATGGCTAAAGATCAGCCCCAAATGGGTTTAATAAGATTAGTTACACATGTTCATGATTAAACTAATACAAGAATCAAATACAAAGTAAACAAGAATCGAAAAGAACATGAACACCCTTTTCTCAAATGGTGGAAATGCTATCCCTTCTGGAATAACTCTAGATCCAATCTCTACAGCTCAAGATCTCCTTTTTCTTTCCTTTGAATCTTCAATCCAATCCTCAAGAACAGCCATCTGGATGATGTTAAAGTGGAATTCGTCTTTGTTTTCCTCTTCTTGATCGTCTGAAAGGTTTCTCTCAAAGTCTGTCTTGAATACCTCAAAGTTCTCTCTCTCGAATCCTTCTTGAATATCTCCTTTTCTCTTTCTTTTTCTTTTCTTTTAAATTAGGTTTTGTAATCCAACACAGCTTGGATTTGGGCTAAGCTGGTCTGGATCCTTGCCGTGTTGAGCTAAAATTGTACATCTAGCCTTCTACAGCACGACTTGGGATTGGGCCGTGCTGCTCATTACGGGCATACTCCTAGGCCGTGTCACTCTCGAAAATCGTGTTACAAATCGCTTCTTCTCGCCATGGGTAAGGCATTTCAGCATGCCCTTTGACCCTGACCGTGCTCCTCAGCACGGGAGTGTTGGCAAGGCGTGTTGAACAATCTAACGTGCCCGATTCATCCATTTCTTCCCGATTTTGGTCCGATTTCTCTTTGACTTTAATGTATCTAGAAAAACACCTGAGACACAAAGAAAACTAAAATAGGGTGATTCTAATATAAAAACACATAATTTGCCCTAAAAATAACTCAAAATCAAGCATACAAATATGTGTAATAATAAGGATATCAATCTCATGATATATTACCTTAGGTAATGAGTTCTTTATTGATAACTTATTATCGTCATATGACTTTTACTATATCTAATCCTCATATAAGATAATATACTGTTATCTTAAGTCTAAGGATCATGTCTTACATGATTGTGACAAGAGTATTGTCCACAGGCACTTCGGTTAAATTCCATATGGACTACTCAATAGGGTTGTGTTCAATGAACTTGTTCTTGTAACAAGCACCCATATGCTTATCTCGGATTCTTATTCCTCAACCTTATGAGATAGATTGCTTACTTTATAAGTGATAACACATTATGATATTTTTGAGCATTTGATTATATCTAATTCTTGATCAAACATCGATTATAAATAAAGCTTAGGAACGTATATAATGAGAATCTCATCATTATAAACTCACTTTATAATTTTTCTTACTTGGTGTTTACACTCTGTAGTGTTCATCTCTAACGTTTTGGATTATTCTTTGATAATAACACAACTACTCATACCATTAAGAGTCGAATGATATCTTTAGAATAATTATATGCCATCAATTATAATGATTAAATTAAGATAGATTAACTGACAACTTCATGTCTTTAAGGCAATACTCTGATAGATATAACTCCTGAAGAGATGAGAGAACTCGAAATAATATTAGAGAAATGGAAAACAGTATTTGCTTGGTCATACGATAATATGTCGAGGCTAGATAGGAGAATAGTAGAGCACCACATTAGACTTATTAGCACATCAAGCCTATCGAGTAAAAAATGAGAAGGCTGAGGCCGAAATGGGCAAAAAAGAATAGAGAAGATGTTTCCAAGCAAGTAAAAGCCAACTTTCTTGATGTAGTCAACTATCCTAACATCTCAATCCCGAAGAAAGATGATGATGCTAGAAGGTGTGTGGATTATAAGGACTTGAACAATGCTTTCTCGAAGGATGACTTTTCACTACCTCACATTGATGTGATAGTCAGCAGTGCATTTCTATATTTAGAGTATACTGTTAACTATTAAGAAATAAAAGAATTCGACTATTTTTAAAATGGTTTTTACTACTATATTTAACGAATTATTTTTTTTATCAATATGAATAGAGAAAAGTCAGTAAAAAATTAAAGTATTATATACTTGAAATAAACTCGTTATATACCTAACATATATTATTTACTGTATACTTTAAACTATTTTATATTTTCTTAAAAATTATTTTTTATAATGTATAGTTGATTATTATTTTTCTTTATTCATATATAATATTTGTGGTTGAATTTCTGCAATAGTTATACATAAAGGCATTTGGTGAAGTCATATTTTATCTTTTTAACTATAAATAGAATATGAGACTCATAGTCTTCCTTTTATAGTAATGGATAACCTTATTTAACTTGATATTGAATACATTCTTATTTGCTCCATTTTTATTTTGATTTGTTTGATATTAATTATTTCCATGTGGTTTGTAAAGTTGTTGTTCTTTGTTATTAGAATGGCCTTTACATTAAAGTTTACGTACCTCATTTTTTTCAATGCCCATTGTGGTGAAAAACAATAGGTTTCGTGTTCATGTATGTTTATAAAATAAATATAAACAATAATCTTAAAATCTGAACAGAGAAAAAATCAATAAGATCATAGTATCATAAATCTAAAATAAACGGGTTATATATTATTTATTGTATACTTTAAAAATAATTTTCTATTTTATTGAAAAAATATTTTCTATAATATATAATTGATAATTTTTTATTTATTTACTTATATTCATATAATAGTTAATATACAACAATTTTTTAAGATATATATATTAAACACGTAATACAGACACATATTTTTGAACATATAAAAATATATATTTATGATATACCTTTATATACTCGATATATAATATTTTCTGAGTTTTTTATAAAATAAATCTAATTCCTTAATTTTTTATATATCTAAATTTTAAAATTTAATATTCATCTTTTACAAATTTTAAATATTTTAAAATATATATAATGTAATCATTTTTTAAGAATTATGATGCGATGAAATTCAAGTTAACACAAAATCAGCTAAATATATATTTGAAATTATATTTCTTTTAAAGAAATTAAAAAACTGATCAATCCATGTATAAGAACATTGATCGGTCCAAATTATGTATAGATATTTAAGGGTATTTTAAAGCTTTAATGATATATTTCTATATATAAAATAGTGAAAATATGTGCTTTTGCCTTACTTAAGATTAATTGTCTATTTTCAGGAATATTAGCAAAAAAAGGAAAATATGGAGCTAAAATAAGCTTAATGGGACATATTCGTGTCAAGTCCTAAGATTAAGACGCATGGACTGCTAATTATAAGGCCCAAGGGATATTTTAGTCATTTTGTATAACTATTAGGATTTATATTAAGAGTTATTTATGGAATAGTATTGGGTGGAGATTAAGATACTTTAAGTCTTATCTATTAGATAGACTTATATTAGTACACTCATCTCTAGAGAGATTTATTTAGAGGAGGACTCTCCTCTATATAAATCTCTGCAAAAAAGAGGAGGAAAGGAAGAAAGAAGAAAGGAGGTTTTCTCCTACCTGCTCTCTACACCTGCCACTATTATTCTCTCCATAATTCTCTACAGTTCTTCATAAACACTTTAATTTTAGTTTTCATTGTTCTTTTAGGATCTAAGGAGCTTTTCAAGAAGTGGAGACTGAGGACCAATCTTCTTCCTACTTGAAGAAATTTTGGATCTTGAGGGAGCTTTTTACTTTCTTATTTTTTGTCTTTCTATTTAATACCATGATCACTGGGTTAAATATGTTAGGCTAGTTTTCATAAGTGTTTAGTTTAGTCTTTCTACTTTTGTATGAACCTTGTTATTTATTTATTTAATGAATGATTTCTTTACCTTCATATCTTTATTAATTTCAGTTATTATTGTTAGTTAACCATCATATTAATTAGCAATAGTAATTGTTATGAAAATCTTTAGGTTTAAAAGTATTAGAAACATCATCTTTACTTTAATCTATGTTGGTAGAAGAAACCTAAGTTGTATCATTAGCTTGAGTGATTTAGGGAAAAGGCACATCACCATCTCATTCATTAGATCTAGGCTTAAAATTAAACAAGGAGATTACTAAGTAAATGGCTAGATTAAATACTATTTTTAGCATATAGTTTTAGATCATAAGCATTTGCATTTGCATTGCATATTTATTTATTGTTTAGTTACTTTACTTTATGACCATTATCCTCTCAAGCATACGATTTAGAGTGTTTAGATTTACTTTTATTATTTTGTGCTGATAATTAGTCTTTATAATAAGTGGCCTCATAGTTCCTTGAGAGATCGACCTCGTGGTGAACTTACCCTTACTATAGGAATGGTTCGAGCACTTGCGAGTACTAAAAAAGACATATCAAGTTTATGGCGCCGTTGCCGGGGAACTATGTCCAAATTTATTATATTGATTGATTATCAAAAGTGTCTTGTGTTTGTTAGTTTGTTTTGTGTTTTGTGATTTATTTTATTTATGTGTCTTTGTTTTGTTTATTTGTTTTGTGTTTTGTTTATGTGTTTTTGTTTTGGTTGTAAATTTTATTTTTAATCTGAAATTTTCTTTTGTTTTGTATGCTTAGCAGGAAACAACTAGAAAAAGAATCAACAGAAGAAATTGATATCGTGGCAAACCCACCAAGAGAAGTAGAAGCTGAAAGGCGAATGGCTATGAAAGATTATGCAATGCCTATAATTGGTAACACTATTTCATGCATAGTTCTAGATGATACATTTAGGAATTATGAACTTAAGAGTATTCATTTTAATATGCTTCTTTCATTTTATGGTATGCCTAGTGAGGATGCATTAACATTCATTATAGAATTTTATGCCATAGTTCATACTTTCCTATTATCTGGAGGTAATGAGGATCAACTAAGAATGAGGTGTTTCCCTTATTCATTGAAAGAAAGAGCAAAGGCTTGGTTAATGACCTTGCCTCCTAATTCTTTGAGAAATTGGAATGAAATTTATCAAAATTTTATGAGTAGATTTTACTCACAGCAAAAGACCAAAGAATTAAGAGGTGAGATTTCTAATTTTTATCAAGAGAATGCTGAATCTTTTCATGAAGCATGGGATCGCTTCAAATCACTTTTATTACAATGCCCACACCATGGATTCCCACTCCCAATAACTAACCAATCATTTTATGATGGGTTGACACACTAATATGGTATGGTTGATAATGCAGCTGGGGGTACTATGTTAGAAAGGACACCTGATGAGGTTTATAATATCTTTGAGATGTTATGAGCCAATTCTCAACAAAAGAGTGTGAGGACAAAGAGAATAGAAGTAATTAAAGTGGTAGCTAATATTGAGATGGCCATGCAATTGGCTGAATTAATTAAGCAAGTTAACATGCTTACTTCAACAAAAAAACTCACCAAATAATGAGGTATGTGGTATTTATGGTATTTATGGTCATAGTGCTAATGTTTGTTCATCTTTTGATAATTACAGAGAAAATATGTATGACCAAACAAATTTGATGGATTCTTACCAACTTATGCATCCTATGAATGACCCTTATTCCAACACATATAATACAGGTTGGAGAAACCATCCAAATTTTTCTTGGAAATACAATGACCAAAACCCACCACAATTATTGAGAAATCAAAATCAACCTCATTACCAAGACCAATATTCTCAATTCCAAAGGGACTCCAATCCTTTCTTTCAAGATCAAGAATAAACTCTTCGATCTAATGAACAAAGGAAGCCAAGTTTGGAAGAAATACTTCAATCATTTATGATGGCTTCTCATGATAGGATGGAGAGGAATGAGAAAAAGACAGATTCCATTGAGGCTTCACTAAAACGTTTAGAAGCTCAAATGGACAAATTGTTGAAGAGCTTAATAAAGAGGAACTATCAAGTCAACCTGAACAAGCCAATTCCATTACTACTATTAGAAGAGGTGAGGTTGTCGATAATATTACTATGGAAACTGAAAGGAATTTTTCTTCTTATACAGGTACACCTAAAAATGATGGATTAGTGCAAAGCAATGAGGAAAGCATACAAAAGGAAGAAAAAGTAGAGCCTAATCTTAGGCTGAAAAAGAAAGAAAAGGAAGCATTATCTGGACCTGAATTTCATAAGGCAGCTCAGCCTTATAGACCCCCTATTCCTTCTAAACCAACCCAAAGAGAGCAAAAATGATGAATTTTTTTTTGAAAGTATTAAGATGCTCTCTAAAGTTAATACTAACTTACCTTTGTTGGATGTTATCAGGAATAAATCAGCTTATGCAAAATTCTTTGAAGAGTTGAACACCAACAAAAGGCGATATGTGAACAATGAAAAAGTACAAGTAGCAAGTGTAATGCTTCAACATCAATTGCCCCTTAAGATGAAGGATCATGGTAGCTTCACCATTGATATTACGATAGGTGATAAAAAACATACAAAAGCCATGTTAGATTTGGGAGCAACCATCAACTTGATGCCTTATTCGATGTATGAACGACTTGGCTTGGGAGAGTTGAAGCCTACCACTATGTCTCTACAATTTGCAAACAGATCGATAAAATACCCTAGAGGTATAGTGGAAGACTTGCTAGTGCAAGTAGGTAAGTTAATAATTCTAGTTGATTTTGTAGTACTTGACATGGAAAATACACTAACAAGGGATAAATAGCAAACCATACTCCTTGGTAGACCTTTCATGGCAACTACAAGAACTGTGATTGATGTGCATGATGGAAAACTTACCATGACAGTTTTAGGAGAAACTGTGGAACTTAAAGTGTTTGATTCTCTAAATTTATCTCCTAAATCTACTATTGATAAATGTTCATATAATTATTTAGATTCTCTTGTTTATGAACAATTATATGATGATATTTCATTCTTAATTGACAAGAGTTTTCATGACACTTTAGATGTTCGCATAAATAGTATGAAGCCATACTTGAAAGGAATGGCTTATGACGAAAAGGTGGAGTGCGCGGATGAATGCCCACCATGAGCATAATCAGGAATGTCTAGCTATAAACCATAAACTTAGCAATTGTATTTTTGTTTTTATGCATTTAAGTTATATTTTTTATTTCTATTTTTATTTATTATTTTTATTATTTATTTATTTATTATTTTTCTATTTTTATTTATTTTATGTTTATCTTGTAGGCTTATATTTGATCCCTAAAAGGCAATATGTCTCCATGAGAAGAAATTAAAGCTCCAATAAAAAAAAAAACAATTTGAGCAAGCCACCTTGTGCCGAATTTTCACACGGGCCCGTAGCAACTAGCCGGCAGAGACAATAAGGGCCCGCAGCGCCAAGCACCATGGGCGTGAGGGCCGCGAGTCAGGGCGCTCCCACGAGCCGCGGTGTCGCCAGGAGGCGTGCAAGCACGCACGCCCGCAAGACGGCAAGACATGAACGAGCTTGCAAAGATAGCACGCAGCGCGAATCTAACGGCCCGCAATGTAGGCGCACGCAGCAGACATCGCTAAAATGCGGCGGCCGTAAAAAGAAAGAAAAAAAAATTTGAGCAAAAATTAAAATAATTAAATCAAAGAAATTGGGATTAATTATGAATTATTTTTAGTTAAAATACTCTCTTTTAAAATTAAATATATATCTATCTCCTCCACATAAATAGTCATATCATTGATCTAGGACTTTATTTTATATTTTATTCTAGAATTTATATTTATTTATTAGGACCTAACTTTTAATTATCTTAGGATTTAATCTTTTTAGTATGTTTAGGATAATTTATTATTTTTAATTCTTTATTATTATTTTTTATTTTTTATTTCTTTATTTCTTTTGTAATTATCAATGATGTGTGTTCAAGTGTGCTTCTAAGGTTTGGATGGTGGAGATTGGAATTCAAGTTCATGGCTTATTATGCATTGCAAAATTCTAGGGGAGTATTCTATCTTTTTCCTCTCTTTTGGTTCTTTATTTTTCTATATGCAATGACATTGAGGACAATGTCAAATTTAAGTGTGGAGGAGGGAAATAGAATATTTCTTCGATTAACTTTATACGTCATATGCCATGAGAATTAGCAACTTTGATTAATTTTTTGCAAAATTTTAAATTTTTCCACTCAGCTTTTTCTTATTGTTCTATAGAAGAGTCAATGAAAGAATGCTATTATGTTAAGATTCTTGAACTCTTGAGTTAGTTTTTAACATGTATAAATATGAACTCATGAGTTATTTGCACTTAAATGATCAAGTGTTCATCTTTGTATATGAACATGATGAATAGTTTAGCAACATTCGACATGGGTATGATTAGAAGTGTATGATTTAGATTATGATTTTCTTGTTATTAAATTGGCTTGCCTAAGTTTGTGAGATATGATATGGGAAAATTTAAAGCTCTAAGTTTAATAACTCTACTACGCTAATTTTAGTTGCTTAGTAACCGGGGATCTTCATTACCAATGTCGATTTTCGCGTAAAAAGACAATTAAGATTATGAGTATGCAAAGCATGTTGTTGTATGTTTTGTTGAGTAACCAGGTGCATTCATTACCCATGTTTGTATTTGCGTAAAAAGGCATAACATTTCAAGAAAGAAAGAAGTACCCCAAGTATCAAAAATTAAAATCCAAGGGGTATAAAGAAAAGAAAAGAAAAAGTATAAGAGCTTCAAAAGTAAGTAATAAATGACTATTGATCTCTTGTTTTTGAATGAAGGTTTTGCCTTTTTGAATAGGGTTATTGATGTGCGTAAAATACACACATCTAAATGGGATTTTTAAGATTAATTTAATAGACATTTCGATGTGAATTGGTCTCAACACTCACCCTATACGTTTGTTTGTGTGCATTACGTCCAAAAGAGGTCAAAGGATGATAAAGGAAAGAATTGGAGCATAATTGGACGTCAAAGCTGCCGAAACGAGCTAAGTATGCCATGCGGAAGGTTAACACGGCCGTGTTGGATGCGTCAAACATGAAAGAAAAAGAAGCTTTTAGGGAGCACGGCCATAGAGAGTAACACGGCTAGGAACACCATCCCGTGTCCCCAACACGGCCAAGAACACGGCCGTGTTGGCAGCGATAGAGGGTTTTAATTAAAAGAATGAAGAGAGAAAAAGAGGAGGAGGCTAGGGTTAGAACGTCCCAAACCCTAATTTTTCTTTCTCTAAGGGTTTTCTGAGTTGAAACTAAGAGAAAAGGAGACTTGGATCAAGGTTTCAATCAGATTCCCTTGAAGGATCGAAGATTGGGCGAGGTTCGTTAATTGATTTTCAAATCGAGCAAGAGGAACAAGAATCGATTCAATTGGAGCAAAAGGATTTGGGGCTATTTACTCTCATCCAAGGGTGTAATCGGGTTTTCTCTACCTTTGCTTATTGTTGTAATTGAATTCTTGTATACTTTGAGAATGAACATGATTAGCTAGATTGATTAAATCCATTGGGATTTCTTTACTATGTTGGCTTGATATTAAATTGTTGGATTGTTTGGGTTAATTTTGTATTCTTCTTGTTTTCAGTATTAATAAGATAATGCATTATTCATGAGACATTGTGAATTGTGTGTTTAGATTGCTTTGTGTGATTGAGAAGTCCATTTGGCAATTGGAATTTGGAATAGCAAGAACTAGTTAATAATCGCTTAGAGATAAGGATAATTAACTAGCCAGATTAAGAATTAACAAAGCTTAATAGAGGCGGATTAAAGCTTAATGCTAATTTAAGAATCAATCGTTAGGAAGAGATTCCAACTTTAGGTTATTAGATTTAGGAATTTGGTTATCGAGAGAGAGAAACTGAACTCGGTTAAGAATTCATCCACGGGTAGCATAATTAGACTCACCAATCCTTTATCTTTTGTTTGATTGCCAACTAGTTTAGATTCCCTTTGGGTTTGTCTTCTTGCCTTAGTTATTTCGTTTATCAATCACTCGTGCATCTCCCTTAGGACTTAGCTTGTAGCTATTAGTTAGTTTAGAAATTATTTATCGCTAATTTTAGGTTAATATAACAAAGAACAAAGGAGTAACTCTGGGCTTTCACTTTCCTGAGGAATACGACCTTGATACTCGCCATTAGTGCTAGACTGCATCGATAGGTACACTGCCTTAGATTGTAGCTAACACGAGTAGCACCCATTAAGTTTTTGGTGCCGTTGCCGGGGAAATGTTTGAAAACTACAGTGAAATTTGCTATTTGTTAATTTAGCATTTTTTTTCTTTCTTATTATTTTATGATTTTTTTTTGTTTATTTATTTTATTTTATTTGTACATATTTATTTAGTTTAAGTTTATGATTCAGATAGTGAATGATAAGGAGGTTCAATGCTAAACTCAAACTCTTTGTATGACGCATTGGAAAATGGGATTAGGAACCAAGAGAGTGCTAAAAACTGGGATACCCGTGCATCTTTAGAAGCTCGAGTGGAATCGTTTTGCAGGGCTACCGATCAACTCTCCATTCCTATCCTTTCATCTCAAGTTTTTTGTGAATTTTGTTGTGGTTTACATTTGAGTAATAATTGTCCATTGTATAGTGTTGTTGCTCATTGTTCTTATAACTATGAACAGGTGAATTATACGGGAAGTTGGCCAAATGACTCGTATGGAAGCACCTACAATCAAGAGTTGAGCACTCATTCACCCTTTGGATGGAGCTTAGATGGCCAAAAACCACCGAATTTCAGCAAATTTAATCTTGCACCATTAACTCAAGGTGAAGAGTTAGTGTCAGAGGAGCTGATGACGAGGTTTATTGCAAGTCTTGAGGATAGATTCCAACAAACAGAGAGGACACTTGAAGATCAACAAGCCTCGATTAACAACATAGAGCATCAAGTAGGCTTAATCTTCAAGTTACTAGCTGAAGAGCAATTGGAAACTCCATCAAACGCTGCTGAATCCGAGGAGCATTTGAGCGCCATCACTTTGCGTTCAGGTGAGAATTTTTCTGGTTTATCTACTATGTTTGACGATGATTCTTCTGTGCAGGATGATTTCTTGAACATGGAGATGGAACCAGAAAAGGAAGAGGCGAACATAATTCCTCTGAAAGACTATCAACAGGAATGTACAGTTGATTATGCTGAGTTACAGTTAGAGGAATTGTTGGTAGATTTTCCACAAGTCCCTTCGATGATGGAAGATGAGCACGAGTTATCCAATGAAGAAGTCTTGGAGGAGCTCGAGTTTCTTCTAGCAAGTGAATAATGGGTGCTACTTGTGTTAGCTACAATCTAAGGCAGTGTACCTATCGATGCAGTCTAGCACTAATGGCGAGTATCAAGGTCGTATTCCTCGGGAAAGCGAAAGCCCAGAGTTACTCCTTTGTTCTTTGTTATATTAACCTAAAATGGATGATGAATAAATTCTAAACTAACTATTAACTACGAGCTAAGTTCCGAGGGAGATGCAGGAGTAATTGATAAGTGAAATAATCAAGACAAGAAGATAAACCCAAAGAGAATCTAAACTAGTTGGCAATCAAACAAAAGATAAAGGATCGGTAAGTCTAATTATGCTACCCGTGGACGAATTCTTAACCGAATTCGGTTTCTCTCTCGAGATAACTGAATTCCTAAACCTAATAACCTAAAGTTGGAATCTCTTCCTAACGATTGATTCTTAAATTAGCATTAAGCTTTAATCCGCCTCTATTAAGCTTTGTTAATTCTTAATCCGGCTAGTTAATTATCCTTATCTCTAAGCGATTATTAACCAGTTCTTGTTATTCAAAATTCCAATTGCTAAACGGATTTCTCAATCTCATAAAGCAATCTAAACATCACAATTCACAACGTCTCATGAATAATGCATAATCTTATTAATACTGAAAACAAGAAGAATACAAAACCAACTCAAACAATCCAACAATATAATATCAAGCCAACATAGTAAAGAAATCCCAATGGATTAAATCAGTCTAGCTAAACATGTTCATATTTAAAACAATCTAGGAAATCAATTACAATGAAAGAATAATGAAAATAAAACATGTACACCCTTTTCTCTCGAATTGGATGAACTGCTCCAAACTGGATCTACACTTTGATTAATCTCCCAAATTGCCTCTTGAATTGCTCCACTATCGTTTTGCACTCGGAATCTTACGATTCCGGGATTCTTACTCACTGCGAACTCTCTCGCACTCAAGATTGTGCAGAACCGAACCAGCCCACTAGGGCTCAATGTCACTCTTTTCCCCCCCCCCTCTTAAGAAAAACTCATTTTTTCTTATATATTTAACTCAAGACGGCCAGACCACCAAAGACGGCCAAGTCCAAGCCGCGTCAAACTGTGGATCTCACCAAGTAGGGTTTCACCACGGCCGTGTTCCTCCCCGTGTTGGACACCACGGGCCGTGTTTCTCCCCGTGTTGGCCACCACTGGCCGTGCTGAAGGCCGTGGTGGCTACGGAAACCGTGCCCAAAGTGCCAATTTCAAGAATCAAAGCCAATGGTTGAGCACGGCCAGAGTCCAGGCCGTGCTCAATGCATGCATTGCGGGCTCTTGTCCGATCTTGATGAATTCTCGTCCGTTTCCGCACGTATTGATCTATAATTGCTTAAACAACGATGATGGTCCTATAAATGTTCATGAAATGCAAAAGAACATAAAACACGGGTGATCTGGGAATAAAAGCACAATAATTGCTAAGAACATACGCAATAATATGCAAGCAAATATGTGTAAAACTATGCTCATCAAATTACCCCACACTTAAGCTATTGCTTGTCCTCAAGCAATTAACAACTCAACCCACAAAACTACAATTAGCAATTCATTTCAGTTTATGCCCCTAGTCCACAACAGAGAGTATTCAACACATCTCAAAGGATACTCAATCATAAATCAAATTACAAATCATTAACAAAGAATGGAAATAATATTAATGCATGAGTAACTTAAATGACAACTCAACACCAACATCATGAACCAATGCCTCACAGGGATCACTCAAGTCGCTCAAAGTGTATATTAGGTAAATAACAAATCCCTCAAAGCAAATGCACAAGACCCGCTCACCATAAGCTTGCTTATAAATCATATCTTCGCTACTGTGAATAAGTAAATACCAAAATCAAAGGGTCTTTACCAAGGTTGTAATGGGGCTAGGGTAAAGGTACGGAGATTTGGACAGAGTATGAAAATGCCGGAATTCGTGCGATAAACAATATTATATGCTCAATGGATTAAATGCCTAAGATCACGAAAAGAATCATTCACTAAAATCCCTACTTCATAGAATAACGCTCGCAAATGCTTTAAATCCAATAAAAAGATAAATAATTAAAGAGATTTGTTTATTATATTTTTTCTCTTCTTCTTCTTCTTTTTTTTTTTTTTTTTTTAAAGAAATGAACTAGCGTACTTATTAGCGACCACGCATACAACCTCGAATAAACATAAAGAATAACAAATACAAATTGGATCAAGGGGAGCATTTAAAATATCAAAAGATTTAGTGAATTTACCAACATAGCAACTAGCATTTTAATCCCACATAAAGTCGAACATATCACGGGAAAGAAATTCCAAAGTATAAGGGTAAAGGAAAGATAAATGTAAAGAATGGTATAATTGAAGTGTATAGGTGTAGATTATGAAGAAAAGGTTAAGGCTCAAAAATTGGCTAACTAATGGAAACATAAGGTGGTAGGCTTTTGGTCAAATGTGGGGAATCCTAAATCGCCCAAATCATCTCATGGTATTCACAATATTCATGTAACTTCAACACGCATTACAAAGCAAGTTCTAGAAGCAAAGTTAAGTACAATGCACACTCAAACAAGAAATATAAAGAGCATAAGCATAATGAATGCTCAACTGGCTCAAAATCTCACTTTCAGGTGTGGTATTAGGTGCAGTTGGTTCGCAACATCATTAATTGAATCATTATTTAAGAAACACATGCATATGATATTATCAACGTTCTAAGTTAAAATTTGACAATTCGAAAAATAATTAAATAACACCGGTTTAACCCGGCAGGGTTGATGTGTAAAATACCATAAATTGTTTTCCAAGGACAATGAACAACAAAGAAAAGTAACTACAATTCTATAAATCAAGTCATCAATCAGCTCAAAATTAGCATACTCAAGTGCATAAAAACACAATGTCCTAACATCTCCTAAAAATACACAACACCTAGCCATAGCAATTAAAAATCCATATGAGAGATTAGGGTTTACCCATAAGCACCCCACACTTAAAGAACACACTATCCTCAATGTAAAATGTTATGGATACCCCGCATGGAATGCTCAACTAAGAGAACAAAAGCAATACAATCCAAGTGCATGACATGTATGAAAAATAAAGTAAATAAATACAGAAAAATAAAAAGATCTAGGGGACTGCCCTGATCATCCATCGAGGCTGATGTTGTGGAAATTCAGTGCCTCCTCGGTAGAATTTGAAAATTTTAAAATAAAGAAATAAAATCAAAACTGAAAATATGAAAACTAAAACTAATAAAATGTTTCAAAACAAAAAGGTTAAAAAAAAAATTAGAAATTAAAGATAAAAATTGGGGTGCCTCCCAAAAGCGCTCTTTTTTGATGTGATGAGTCTTCTTAGCTGGACTCATGGTGAAAAGCAAATGGGCGTGATCGACGACCATCCATCCTTCTTCCAAGCAAATGGCTTCAAATATCCGCTTAGAGGGATAATCGTCAACTTCCTCTTCCCGATAGTCAAGCAAGCTGCCAGTATGATGGGCAAAACTCGCTCCTCGTATAATTGCACGTAGTCATGATGTTTCTAGGGCTCTTCCAATTTGAAAGCTAAAGTTTCAACAATTGGAAGGATCGATTGGGCAATTTCTTCAGAGTGTTGATGGTTTTCTTCACCCCGGCTTGGTTCTCTTGCTAGAAGAAACTCGAGCTCCTCTAAGACTTCTTTATTGGATAACTCATGCTCATCTTCCATCATCGAAGGGACTTGTGGAAAATCTACCAACAATTCCTCTAATCGCAACTCAAAGATCATCAACTGTGACATTCCCGCTGATAGTCTTTCAGAGGAATTATGTTCGCCTCTTCCTTTCCGGTTCCATCTCCATGTTCAAGAGATCGTCCCGCATGTAAGGCATCATCATCAAACATAGTAGATAAACCAGAAAAATTCTCACCCCGAACGCGAAAGTGATGGCGCTCAAATGCTCCTCGGATTCAGAGCGTTTGATGGAGTTTCCAATTGCTCTACCGCTAGTGAATCGAAAGATCAAGCCTACTTGATGCTCTATGTTCTTAATCGAGGCTTGTTGATCTTCAAGTATCCTCTCTGTTTGTTGGAATCTGTCATCAAGACTTGTAATGAACCTCATCATCAGCTCCTCCGACACTAACTCTTCATCTTGAGTTGAAGGTGCAACATTAGGCTGCTAATGTCGTTGCTGAATTCCTAGTGGTTCTTGGCCATCTAAGCTCCATCTAAAGGGTGAATGAGTGCTCCACTCTTGATTGTAGGTGCTTCCATACGAGTCATTTGGCCAACTTCCCGTATAATTCACCTGTTCACAGTTATAAGAACAATGAGCAACATCACTATACAATGGACAATAATTACACACATGTAAACCACAACAAAATTCACAAAAGACTTGAGATGAAAAGATAGGAGAAGAGAGTTGATCGGTAGCCCTGCAAAACGATTCCACTCGAGCATCTAAAGATGCACGGGCATCCCAATTTTTAGCACTCTCTTGGTTCCTGATCCCATTTTCCAATGTATCATACAAAAAGTTTAAATTTAGCATTGAACCTCCTTATCATTCACTATATGAATCATAAACTTAAACTAAATAAATATGTACAAATAAAATAAAATAAATAAACAAATAAAAATAAAAAAAAATCATAAAATAATAAGAAAGAAAAAAAAATGGCTAAATTAACAAATAGCAAATTTCACTCTAGTTTTCAAACAATTCCCCGGCAACGGCGCCAAAAACTTGATGGGTGCTACTCGTGTTAGCTACAATCTAAGGCAGTGTACCTATCGATGCAGTCTAGCACTAATGGCGAGTATCAAGGTCGTATTCCTCGGGAAAGCGAAAGCCTAGAGTTACTCCTTTATTCTTTGTTATATTAACCTAAAATGGATGATGAATAAATTCTAAACTAACTATTAACTACGAGCTAAGTTCCGAGGGAGATGCAGGAGTAATTGATAAGTGAAATAATCAAGACAAGAAGATAAACCCAAAGAGAATCTAAACTAGTTGGCAATCAAACAAAAGATAAAGGATCTAGTGAGTCTAATTATGCTACCCGTGGATTTATTCTTAATCAATTCGGTTTCTCTCTCGAGATAACCGAATTCCTAAACCTAATAACCTAAAGTTGGAATCTCTTCCTAACGATTGATTCTTAAATTAGCATTAAGCTTTAATCTGCCTCTATTAAGCTTTGTTAATTCTTAATCCGGCTAGTTAATTATCCTTATCTCCAAGCGATTATTAACCAGTTCTTGTTATTCAAAATTCCAATTGCCAAACGGATTTCTCAATCTCATAAAGCAATCTAAACATCACAATTCACAACGTCTCATGAATAATGCATAATCTTATTAATACTGAAAACAAGAAGAATACAAAACCAACTCAAACAATCCAACAATATAATATCAAGCCAACATAGTAAAGAAATCCCAATGGATTAAATCAGTCTAGCTAAACATGTTCATATTTAAAACAATCTAGGAAATCAATTACAATGAAAGAATAATGAAAATAAAACATGTACACCCTTTTCTCTCGAATTGGATGAACTGCTCCAAATCTGGATCTACACTTTGATTAATCTCCCAAATTGCCTCTTGAATTGCTCCACTCATCGTTTTTGCACTCGGAATCTTACGATTCCGGGATTCTTACTCACCGCGAACTCTCTCTCGCACTCGATTGTGCAGAACCGAACCAGCCCACTGGGGCTCAATGTCACTCTTTTTCCCCCCCCCCTCTTAAGAAAAACTCATTTTTCTTATATATTTAACTCAAGACGGTCAGAGACCAAAGACGTCCAAGTCCAAGCCGGCCAAACCGTGGATCTCACTTGGTAGGGTTTCACCACTACTGTTCCTCCCTCGTTGGCCACCACGGGCCGTGTTTCTCCTCGGTTGGCCACCACCGGCCGCGGTCAAGGCCGTGGTGGCTACGGAAACCGTGCCCAAAGTGCCAATTTCAAGAATCAAAGCCAATGGTTGAGCACGGCCAGAGTCCAGGCCGTGCTCAATGCATGCATTGCGGGCTCTTGTCCGATCTTGATGAATTCTCGTCCGTTTTCGCACGTATTGATCTATAATTGCTTAAACAACGATGATGGTCCTATAAATGTTCCTGAAATGCAAAAGAACATAAAACACGGGTGATCTGGGAATAAAAGCACAATAATTGCTAAGAACATACGCAATAATATGCAAGCAAATATGTGTAAAACTATGCTCATCAGTAAACCAGGCTAGGGACTGAAGAAAACCATCGACACTCCTGAAGAGATTGCCCAACCATCGATCCTTCCAATTGTTGAAACTCCAGCTTTCAAATTGGAAGAACCCCTAGAGCATCATGACTACGTTCAATTACACGAGGAGCGAGTTTTGCCCATCATACTGGCAGCTTGCTTGACAGTCGGGAAGAGGAAGTCGACGATTATCCCTTTAAGCGGATACTTGAAGCCATTTGCTTGGAAGAAGGATGGATGGTAGTCAATCCCTACCATTTGCTTTTCACCATGAGTCCAGCTAAGAAGACTCATCACATAAAAAAGAAGCGCTTTTGGGAGGCACCCCAAATTTTATTTTATTTCTTTTTCATTTTTAATTTTTTTTTTACTCTTTCATTTTGAAACATTTTATTAGTTTTAGTTTTCATATTTTATTAAATTTTTATTTTAGTTTCGATTTTAATTTCTTATTTTATTATTTGCAGCCACCCCCTCTACCATAGACTAGCCAGCGCCCTGATATCCCTAATGATGCACCTCTTTTCACTCTGGAGCCATAGTCAGGGCAGTATTAGTTCTTTTCCCTTTTGCATTTCTTATATTTTGTACACTGAGGACAGTGTGTCCTTCAAGTGTGGGGTGGGTGATATTTATCCCATCTTAATTATTTGTTTATTCTTTATGCAATTTTTTGTTAAAATTTTGAAAATTTTTCACTTTGTTTCGATGCTCTTACTGTTGACTTGCTTTTGGAAATCCTGTTTATGTCCATGTGATCGGGTAAAACCGATAGTGTTGAGTCTTGCGGAAGAATGTAAAATAATTAGTTTGAGTTTTGCACTAAGTTGCTTTGGTTTATTTTAATTCTGTTTTGATGATTTTTGTTTGGAACCTACTCAAAAGCACACTTGTGAGAAATTGAGCCTAAATTGTTAGCATACACATTATATGCTTTTATTTATTTCTTGTTGAGAGTGCCAATTACTATCTTTACTTTTAGAACTTGCTCGGTAATACTTATGAGGGCCATAAGAAGAGCTTAACACTTTGGTATGATAGAGGCACTTAGGTTTTTTATTCTAGCCAAATAGCCTTCATTCGTTTATTGATTCTGTAGATAACCCCCTCTTTCACCATTTTCTATCATATTTCATTGCCACTTAATTTTATTCTGCTTTGGGTAATGATTTTGCACATGAGTTGTTTTTATTGGGAATTTTTATCTTGGGAATAGCTTTGGAATCTTGTAGCTGCTTACTTCAATCCAAAAAGAAATTCACTCTATTATATGAATGTTCTTCCCTTATGAAAAAAAAAGAAAGAAGAAAAAGAGGGAAAGGTGATGAAAAGAAAGAAAGTAAGTGAACTAAACATTTTGACTTGATTCCTATTTCCCACCTTGGACTACTATCCATTGTTTACCCCTTGTGATTATTGTGACTTGTGTGCATGTCATGTATTTCATTGCAGAACACCATAGGTTCAACATCTTATCAAATTTACCTACCCCTACCTAATCCCTATTACAACCCTTATAAAGACCTCTTGACATGGTTGTTGACTCTCCATAAGTGGTAGGACTAGGATTTAAGAGCAAGCATATATTAAGTAAGGCAGTAGTTGATGCATTGAGCGATTAAACACTACCCTTTAAACACTTTGAGTGATTTAGAGTGAATCTGGTGAGGAGTTGGTTCTAAATAATTTCGTTGAGACAGTATTGTGTGAATTATTGGCATCTTGGTTGTGATACTTGAATTGATTGCTTCTTTTCTTTTTGTTTGACTTACACTTGTTAAGGATATGTGCAGGAGCTCTCTAGCTTGTCTGTCAGTTTAAGTATTGTTCCTTAGTGGTTTATTTTCCTTATTTTACTTTTGATTGCTTGAGGACAAGCAATGAGCTAAGTATGGGGTTATTTGATGTGCGTAAAATACACACATCTAAATGGGGTTTTTAAGATTGATTTAATGGACATTTGGATGTGAATTGGTCTCAACACTCACCCTATACGTTTGTTTGTGTGCATTAGGTCCAAAAGAGGTCAAAGGATGATAAAGGAAAGAATTGGAGCATAATTGGACGTCAAAGCTGCCGAAACGAGCTAAGTATGCCATGCGGAAGGTTAACACGGCCGTGTTGGATTCAACACTGGCCATGTTACCAACACGGCCACCAACACGGCCGTGTTGGATGCGTCAAACATGAAAGAAAAAGAAGCTTTTAGGGAGCGCGGTCACAGAGAGTAACACGGCTAGGAACACCATCTCGTGTGCCCAACACGGCCAAGAATACGGCCGTGTTGGCGGCGACAGAGGGTTTTAATTGAAAGAACGAAGAGAGAAAAAGAGGAGGAGGCTAGGGTTAGAACGTCCCAAAACCCTAATATTTCTCTCTCTAAGGGTTTTCTGAGATGAAATCAAGAGAAAAGGAGACTTGGATCAAGGTTTCAATCGGATTCCCTTTAAAGATTGAAGATTGGGCTAGGTTCGTTGATTGGTTTTCAATTGAGCAAGAGAAACAAGGATCGATTCACAATTGGAGCAAAAGGATTTGGGGCTGTTTACTCTCATCCAAGGGTGTAATCGGGTTTCTCTACCTTTGCTTATTGTTGTAATTGAATTCTTGTATGCTTTGAGAATGAACATGATTAGCTAGATTGATTAAATCCATTGGGATTTCTTTACTATGTTGGCTTGATATTATATTGCTGGATTGTTTGGGTTAATTTTGTATTCTTCTTGTTTTCAGTATTAATAAGATAATGCATTATTCACGAGACGTTGTGAATTGTGTGTTTAGATTGCTTTGTGTGATTGAGAAGTCCATTTGGCAATTGAAATTTTGAATAGCAATAACTGGTTAATAATCGCTTAGAGATAAGGATAATTAACTAGCCGGATTAAGAATTAACAAAGCTTAATGGAGGCGGATTAAAGCTTAATGCTAATTTAAGATTCAATCGTTAGGAAGAGATTCCAACTTTAGTTTATTAGATTTAGGAATTCGGTTATCTCGAGAGAGAAACCGAACTCGGTTAAGAATTCGTCCACGGGTAGCATAATTAGACTCACCAATCCTTTATCTTTTGTTTGATTGCCAACTAGTTTAGATTCCCTTTGGGTTTGTCTTCTTGCCTTAGTTATTTCGTTTATCAATCACTCGTGCATCTCCCTTAGGACTTAGCTTGTAGCTATTAATTAGTTTAGCAATTATTTATCGCTAATTTTAGGTTAATATAACAAAGAACAAAGGAGTAACTCTGGGCTTTCACTTTTTCGAGGAATACGACCTTGATACTCGCCATTAGTGCTAGACTGCATCGATAGGTACACTGCCTTAGATTGTAGCTAACACGAGTAGCACCCATCAGTTATGATAATTTGGATTCTGCATCATAGTTGTATCCTTTGAAGATGAGTTAGACTATTTGTTGTGAAACAGGTGTGAAGGATTGGATGCTTGAGTCTTTTGATTAACAATGATTGAGTTTATATTTTTAAAGAAAATTATTATGACTCAAATGTTCTTGAGTTGACATAATCTTTGCATTAGTGAGATTCTTTTGAATAATATCTTTAAGCTGAGTAGGGATGTTTTTCATGATTTTTGTAAAAGTTAATTCTCAGTTGCTATTTACTTGAGGACAAGTAAAAGTTTAAGTGTGGGGGTATTTGATCGGTCCAAATTATGTATAGATATTTAAGGGTATTTTAAAGCTTTAATGATATATTTCTATATATAAAATGGTGAAAATATGTGCTTTTGCCTCACTTAAGCTTAATTGTCTATTTTTAGGAATATTAGCAAAAAGAGGAAAATATGGAGCTAAAAGAAGCTTAATGGGACATATTCGTGTCAAGACCCAAGATTAAGACTCATGGACTGTTAATTATAAGGCCCAAGGGATATTTTAGTCATTTTGTATAATTATTAGGATTTATATTAAGAGTTATTTACGGAATAGTATTTGGTGGAGATTAAGATACTTTAAGTCTTATCTATTAGATAGACTTATATTAGTATACTCATCTCTAAAGAGATTTATTTAGAGGAGGACTCTCCTCTATATAAATCTCTGCAAAAAAGAGGAGGAAAGGAAGAAAGAAGGAGGGGAGTTTTCTCCTACCTGCTTTCTACACCTGCCACCATTATTCTCTCCATAATTCTCTACAGTTCTTCATAAACACTTTAGTTTTAGTTTTCATTGTTCTTTTAGGATCTAAGGAGCTTTTCAAGAAGTGGAGACTGAGGACCAATCTTCTTCCTACTTGAAGAAATTCTGGATCTTGAGGGAGCTTTTTACTTTCTTATTTTTTGTCTTTCTATTTAATACAATGATCATTGGGTTAAATATGTTAGGCTAGTTTTCATAAGTATTTAGTTTATTCTTTCTACTTTTGTATGAACCTTGTTATTTATTTATTTAATGAATGATTTCTTTACCTTCATATCTTTATTAGTTTCAGTTATTATTGTTAGTTAATCATCATATTAATTTAGCAATAGTAATTGTTATAAAAATCTTTAGGTTTAAAAGTATTAGAAACATCATCTTTACTTTAATCTATGTTGGTATAAGAAACCTAAGTTGTATCATTAGCTTGAGTGATTTAGGGAAAAGGCACATCACCATCTCATTCATTAGATTTAGGCTTAAAATAAAACAAGGAGATTACTAAGTAAATGGCTAGATTAAATACTATTTTTAGCATATAGTTTTAGATCATAAGCATTTGCATTTGCATTGCATATTTATTTATTGTTTAGTTACTTTACTTTATGACCATTATCCTCTCAAACATACGATTTAGAGTGTTTAGATTTACTTTTATTGTTTTGTGTTGATAATTAGTCTTTATAATAAGTGGCCTCATAGTTCTTTGAGAGATCGACCTCGTGGTGAACTTACCCTTACTATAGGAACGGTTCATGCACTTGCGAGTACTAAAAAAGAAATATCAAACATTATGATATTACATTTTTTTCTTTGTTGTTGTCTATTCTTGATTTGTTGATGGAATAGCTTTTTAATTTGTTGCGATTCAATTAAATTTCGATGATCCGATTTTTGCTTTTAGATTGGATGGTTTGAAAGAGGAAGCAAGCGTGTTTTTTTATCATCGAGTATAATAGTTAGTTTGTTGTATCGTAAGCTTACTTTTTGTCAAATTCTAGAGTTGTTAGTATACAAATTGTTAGATTTAACTATTTACTTCTTTTAATGTATTCCATGTGGGGTATTTTACCACATGTCTAAACAGATGTGATATTTTGGAAAACAAAAAGATGATTTCCAAAGTATTTATGAACGACACGACCGACTGGCAAGGACAATAATAGGATGTAGGTGAAAATGAGGTAGATGCATTGCAGTTCATGCTTGCTGATCTTGAAAAAGCATTCAACGAAAAGAGAGAAAAAAAAAAAAAAAACAATTTTATACCGCAAGCTCCATATGTTTCGTAGAAAAATACCATTATTATTCAAAACTTTACCGAGTTAATCAACAGCTAATAGCTTAATGCACAATTATACCATAATTACTTATTACCTAATCAACTACTGGTGAACTGACCCTAAGAGCACATTGGACGCAGTTAGTGGGTAAATTAAGATTGAGCTTAACCCATATTGTAGTTTATCTTTTCCTTCTTTTTCAATCTGCTAAGAAACCTATATTAGAAAAGCTCAATTTGTCGAATTTCCGTGAAATCTTAGGTCATTTTCATATAAACTCTGCACAATTGGTGTGACTAATGCAATGATATTAGTTAAGGAAGTTCCACTAACAAATGTGTTTCTATAGGAAAATATTTTATCTAATCACAGTGACCACAGATCTAAGCTAAGGTACTAGAAGAAGAAATACAAAAGCACCTGATTGAGCCTGAATGCAAGTAAATCTCTTTAGTAACAAGAAGGTGATTAATCACGGCGTTAGAAAATGCAAATAAGTGCATTATAAGTTCGAATGTGCCACTAAAACCAATAGAAAATGGCCAGAAAGCAGGTTGAATTTTTCAGTTGAAACCAACTTGACTGTCCGATAAGAAAAATTGGGTACTGTTCAACGATTGAGCTTGATTCTTAATGCAAGTATTTCACTGAAAGCAGCTTTTAAGGTATATTAGCAGTTCTATAGCAGATGATAAACAATAACTCAAAACTCCATGTAGACCCTGGTATTTTACCAAGCTGCAAAGTTTATTGGCACTAACAAAGTCTCCCAAGCTATCTGCTAAGAGATTCTACAGTGGTATGCAGAGAGTAATTGACAAGCAATGATATCACTTTAAGTAAAATGCATATCATACTCAAGTTACGCATTTAGTATTTCAAAAAAGCACCAGACACTATAACTACTGAAGTGCCGAAACATTGCTGACAAACCTGTTGATATATTGCAAGTCTGGGATGATAATGCAGCAAGCAATTCGTGGTGATGTTCTAGCCTGCCTTATATCACCAGGTAACAACCCAAGTCATAGCAGGACTTTTGCAAATCACCCCTTTTTTTGACGAAGCCATCAAAAGACTTATTCTCAAACTTGAAAGATATTTTATTGAGGATCAAATCCTTAGGAAAAGGAAAGGAAAAAAAAGAAAAGAAAAAAGAACATACTTCTTAAGCCACACCGCCACACCACCACCCTTCCTCTCCTCTCTTCTCTTTTTTCTGGCTTAATGCGTGATAAGGAGTTCGATTAATAAAATATTAGACACAACTGTCAAGTAACAGTCCAATTTCTAGAGTAGAACTCTTAGACAGCAACTCAAAGAATACTACTTGTAACAAAGGGAACAAAACCCAATAGGAAAAATCTAAAAGGAAAAAGGGAGAAACGCAGTAAAAGACATTGGCAAGAAAACAGAAGGATGAGGGTCAGCAATAAACCAGCGAAGCAAACATGAGGCAACACGTCAGACATTCTTTAACTTCTTCATCTTGGATGGGGGCCATCTACCCTTCTTTCTTAATCTCCTTTTGCGAACAAGCCTCTTTCTACGAAGCCTAATCTTCTTCGCCAGTTTCATCTTCATCTTCTGTTCCGCTCTCTCCTGAAGCTTTGACTCTAATGGTAGTTTGTCTACTGCTACAACCTCCTCTTTGCTTTCTGTGGGGACCTCTGCTGGAGCTGTTCCATCAATGTCTGAAGAGGCATTCACTATAATAGCACTCCTTTCACTGCGGAGATTATGATTATGAATGCAAACTCCAGTAGAAGATTTGGGGTACAAATTGATGGTTTTGAAGTGCAACCTGTACACTGAAAAACATTACAAAATTCAGAAAAATTCAAGGGTAGAAAATTAATCAAAATACTTAGTCATAATTACAGCAGGTAAGTGTTTGGTGAAATGCCCAAATGAGCAGGAAAGGAAACACAATGCGAAAAGGATAGAGAGGTACCAGGAGTAGCAGTGACGGCCATCGTCGAAGATGAACATGACGTTAATGAAACCTGGGAGAGAGAGGTTTGAGGAATAGAGAAGAGAAGGAGAGACATTTTTTGTGTTTTCTTTACCAGTTGCTTCTTCTTTCTGCTATCTTTAGATTTGGCCTCTCATTTCTGTTTTGTTTTGGATAACCTATCCTTTATTCTCCCAGTTAGGAAACGACGGGTTAATTGTTCCTTGGTATCCAAATCTTGTGCTAAGTGTCAAATTGCATACCAAATTTCAATTTAGCCTTTAACTTTGTCATCTGGACTCAATTTAGCTATTTTCAAAATTTATTAATTTTTTAGCCCAAATTTTTATACATTTAGCTTAAATTAGCCATATTTTGGACAAATATTGAAGAGTTGGATTCACTCTCTCTTAATAAATAAAAATAATTAAAAAACTTATAATTTTAAAAACTATTTAACAATTTTATTATAATTAATAATTAAAATAATAAGTAGTTCTTATCACCACCATCCCCGTTGCAATTGCCCTCACCTCAACCCCATTTTCATTACAACCGCTCTCACCACCATCGCCATTATAGCACTTTTTACCATCATTATGAGAAAAGAAAACTGAAAAACAGTAAGAACATCGACATATAGCAATATTTATTGTTTTGTTTGTTTTTAATTAAAATATTTATATTAATTTATATATATAAATAATTTAATTTAATTTTAAAAAACTAATATTTTTAAGTATTTATTTTATCCACTCTCATAAATAGAAAGAGGTACCTAGGGTTTTAGGAGAATCAAGAGATAACAAGAGAAAACAAAAGCTAATATCGATTAAAAAAAACTATTATTCATCATTAGGCAGAGGGTTTAGGTTACTAAAAAAGAAGGCCACTAAGTAAAAACTTCTTAAACCTTTTATTAAGTCAAAAAATGCTTCTTAACGTCACTGATAGGCTATTTGTGTAGCTAAAATATAAGGCAGTGAACCTATTGATGCAGACTAGCATAAATAGTGAGTATCAAGGTCGTATTCTCGGGAAAGGGTGATCCTAGAACTACTGCAGCGTCTTATATTATCTAACCTTAACAAAATTGATGAAGTTATTATGCTATGATTAAATATGAACAAACGATTAACTAAGTGTCAAATAATCTGAAAGGATTTAGGAAAACAATCGAAGGAAAAAGCAAACCCTAAGGGACCTAAGCTAGTTGGCTTTTAGTGAAGATAGAGATTATATTGATTACCAATTGCAATTACCCATGGACGAATTCTTAACTGAATTTGGTCTCCCTCTCGAGATAACCGAATTCCTAAACCTAATAACCTAAAGTTGGGATCTCTTCCTAACGATCGATTATTCGATTAGCATTAAGCTTTAACCCGCCTCTATTAAGCTTTGTTAATTCTTAATCCGACTAGTCAATTACCCTTATCTCTAAGTGATCATTAACCAGTTCTTACTATTCAAATTTCCAATTACATAAAGCAATCTAAATACCACAACTCACAACGTCTCATGAATAAAGTGATTTCTCATTAATAATGAAAGCAAGAAGAGACAAGCATTGATAATCAAAATCTCATAAGCATTAAAATCAATCCAACAGCATAGGAACCCCAATGGGTTTGACAAATTTAGTTACTCATACTAATAAGCAACACAAAGTAAAGAATAGATTCAGAAAAGTAAACTGAAGGCATGTACACCGTTCTTCTTCAAGTTGGATGAAAAACCCTAAATTCCTAATTCATAATGATAAACCCTAATTTGCCTCTTTAATGCTCTCAAATCTTGTCTTGATCTTCAATTTGATGTTAAAAAAATTATAATGCTTCCTTCAATAGATAAAATGATCTTCTAAGTTCGAGTATTGAAGTTTGGAAGAAGATGGCTTAAGCTTATATATGTGAAATCAAGTCAGGAAATCGAACCCTAATTCAGCAAATCGTTTTTGCCTATATAAATCTTTCAGCACGACCGTGGTCAAGCCCATGCTAATCAATCTAAGCCGTGTTGGACCTTCCCGTTCCTCAACTCGCGACTTCTTCTTGGTCGTGCCCTAGCCGGTGCTGAGCCACCATGGGCCATGGTGGCTTCGGAAACCGTGCCAAAATGGCACTCTTAAAGGGCAACTATTTGACGGTTCAGCACAGCCGGAGTCCAGGCCGTGCTCAACCTTGAAATGCTAGTCCTTGCTCAATCTGATGGATCCTGGTCCGTAATTACGTGTATTTCCCTCGATTACTGATAATGTCCCTCGATAATGACTTAAAACGTGAAAGGAACCAAAACACAGGTGATCCTGGCATAAAACAAGATAACTATACACAAAAATGTAAACAATTGGGCATGTAAATATGTATAAAATGATGCATATTCAATATATAAAGAATGAAACTCAAGTAACTAACAAGTTATACACCTTTAAGGAAAAACTATAATAATACCATCTTGAAGCACAACTTATATAACAATTCAGCATTAAAGACTAAGAACCATTGCTGATGTGCGTAAAATACATACATTTAAATGGGGTTTGTAAGATTGAATTTATGTACATTTGGATGTGAATTGGTCCCAACACTCACCCTATGTGTCTGTTTGTGTGCATTAGGTCCAAAAGAAGTCAAAGTATGATAAAGGGAAGAATTGGAGCATAATTGGACGTCAAAGCTGCCGAAACAAGCTAAGTATGCCCATGAGGAAGGTTAACACGGCCATGTTGGATTCAACACTGGCCGTGTTCCCAACATGGTCACCAACACGGCCGTGTTGGATGCATCAAACATCAAAGAAAAAAGAGGTTTTTAGGGAGCACGGCCACAAAGAGTAACACGGGCATCAACACTAGAACGTGTTGGGAACACGGGCATCAACATGGCCATGTTCATGGCAGCTGGTCAAATTCATTTAAAAAGAAAGAAAAGAGAAGAAGGGAGGCAACTAGGGTTAGAACGTCCAAAACTCATCTTTTTCTCTGTCTAAGGGTTTTCTGAGTTGAAACTAATGAAAAAGGAGACTTGGATCAAGGTTTCACTTGGATTCTTTTTGAAGATCAAAGATTGGCGAGGATTGTCGATTGATTTCAATCTGAGTAAGAGGAACAAGAATTGATCAAGATTGGGCACGAGAAATTGGAGCTATTTACTCTCATCCAAGGGTGTATTCGGGTTCCTCTACCTTTACTCATTTTTTATAATTGAATTCTTGTTGGTTGTGATTATGAACATGATTAGCTAAACTTATTAACCCATTGGGGTTCTTTATCTAGGGATTTTTGTACTTTAATTTTGAATTGAATGTATTGATTGTCAATATTGGTTTGCAATGGAAATATTTATTGATTTGTTCTTCATATCTTGTTGAATGATTTTTGAAATTTGAATGATCTTGAGAAAGACGTTTAGGTTTGGATTGTCCTTTGCAACCTATAATTGAATTCGCCTAGAGATAGGGTATTCGTTCTACCGGATTGAGAATTAATAACTCTCAATAGTGTTAAATGGTACATAATGCTAATTTGGGTAATTAGAGTTAGGAAGAGATTTCAACCTAATTAATCTAAGTTAAGATGTTAGTGTCCTTGAGAAAGGCATTAATTGTGTAGAGATTTTCCCACAGAAATTGGATTCAATCAATCAATTCCACCTTTAGTTTCCATTCCTTAGAGACAAGAATTCCCAAAGAGTTATTCCTTTACTGGAATTAATCATTCCCTAGTATATGTAGTTCGACAACAATTAGAGTAGCTATTAGTTAATTTAGGAATTATTCATTAACGCCATTTCTTTTCTGTGATTAGATAACAAAGAAGATTGATTAGATTTAGGTTCACACGTTCTTTGGGGAATACGACACTTGGTACTCGCCGTTAGTTATACTCCACTGATAGGTACACTGCCTTAGGTCATAGTCTTGCTTGACTTAGCACACATCAAGTTTTTGGCGCCGTTGCTGGGGAACAGTTTTTTGTGAACTAAATTGAAATTTTAATATATGTTAGTCTAGTCATTTCTCTTTTTATTTATAATTTGTTTTCTATGTATAGTTTTGTTCTTATCCTGTTTGTTGGTGTTGTTGTTCTTTATTGTGCTCAAGTAGTTTATGACCAGGAGCTCTAATCCTAATCTTACAGAGCCTTTACCTGAACCCGAGCGCTCTCTTAGATTGCTAAGGAGGCGTATGCAGGCAGTAGAGGAGGAGATTGAAGCAGAAATTCCTGTTTGTGAAACTAGTGAGATGGAGAACCATAATGAAAATGGAGGTAATGGTGAAAGGACCATGTATGAGTTTGCTAGGCCCTCTCTAGCAAGGACGCAAACTGGGATAGTGAGGCCTCCTGTGGCGGCCAATAATTTTGAAATAAAGCCGAATGTAATCCAGATGATCCATAATATGGTGCAATTTGGAGGATTGGCGAGCGAAGATCCGAACGAGCATATCGCTAACTTTTTGGAAATATGTGATACCTTTAAGATTAATGGAACAACTGATGATGCCATACGGTTGAGGCTGTTTCCTTTTTGCTTGAGGGATAGAGCGAAAAGATGGCTGCAGTCCTTGCCACCGAAAATGATCACTAACTGGACTTCTTTGGCTGAAAATTTTTTAAATAAGTATTTTCCTCCTGCTAAGACTGCTCAAATGTGAAATAACATATCTTCTTTTGTGCAGGGTGAAGGAGAATCGATGTATGAAGCCTGGGAGTGCTTCAAGGACTTGTTAAGGTGTTGCCCACACCATGGTCTTCCTCTCTGGATGCAAGTGCAGACATTCTATAGTGGCATGAATACATCCACTAGACAAATGGTAGATGCAGCTGCAGGGGGAGCTATCAATAGCAAAACACCTGAGCAAGCCCAGGATTTGATAGAAGAGATGGCCACCAACAGTTACCAGTGGCAAACTCCACGGGCTAGAGGTCCAAAGCCGGTTGTATATTGGGCTAAGGCAGATGCTACAGCAGCCTTGGCGGCACAAGTAGAGCTACTTTCCAAAAAGATAAAACAACTTTAGATGCCGGTCCAAGCAGTTCGGCCTGGATGTGAATTCTGTGGTGGATCGCATTACAGTGCCAATTGTAAAGTAAGAAGTATGTTTGCATCTTCTATGCCTACTAATATTTCTAACGTTGAGCATGTTGATTATGCAGGTAGGCAGCAGAATGATCCCTATAACAATACATACAACCCAGGGTGGAGGAATCATCCTAATTTTGGATGGAGGAATTCTAATAACTAAGGTCCACCAGGATATCAGAGGTTGCATCCGTAGCAACCTATGCATTCTATTCCCCATCAACCAGGAGGTAGTCAAGAGAAGAAACCTAACTTGGAAGAGTTGATGACGAAGTTCATTGCAACTTCAGAGAACAGATTTTAACAAACAGACACTGCCATTTGGAATCAACAAGCTTCAATTCAGAACTTAGAAACTCAAATTGGGCAGTTGTCTAGGATGATGGCTGAGAGGCAGCCAGGCACGCTTCCAAGTAACACAGAGTCTAATCCAAGGGAGCATGCCAAAGCAATTACTTTGAGATCAGGTAAGGAACTTCCTAGTCCATCTAAGCCTTTCACTAATAATGATTCTGATGTGCAGGTGGATGAGTCGAAAAAGAAAGACAAGCCTGAGGAGAAAGAAAAGGGAGCAGTTGAAGAGAAGGAGGATTTGAAGAAGATCCCCTCGAGGCCATACCAACCTCCCATTCCATATCCTGCAAAACTCAAGCAGGATAAAGTTGATCAGCAATTCGGCAAATTCTTAGATCTTTTTAAACAATTGCGGATTAACTTGCCTTTTGTTAAAGCTATTTCGCAGATGCCAAAGTATGCGAAGTTTTTAAAAGAAATTCTAAGCAACAAGAGGAAGTTAGAGGATTTGGGATTGGTGACCTTGAATGTAGAATGCTTAGCAGTGTTTCAGAGCAAGATTCCAGTCAAACGACGCGATCCAGGGAGTTTTACTATACCTTGTTTGATTGGGGATAAATTGAAATTGCTAGCATTAGCTGATTTGGGAGCTAGCATCAACTTGATGCCTAGTTCATTGTTTGAGGAGTTAGGACTAAGAACTTCTAAGCTAACTCCTACCAGGATGAGTATACAACTAGCAGACAAAACTGTTAAGTACCCGAAAGGGATTATAGAGGATGTGCTAGTTAAAGTTAACAAATTTATATTTCCTCTGGAGTTTGTTGTCATGGATATGAATGGTGAGAGTGATGTCCCATTGATCCTAGGAAGACCATTTTTAGCTACATCTAAAGCTTTGATAGATGTTAGTAGTAGAAAGCTGGAACTTAGGGTAGATGATGAGAGCATTATATTTGATTTGACTAAATCCTTGAGATACCCATATGAGCATGATGGTACTGTCTGTTCGATTGATTTTATCAATGATATTGTGGAATCTCAATTACAGGAAATAATGATTGATGATTCTTTGCAATTGGCAATGCAAGAGAATGAGGATAATTTATCCAATGAACAAGTGTTGGAGCAGCTAGAGCACTTATTAGCTGCTGATGTTAATGATGAAAAGAATGATGGTTTTGTTGATCTTAACAGGTCAGGAGTAAAGAAGTTGAAGCCTTCTTTGGAGGAGCCGCCCGTTCTTGAGTTGAAAGAGTTGCCAACGCACTTAATGTATGCCTACCTAGATGAAGCAAAGCACTTACCAGTTATTATTTCCGCTCATCTCACACCGGAGGAGAGGGAGATGGTGCTGTGTATTTTGAGAAGGTATGCAAAGGCATTTGCGTATAAGACGACTGACATACCAAGAATAAACCCGAGTTGCAGCCACAAAGGCGGTTGAACCCTCATATGAAAGAGGTGGTTAAAAAGGAGGTAATTAAACTTTTTGATGCAGGTTTAATTTACCCTATTTCTGACAGTGCTTGGGTGAGTCCTGTGTAGGTGGTTTCCAAGAAAGGGGGCATGACGGTGGTGAAAAATGAAAAGGAGGAGTTGATCCCTACACGAACGTTAACGGGCTTTCGGGTTTGCATAGACCACCGACGCTTGAATGATGCAACCTAAAAGGACCACTTTCCCCTTCCTTTTATTGATCAAATGCTTGAGAGGCTTTCATGCCATAAGTATTATTGTTTCCTTGACGATTTTTCTGGTTATTTTCAGATTCCCACAGCACCAGAAGACCAAGAGAAGACGACATTCACTTGTCCTTATGGCACTTTTGCCTATAGGAGGATGTCGTTTGGCTTGTGTAATGTGCCTGCGACCTTTCAACGGTGTATGATTGCCATTTTCCATGACATGATAGAGGAGTCAATGGAGGTCTTCATGGATGACTTCTCTGTATTCGGTAACTCTTTTTCCCATTGTTTGCAAAATTTGGAAAGGATGTTAGCTAGGTGTATTGAAGCTAACCTTGTGTTGAATTGGGAAAAAGTCCAAGAGGGTATAGTCTTAGGACATAAAGTGTCACATGCAGGGTTGGAAGTAGATGGAGCTAAAGTGAAAGTTATAAGTAAACTACCTCCCCCTACTTCAGTTAGGACTATTAGAAGTTTCTTAGGGCATGCAGGGTTCTATAGAAGGTTCATTAAGGACTTTTTTAAGATTGCTAGGCCTTTAACTCAATTGCTAGTAAAAGATATACCTTTTGAATTTGATGATGATTGTTTAAGAGCTTTTGAGTTATTGAAGAAAAACTAACCACGGCTCCCATTATGGTTTCTCCTGATTGGGAGCTGCCCTTTGAGCTTATGTGCGATGCTAGTGATTTTGCAGTTGGACCTGTTTTAGGCCAGCGCAAGGAGAAGAAATTCCAGCCTATTTACTACGCTAGCAAGACGCTTACGGATGCCTAAGAACACTATACAACCACAGAGAAGGAGCTCTTAGCTGTCGTGTTCGCTTTTGACAAATTCTGTTCCTACCTTGTGCTGTCAAAGACAATTGTTTACACGGATCATTCTGCTTTAAGGTATTTATTTTCAAAGCATGATTCTAAGCCAAGATTGATTCGTTGGGTTCTTCTATTATAGGAATTTGACTTGGAAATTAAGGACAAATGAGGAGCTGAAAATCTTACAGCATACCATCTTTCTCGATTAGAGAACCCGCACTTGGAGGAGTTTAATGAGTAAGAGATCGATGACTTCTTTCCGGATGAGCACTTATGCTCAATACAAGTGGCAAATGCTATTCCTTGGTTTTATGATTATGCAAATTATTTGGCCGCAAGGGTACTCCCGAAAGGTATGTGGGCATGAAAAGAAGAAATTCTTTCTTTGACTTGAAGTATTACATTTGGGACGACCCCTTCTTATTTAGAATTTGTACAGATCAAATTATCAGGAGGTGTGTATATGGGGAGGAGATCATTCAAATTCTCAAGCATTGTCATGAGGGACTGATGGGTGCTACTCGTGTTAGCTACAATCTAAGGCAGTGTACCTATCGATGCAGTCTAGCACTAATGGTGAGTATCAAGGTCGTATTCCTCGGGAAAGTGAAAGCCCATAGTTACTCCTTTGTTCTTTGTTATATTAACCTAAAATTAGCGATAAATAATTTCTAAACCAACTAATAGCTACAAGCTAAGTTCTAAGGAAGATGCAAGAGTAATTGATAAATGAAATAATCAAGACAAGAAGACAAACCCAAAGGGAATCTAAACTAATTGGCAATCAAACAAAAGATAAAGGATCGGTGAGTCTAATTATGCTACCCGTGGATGAATTCTTAACTGAATTCGGTTTCTCTCTCGAGATAACCGAATTCCTAAACCTAATAACCTAAAGTTGGAATCTCTTCCTAACGATTGATTCTTAAATTAGCATTAAGCTTTAATCCGCCTCTATTAAGCTTTGTTAATTCTTAATCCGGCTAGTTAATTATCCTTATCTCTAAGCGATTATTAACCAGTTCTTGCTATTCAAAATTCCAATTTCCAAACGGATTTCTCAATCTCATAAAGCAATCTAAACATCACAATTCACAACGTCTCATGAATAATGCATTATCTTATTAATACTGAAAATAAGAAGAATACAAAACCAACTCAAACAATCCAACAATATAATATTAAGCCAACATAGTAAAGAAATCCCAATGGATTTAATCAATCTAGCTAATCATGTTCATTCTCAAAATATACAAGAATTCAATTACAACAATAAGCAAAGGTAGAGAAAACTCGATTACACCCTTGGATGAGAGTAAACAGCCCCAAATCCTTTTTGCTCCAATTGAATCGATTCTTGTTCCTCTTGCTCGATTTGAAAATCAATCAACGAACCTCGCCCAATCTTCGATCCTTCAAGGGAATTCGATTGAAACCTTGATCCAAGTCTCCTCTTCCCTTGGTTTCAGCTCAAAAAACCCTTAGAGAGAGAAATATTAGAGTTTGGGACGTTCTAACCCTAGCTGCCTCCTCCTTTTCCTCTCTTCGTTCTTTTAATTAATACCCCCTATCGACTCCAACACGACCGTGTCTCTGGCCGTGTTGGGGACACGGGCTGATGTTCCTGGCCGTGTTACTCTCTGTGGCCGTGCTCCCTAAAAGCTTCTTTTTCTTTCATGTTTGACGCATCCAACACTGTTGGTGGCGTCAACTTATACGCATGGGCATACTTAGCTCGTTTCGGCAGCTTTGACGTCCAATTATGCTCCAATTCTTTCCTTTATCATCCTTTGACCTCTTTTGAACCTAATGCACACAAACATACGATAGGGTGAGTGTTGAGACCAATTTACATCCAAATGTCCATAAAATCAATCTTAAAAACCCCATTTAGATGTGTGTATTTTACGCACATCAGGGACCGGTTGGTGGACACCAAGCCGCAAACCATATGGCCAGGAAGGTTATGGATGCTGGCTTTTATTGGCCGACTATCTTCCAAGATGCACGAGCATATGTCCAGGTTTATGATGCATGCCAACGGTTAGGTAATATTTCTGCCCGAGATGAAATGCCCCAACATAGTATACAAGTGTTGGAAATTTTTGATGTTTGGGGCATTGATCTTATGGGTCCTTTTGCTTCTTCATATGGATGCAAGTATATAATGGTGGCTGTTGAATATTTTTCTAAATGGCCTGAGGCACAAGCCTTGCCTACTAATGATGCTAGGGTAGTTTTGAGGTTCCTTAAGAGACTATTCTCTAGGTTTGGAACACCTCGAGCATTAATTAGTGATAGGGGAACCCATTTCTATAATTCTTAACTTGAGAAAGTGCTTAAAAGATATGGAGTATCTCAACGATTCTCCACGCCTTATCACCCACAAACGAGTGGGCAAGTAGAGGTTGCTAATAGGGGGCTTAAGCGCATTTTAGAGAAGACTGTAGGAGCTAGTAGGAAAGATTGGACTATAAAGCTAGATGATGCTTTATGGGCATTTAGAACTGCCTATAAGACTTCTACAGGGTTCACTCCTTTTAGGCTTGTGTATGGAAAAGGTTGTCATTTACCTGTGGAGCTAGAACATAAAGCATTATGGGCACTTAAATCATTTAACTTTGATTTGGATAGTGCAGGTAGACAAAGGCAGTGGCAAATAAATGAGCTACAGGAGTGGCGTCAACAAGCCTATGAAAATTCAACAATCTACAAGGCAAAGACCAAACAATGGCATGACAAGCGATTGAAAAATTTGAAGGAGTTTAATGTAGAAGATAGTGTGTTGTTATTTAACTCTCGTCTCCATTTATTTCCAAGGAAGCTGAAGAGTCGTTGATCGGGGCCATTTACAGTGACGCAAGTCTTCCCTTATGGTGCAGTTGAAGTGCATCATCCGGAAAGGGAAATTTCAAGGTTAATAGGCAGAGGTTGAAGCATTACCTTGGAGGGTCATTGGATGTGGAGGAGCGTGTGAATTGGGCGTTCCATTTCTGATTCAAAGAAAAGAATATAGTCCAGCTTATGACTTTAAAGAAGCTTGTTTCTTTTAATTTCGTTTTAATTCCTTAGTTTTCGTTTTTTTTTCTTTCCATTTTGGGTATTAATTTTTGTTTGAATTATGTGAACTTAGGTGATTAGGTTTTACAGTTGGTTTTTGCTCCTGCATGTGACACTACTTCCGACCCTCAGAGAGCAGCCACTCCTCCACCACAGACAAGCCAGCGCCCTGATATACCTAATGATGCACCTCTTTTCACCCTGGAGCTATAGTCAGGGCAGTATTATTTCTTTTTCCTTTTGCATTTCTTATATTTTGTACACTGAGGATAGTGTGTCCTTCAAGTTTGGGGTGGTGATATTAATATACACTTGCTTTCATGTTTTATTATTTTGTATATGAAAGTCATATCCTTTTCTAGTGTATATATCGCATTTCAATTATCCCATCTCAGTTATTTGTTTATTCTTTGTGCAATTTTTTATAAAAATTTTGAAAAGTTTTCACTTTGTTTCAATGCTTTTACTGTTGACTTGCTTTTGGAAATCTTGTTTGTGTCCATGTGATCGGGTAAAACCGATAGTGTTAAGTCTTGCGGAAGAATGTAAGATAATTAGTTTGAGTTTTGTACTAAGTTGCTTTGGTTTATCTAATTCTGTTTTGATGATTTTTGTTTGGAACCTACTCAAAAGCACACTTGTGAGAAATTGAGCCTAAATTGTAAGCATACACTTTATATGCTTGTATTTATTTATTGTTGAGAGTGTCAATTACTGTCTTTACTTTTAGAACTTGCTCGGTAATGCTTATGAGGGCCACAAGGAGAGTTTAACACTTTGGTATGATAGAGGCACTTAGGTTTTTCATTATAGCCAAATAACCTTCATTCGTTTATTGATTCTGTAGATAACCTCCTCTTTCACCATATTTTTTTATCATATTTCATTGCCACTTAGTTTTATTCTGCTTTGGGTTATGATTTTGCACATGAGTTTTTTTATTGGGAACAGCTTTCTTCAATCCAAAAGAGATTTACTCTATTATGTGAATGTTCTTCCCTTATGAAAAAAAAGAAAAAAGAAAAAAGAAAAAAAAAAGAAAAAAAAGAAATAGAAGAATAAGAGGGAAAGGTGATGAAAAGAAAGAAAGTAAGTGAGCTAAACATTTTGACTTGATTCCTATTTTCCACCTTGAACTACTATCCATTGTTTACCCCTTGTGATTATTGTGACTTGTGTGCAAGTCATGTATTTCATTGCAAAACACCATAGGGTCAACTTTGACCAAGTTTACCTACCATTACCTAATCCCCATTACAACCCTTATAAAGACCTCTTGACATGGTTGTTGACTCTCCATAAATGGTAGGAGTAGGATTTAAGAGCAAGCATATAGTAAGTATGGCAGTAGTTGATGCATTGAGCGATTAAACACTATCCTTTAAATACTTTGAGTGATTTAAAGTGAATCTTATGAGGAGTTGGTTCTGAATAATTTTGTTGAGACAGTATTTTGCAAATTATTGGCATCTTGGTTGTGATACTTGAATTGATTGCTTCGTTTCTTTCTGTTTGACTTACGCTTGTTAAGGATATGTGCAGGAGCTCCCTAGCTTGTCTGTCAATTCAAGTGTTGTTCCTTAGTGGTTTATTTTCCTTATTTTACTTTTGATTGCTTGAGGACAAACAATGAGCTAAGTGTGGGGTTATTCGATGTGCATAAAATACATACATCTAAATGGGGTTTTTAAGATTGATTTTATGTACATTTGGATGTGAATTGGTCCCAACACTCACCCTATGTGTCTGTTTGTGTGCATTAGGTCCAAAAGAAGTCAAAGTATGATAAAGGGAAGAATTAGAGCATAATTGGACGTCAAAGCTGCTGAAACAAGCTAATTATGCCCATGAGGAAGGTTAACACGACCGTGTTCCCAGCATGGCCACCAACACGGTCGTGTTGGATGCATCAAACATCAAAGAAAAAAGAGGTTTTTAGGGAGCACGGCCACAAAGAGTAACACGGGCATCAACACCAGAACGTGTTGGGAACACGGGCATAAACACGGCCATGTTCATAGCAGCTTGTCAAATTCATTTAAAAAGAAAGAAAAGAGAAAAAGGGAGGTAGCTAGGGTTAGAACGTCCAAAACTCATCTTTTTCTCTGTCTAAGGGTTTTCTAAGTTGAAACTAAGGGAAAAGGAGACTTGGATCAAGGTTTCACTTGGATTCTCTTCGAAGATCAAAAATTGGCGAGGATTGACGATTGGTTTCAATCCGAGTAAGAGGAACAAGAATCGATCCAAGATTGGGCACGAGGAATTGGAGCTATTTACTCTCATCCAAGGGTGTATTCGGGTTTCTCTACCTTTACTCATATTTTGTAATTGAATTCTTGTTGGTTGTGATTATGAACATGATTAGCTAATCTTATTAACCCGTTGGGGTTCTTTATCTAGGGATTTTTGTACTTCAATTTTGAATTGAATGTATTGATTGTCAATATTGGTTTACAATGGAAGTATTTATTGATTTGTTCTTCATATCTTGTTGAATGATTTTTAAAATTTGAATGATCTTGAGAAAGACGTTTAGGTTTGGATTGTCCTTTGCAACCTATAATTGAATTCGCCTAGAGATAGGGTATTCGTTCTACCTGATTGAGAATTAATAACTCTCAATAGTGTTAAATGGTATATAATGCTAATTTGGGTAATTAGAGTTAGGAAGAGATTTCAACCTAATTAATCTAAGTTAAGATGTTAGTGTCCTTGAGAAAGGCATTAATTGTGTAGAGATTTTCCCACAGAAATTGGATTCAATCAATCAATTCCACCTTGAATTAATCATTCCCTAGTATACGTAGTTCGACAACAATTAGAGTAGCTATTAGTTAATTTAGGAATTATTCATTAACGCCAATTTTTTTCTGTGATTAGATAACAGAGAAGATTGAGTAGATTTAGGTTCACACGTTCTTTGGGGAATACGACACTTAGTACTCACCGTTAGCTATACTCCATTGATAGGTACACTGCCTTAGGTCATAGTCTTGCTTGACTTAGCATACATCAATTGCCTCACAGGAATCTCTCAAATCACTCACAGTGTTTAAGGGTAAACAAGAAAGTTCCCTCAACGCAGCTGCACACAACCTGTTTACTATAAGCTTGCTCATCAATCTCATCTTTGCTTCTGCGAATAATTGAACACCAAAATCAAAGGGTCTTTCAAGGGTTGAAATGTTGCTGAGGTAAAGGTAAGAATATTTGGATAGAAGTGTAAACTATACGAAAAAATCATGCACTTATTTGAAATGAATGCTTGAAGAACTAAGTACTAAAACAACAAAAATACTCACTAAGCCTTATTTGAAGTAAAGGATGCTCACAAGAATTAAATTCAAAAGAGCTAAGAGCTAAGAAGTAAGTCAGAAATTTTTTTTCTTTCTTTTTTTCATTTTTTTATATATACTATATATATATATATTACAACAGCTTATATAGGGGCTGCATGATTAGTGACGTAAACAATAAGAATAATTATCCAATTTGGATTGAAGGGAGCATCAAAGAATCACTAAAAAGACTAAGTGAATTTAGAACAAATTTAGGCACTATGATTCCATAAATGAAGAAACATAACACATAATTACTCAGTATACAGGGTGAAAGGAAAGATAGATGTATAGAATGGTGTATGTGTAGTGATTATGTGTAAATTATGAAGAAAAGGTTAAGGCTCAAACTAGCTGACTAATGGAAAAAGAGGTAGGCTTTTAGCCAGATGTGGTGAAATCCTAAAGTGCGCAAATCATCTAATGGTATTCAAGAATTCATGTAACCTCAACAAGCATTACAAAGCAAGTTCTAGAGACGAAAGTAAGTACAGCGCACACTCAAGCAAGAAAAATCATGAGCATAATGTGCAATGGATGCTCAATTTTTGGTTCAAAAACTCACATTTGAAGTGGCTAAAATTTACAATTGGTTCCCATACTTATCAATTAAATTATCAGATAGATTGAATACGAGATTGGCATAATTAAAGTTCACAGTCAAAGGTTGTAAATTTGCAAGGAACTCAAGTAACACCGGTTTAACCCGGCCAAATTGACATATTGAATACAATAAAATTGCTTTCAAGAACAAAAGATAGAGAGGGACAATCAATTACTAGTGTGTGAATTAAGTCATTAATTACGAAAGAATAAACTAAACTTAAATTTCATGAAAAACCTAGGTCCTGACGTCCTAAGAATAGTCCATTATTATTGCCTTAAACAATTCAGGGATATAGCCATAGATACCTACCACACACTTGAGTATAACACTATCCACAGTGTTAGAAAAATTAAAACTAGGTATAGCACATAATTAGCACATCATAAACATTGAAGATAAATGTACATATCAAGACAGCAAAGCAAAGTGTTCTACTAAAATAACATAACATGAAAGGAAAATGAGAAAAAATAACATAAGATTGAAAATGCAAAAAGAAATGAAAATAAAGTAAAATAAAATAAAGAAGGAAACTAAAAAGGAAAAGGAAAAGAAAAAATAGCATAAATTTTTGTTTCACTACTGGTAGTCTGCCGAAGGCGCATCCTCACTGGCTGGATCTGCTGGAGGGTGAGGAGTATAGGAAGGCGCTGAAGGAGGGGGCGGTGGTGGTGGCACAGGGTCCGTGAAGCATCCTACTAGATCGAACTCCATATCATCGAGGAACCGCTGATTTTGTGCTCCGGTCTTCGCCATCTTTTGAATCTACTCCGCCATTAGGTCTGTCTAGGTGGTTGGCCTCTCCAGCTCATGCATAAGCTGTTGGAGCATATCGTTTAAACCCTGAAACTATGCCTTATTCTCCTCTTGAAACTGCCCAAACTCCTTTCTCTACTGCACAAACTCAGAATAGTGCTACTGCTGTAAATCGCAGATTCGATCTAGTCGGTCAGCCAAAGCACTAATCTGAGCACTCGATGTCCCTGCAGAATAAGAAGAGGAGGCTCCAGATGTAGGCATAATCACTCTGGCTGGGTTAGGAATCCTAACATCTGGAATTTCAGTCATCGGGTCTTGGGCTCCTCTAGATGCTGCCTCTCTAGCCTCCCTTACTATTGCACGGACGAGCCTATACTCTATGCCTTGTGGGTGTCCAATAGCCGTTATCATCTACATGTTGATCATCTGTCTGATCCCTAGTGGTGTCATATCACCAATCTGTGAAAGCTCTGACAGACTGTCGTTCAATACATCCAATCTCTTGGCTAACCTAGTAACATACGGGCCAAAACAGCAGTGCATCTTCTTCTGGGCGTCTACTATAAATGAACGGACTTGACGAGCTAACAGAAATGTGAGATAGCGGAGATGATCCGGAAGGCTAGACGCTTTAGACCTGCTGGGGTAGTATGATCTCGACCTGAGTACCAAGATTCCCACATGGTGTCGTACGCGATTAAGTTGACGTAGATGCATCCTTGATACTCCTCACTCGAGGTCTCCTGCTCAGTCCATAATTCCAAATGCATGCTGAATTGTGGAACTGACATTGAGAACTTCCTTCCCCCAAGTCTGAAGTAAACTACATCAGGCTGATGCCAGTTTGTGATCTGTTGCTGCAAAAAGGTGCTAAGGAATTCAATTGTAAGCTCGCGGTAGGTTGGCGCAATGATGTCGAAGAATCGTGCGTATGGCAGAGTTTTGAACAGGGCACGCACATCCTAAACCAATCCCACTCTTTCGAGGGATACGAAGTTGATGCAACATCCAGCCATCACTTACTTCCATCTCATGACTTGGAAGCGGCTCTCGTTATCTACATTCAGAAATGTCCATAAGGGATGACGACCACGTGCGGGTGGATTTACAGCTGGTGCTCTTTGTACTCGGAGTAGTTATTGTTACGGTGGAGGTGCTAGTCTTTGGTCTTTAGTTCGTGCCGATGAAGGTGAAGTGGAGGAAGATTTTCCCGCCATACTGCGCCAGGGTAGCGGGCGTTGCGGTTGCTTTCGACATGATTGATTGCGATCCCTCATATTGCCTAATGCAATGAATCATTAGTATTCGAATAAGAAATCAAGTCAATATAAATTATACCAAAAATTAAACAGTATAACAGCTATAATTTGACTAACAGAAAACTTTAGACATAACAATAAGACTAAAGCCTCAATCTCCTACAGAAAACTAATTCACAATTACATTCTAGCCTACTTTATCGCGCACCAAATAAAGAAAATTTATGCTATCAATTGTTCATAATAAAATGCCATAAATAAACTTTATTGCTACCAAACCCCACACTTATCATTTCATTATTCGAAATCACATAAACATAGCAACTAGTTTTAACTAAATCTAATCAAAGTCAAATTTAAGTAGCGTAATAAAGCAAACTACTAAAGCATATCAAAATCTCCTAAATAATAAAAAAATGCATAAAAGAAAAATCAAATTTAATCAAATAAAAGCAAAAGGCGAAGAGACTTACTTGAAGTTGCCGTGACAGGTAAGAAAAATCAAAGATAAAGAAGAAAACAGCACCTTAGAGCTTAGAGAAGGAAGGATAGGAAAATTTTGAAAAGGCCTGCTTTTATAGTCACCGGGTTCAGCACGGGCGAGGGCAAGGCCGTCCTAATCAGCACGGCCAGGACTCGGCCCGTGCTGAACCCTGAAGCCTCATTCTTATGCCCATCCGTCACAGGTGAGGGCATGGCCGTGCTGGTCAGCACGGCCTGGCTTTGCAGCCCATGGTGCCTTTGAAAGCCATGGTGGACGGTTGAATTTACCTTATGCTTTACATGCATCTCCATCACGGGCTGGGGCACGGGCGTGGTGACCGGCACGACCTGGTGTTACAGCCTGTGGTGGCCTCGGAAGCCATGGTGGATGGCCGTTTTCCCTAACTCTATATGTGCATATTCATCACGAGCATGACTCCGGCCATGCTGATTGGTGTTGTAGCCCGTGATGCTGATGGGTGCTACTCGTGTTAGCTACAATCTAAGGAAGTGTACCTATCGATCCAGTCTAGCACTAATGGCAAGTATCAAGGTCGTATTCCTCAAGAAAGTGAAAACCCAGAGTTACTCCTTTGTTCTTTGTTATATTAACCTAAAATTAGAGATAAATAATTTCTAAACTAACTAATAGCTACAAGCTAAGTCCTAAGGGAGATGCAGGAGTAATTGATAAATGAAATAATCAAGGCAAGAAGACAAACCCAAAGGGAATCTAAACTAGTTGGCAACCAAATAAAAGATAAAGGATCGGTGAGTCTAATTATGCTACCCGTGAACGAATTCTTAACCGAATTTGGTTTCTCTCTCGAGATAACCGAATTCCTAACTTAATAACCTAAAGTTGGAATCTCTTCCTAACGATTGATTCTTAAATTAGCATTAAGCTTTAATCCGCCTCTATTAAGCTTTGTTAATTCTTAATCCGGCTAGTTAATTATCCTTATCTCTAAGCGATTATTAACCAGTTCTTGCTATTCAAAATTCCAATTGCCAAATGGACTTCTCAATCACACAAAGCAATCTAAACACACAATTCACAATGTCTCATGAATAATGATTATCTTATTAATACTGAAAACAAGAAGAATACAAAACCAACTCAAACAATCCAACAATATAATATCAAGCCAACATAGTAAAGAAATCCCAATGGATTAAATCAGTGTAGCTAAACATGTTCATGTTTAAAATAATCTAGGAAATCAATTACAATGAAAGAATAATGAAAATAGAATATGTACTCCCTTTTCTCTCGAATTGGATGAACAGCTCCAAATATGGATCTATACTTTGATTAATCTCTCAAACTGCCTCTTGAATTACTCCACTACTGTTCTGCACTTGGAACCTTGCGATTCCGGGATTCTTACTCACCGCAACTCTCTCTTGCACTCAATCATGCGGAAGACCGGTAGCGAGGGCTCTATGTCACTCTTTACCCCCCCTCTATTTTTTAAGAAAAATTCATTTTTCTTATATATTTAACTCAGCACGGCCAAAGTCCAGGCCGTGCTGAAACTGTGGATCTCACCAAGTAGGGTTTCACCACGGCCGTGTTTCTCCCCGTGTTGGTTGTATTCGAAATCTAGCTTTTAGCAGTTCTGTCAGGTTGGGCCAGTTTTGTGGAGTCTCCTCCTGATGCATTTTGTATGCAGTTATGTGATATATATGGAAGTATGCCTTATAAGGCATAAGAAGATGTTTTGAATACTTGTTAAATGATGTTTAAGTATAATCATATGTTTATATGTTAATAACCTTGTGTCTTGATTCTTAACAACTTGCATATTGACCTATCTACATGTAGTATATATTCTACGACGCTTGTATGCTTCCTGGCTAATGTCTATTGGTTAGCATGTAATGGGGGTGTGACATTTAGTGGTATTAGAGCAGGGATTAGATTCATTAGGAGTAGATTCATGTTGCACATCATTAAGCATATGACATATGTTCTTTGAACTTGACTGAGTATTTGCATTTCATATATATAGATGGAAAGACAAGGAGAACACGCAACTGGCCCAGATAAGTCATTAGAGTCTGTGCATGGTCATGAAAATGCATCTGAACATGATCAACATGATGAGCATGAGCTACATTCTGAAAATGCTGCACAATCGAATGTACAAAATGTTATGGAATAGTTTATGGATTTTCTGATGCAACGGGTAGCTCGACAACAAGCACTAGAGCCTCAGACTCAACAACAAGAGGCTATGATAGATAAGAATTATGAAAGGGTTAGGAAATAAGGTGCTAATGTTTTTCAGGGTACTACTGATCCTGCTGAGGCTGAGGAATGGTTATGAAATACATAAAGGGTGTTGGACAGATTTAATTGCACATCAAAACAAAGGCTTCTATATGCAGTGTCTTTAATAGAAAAAGATGCACTTGATTGGTGGGAAACAATTTTAAGAAGCAAAGATCGACCAATGACTTTGACTTGGAATGATTTCTTGAGAGAATTTGCTGAGAAGTATACTCCAGAAATTTATAGAGATAGAAAGAAGCTTGAATTTCTTTAATTGAAGCAGAATAATATGTTAGTTGCAGAGTATGAAGTTCAATTTGTGAGATTATCTAAGTATGCACCAGAAGAAATAGCCACTGAAGAACTGAAAAGGAAGAAATTTGAGATGGGTTTGAGGCTTGACATTCGTGAGAAAATGGCAGTGAAACCTCAGAATTACAATGCCTCAATTGAAGCTGCTTTGAGAGCTGAAGAAACATCATTTGAAAGGAATACTATGGAAGCTAAAAAGAAGAAGATCATTGGTACTTATAGTAATCCTCCAAGACATATTAGTATTTCTTCGTTCAGAGGCTCTAATTCACAATGGAGTAGTGATCGTGGATGAGGGTTTGGTGGTCAGTCTAGTAGATCCTCCACAGTACCTTATAGTAGAGGTGGATACAATTCATCCAGACTTGAGGGAGGACAAGTTCCGGCCGGTGGGGTTCGCTCTGTTTGTCCTACGTGCAGCGGGAGACATCTTGGAGAATGTTGGGGACCTAGACCGATTAGTATGTTTCAATTGTAGTAGGCCGGGACATTATTCTAGAGATTGTCCTATGAGGAAGAAATAATCTTTGGAGAATCTTATACGGTGGGTCGGAGTAGTGTTGGTGAAAATATTCCAGTTGGTTCGTGAGGTAGAGGAAGAGGTGGCGGAGGAGGTTTAACTATTTGAACACCATCGAACAGTTGGTCAACCCTGAAGCCTGAGCTAGAGTATTTGCTACTACTAGAAATGAAGCATTTGTAGCACGAAATTATTCTTGGTATACTTTCTATTCATGATTCCGATGCACATGTTCTTATTGATCCTGGATCCACATGTTCATTCATATCACATGATTTTGCATCGCATGTTCATGCTAATATAGAGGCATTAGGTTATGATATATATGTATCTATGCCTGCTGTGGGTATTATCACGGTAAATCGATAGTGAGATCATGTCCTGTAGTAGTAGATAGTGTCAAACTACATGCAGATTTAGTTGTTATTAATCTTATAGAGTTTGATGTTATTTTGGGGATGGATTGGTTGTCAAGAAATCATGATATTGTTGATTATAAAACGAAGGAAGTGGCTATGGAAATCACGAGGAGAAGTGAAAGCGAGTAATGGTGGGTGAAAGGAAGACAATTCCTAATTGTTTGATTTAGGAAGGATCGTGTCGATTAGTTAAAAATGGATGTGAAGCATATCTAATTAGTTTTGTAGATACTACTAAGGTCAGTCCGGTATTAGACATTCCGGTGGTCGGAGAATTTCCTAACATATTCTTAGATGATTTGCCTGGTTTGCCACCAAATTGAGAGGTTGATTTTGAGATTGACATCATCCCTGGCACGACACCTATTTCCATTGCACCATACAGAATGGCTCCATTGGAATTGAAAGAATTAAAGAAGCAATTAGAAGAGTTACTTGATAAAGGTTTCATCAGGCCAAGTACTTCACCTTGAAGAGAAATCTATTGCCAAGACAACATTCAAAACAAGGTATGGGCATTATGAATTTATTGTGATGCCATTTGGTTTAACAAATGCTCCTACTGCTTTTATGTCACTGATGAACAAGAATTTCTGGCCATATTTAGATCACTTTATTATTGTGTTCATTCATGATATTCTGATTTACTCTAGAAGCCTAGAAGAGCATGAACAACACTTGAGAACTGTTTTACAGATTTTGAGGGAAAAACAGTTGTATGCAAAATTCAACAAATGCGAGTTTTGGATGGAGGAAATTGCATTCTTAGGGCATATTATTTCTAAACATGGAGTGCAACCATATTCATCAAAGATTAAAGCAATTATTGAATGGGAACCGCCTAGAAATGTTTCTAAAGTTCGAAGTTTTCTTGGGTTAGCTGGCTATTATAGAAGATTGTAAAAGAATTTTCAGTTATTGCTAAGCCTCTCACAGCTTTGTTAAAGAAGAATGTGCCATTCCAGTGGATGGAGTTATATGATCAAAATTTTCAAGAGTTGAAGAAAAGGCTTACTACTACACCGATACTCGCATTGCCATCTGAAAATGGAGGTTATGTTATATATATTGATGCTTCTAGGCAAGGACTTGGATGTGTCTTAATGCAGCATGGGAAGGTTATAGCTTATGCTTCAAGACCATTGCGACCTCATAAGCTGAATTATCCTACGCATGATCTTGAATTAGCACCTATTGTACATGCATTGAAGATATGGCGACATTATTTATACGGGGAGACATTTCAGATATTTACTGATCATAAGAGTTTGAAATATATCCCTACGCAAAAAGAGTTGAATCTGAGACAACGAAGATGGATTGAGCTTCTGAAGGATTATGATTGCACTATTGATTATCATCCTGTAAAAGCAAATGTTGTTGCTGATGCTTTAAGTAGGAAGTCAATGGAAAATTTTTCAAGTATGATTTGTTACAATGTGGAATATTTAGTTGCACTTAAAGCTATGGATGTGAAGTTTTATGTTTATGACAATGATCTGTTGGCCACATTACAAGTAAAGCCTTTGATTGGAGATAAAATTAAAGACGCACAGTGTGAAGATTCTTATTTGCAAAGGATGAAGGGTAGAGTACAAGAAGGAAAGAATACACAATTTGTGTTGAAAGATGATGGTGTGTTATTGAATAGAAATCGTGTATGTGTACCTGATGTAGGGGATTTGAGAAAGGAAATCATGCATGAAGCGCCTATGCACCTTATGCAATGCATCCTGGAAGTACCAAAATGTACAAAAATTTGAAGCCTTATTATTGGTGGCAAATGATGAAGAAGGATGTGGCGAATTTGTGAGTAAGTGTTTGACATGTCGGCAAGTGAGAGGAGAGCACCGGGCACTGCAGTGAAACTTCATTCTTTATCTATACTTGTGTGGAAGTGGGATAAGATTACTATGGATTTTGTTATGGGATTGAGCGTACATTTAACAAGCATGATGCTATTTGGGTAATTGTTGATCGACTTACTAAATGTGCTAATTTCTTACGGCAAACAAGCAGTTCACTTGATAAACTTGCTAAATTGTATATTTCCGAGATTGTTAGATTGCATGGTGTGCCTATATCTATTGTATCGGATAGGGATCCCGGATTTACTTCTCATTTTGGGAGAGTTCTGAGAAAGCATATGGTACTAAGCTTTATTTGATGCGACTTTTCATCCTCAAACGGATGGGAAATCGGAAAGAACTATTCGGACATTAGAAGATATGATGACGGCTTGCATACTTGAGTTCAAGGGTAAACTGGGATGATTACATACCACGGATGGAATTTCATAACAGTTTTCATTCTAGTATTGGTATGGCTCCATATGAAGCTTTGTATAGGAGGAAATGTAGAAGTCCGATTATCTTTGGGATGTTGAAGGTTTAAGAGCGACTTGAAGGTCCGAATTGGTACAAGCGGTGGATAAAATAGAGATAGTTAAAAGAATTTGAAAGTAGCACAGATGCATGAAAAGAGTTATGTTGATTTGCATCGAAGGGAAATGGAATATATTGTGGGTGATAAAGTTTTCTTGCGGGTATCACCATGGAAAGGAATATTAAGGTTTGGTAAACAAGGGAAATTGAGTCCAGGGTATGTAGGACCTTATGAAATTATTGAAAGAGTTGGACCATTGGCTTATAGGTTAGCATTACCTATAGAGCTCTATTCATGATGTTTTCACATTTCTATGTTGAGGCGATATAGATCGGATCCTAGTCATATCATTCTAGAGCCGGAGATAGAAATCACGGAAAAGTTGACATATGTGGAAGAGCAGGTAGAAATTCTTGATTGAAGGGTTAAGAAATTGAGAAATAAAGACATTCCTATGGTCAAAATTAAGTGGAGTCATCATTCACCAAGAGAAGCAACTTAGGAAGTGGAAGAGCATATGAGACAGTATCGCATCTATTCCATTGTAATATTGGTGAGTTGTTAAAATTTCGGGGACGAAATTTCTTAAGGAAGGGAGAGTTATAGCACTGCATTTTCTCATCATCCATGTTATGTGCATTTACATTTAATCATTGGGCATATGATGGTATATCAATAATATTTTTATTTTATGAGAATAGATATATATTAATTATAAGTAGAGAATAAGAAGCATGATATTAGATTATTAATTTAGATAAGTTGATTAAGTACTTGGGTTATATGTATTAAGCCTTAAGACTTAATTGAACCAATAGTTGAAGGTTGGGTAAATAGATTGGACTTAAAAGATACAATTAAAAGTTAGTACCTATATATGGTTAGTAAGAATTAATTTAGGATGATAAAACTAGTTTAAGTAGGTGGTGGCATTGAGAGATGAATCTTGGAAATTGGAACCATGAGCAAGCTCATTTTACCTTTTCATTTCTGTAAAATTCGTACATGGCCAAAAACACAAAATTTGGAATAAGAGAGAGGAATGGAATACCTAGAAAAACTTAAGATTAAGATAGGATTTTACCAACTATTGAAGGAGCCAAGCTAAAGCTAAAGGATTTATGCATATTAGCAACCCAAAAGCTGAAATTGGTGAGTTGTTACTTGAGTGTTATTAATTTGTCATTAGGGTTCTTGATTACAAATTGGAAAAAATTCAATTGATGCTCTCATTGATTAATTAAAGGTCTGATTATCATGAATTAGTAGAGTATTGAATGATTGCATAGAGATTAAGCTTGATTTAAGTTTAAGTATGTCAAGATAGAAAACTGTCAAAATTCCAGCAACCTTGATGTTCTGTATTTTAGGCATAACATGGGCTATCTAAGTCCAAATTAAGCTTAATTGGTGTCTATGAAAATTTTGAAGAGTCCTCTATAACTTTGTAGTTTAGTGATTTCGCTATTTTTGCCGTTTTGGTTGCTTAAATTGAGCAAACAGATTTCTGCTCGGGTACAACTAGCTGTATGACCCTTGCTCAGTAATTTGAAGATAATTAAATCTATAGAAGTCAGAATTGAGTAATTCTTCTTGGAGATGAAACTAGATGCATAAACGGATATGTCTATTTAATACTAGATTTTTTTATTAAGCCAATTTTACCCAGCAATAAATATACCTTGGTACTAAATTCTGTCTAGAAAACAGAGATGTTGGAGATTAGTTTTATGCAATTTATTTGATGTTAATTTGAGTTAAATTGGTATTTAACTAGATGGAAAATGTTTTTATGATATTAAAACAATAATTAAGAGTCTTAGAGGAAGAGTTAGACCTATGAATTAGAGAGGGGATGATCTTGTAATGCATTAGAACTAGTATTTACATGAATATTTGGAATATGCATGAAATGTGAATTGATGAATGTGTTGACAGGTACTCAAAGGCCTGGAAAGGAAGTTGTGGCGAAAGGAGGTTCTTATATGCTGAAGGAATAAGTGTATTTTGAGTAAGTAAATAGTTAATATTTGCTATGTTCATATATTTAATCAAATGTTCTGCGAATGGTTGCGTCTGCTTAATATTATTTATGTTTGAATGAATGAGATGGAAATGATTGGTGTTGAGTGGAACAATTATTATTGCTTGAATATGATATAAGTGAAATGATTGAATTGTGATGTTAAGTGCATATGTGCATGTTAATGGTGGACTCCCCTGTAAAAAATATTTATATATATATATAAAGCCTTGGGAGGCTAAAGCCTAGAGAGACTATAAAAGTGTATAATGTGAGGATGAAGCGGAGCAGCTTACGTGTGCGATGGGTGAGGATGAGGCGGAGCAGCACATTAAAGGGGATCCACAAGCCGTGAGAACTAACCATAATTGTTGAATTGTATTTCTTCTATGATGGTTGTAATGAATTGAGTAGAATGGTATGAATTTATACCTAAACTATGAATCATGGTAAGTTATGTGATTGGGTGGAAATTGTATGAAGTGTATGTGATATAGATTATGTTGATTATTTATTTACTGAGTTGGAGGCTCACCCCTCTCCAAAATTTTTCTTTTCAGGTTTGTAAATAGTAGTGCATCCGTTGGTTGTATCCAAGTCTAGCTTTTAGCGATTACATCAGTTGGGCCAGTTTGTGGAGTCTCCTCCGATGCATTTTGTATCTGATTATGTGATATATATGGAAATATGCCTTATAAGGCATAAGAAGATGTTTTGAATACTTGTTAAATGATGTTTAAGTATAATCATATGTTTATATGTTAATAACCTTGTGTCTTGATTCTTAACAACTTGCATATTGACCTATCTACATGTAGTATATATTCTACGACGCTTGTATGCTTCCTGGCTAATGTCTATTGGTTAGCATGTAATGGTGGTATGACAGTTCCCCTGTCACTAATCAGCACTCTAGGTGTGCCGAACCCAGCAAATAACCTCTTAAGGAACCTACAAACAACTCTAGTATCGCCAGTAGGTAAGGCCTGTGCCTCAGGCTATTTGGAGAAATACTCAACAGCCACGAGGATATACTTATTGCCATTTGAAGAAGGGAAGGGTCCCATGAAGTAAATACCCCAAACATCGAATATCTCAATAGTCTGCATACTTGCTTGGGGCATTTCATCACGGGCAGAGATATTACCTGAGCGCTGACAAGCGTCGCAAACCTGAACAAATCCCCTTACATCCTGGAAGATAGTTGGCCAATAAAAGCCTGCATCCAACACATTCCTAGCAGTATGGTTCGCTGTTTGATGGCCTCTTGCGGGTCCTTCATGACAGTGCCTTAAAATCTGGAGACTCTCTTCGCCATAAACACATCGGCGAATGATCTGGTCTACACACACTCGATATAGGAAGGGATCTTCCCAAATGTAGTATTTCAAATCAGCAAAGAATTTCTTCTTTTGCTGATAAGTCATACCCTTTGGTAAGACCCTAGCCACAAGGCAGCTAGCATAATTAGAAAACCAAGGAGAATCAGAATATACCTTCAATGAATACAAGTGCTCCTCTGGAAATCGATCATCTATCATGCTCTCATCAAGTGCTTCCAAGCTCGGATTCTCCAGTTTGGATAGGTGATCTGCTACCAAATTTTCTACGACCTTCTTGTCTCTAATCTTAATGTCGAACTCTTGCAACAATAAAATCCATCTGATCAATCTTGGCTTAGCATCATGCTTATTAAACAATACCTCAAAGCTAAATGGTCAGTGGAGACGATGGTATTTGATAAGATGAGGTATGATCTGAATTTGTCGAAGGCATAAACAACAGCCAACAACTCCTTCTCTGTAGTAGTGTAATGTTCCTGGCCTCTTATCAAAGTCTTGCTAGCATAGTATATGGGTTTGAACTTTTTATCAAACCTCTGTCCAAGTATAGCTCCAACCGTATAATCACTAGCATCGCACATTAGTTCAAATCAGGCGAAGCCATGATAAGGGTTGTGGTCAAAATTTTCTTTAATAACTCAAAAGAAGATAAACATGCATCATAGAAAATGAAAGGTGCATCCTTAACTAGTAATTGAGTAAGAGGCCTAGCAATTTCAGAGAAATTTCTAATAAATCTTCTGTAGAACCCAGCATGGCCTAAGAAACTCCTAACAGCCCTAACAGAACTAGGGGGTGGTAGCTTAGATATTGTTTCTATGTTAGCTCTATCGACTTCCATCCCTGCATGTGAAATCTTATGCCCTAGAACAATTCTCTCTCTCACCATAAAATGACACTTTTCCCAATTTAGCACTAAGTTAACCTCAATGCACCTAGCTAACATGCGTTCTAAATTTGCCAAACAGTGAGAAAATGAATTTCCAAAAACAGAGAAATCATCCATAAATACCTCCATCAACTCCTCAATCATATCATCAAAAATGGTCATCATACGTCGCTGAAACGTAGCCGGCGCATTGCATAGACCCAAAGGCATCCGTCTATAAGCAAATGTCCCATAAGGGCAGGTGAAAGTCGTCTTCTCTTGGTCTTTAGGTGCAATTGGGATATGAAAATATCTTAAAAAACCATCAAGGAAATAGTAAAACATATGTCCTGCCAATCTTTCTAACATTTGATCAATGAAAGGAAGAGGGAAGTGATCCTTCTGAGTTGCATCATTAAGCCTCCTATAATTGATGCAAACTCAAAATCCCGTAACCGTCTGTGTAGGTATCAGCTCATCCTGGTCATTGTAAATTATTGTCATGCCTCCTTTCTTCGGCACAACCTGCACAGGGCTCACCCAAGAACTATCAGAAATAGGATAAATCAATCCTGCATCAAGGAGCTTAATTACCTCCTTTTTACTACTTCCTTCATGTTTGGGTTAAGCAGCCTCTGTGGGCTGAATTCTTGGTCTAGCTATCCTCTATAAGAATCTTGTAAGAGCGAAACTAGGATTGATCCCGGGAATATCAACGATCTTGTAGGCAAAGGCCTTCATACCTCTTGAGTGCATCTAGGTTTTTGCTGCGCTCTGGGTGTAGTCTGCTTGCCAGTAATCAGTGCCTTTTCCTCATCCAGGGATCCATAACTCAAGTGCTTAGGTAACTCCTTCTATTCTAAGGCCGGGGGGTCCTCGAAGAAGACTTCACTTTGCCGACTGTCGAGAAAGGATCGATAAAGCGGTGGGGTGGTGGTAACGAACTAGCGGTGCTCGACCTTGCTGGTTGGATAGCTCCTCCTCCTCTCCTTGCAAAGCTACTGCGAAAGGATCGTCAAGCAATATTTCTTGTAAATGAGACTCGGCGAATCATCCAGGAATATCAATAGAAAACCATGACATCATTATATTCTAAAAGTGTCTTATAGTAGTAGCTAGGTCGAAGGTAATGGTCTCATTATCTACCCTAAGTTGAAGCTTTCCATCACAAAATCTATTACGACCCTAGATATTATAAGAAAGGGTCTACCTAGGATCAAAGGCATAATACTCTCACCTTCATGCCCGTAGCTATAAAATCCATAAGAAAAATAAACTTACTGCACAGACAAGCACATCTTCAATAATACCACAAAGAATCTTAGAGTCCTGTCGGTTAGCGGGATATAGTCTAGTGTGGGCAGGTTCCACTCGAGCCTAACTTATCAAACGGACTAGTGGCATCAAATTTATACTAGCTCTAAATCGCCTAATGCACATTTAATAGGCAAATCGCTAGTGATACAAGGAACGGTAAAACTCCTGGATCTCTCCTTTTGAATGGCGACATTACGAAGAATGTAGAACACTCCTTGTTCAGAGTCACTAGTCCCAAATCCTCTAGCTCCCTTTTATTACTCAAGATTTCCTTTAAGAACTTGGCATACTTCGGCATCTGCGAAATAGCTTCAACAAAAGGTAGGTTAATACGTAGTTGTTTAAACAAGTCGAAACTTACCGGCTGTATCGACCTTCTCGCCTTAAGTCGGCGGTGAGGGGCAGTGGCTAATCTCTCGGGGCTCTTACGCACCTTCCATATTGTCTTCTTCCATTGTCTCAGGCTCTGGTTCCTTCCTAGCTGGCTTATCCTGCATGGAAACATCATCATCATCAGCTAATGATAGAGAGCTAGATAATTGCTTAACTGATCGCAAGGTGATAGCCTTGCAATGCTCCCTTGGGTTTAACTTTGTTGTGCTAGGGAGTGATCCTTGCTGCCTCTCAAACAACATCTTAGAAATCTGCCCAATTTGACTCTTTAAATTCTGGATGGATGCCTGCTGATTTCTAAGAGCATTGTCTGTCTGTTGGAATCTCTTCTCAGTCGATGTGACAAACTTCATCATCAGCTCCTCCAAGTTAGATTTCTTCTCGGCTAGTGGAGGCTGTGATAGTATAACTTCTTTATTCTTTGTGGTGGGCTGCGTCTGATCTTTAAAGCACAGTGGACCACAGGCGTTATTGTTTCTCCATCCGAAATTTGAATGATTACGCCAGCCGGGGTTGTATGTGTTGCTGTATGGGTTGTTCTGCTGTCTAGGTGCATTACCCATATAGTCTACCTGTTCAATGTCAGTAGAAACAATAGAAGATAAAGAATTAGTACTCGAAGCAAACATACCTCCCGCATTATAGTTTGCACCGTAGAGCGGGCCACTATAAAACTTGCAGCTTATCTAGGATGCATGAACCGACATCTGAAGCTGGTCTAACTTCTTGGTTAAAAACTCCATTTGAGCTGCCAAGGTTGCTATGGAGTCCAATTGATTGACCACTCCACCTCACCGCTAGTCGGCTCTGAAACGCCAGCGATAAATGCTTATGGCCATCTCCTACTAGTAAGTTTGAGCACGCTCGGGCGTGCTTCTTGTTTAAGCCGCTCCTGCTCTTGCATCGACCATTTAATACAGTAGCGGTCTAAACCACTATAAAATGTATGAACCTGCATCCAGACTGGTAGACTGTGGTGTGGACAGTATCTCAACAAGTCCTTATACCTCTTCCAAGCATCATACATGCAGTCGTCTTCCATTTGCACAAAAGAAGAAATGTCATTCCTTAATTTAGCAGTCTTAGCTAGAGGAAAGTACTTGTAGAGAAATTTCTCAGCCAATGATCTCCATGTCGTGATAGTGTTGGCTGAGAGCGACTGCAACCATCTTTTCACTCGGTCCCTCAGAGAAAAAGGAAACAGCCTCAACCGAATGACATCATCAGTTGTCCCATTTATCTTGAAGGTGTCGTAGATCTCCAAGAAATTGGCGATGTGAGTGTTTGGTCCTCGCTCGGTAGTCCCCCAAATTGTACACTATTTTGCACCATATATCACGTTTGGGTTTATTTCAAAATTGTTGGTTGCCATAGGTGGTGTGATATATAGATGCATGTCCCCTCGAGAAGGTCTAGCAAGCTAGGTACATAGTTCTGGCTTCAATACATGGCTTAGATTGTTGTCTCCAT